>NC_136067.1:1606990707-1607681124 GCF_964261635.1 Lissotriton helveticus | reverse complement strand
AATCCTCGTGGGCGCAAGCAGTCATTCTGTTGTTGGAATACTGCATTTTCCGCATTTCATTTGGCACTACCTCCCGTTGTGTCAGTGACCTCCCATGAAGTCACCTCGGGACCGCTGCTGCAGTGTGGCTCAATCCGCGGCTTGGGCTAGCCGCTACTTATCAAAAACACACAGGTTCACCCCAAAGGAAAGGCCGCCAGGTAGGTTCAATCTTGCTCACTTTAATGAGATGCTGCAGAGACCTTCAATCAAAGAACAAGCTTACAGTCCATAAAAACCTTCGCCAGACGCGTTTCGAGTTGTCTCTTATTCATTGGCGTTCAGTTTCGCAATACAGCGAGGCAAACACGGTGCTCCTATTAATACATCAGAACCTCCCCCAGTGGGCGTGGTCACAGCTGTGGCCTTCTGGTTCTTGTAGTTGCACCACGATACACCTCCAGTGAGTTTTGCCCCGAGTTTGCATTTCTTCAAACATGTATTAACCCTCGTGGGCGCAAGCAGTCATTCTGTTGTTGGAATACTGCATTTTCCGCATTTCATTTGGCACTACCTCCCGTTGTGTCAGTGACCTCCCATGAAGTCACCTCGGGACCGCTGCTGCAGTGTGGCTCAATCCGCGGCTTGGGCTAGCCGCTACTTATCAAAAACACCCAGGTTCACCCCAAAGGAAAGGCCGCCAGGTAGGTTCAATCTTGCTCACTTTAATGAGATGCTGCAGAGACCTTCAATCAAAGAACAAGCTTACAGTCCATAAAAACCTTCGCCAGACGCGTTTCGAGTTGTCTCTTATTCATTGGCGTTCAGTTTCGCAATACAGCGAGGCAAACACGGTGCTCCTATTTATACATCAGAACCTCCCCCAGTGGGCGTGGTCACAGCTGTGGCCTTCTGGTTCTTGTAGTTGCACCACGATACACCTCCAGTGAGTTTTGCCCCGAGTTTGCATTTCTTCAAACATGTATTAACCCTCGTGGGCGCAAGCAGTCATTCTGTTGTTGGAATACTGCATTTTCCGCATTTCATTTGGCACTACCTCCCGTTGTGTCAGTGACCTCCCATGAAGTCACCTCGGGACCGCTGCTGCAGTGTGGCTCAATCCGCGGCTTGGGCTAGCCGCTACTTATCAAAAACACACAGGTTCACCCCAAAGGAAAATGAGATGACTGTGTCCGGATGTGTCTCCTGTTACATCTGCTCGAATAAAGAAATGGATGCAAATTTTTCGACTAAGTTGCTGCTTCCTACAGAGGGCTCAACTCGTATGTTGGGATGTTTGCGGCTCGAGTCAAGCCGCGGGGAGCAAGCAAGCCGCTCCAGGGCGGACCCGTGATGGCGCCAACCGGCGTTATCTGAACGGGAGGTCGGAGTCCTTGAACAGATGATGTACTACAACAGGTTGCCCAACGCCACAGCGCATCAGCCCACTGGGGATTTTTATTTAATTTTACATTGCTGCCACTTTGAAGAAACTCACTTGAGACATTATCATAATTGCAGCACCACAAGAACCAGAATGCCGTTTTTCGGACACGCCCACTGGGGCAGGCTCTTAACATTGGAGTGCACGCAAGATTTTCAAAGTGACCAGCTGCCATTGAGAAAGGGATGATGATCCCAAAACCGGGCTGGCAAGAGGAAAATGAGATGACTGTGTCCGGATGTGTCTCCTGTTACATCTGCTCGAATAAAAAAATGGATGCAAAATTTTCGACTAAGTGGCTGCTTCATACAGAGGGCTCAACTCGTATGTTGGGATGTTTGCGGCTCGAGTCCAGCCGCGGGGAGCAAGCAAGCCGCTCCAGGGCGGACCCGTGATGGCGCCAACCGGCGTTATCTGAACGGGAGGTCGGAGTCCTTGAACAGATGATGTACTACAACAGGTTGCCCAACGCCACAGCGCATCAGCCCACTGGGGGTTTTTATTTAGCCCGAACGTCTGAACGGAATTACACCAAATTTGGCAAAGTGGTAGTCCTTGGTTCAGACTCGTGTCTTTTGCTTATGTGGTGTAAATCCATTCAGTAGTTCCTGAGAAAATTACAATTAAATATACATATATAACTATGGCCTTGGTGGATCCGCGCATCTTGCGCGCACTATAAGCGCACCGTCCCGATCATGCGCTGAATGCTAATTGGCTGTCAAGTGGCTGTCAACATTCGAAACCAGGAAGTGTGGGCAGCCATTTTGTGCCTCGATAGAAGCGAGGTTGAAGAAGTCAGTAGAACAAGTGTGGAAAACGTATAAAGGGGGCAGGGTAGAAATATCTTGACCCTCTATACCTGCTTAGAGGATCCCACAACGACTCCCAGGGCCCAACATTTCTTTATTTTTTTTCTTCTAAAAACGGCAGGGTGTGCTTAGGGTGCTCGGATCATACAAATAAAATGAAGTGCGGGCTTTAATAATTAGCTACCAGGGGGCCCAAATCCCAGGGGCAAAAGTTTTAAATATCGTGGGGTCCCAGAGGGGTTTCCTAGCTCCTGGGATCGCCACCCTCCGGGGCTAAAACATTAATGGGCTCAACCGCCACCCCACCATCAAAATAGATGGGTGGGGGGCTCAAAGGCCCGCTACCCCCTGGGGCTTTTTCAAAAATGTTTGAGGGGGGCTCAAAGGCCCCTCCAGTCCCAGGGACCACTACTGATGTTTGCTATGGCTCCCTGGTGTGCACGCATTGGGTGCACGACTCTAACGTGTCGGACGCACGACTACAAGAGGAAAAAAGTAATATTTTTCAGATATACATGAAGCTTATGTGTTTAGATTTTGGGTGGCTCTAAAAAGAGCCCTTGTGTTTATTGAGAGATTTTGGTACTTACAAGTAAGTACCTATGCAGAGTCTAAAGTTCACCCTCATCTGTAAAATGTACACCATCTGTCCTATAGATGCCATCCATATTGAAACGCAGATTGTTGTGGTAAATTGACCCCATCCTATAATCTCGGAGAAAAGCAGAAACAGATTTATTGACATGTTTCCTAGCTTTCTCAATCTGTGGACAACATTTATTGGACCAGTTCCATTTTTGCCTTTGGCATATGTTAGAATACACAAAGGCAGTTTGGGGGAAAAGTGACATCAATTCTCCAAAGGTGTCCTTCATAAGCATTTCCAGACCTACCCCAGTCAAAGTGCCTAGGTCATTGCCACCACAGTGCACAATTATGAGGTCAGGGTGTTGGAGATGTAAAAAGGATTTAACCAATGGCATCAATTGGTGCCACTTTAACCCTCTCTGTCCAATCCATTTAATGTCTACATTTGGCAAACCTAGGTCTTTGTCAATGGCTCTATTTTATGCGTACCTTTGGCTCCAGAAAATGTAGTTGTGTCCCTCAATCCACACTCTTAGCATCTTGAAAAGAGGTCTGGATGATCTCAGATGGTCTCTGTAAATGAAATGGCAGTTTGAAAAGTAAGATTTTTTAAATGGTGGATAAGGTGCAGTTTTGAAAAAAGAATAGAACTGATTGGCTGTTTAAAAACATTCTAGAAAAGTAGGGTGCATGTTTCTGTTTTTTAAAAGAATGTTTCTTATTCGTTAAGAAAAAACTGTTTGAATGGAACATTACGTTAGATAAGGTGATATTTTGAAAAGTCAAGCACACTTGCTATGTGGATTAGCAACATTGTGTGCTGAACTTGTGACCTGTGGGGGGAGTTGAGTGTTCCATGTAATGTTACCATGGTAACAGGCAGAAAGCAGATTGGGGGTAGGGTTCAAACTTATGTCAATTGGAAAGGGCTGAATTGTGTAACCAATAGAAATGTGTGTCAGATTTTGAATTAATGTGGGATTAATATGATTTAATATTTACATGTATAGGTGCGCAGAATGAGAGGGAAACTGCCATTTTTTTGGTTTTGCTTAGTAGGGCAGTACAGAGATTCTGTATGAGAAAATCTGGTGTGTTACTGACATTCTTCTTAATCTACAAATCAATTTGAAAGGTAAATTAGTAATTTCGGAGGAGTTTTATGCGGGGGTTTTGTTTTTAATATAATTAATGTGTTTTTCCTGGTAAAATCCAGGTAGTTGTGTTGCTTGTGTAGAATTACATTGTGAGATTTACAAGCCCCTTGCGCGGACAGTGTATCACTTTGTGTGATGCACCAGTGGCGCAGCCTGCTAAGAGATATTTACAAGCACAGGTAAAGTGATCCTCCGTGACTTAACCGGTGCTTGTAAATATCACCCTTGTTCACACAACATTTTGCGTGTTAAGAGCGTGACATGTGAGGAAAAGAATTTTTCGATCAACAATCATTTTTAACAGGACTCCATGGGTTTTTGCATTGCCATCTCGTGTCAAACACTTTCAGAGAACCCACCTGGTCGTTTTTCCTGATGTACGAGGAAAAGTCTATCAGCACGACAAAAATCCATTTTTGCAGGCCTGCATTCCTGCCCAGGAACTGTCACCCACCCAACCCCCTGTTCTCTTCAGTTCATCAGAAAGCCACATTGCCCTCACCCCAAGTGAATGATTCATTTTTCCTCTCCTGCTCCCAGCCTGATAAAACATCCTTGACACAGTGATCAGGTTAGCTAGACAATAGTCTGACTGCTGGACTCTAATCAGGGTAAATAAACAAATGACTTGAAAGACCAGGCTTTGATCAGGCAATTGAACAATGACCTGAAAGAAAGAGCCCTGATCAAAGCAGAGTGGACAATGCTCTGTGTACCAAGCCCTTGACCAGGTCACCAATTACAAGCATAGAGTGGACAATGTTCTGTGTACCAAGCCTTGACCAGATCACCAACTACAAGCATCGCCTTGATCAAGCTATCAACTACAAACACTGCCCTGATTGGACAATGGACTGGCAGTCAAAAGAATGGTATGATAAATGTATAAAAGGCTTGTAAGCTACAGAGTAAAGTAGCAGGCTCCAGGGTTTTGTCTCTGACTAGCTTGGGACTCTGTTCCATAGCCCGGGCTATTGAAATAAATCTGGGTTCCTCCTGCAGACGAAGGCTCCTG
Source organism: Lissotriton helveticus (assembly GCF_964261635.1). Taxonomy (NCBI): domain Eukaryota; kingdom Metazoa; phylum Chordata; class Amphibia; order Caudata; family Salamandridae; genus Lissotriton; species Lissotriton helveticus. Next base: position 1,607,676,129 of record NC_136067.1, on the reverse strand, counting down.
TGTCTCCTTTTACTACGTATGAAGGGTATGGAAGATTTGGGCGGTTCCCCCGCCACCGAGACCCTGTAAGTGGGTTAATCCGGTTCTTCAAATGGCGCCCGAATAGGGACTCCACGAGTACGGAGGTCAGGCCCGGTGGACGTGAGGAGGTGCACGGAGAGACTCCGATGGAGGCGCCCTACCCAAGGATTCTTGTTATATTCCAGTAGACCGAACAACTTACCCGTTGTTCCTCCCCACCCGGTCTGGGCCACTTGCCCGCCTTCTCGCTGGAGTCCCCTAGCAAATAATTTCTGGAGCAGGACACAGCCCTACGTCTGAGAAGAGAACTACCCCTGTAAGGTAAGGGTGGACTGATCATCCATCAAGTCTGTATGATTCTGTTATTGACTTTCGCAAAAGCCAATTTATTATTGACTTTTGCCAAAGCCAAGCAAGCAAGGTGAATTTAAAAACCCGCTGGTGTCTGTTCTGTATGAAATCTGTATGAATTATTGTCCTTTGCAAAAGACAAGCAAGCGAGGTGAGTTTTAGGAACCCGCTGGTGTCTGTTATCTGTTTAAAAGCATGCCGGTCAGTAGTAAATTCAAGAGGTTATGTTGTTGTATGTGTACGCAGGACTCCCAGCTGGAGGAGGCCTGCTCGCTTCCTCCAGAAGGAACTCCTGGCCACACCATGTATATTAAACATGGCCCTTCTGCCATAATGTTTTCCTCGTTTTGGGTGAAATACACCGCGAAAAGTAACGCGGAGTTACAGTGGCCACTTTATGGCTCCTTTGACTCCCAAGTCCTCGCCAACTTAGAGAAACAGTTAATTAAAAGAAAAACGTGCCCGCCCATGTTTGAATCCGTCCGATTTTGGAGGAAAGAGATAGAACAGAGAGCTAGAAAACAGAAGGCGCAAGAAAGAAAACAAGAACGTATGTCAATGGCCGACCACGCCAGAGAAAATTTACAAAATCGAATAACAAAATCAGTAGAAATAGCTGATAGGGAGCATGGGGACAAGTACAAAAATGTTATCCAGCCCATGAAGAAAAAGGAAAGGTCCATATAGAGGGAGGAGAAGAAAGTGATTCTTTGCTTGATACCGTGCTAGAAAGTCCTCCTGCATATGCCCCAATGTACCCTGCCCTGACTCCTCATACCCCGCATGCCCCCCTACTACCACCCGCTCCTGCCCCCACTGCCCCTCCTACTGTTCCCCCTGTCACACCAGCCCACCCGACCTTTCCCATGACACTAACCACGCCCGTTAACCCTGTCCTCACTATGGGAGTGACAACAAGTCTCCATCCACCCAACCCCTGCGGCCTTACCCCTACCCGCCCTTTTCCTACTTCCCCGTGGTCTACAGTTAAGCAGGATTTATATAAATTGTTGAATTCCCCCCCGACTGGCCTCCCTGCGCTCTGCAGTCAGCTTTTTCGTCCCCTTGTGAAAATGACCTACAGAGGCAAGTGGAAATAATGCAAGGTCAAAGCAGGGACTATGTAGAGACTGGCCATCCAGACTACTACAGTATACCAAAAAGCAAAAGATGAAGTACTTAGGCAAAATAACATTAGGCTGGGATGCGGCCTGAGGAATTACTGGTGGCTGAGATTAATTCAAACATTCCACCCATCACTTATTATATGCTTTAGTGCATCCAGACTACTAGGCACACTTAAACTGGTCTTTTGTTGTTTGCTGATGTGACAGTAAACACTTTATGGAGCCTGAACTGCTCACCCCAAATTTCCTTAGCGTGCTTGGAGAAACTGCAACCTGCCTCCAAAGCCCCCATTTTATTCTGCTGTTTATCTTGTGCACCCAGTATCCCTCCGAGGTAAGGCTCCAGCCACCCGTTGATGTAGTGTGATATTAAAATGTCCCAAACCTTTGCTTTTATTCCTAGTGCCGGACAGGTTTGTGCAACTGCAGAAAGTCCTTCCTTTCTGTACAGTCCGGGTTGCCGGCATGTTGGGTCATCATTGTGAGACATCGAATGGCCCTACTCTTCCTCGCGTTCAGTTTTAGGCCGCCCTAGAGGTCACACAGAGGAGTTTGTCGGATTTAATAAATGTTGGCTGGACATATTCCCTCTTTAACAAGAGGACCTTTAGTTTCAAACTTTAAAATAACCTTCGCGTGTAAGCTGTCGCCTGTCATAAAGCTGGGTAATGGTTAATACCGAGATGCCAAATAAACATGGCACAGAATCATTGTTGCTCCTGAGGGCGATTGTTCTCTGGGAGCCGTGTCCTCAGAAACCAAGTAGCTCTCCCCGCCGCTCTTAAAGGAATCCTTGTAAATGCCAGTATGCGAGCAATCCACGCCATTGTATTTATGTATGTAATCATTTGTATACTGTGGGGTGGGAGGACCACTTTAGGGCCCTATTAACCCCTTCAGTGCTGCGCGAATTCCGCTGCGGTGCTGAAGGTTCTAAAGAACCTATGGACCCATGACGGAACGGTTCCGTCATAAGCACAGGCCAACCGACGCTCATGACGGAACCGTTCTGTCATGAGCACCGAAGGGGTTAAGTGACATGTAGCCCTGGGCTGCATTAAACCCGAGACTTTCTGCTGCTTCGAATGCAAATTACTAGCACCCTAGCTGTGGGGTTCACACCATTTTCTGTCTTTAAAAAAAAAAAAAAAGCAGAGTAGCGATTGCATAAACTCGATATTAGTTGTTTAGCCTTTATCTGGAGAATGTGTGGCTTTAATCATCCAGAAGTGTTGGTATAGTTTGAGTTTGTTGTCCTGAGGCAAATCCCAGTGAGCTGGTTCAAACTCTCATTAGGATGATAGAATTGATAGGCACATTTTGGTTGAGGAATATGTAACCCTCTAGGTGCGCGCGTGACTCCTTCAGAATGGAATTTACTGCATTGCTTCTTAGACTCCTAACATGTCCCTCTCACTACACACGAGGAGTTATGACACAAGTTGGAAGCCCACCAATCTAAAGCTTGCCCAGCGGGCATCTAACGCACCAACATGGACTTGCTTCCTCCTCTCACAGGCTCTTTTTCCACCTTCCTCTACGAAAGTCACTTCTAGTCTGTTCGCTATGAGGGGCTGTTCAAAAGGTCGCAACCTTCAAACAGTGCGCGCGGAAATGAGGTCAGCTTGACTTTTTGTTCAGGGTGAAGTGAAGTCAAATGCCTCTGCTGGGTGACATGGGGGGAGGGGGGTTGCTTTCTTTTGAGCAGACCAGTACTGTAGTTCATTTGTGTACATGAATGGGACGACTAAATAAATGCCGGGTTCTGTCCGTCCATCCTTTGCGTTCTGTAGAACAGCGAAACTGAGTCCGGTTTGCTGTTGCCCACTTCCGGCACTTAAAACGTAAGTGTGAGGGACATCTCGAGCTCCTCAACCGCAACACTGGGCCAGAGGCGTCCTTTCATGTGTCCCCATCACATTCTTTCATGACTCCCTAGGCTTCACACCTAAAGTAAAGTTACCTTTAAGGTTCATGTTCTTTTTGCCATCATGTGTCACTGTTGCCCTTGAAAGGGGTTTAGTTGACTTGGACGATACAAGGTTATCATACCTGCTAATCCCTACGCCCCCTCCCTCTCCCCGTGCAACACAAGGTCTGTACAGGCCTTTGTTACATCCCTGGCTAGGACATGGTCTTAAGCCATACAATGTTGGCATGGGTACACCAAGGTAATCCCTTCCTGGCTGTAGACATTTATTGTGACTTTGAGGCTAACGTCTAGTGGCAATAGGTTTGCCTCTGCTTGCCACAGCAGACACTGTTCTGTCTGCTTTATATTCCCATACTCATGAAACCTAGGTGTGTATGCGTTTTGGGTAGATTTGCGCTTGTTCCCCCGTCCCCCCATGGATACAAGTTGGTTTTGTTTTGCTTCCGTGAAGGGAGCCCAGTGAGGTGGGATACCTGCTGCCTTAAGCCCTCTAAAATGCCTTGGACAATGCCCTTGAATTTGGAATCAGGAGACACATTTCTAACACAATTGGTTGCACATGCTCAACCTAAATTGTAGTCTATTGACTCTGAAAGTACACAGAGCGACCCCGAATTGTACTAAAGACCTTCAAAGCCAGTCTTTAAAAGCACTTCATGAACATGATCTCCTTATGCCTCATGAGTTTGTGTTCCATTCTTTCCTCCTAACCCCATCCCTGAACTTGCCCGCCCATCTAATCACCTCCTTTCCGCTGAGCAGAGATAGTTCTGGTATGTTACGCATAATCAGCACATTTTTACAAATACAGCATTGTGAAACAATTGCCTTCAAACATCTGGACAATCTACAGCTGTGTGTGCTATGCCTCTTAGTACCCGAGTTGGCTGAACCTGTGGTGACTGTCACTTGCCCTGTGATCATCAGAGAAATGGTATCCGCTTACTCGTTCGAGTATGGAGGGGTCCACTGCACAACCATGTTGCCTTATGCAGCCCTGGAAACTAGAGATGATGTTGGGAAAGGCAATGCCCTGGCTGACCAGACGGCCAGACAAACAGCTCTTAGAAAAAGGGAAGGACTGTATGTAGGAGGTCCCGCTAGGTGGTTGGTAGACGAGGGCATGGTTGAAAACACAGTACAGAGTATGATTGATATTCAGTCCCATACTACTAATATGTCTGTACAGCATTGGGTACTGATTGTCTGTACAGTCTAACTAAGACCTTTTGTACTCTTTACAGAAACAGTCCCGACGTTTGTCTCATTCAGCGATGCCAGACTGCATTATACATCTACTGACGCGGAGAGTGACAACATACTAAAAGGAAGGGTGGAACCCTCCCTTAACACTGCTCAGCATCAAGAACAATTGTTTCCCGACCATACTGTCCCTGCTTCCGACAGATACAACTTACACTCCAGAGGGAAGGCTTGCCCTTGACTTCGCCAAGTGCCAATAGGCTGTAGCGCTGTGATCCTCCTTGGCTGAGAGTAGTGCTGTTTGTAAGACTGAGGTAAACCATAAGGGCCCTCGGCCCCTGCACCCAGTGAAACAACCACCAATCACAGATAGTCACTAGGGGTACCTGGCTTAGCACAATGGCCGCCTTCCCAAACACCCGTATCCAGAAACAAGATGCCGGTCTCTGACATAGCAGATGCTTCATGGTCACCGTGGTGACGCTGTTTGTCTCCCTCCTCCTAACTATCCTTGGTTGGCTCTTACTGATCTTCCATCCTGTTACATCACCGACTCCTACCCCGACTCCTGCAGAACCCAGTGGGGTTGGAAGGTCCTCATCTTCCTTGCATTAGGAGTAGCTGTCCTGGTTTCCTGCTGTTTGTGTTTTCAGTGCCTGCCAGTACTCTGTACAATGTGTGGGCAGACCATCAAGCCTCCGCCATCAAACATTCTCAACACTAATATGATGGTAATGATGCAGCAAGAAACAGATGGCCTTATGAACATTGACATTTCCTAAAGTATTTGCCACTCTATGGCAATAGGAGGGTCTGAGGAAAAGAGTTCTTCACATGGGTGTTGTTGTGAGGGTTCCCGCGCAACACCCATTTCTACTGATGCATTTCCAGATTTATGAGAAATCATAAACCTGGAAATACATCAGTTTGCTGCGTCAGTATAGGGGTGGCGTAGGCAAGAGAAACAAGAAGAAATGTTTTCATTTGTCCTCGTTTTTTCCTCTTTTAAAGCGTGCTGTATTCTACAGCACGCTTTGAAAGAGGAAAATGCGTGCAGTGATTGCTTTAGAATCCTGCATAAACCACAATTAGCAAGAGTTTTGGTATCGCTCCTCAAGTGCAGGGTTACCTTGTAAATACAACACTATTGTCGTACTCCCCTCTTCTATGTTCTATTGTCAAAGGGAAATATACCTTGCCTCTGGGAACGCCTACATTGCAACTCTTTGGAGATGCGAGGCCAGCCGTTACCAAACCGGCTGCTAACATGCTAATGCATCTTATCGTCACCTAGTAAATAGGACGATATAATTTTCAACACATTTTTCTTTTCTTTTTTAAAATGCGGCGAAATGGCACTTGTTAATATGCCGTCAAGTTTGCTATAACTGACCTGGAACCTCGACTCCTACCCTGTTATAGCAAATAGCAGTGTCTCGGGGTAGGCATCCCGAGACACAGTAGGAGCTGGTCCTGGGGGGTGGTGTTCCCCAAGGCTTTCAACTGCTCCAGAATGGGGGCCACACGGCCTCTCTCCTACAGTATAAAAAGCCCCGGAGGGTGGTGATCACAGGGGCTTAGAGGGACCTTTGAGCCCTCCGACCCATTGTTTTTGAAAGCCTCGAAGAGTTGCGGTTCCCAGAGCTGGATAGGGCCTTTAAACCCCTCCTACCCAAGTATTTTACTGGGGAGTACCTTTGAGTCCCCCAACACATTTATTTTGTAGCACTGAGGAATGGCAGTCCCCGGGCTACAGGACTCCTCTGAACCCCAATGAAATGTAATATTTTAGACTTCGGGATTTGGCCCTCCCCAGGTAGCTAATTTTTAAACAAGTACAGGAGCCCATACTTCGTTTTTATTTTTTTTACGGCGGATTCATGCATCCTGCGCACATTTCTCCATTTTGTTTTGTAAAAAACATGCTTTTAGACATGGAGTGTTTTAAAGTCCTATACACTATGCGTGTACTGGTCTAATCACCTTTATAGTTGTGTTTCAGGCCTACAATTCCCCAGTTAGTATCCATACACTGCAGCAAACACCATGGGACTGCTCTTACAATCTCATAGTGACTCTTTCAGTACCATGTACTAATTCATTCACTAAAGTAAAACTTAATCAATTATGAATTCACCCAGTGTATCTCCTTATAGTACTGTAATCATTCAGTCAGTATGCATGTACTCATACAGTGAGCCGGCTCCTATGCACTATGCATGTGGTGTAATATAACCACTTTCACACTTGTATTTAAGGTATACAATTCCTCTGTCAGTATCTATATAGAATGTGTTTGCATAATAATAGAAAAGTATAATTTATAAGATTAATAATATACTTTTATTTATGTTTATTTTTTACAGATATTGTTTATCATCATTAAAATAAAGTTATCATGCCTGAAAAAGGTAGAAAAAGAAAAAGAGAGCTAAAGGACATTTACTTGAAGAAAACTCAACAAGTATTGTATGAGCAACATAATGTGGCCAAAAAGAGAAAATCTTCTGGTAAGATTACTAAGAAGTTTATTGAAAATGTTTCTAGACCGAAAAAGAAGGTTCAAAATGTTGAAACCAGTGATAATGCTTCAACGACAAAAAAAAATCTAAATATTAAGAAAGGAAAAAAAGCAAATATAGAATCAAAAAATTCAACTTATGGTAAAAGAAGAGAAAATCAGTATAAAGAGATACGAAAAAAAATATTTTATAATAGAGTAGTACATAATTTGCTGAAAGATTTGAAGAAATATAAAAAGAGATCACTATTTTATAAAAAGAAGACGCATATTGAATCCATTGTTGAAAAGGATATTGAAGTAAAAAGAAAACTATTTATTTTAGTTTTAAACAGAATTTGATCACTAGATAAACCAATCCATTCAATGAAGGCCAAAAGTAAGAGGAAAAGAGGAAATAACAGAATTAATTTTTGTGATTTTTTTTGGGTGAATGGAAACACATTTCAAGTTCAGAGCCTTTCTTTAATGAAGAGAGTTATTTTCAGACCAATGATTTGTTGCATGCAAGTGACACCAGTGGTCAAGCTTATGAGGTTAGAAATGGTTGTCCAATTGACAAAGAAAAAATGGTTCCCAGAAATGCAGAAGAAGTGATAGCTGATGAAGATCTAGGCAGACGTGCTAAAGCCCCAGTGTACACTTGGGATTGCAGTAGTATTTGTAGTGTACAACAAGAATCTATTGATCTTTTACATAATTTCTTACCAGAATATAGTAAAAAAAAGTGTTAAACAAAAGATTAAGATGTTATAAGGACTAGACCCTTGCAGAGTTAGAAAAAATACTGGATTGCAAAGTCATTCTCTGGCTTGTCTTTCTAGAAAAGTATGTCAAAGTGTTTTTCATCATTTCATGATGTTGGCAGTACATCATACTCAAATGCGGAAGTTAGTGAGAAGAGTGTATTATGCAAAAAGTCCAGCACTAAAATAAAATGAGTTGAACAGTGCTCTTTTGCATGGTCAATTTCAGATGTGAAGAAGATTTGTGATGATATTGAGTGTTGTTACTTTGGTCCTGAACAAGAGAGTGCAGAAACTCAGACATTAATTGAAGAAAGTGTTGAACTAAAACGTTGGGACAGTAGACTCCGCGGTGACACTATGGGAGGCCTTCAAAACGGTAATCCGAGGGGAAGCCCTCTCGGCCATCGCTGGTCGCCGCAAGGAGCGAGAGGCTCAATTGGTCCAACTTGAGACAGACCTTCAGGCATTGGAGGCGGCAGCTCCGAACCGGGATGATCCGAGGGCGACCCATCAGATGCAGCTTAAAAGCGCGGAATATATAGCGCTGGCCACTGATGCCGCTAAAAAGGTCATCAGGGACAAGGAAGGGAGGATATACGATCAGGGAGATAAGGCGGGCAAGCTGATAGCTTGGCTGGATAGGAAACAGCAGATGCAAAAAGTAGTTATGGAGCTTAGAACTGACTCGGGGGGCCCTGTCACAGACCCAGCTGACATTGTTCATGAGTTTTGAACTGCACTACCGGAAGGTTTATAGCAGGGGGTCGAACAGGCCGGAGGAAGACTCCACTGACTTGCTGGCGGACATCCGGCTGCCGGCCCTGTCGGAAGAGGACCGTGAGGCCCTTGAGGCGCCACTCACCACCGAGGAGGTGGGTCGCGCTATCGGTGACCTTCATTCGGGGAAAGCTCTTGGTCCAAGTGGTCTGCCTTTTGAGCTTTTCAAGCTCTAAGCTGACACTATCAGCCCTTATTTAAAGCAAATGTTCGAAGAAAGTAGAGATCGGGGTCAGCTGCCGCGGGACCAGTGCATAGCCACCATAGTGGCCATCCCTAAGGAAGGCAAGCCAAGAGACGCATGTGCTTAGTATAGACCTATTTCGCTGCTCAATGCGGAGCCAAAGGTTTTGGCCAAATTGCTGGCTAACCGGCTTCGGCCTGTCCTTCAGACGCTGGTCCACCCGGACCAATCGGGCTTTATGCCCTGCCGCAACACGGCACTTAATCTTCGACGATTACATGGAGTCCTAGGGCGCTGCCACACTGTTGAGGAGGACGCAGTAGTGGTGTCATTAGATGCCACAATGGCTTTTGACACCCTGGAATGGCCATATATGAAGGTGGTTCTCCGGAAGCTGGGATTCGGCCCTTAGTTCATGAGATGGGTTTGTCTCCTTTATGCTGAGCCTTTGGCCCAGGTGACAGTCAATAACAAGCTCTCCAAAGTTTTCAATCTGGAGAGGGGGACACGACAAGGGTGCCCCCTGTCCCCCACTATTGTTCGCCTTATCCCTGGAACCGCTTGCGGCCTGGATCAGACAGGACCTGTCCCTGAAAGGTCTCCTTTGGACTGATGGGTGGGAGAACAGGATTTCGTTGTATGCTGACGACATCCTGCTTTACCTCACGCGACCTCGTAGATCACTTATAGTAGCCATGGATATTCTTAGGAGTTTCGGAAAGAACTCGGGTTATAGTATCAACTGGGGCAAGTCAGTTATGTATGTCCTACACGGAGACCCTCCGGTGTCCCCTCGGAACTGTCCAATTACAACCACCACGGATGGGTTCAGATATCTGGGAATTTTTATTTCCAAAGATAGGACCGCTAGATACGAACGTAATCTCCTCCCCCCTGCAATGCTTCCGGCGGGACTCAGCTTCGTGGAGGAAGTTACCGCTCTCCCTCCTTGGACGGGCATCGCTCTTTAAAATGATGCCGCTGCCAAGATTTTTATACGCCCTGCAGAACTAGCCTGATTTGGTTCCACATTCCTATTTTGCGTCTATTGAATCCATATTGCGAGAGCTGCTATAGATGGGGATGCCTCGCATCTCCCTTCAGTAACTCACCCTGGGCTGGTACGACGGGGGTATTGCGCTCCCGGACATTCGGACATATTACTGGGCCGCCCACCTTTCGGCCATTAATCAGGGCATGTACGCAGACGGCGCAGATCTGGGTTTTGCCATGGACCGTTGGCTACTACCGGGGGGTCATTTTGAGGCTGCACTGTACTCAAGGCCCAGCAGATACCCCCTCACAGGTCCTACCAATCACTCGGCTAAACTATGGCATACGGTCCAGCGAAAGCTGGGATGGGCTGGCACCTTGACGATGGCTACCCCGTTGTGGGTATCCGAAAAGTTGGGTACCCTCGGTCGCACTAAGGGATTTCATAATTGGGACCTCATCGGGATCTCCCACATCCGCGACTTGTGAGGCCCCCGGGGGGTTCATCTCCTTTGACTCACTCCAGCGCACGTATGAGCTTGCACGCACAGAGCATTTTAGAGACCTGCAAGTTAGACACTCATTGCAATCTAACAATCCCCAGGGAACTCTGCCCCCTGCTGCTTCCCCCCTGGAGGATAGACTCCTTGATGGTCACCTGCCTGAACACGCCATATCCCTTACATACGAGAAGATTATCAATAACTCCCCAGATCTACTCCAGCCACTTAAAGGGAAGTGGGAGGTGGACGGGTTGGAAATCGATGAGGAGGAATGGAGGTGTGCCCTGGCGTCCCAAAGGGAAGTGGCCATTTCAGCCAGACTACGACTGATTCAACTTAAGATTCTTCATAGAGTCTACATATCTGGTACTAGGCTGAGGTTGATGGGCCGCAGTGAAGACGGGATCTGTAGAAGAGATGTGGGGCGGAAGGGTCGTTCTTCCACATACTGTGGGAATGTCCGCTGGTCCAAACCTACTGGCGCCGCATTCACCGATGCATGCAAGAGGTGTGGGAAGTGGCATTGAGAGTAGAGGCAAAAAGGTGTCTTTTAAACATTTGGGAGCCTAATGACTTATCCACGCATGGGAGGTTGTGGGCCATGTTAGGATTTGCAATTGCTAAACGGAACATAGCTAGGCCATGGGGGACAGGTACCCATCCAAAACTGGACTCATGGAAAACTGATATGGACTGGTTTATGCTCCAGGAAAAAACAGTATACGTGGCCAGAGGCTGTCCCCGGAAATGGATTGGTGTATGAGCCAACTGGAATGAGTACAGGGGCCATATCTGCGAACCCCCCCATGTTGCCCCGGCTGACGACCAAACCGTAAGGCCTCATGCTCATTGAATGACTGAGATATTTGCTTGTAACCACCAAAGTTGTGTAACGAAGGGTTTACCAGGGATATTTGTATTACACTGTATTGAATGTACGTGACATCCACCACTGTTTCTTTATAACTAATAAAAAGAATAAAAAGTGTTGAACAGAATGTTGAACATAGTTGTACAAAACATTTCGAAGGTGAAATTACAAAGTTTAAGGTGATTTCAGGTGAAAGTCCAAATTATTCTTGTATTTGTTGCCGGCGAACTCACTATAAAAATCAGACTAGGAGTGTTGATCTGTATTTAAAAAGTGAAAGAGAAAATAATGATATGTGGAAAGAATTTGCAACTTATTTGTTGGTAGAGAATTGTTTTGATTTGGGTTCTGATCAGCGTATTTGTAAATATTGTTATAACAAATTAGATGAGAATAAAATGCCCGCTAGAACTGTGCATAATAATCTAGAGTTGGTTGCTATTCCTCCAGAACTGATAGATTTAAATAGCTATGAGTCTATTCTCATTCAATGTGTGCACCCGTTTCAGGCTATTGTTCGTATGGAGCCTAAAACAGGTAAATTGCCTCCTTCAGATTTACGGAGAGGATTAAAAGGAAGAGTTGTATTTTTACCATTAGATTTAACCACTTGGATGCTAAGGTCCATGATAATCTTCCATGTAATTTCCATTGAAATCAATGGAAACTCCATGACGAGCTGAGCTCGTCATGAGCGTCGAAGGGGTTAAAGAAAAATGTTGAAACTATTGGTGTAGTGTGTAGAAAATGAACCACTAGTCATTCTAGTTAATAGTGTTCCTACTAAGAGTAAGAAAATCTGGCAGGAGTTAGTGGATGTTAGGAAAGTGCAGAAGGCGACTTTGTATTTAATAAAAAAACAATAAGTACTATAAAAATGTGTATATCGGTGTATATCGGAGAAGAAGAAATACTTTTAGCAGAAGATACTGAAACGTCAAGAGGACAAATTAAAAAAGTGGATATGTGAAGAAGTGAAGAAATCTATGAACATTACAGTGTACATCCACTTCATTCAAAAGAAGTGATGGGGAATACTATTGACTTATTTCAAATGAAAAAAGCAAAGGGAAGTTCCAAGAGTGCATGGGAAGAGAGCTTGGAAGCTCATTGTTTTCCGCAGTTGTTTCCAACAGGAAAAGGAGGACGATATGATGAACGACCTGTGAAAATTCCTGCATCTGAATATCGGACAACAAGATTGTATACAGAAGATCCAAGATTTAGACAGTGTATCCCTTATATATTTCATCTTTTGTTTGAAAGTGACTTGTCTGGACTTTCATATGCAGTCAATCACACATTGAAAACAGGAGTACATCTGCAAAATGTTTCTGCAAATATTTTCATGGATAAAGTGCACCAGAGGGATGATCATTTAGAATCTCAGCTGATTAATCTGAGGGCATGTCAGCGTGGCACTAATGAATATTAGTACCATCGTCATGGAGAACTGAAATGTATGCTACGGAACTTAGGAACTCCTACACGGTTCCTTACCCTAAGCTGTGCTGAGTACGCTTGGGATGATTTACTTGAATTTCTTCGAGAGGCAAATTCCAATATGAAAAATATTGAATACAAGACACCTGGAAAATTGTGATCCTGTTAATGTATGCAGGTATTTTAATCACAGATTTGAAGCTATGATGTCTTTTATCTGCTATAAAAAAATCCTCCTCTATGGGGGGCGGAGCTTGCCAGCACCGATGTAGGAAGCACAGGAACCGAGCTCCGCGCCATCGAGACCAATATCCTGATATTTATCCTAATTTGACGAAGGCTACTGACCCCTGCGCTGAGGACTACCTCTCCGGTATTGGTGGGGAGCATTTTTGCCGTTGTCCGCTGCAGTTTGAGGCTGCACGAAGAAACCGGAGCACACGTGACTTTCCTGGCGGACTGGGCCCTAAGCCACGGACTTGCCGGAGAACCTGTCCGCCGTGCGTGATCCTACGTGCGGCGGAGCGGAAGCAGAACACGCGACAGCCTGAGACGTTGAGGGGGATAGCTCTACGCAGAGGTGGGGACAGACGTGCCGGCGATCGGAGGAAGCAGGGACCTCTTGCGGCGCTGGGCGACAGAGGCAGAAGTGACGGGAGTCGTTGCTGCGTTGGGCGCTCTCCCCCCCACAGGGCGGACTGACATTGGATCCCCGGCGGGGTCCCGACTCTTAGCCTGGGCCCCCTGCATAGAGTAGCTCGCACACGGAACGGCGGCTGCGGGGACAGCGTGCGACGACATCCGATGCCCCCCCCACTCCCTAACGGCTGCATCGGGAAAACTGATGCTCGGGGAGGCGGAGGTTAGGGGGATAACAGTGAGGGTGGCGCCTCAGTGGAGGAGAGCACAGGCATTCTGGAAACCCCAGTAAAACTCGGCATTGTCGGCACAAGCTGCAGCATCTGGAGACTGGCCCCACCAGATCACACTCTACATCTGTCATCTATGTAGTTTGATCGGCACCAGGTATTTGAGAAGCGAGCAGTTTCTGGTGAGGTGGCCCCGGAGACTGGTGTTGAGAAACTGGCTGCATGGAGTAAGATTCACACTATCACAGCTACGGTGCAGTCTCAGCAGCGCCTCGGTGCTGTGACTTTGTCCCTGGCACCATTGACGATACCAGTAAGACGGTGACTGGAGGAGGAGCGAGGCCCAGGCCTACTAGAGCTGGGTTTCTGGCAACGCACGCATCAGAAAGAAGCGGTCAGCCCTGAGCGTCGTGCTGATAAGAATCCAATACACTAGTGGATACTTCAGAAGGGCGATGTCACAGGGGATCCTTACTGCGTCACGGGAATCTCCGGCATGGAATTGGTGGTGGCAGGGTCGTTATATATCTGTTGCTGCCCCCGCGCAGAGTGGCTAGCCATATCGAGACCGGTCAGATTGCCATGGGTAAAGGAGACAAGACTCAATCCAAGCTGGCATTTGACCAGCGGAGACCTAAGGTCCCAGAAATGCAAGAGCCCACGCCGTCACCGACAGGCAGAGGCCCGGAGGGCTCACTGTATGCGGACATAAAAGACATGCTGGGAACGATGGAGAAAGGACTGCAAGACAGCATGGCGTCGATTGGCTCAAAGCTTGATGCCCTCACATACAGAATGGACCGCATGTCGGAGAGGGTAGATAAACATACTGAGCGGCTGGACATGTCCGAGAGGCGAATCACAGTGGAAGAAGCCCAATCTGAGTGGGACAAAGACCGCAAACAGTTCTCCAAACTACTTCAAGTCATACAGGATAAATCAGAGGATTTGGAATCCCGCTCGAGGCGCTCGAATATCCGCATTACGGGGATTGCGGAAACGACGCAAACCGGGAAGATGGAACTCTTCGTGGAGAAACTACTGGTCAATCTTTTGGGAGAGGATGTATTTTCGCCGATGTTTATTGTGGAAAGAGCCCACCGCACATTGGGTCCTCGACCGCGGACAGGGGCCCCCCCGAGACCGATAATCGCAAAACTGCTGAACTACAGGGACCGAGACACAACGTTGAGGATTGCAAGGGACAAAGAGAGGCTTCAGTTCGAAGGCATGGTTGTCTCTCTGTACTCCGACTTCACGGCGAAAGTGCAGGACGAGAGACGGCATTTTGCTCAATATAAAAAACAACTCCGAGAACTTGGCCTGGACAACGCCATGTTATATCCGGCAAAATTGCAGATAAACAGAGGAGGTCACTCGCACTTCTTCACGGATCCTAGAGAACTGCAGAAATCTTTGAAGGTGTGGTCCAGGGAACGCAGGAATAGCCCAAGGACCCAACATGGGGAGCAGGAGGAAAACAGCCAGCTGGATGAGCAGGAATAGCAGAGCTGGTAGCCTTAGGGTCTCCCCTTTGATGCCTGTATTGCAGACTGGACAGAATTGCGACACTGAACCCTCAACAAGAAATGACTTTTGTGAAACCGGGCGGCCTACAGGTGGAGTGTGAAGCGACCAGTGCATAGACTACAGAACAGTTGCTGGGTGAGATCTTTCCACTATATGTTTATTTGTTGGCAGTCTGGAAACTTTGATAGACTTCTCACTGGCTTGGCTTAAGCGTACCGCACAATGCGCAGTGCTACTGAACTTTACATACGCGTCATGTGCCCTATGAAGGGATACGGGGGGAGTAACGCTTCACTACAGCGCCAATCATTGACTCAGCCTTACGTTGATGGACACTTGTGGGGCGATGGCGCAGGGGCGTAAGGGTGGACTAACACGCATAAGCATAGTTTTTTGCTTTCCTGGTGACCTCTGCCCTAGCGCTGTTAGCTCTAATGGTCCCCTAGAGGACTAGTTGGAAGGTTATTCAGGACGAATTGAACGAGATGAGGAAGAAGGGTGGGATGGGGCTCTGCCAGGCCAGGTTGGGGGAGGTCTGCTGTGGGAGGGATGGGGTGGGGAAAGGGGATTGTTTGAACTCAGGGGTTGGATGTTGTTTGTTATGCCAGAAGAGGTTCCTCTCAGATCTTCTTACCCAAAGGTAGATTTTTTACCTGACACCATTGTGGGAACAGCGCTTGGGAGATGGAGACTCACGACTGTTCACTATAATCTCTTGCTTCTGAGATAGCTGACTGTGCTGGGATGAATGATGCGAGTGCTCACGACTCACTGAGGGCGCTAACTTGGAATGTGAGAGGCCTCAATGATTACCGTAAACTCAGAAGGGTGGTGAACTACCTCCACAGACACAATATAGATTTAGCGCTCATTCAGGAGACACACCTACCAATAACGAGCAAGATGCTCTCGGCTAGGGGATTGAGGGGTAGTTGTGTGGCCGCTGGATTTACCACACATTCTCGAGGAGTGATTGTATGGGTCAACCCTAGGTCGATGCTGCAATTGACGATGATTAAAGCGGACTCAGAGGGCCGTTATTTGATTGTTCGATGCGTGGGCAAGGGACATGACCTGTTAGTGATCAATGTTTATGGCCCCAACTACGACTCCCCAAAGTTTTATGATGAAATAGCAACTCACTGTAGACAGTACGTTACTTCCAGAATGATGTGGGGGGGGATTTTAATCTAGTGTTAGATCCCGAGTTGGATAGGTCATCTGGGCCAACGAGCCGACCAGCAGCGGCGGCCTTACACATGAAAGCAGAGCTAGTTAAACTAGACTTGGTAGATGTCTGGAGACATAGAAATCCCACAAAAGGTGGGTACACGCACTACTCTGCATACCATGATATCCACACAAGAATCGATTACTGGCTAACGTCACAAGCTTGCGTTGGGAGCATTAAGGAGTGCATGATATTTCCACACACACTTTCAGATCACTCCCCCCTGCTCCTGGTGCTGGTAACTCCTGTGAAGAGAATCCCCCCCTTCACGTGGCGCTTCCCCCCTTACTCACTGTTAGATGAGGTATTCAGGGGAGAACTGGCAGAGGAAATAGATAGGTTTTTTTAAACTAATGCGGGATCAGTTGACAGTTTTCAGACAGTGTGGGACACATTCAAAGTGTATATCCGAGGTATTGCAATGTCCAAACACTCCAGTGTACTCAAATTGATAAGGCAAAGGCTGAAACACATCGAAACCCAATTGGCAGCACTGGAAAGGTGACAGCAAGGGGATTCGGATGCTAGTGTGGCAGAGCAAATCAAAACGCTAATTGCTGAATTCAATGAGGAGGCAGATAGGGAAGTACAACACTTGGGCAAATACGCCACAGCACGCACATATGGTGAGGGGGAACGACCTAGCTCTCTGCTGGCTAGAATAATGAGGAAAGACAGACGACCGCTGGTCATAGATGAGCTGTTAACATCATCCGGGGAGGTGCTCACGGGGGAAACGGAAATTCTTGGGGAGTTCAGGGACTACTACTCTGATCTTTATAAGTCCAGATCCTCCCAAATGGAAGAGGAAATAGATGACTACCTTAGTTACATTGAGATGCCCCTACTGTCCAATTCTCAGAGAGAATTCCTAATGATGCCTATACACAGAGACGAGATTGTGGAAGCGCTTGAGGGAATGTGTTCCGGGAGCGCCCCAGGGGCGGACGGCCTGACTGTTGGCTTTTATAAGGCCTTTAAAGATCAGCTGATCCCTCATCTATCTACCCTATTTCATGACATCTGTACAGAAGGGAGTATGTCTGGTTCTATGAGAGAGGCGCTCCTTGTAACAATACTAAAGCCTGGTAAACCTGCTAATGCATGTAGCTCCTACAGGCCGCTCTCGTTACTAAACGTGGACACTAAACTCTATGCGAAGGTCTTGGCCACGCGCCTGGCGTTACTAGTCCCGGAGTTAGTTGCCCCGGAGCAAGCAGGATTTATTCCGGCCAGAAACCTCACTTACAACATCCGCACGATACTGGGGGCTATGCAACATGTGCGCCCGGAGAATAAAGCACTGGCGATCTTTCTCGATATGGAGAAGGCCTTCGACTCGGTGGAATGGCCCTTCATGCTGAGAGTACTACGTAAGCTGGGCCTGGGGGAACCCTTTATGCAGATGATAGGTGCGTTATATTATGAGCCCACAGCGAGACTGCGCATGGGCGATCGTGTCTCAGAAGCATTTGGGATTAGTAGAGGTACAAGGCAGGGCTGCCCGCTATCGCCCTTGCTTTATGCATTGGTTGCGGAACCCTTGGCGTGCGCGATTAGGGAATACCACAGGTTTGAAGGGATTAATTTCCCGACGTATAAGATTGGTATATCTACGTATGCAGACGATACGCTGTTGTATGTACGAGACCCTGAGACGAACCTTTCCTCAGTACTTCGTGAGGTAGTAAGATTTGGGGCTCTCTCTGGATTAAAAGTGAATTGGAGCAAGCCAGTGGCGTTCCCATTGACCCCGGTGACAGTCAGATTTGAAATGGAGTACCCATTGCAGTGGACAACGGACCCGGTCAGGTATTTGGGGATACAACTTCACCCTGACCCGGACATACTAGTACGGGAGAACTACGGGGTTGCCTTTTCGAGGCTGATTGATGACGTGGACTTATGGTGTAAGTTACCGCTGTCCTTAATGGGAAGAATAGCCATCATGAAGATGGTCGTTTTGCCTAGATTCCTGTTCCTGTTTAACAATATTCCGGTGGCGCTCTCCAAGGCCTTTTTCAGGAGTCTGACACAAGTTCTCATTAGGCTAGCATGGGCTGGTAAGCAACCCAGAGTTCAGTGGAAAGTCTTGATACTCCCCTATGAGCTGGGAGGGCTGGGTGCACCAGACATGGAACACTATGACAGAGTTGCTCAGGCAGCTCATCTACACACGTGGATTCATGGGGATCCAGCAATCCCGCATGTGATTCTGGAGCGACTGTTTGCAGACCCTGCCCCATTACCGGCTACTGTGTTCTACCCAGCCGAGCGTGGTATTGGCCGACTGGACTCGATAACGGCCACGAACCGCGCATGGCATGCCATCCTGCGGGAGAGGAACGGTGAACTGCTATACTCTCCACTCATGCCGATCGAGTGGGCGGTGTGGATTACCCCATTGAAGGAGAAGGGTGTTATAAGAGCACTAAATAAATTGGGCATTGTAAGGATGGAGGACCTCTTTGCAAACGGGGCGATAAAATCTTGGGAGCAGATTCTACCCCGGGCTATGGAGTCCACACTTTTGCTCCAATTCCAGTATCACAGGGTACGCAGTGCACTTTTAGCACTATTGGGCACGAATCTGGCAGAGCCGCCAGAAATCCCAGAACTCACATATGTGATTAAAACGGCAGCCCCCCAAAAGCTGGTTACGAATCTAATTAAGATAGGTGTACAACAAAGGGAACTGCACCATTCTAGGGCCAGGGAAGCATGGCAAAACGATTTGCAAATGCAGATAGACGACGGCATGTGGAAATATTGTTGCAAAAGTACTAGAAGGCTGTCTCTTAATGGAAGGCATAGGCTGATCCATTTCAAATATTTGCAGCGTGTGTTTTACACCCCGGAGAGACTGCATAGGTATGGGCATCGTCAGTCCGCTGAATGTGAACGTTGCCACGCACAGGAGGCAGATTTTCTACATATGGCATGGAGCTGCCCGGGGGTCAATACATTTTGGACAGAAATATTTTTAGAAATAAGCACGATTTTAGAGACAGACCTTCCGGCTAACCCTGCTCTGGCGCTGCTGAGTTATTCTAAGCCCCTTCCGGTTGCACTAAGACGCCTGGTAGATATGGGTTTTTTAATGGCTAGACGTGTAGTCGCTGTGTGCTGGATGAGGGGTCCACTGCCTACTAAGAGAAGATGGGCAAGAGATATGTTGTACTGCAGCACACAGTCAGAGACATATAGTGAACTGCTACCGCCTAAGAGCCGACCCAAGGATTTCTGGGGGTTGTATAAGACGTATCTGAATACAGGTGAAGGGGCGGCCACGACACAGGGAGAGATGCATGACGGACACGACACACACCCGGGAGATCAGGAGGGGATAGCGTTGGAAGGATAGATGCCAAAGGGGACGTAGCGGGTGTTAGAGGATATTGACTAACTTCATGGGGCAAGATGAGCAGACTGCCATAGGGAAGCCAGGGCCCTCCATATGAGGAGGGGGTATGAACTCAGAGCAATATTTAGTGCTTTGATTTAGTAGGGAGAAGGATAGGAAGGGTGCACTGAGCACTATGAACCTGACTGTGGTAAGAGGATGGCCTACAGTTGATGTGTAGGCCTCCCGCTGGGATAGTACCCTCGGGGTAGTTAGGTAGCTTACTTTCCGAATGCGGAAGGGATCCAGGGAGGAACTGGCGAATTGCGGGTGGGGGGATTGTTAGGGTTAGTTCTTGTATATTGGAGAACTAGTTGCTGTCCTCTGGACGGTCACTTTAGTCTGATAGGAATGACAACTATAGACATGATGCCAGACACACACAGGCGAGGAAATGGAAACAGGTCCGGGAAGGGGAAGCAGCTGATGAACCAGAAATTGCTGAGCTATATGACACTTAATCGCCGCCGGACCTCCGGGGTGTCGGCTACTTGGCTGTGTACAATGTAATCAGAAGGTACAGATTTGATGACTATGAGCTGCTGCCGGCCCCCGGGTTGTAGGCTCCCTGCTGTGTAATAATTGGATTTTGGAAATAAAGATTTTTTTGAAAAAAAAAAATCCTCCTCTTGGAGAAGTTGCGGATTTCTTTTGGAGAAAGGTGTATCAAGCAAGAGGTGCCCCTCATATACATATGCTATTATGGATCAAGGATGCCCCAAAATTCGGAACAGATTCAGATGATACTGTTTTGTCTTTTATTGAAGAATATGCCACATGTGCTGTACCCAAAAGCACAGAAGAAAAAAACTTAAGACAACAAGTCTTATTATTCCAAAGCCATCGATGTGAAAAATACTAGTCTAAGGATAAGTTCTATACCAAATGTCGTTTTGCATTTCCACATCCTGTAAAATCCAAAGGAAGAGTGAACAGTTTTATGTCAGCTATGCGACATACCATCACAAGAAAGTCTCCAAAAAATACCTACAATTTAAGAAGAAGCAAAGAGTCAAAATACATAAATGACTACAATCCGGTTAATCTGTCCATGTGGAACGCTAACATGGATATTCAGTATGTTGCGGACAATTCCATTGCTGTTGCTCAATATGTAACATCCTACATTACAAAATCAGAAAAGACGGAATTGAAAGAAATGTGGGAAGAGATTTCTCACGAGAAGACTCTCAATAAGAAATTATACAGTTTCAGTTTGAAGATGTTATCCAATCGAGAAATTGGAGCATATGAATGCTCAGATCGGTTATCATCGGGAAGTCTATACTCCAAATCTAGAAGAATAATTTGGGTGAGTCTAGGTCTTGTTGCAATGCGAAATCGGGTACTGAAATCTGTTCAAGAAATTGAATATTTAGCAGAAAAAGATCCAGAAAGTACAGATATTTTGAAAATGAATATGTTGGACACATATTACCCAACAGAAGTCATCATCTTGAGAACATGTGTCTCTATGAAGTACTGCAAAACGACACTGTTAAACGGAATACTACAGAGAACATCAATGATGGAAAATATGCAGTGATTGGTTCCGAAGGATGTTTGGTGAAACAAATGAAAGGAAATTTGATTAATCACAGGAAGCTGAGTTGTGACACTGCAGGTAAAAGGGAATTTTACTATTTAGCCCTTTTGCAACTGTTCAAACCATGGTGTTCAGAATTGGAATTACTTGGAGAATTTCAGAGCTATGAAGATTCCTCCAATGCTTGTAAAGATACCATACAATGCACTGTTTTTGCTAATTATATGAAAATGTTGAACAATGAAATTGATCAAGAAGCTACTATTGCAGCTGAGATTGTTAAAGACAGTTCTCAAGACAGTCAAAGATCCACCAGGACAACCAATTGTTGAAAATGAAGCAGCAATCGCCATGAATGAGGTGGAAACAGTAATGCATCAAGCTCAAGAAGCTGTAACAGACTAAGCAAACTTGGAAGAACAGCTTGGGCCCCCATTAGGATGGCAGGCGGACTTTGCCCGCCCGCCATCCTCGTGGAAAACGGGACCGCCCGCGATCTAAGCGGCAGTCCCGCCATGCCCATTATGATGCGCCCACCACACTGGCGGGTGCATCATAGATTCATAACATTGCGGCGGGCGGTGTTCACACTAGCACCCGCCGCAAAGTTATGAATGCATGGTATGCATTTGCAGGGGGCTACCACAGGTACCCCCCATGTGACCCCCACCTCGCCTTCACCATGGGGGCCCGCAGGGGCCCCCAATGTAAAGACCGCATGCCTTTCAATGCCGCCACGGAAAGGCATCTGAATTAGCCCATCATAATATGGCTGGCGGTGTCTGATAGACACAGCCACCATATGAACCCTTTTCCACCCCGGTCGCAAGGTGACCGGGGCGGAAAAGCGGCGGACGGTGTTTCCGTCCGCCGCGGTCCCCCAGCCATAGTAATATGGCAGGGGGGGAAATGGGTAGCGGGCGGACAAGGATGTCGGGCGGATTGCCACCACCCGCATGGTGGTGGCGATCCGCCCGACATCCTAATGGGGCCCTAAATGTTGAACAGAAAGAAATATATCAGCAAGTGAGACAACAGATTGATCATGGATTTCTTCATGAAAAGAAAGAATGCCCATGCACATGTTTTCAACCTATCCGAATGTATGTGAGTGGACAAGCTGGAACAGGAAAAAGTTTCTTAATTAAAGTAATCACTACTTATCTACAGAAAACAACTGAGTCATACTTGTCTTGTGTTGTAACTGCTCCAACTGGGTTAGCAGCACACAACGTTAAAGGAATTACATTACATCGTTTACTGATGCTACCTGTGGAGCATGAAAACAAATTGGAATATCACAAGCTATCTGGAGAAGCTTGTTGTGAAGTTTCAAGAGCGCTGAAGAAAATGAAACTTCTGATTATTGATGAGATAGTATTACGAGGAAGGGGTCCCATAGGGATGTGGAACACAAATTATAACATAATACAAAACGCAGTCACATAGACATTGAATCAAACCACCATGTTTTAATCACAATGGGGATGAATAGCAAATAGCAACAATAATCATGCTTTAAAAGTTGGACAGGTGGAGCAATGCCCCAGGGGAAGGGGGAGTGCGTGATGATGTGAGGATATTGTGATAAGGACGGGTTAGGGTGACAGAATAATCAAAACTTCAAACCACAATAGTTTTGATAGTTACACATAATGTACACAGAAAACCAAAAGAACATTGGATTTCAAATCAAGATACATCATACTCCACACAGTACAGTATATGAACAATTGGGCCATGGAGTTGACATTGTAAATGGTTGTCGACGTTTCGACCCTCTCAAAATTGCAGGTCCTATTAAATCCTTGCGGTGGGGTCTTCTTCAGGACAAGGGAGTTGGGGCAGACCACCTATGTCGATATATGATATCTAGTATTATTAAACGAATTAAACTCAAGGAATTGAATTACACTGATTTATATGGAGAAAAGCACACGGATCAAATTACGATAGACGGGAATATACACCAATGTAAACAGGCATTGTGACCCCCGAATTGTGGGGTGCCAAAAATAGGATGTTCGCCTTATAGTGAATAATGGCATACATTACAGAATAAAACCGTGAATTGCTGTTGGTGCATCACGTGTAGTGACCCCCTGACTAATGGGTGTCCTTAGGTGATTATTACCCAGTGAACGATAAAGTGTATATCAAACCGGGCTCTCTGCCGGTATACCGCTAATATTGCATGAAGTGTCGGTCCTAGCGTACATTAAATCATTTGTACGTTTCCCCACAGGAACATCAAAGAGGATGTCCGCTCAGTTTTTCTAGATCCCAAATCAGTCTCATTAAGGTAAATGACATATATTCCTTAGTACACTTGTCAGTAATGGTCACGCTGGCCACACACCACCTGGTTACGGACCGCCAATTTTCCACGTTCCACGTTCCCGGTTTGATATACACTTTATCGTTCACTGGGTAATAATCACCTAAGGACACCCATTAGTCAGGGGGTCACTACACGTGATGCACCAACAGCAATTCACGGTTTTATTCTGTAATGTATGCCATTATTCACTATAAGGCGAACATCCTATTTTTGGCACCCCACAATTCGGGGGTCACAATGCCTGTTTACATTGGTGTATATTCCCGTCTATCGTAATTTGATCCGTGTGCTTTTCTCCATATAAATCAGTGTAATTCAATTCCTTGAGTTTAATTCGTTTAATAATACTAGATATCATATATCGACATAGGTGGTCTGCCCCAACTCCCTTGTCCTGAAGAAGACCCCACCGCAAGGATTTAATAGGACCTGCAATTTTGAGAGGGTCGAAACGTCGACAACCATTTACAATGTCAACTCCATGGCCCAATTGTTCATATACTGTACTGTGTGGAGTATGATGTATCTTGATTTGAAATCCAATGTTCTTTTGGTTTTCTGTGTACATTATGTGTAACTATCAAAACTATTGTGGTTTGAAGTTTTGATTATTCTGTCACCCTAACCCGTCCTTATCACAATATCCTCACATCATCACGCACTCCCCCTTCCCCTGGGGCATTGCTCCACCTGTCCAACTTTTAAAGCATGATTATTGTTGCTATTTGCTATTCATCCCCATTGTGATTAAAACATGGTGGTTTGATTCAATGTCTATGTGACTGCGTTTTGTATTATGTTATAATTTGTGTTCCACATCCCTATGGGACCCCTTCCTCGTAATACTTAGACAACCCAGGTCCCAGGGACTCATTTTGGGTAAACCCCCCCGCAATATACTCTATTGATGAGATAAGCATGGTCTCAAACGTAATGCTTGATTTTGTGAAGAATTCAGCAAATTCTAATGCAACTTACTCCCATAAAAGGACAACCAGTATTTAAAACACTTGCGCATGAAGACACCAGAAAGTTTCTGGATAGTGTTAGAAATGTAAACATTTGGTCATATTTTGAATACAAGGAACTCATTACAAATATGCGACAGGCAAATGATGTTGATTATGAAACTATTCTTCAAGATATAAGAATTGGATTACTGACAGAACATGGCAGAGAAGCTTTGCAGAGTCGACTACTTTCTAATTTGTTTCCATATGAAAATGTAGTTCCTGAGAAAATATACATGAAAATTGTAGAAAACAAATCTGTAATCTTCTTAATGCCAACACTGCGTCAGTGTTCTATATTCAACGAACAACTTTTGAAGCTGGAAAATGAAGAAATAATAAAAATGGAAGCCATTGCTAAAAGAGAGCTTGAAGGAATCACTATTATTTTGACAGAAAAGTTGAAAACAAAATTGGATTCTTTAGAAAAATTGATATCTAAAACTGCTGGTTTAGAAAATAATTTATATGTATGTAGAAACTGTCGGGTAATTTTAAGGCATAATTTGGATGTAGAAAAAGGTTTAGTTAATGGAGCAATGGGCAAAGTTGTGGATTTTGTTAATTATCCGAATAAAGATGGTATTGAATTTTTAAAAATTAAATTTGATCAGATTGAAGAAGTAAAACAAATTGGTCCTTGTTCAGTTCGTTTTTTGCTTGTTAAAGATTTATATGTCTGTAGAAAACAGTTTCCAGTTTCGCTGGCATATGCAGTGACTATTCACAAATCTCAAGGTTTAAGTGTAGAAAGTGCTTTGGTGAACATTGGAAATACTGCGTTTAAAGAGGCTATGGCATATTTTGCTTCGTTAGGAGTCAAAACTTTATCTGGTTTGTTTTTGATTGATTTTGATGACACAAAGGTTACTGCAGATGCAAACTTTGTAAAAGAGCATAATCGGTTAAGAAGAGTTTATGCTCCTAATTTAGGTCAATATCCTGTATTTGAAAAGCATGTAGTAGGAAGAAAAAGAAGATATAAGAACATCTGTAGTGAAGGTATAGAGAAGGGAAAAAAACAATATAATGTTGTGATTGCAAGCAAAAAGAAAAAGGAAACTGTTGAAGGCATTGTTGGTTATCCGTTTTAAAATAGTTCAGGTGTCAACTGCTATGCTAATGTAGTGGTCAATGTTGTTTTTTTTCTTGAAGGTTTGCAACAGAAAATTATAGAGAATCGGGAAGAAAGATTTTGTTCATTGTTGCATTGCGTTCATGAAAAATTGAGAACTGATAAAAGTAAAATACAAAGTGTTTGTGATATTAGTAATCTTTTGGATGTATGTTCTGGTTCTACACAATTTACGCAGAATATCCAACAAGATGCTCAGGAATTTCTAATGTATATGCTTACCATATTGGAAATTGAAGGTATAAAAAATTGAAAATCTTTTTGGCCTTTGTTATAAATGGGAACATCATTGTGAAAATTGTATGTATACATGTAGCACTAACATAGACACTGAAAGATTTATATATTTGACATTGCCAGACTGTAAATCAGTGTCTTTCAATAAACTAGTTGAAGCAGCAAATCAGAACATGGAGTGCAGCCAATGCAAATCAGAAATGTTATCTACATTATTTCTCCAAAGATATGGACAATATATAATTTTAATGATGCAACGTTGTACAGCTGATGGAAGAAAATTGGAAACTTTAATAAAACATTTTGTAGCAAGTCAACTATCATTATCAGGAAGGACTTTTGTAGCAGTGGCAATAATTTTCCATGATGGTCCCTCCACATTATCTGACCATTACACTGCCTATCTAAAATGTGTAACAGGTTTGACACTTTGTAATGCTGTTCAGTTGGTTTTTAAACAACGTTTGCCAAGCGAATTACCTAATTTCTACCTAATATTTTTAAAGCCAAACTTTTAGGAACATAATTCGGCCTCTGAGGAATTTAATAGTATGTATTAATACGATTACTATTGCAAAATTTCAATATAACGGATTTCAAGAATACCATTTGGCCTTGAGGAAAAGTGTTTGTTTGAATTACGGACTTTTTCTTGCACATGGTTTTGGCGTATAGTTTTAAGCAACAACATTTACAGTATTTATATATGTAAGTTATACAATTTTCTTACCAGTAAGCATTTTATATATGTGTGATTTGTATTTTATGGTATTTTAGTGAGGATGGATTTTTGTTTTTTTAAACTATCTTATTGATTGTTTATTGATTGATTGTGACCCCTGTGCCCTCGCAGGCGGTCGCCCCCTTCACGCTGCTCTGCCGCTCGCCTGCCTGCTGCCCTAGCTGCTGCCTGGCCTCTACCTGCTCGCTGCTGACCTCCGCTCACCTCCTCCGCTGCCCTCCGCATCAGGCTCACCTTCTGCCCGCAGCCAGCCGCCTCTGCCCCCGCTCCTCTCCGGACCCGCTGCCCCGGTCACCTCCGTGATTCCCGCCGCCGCTGACCAGTACCTCCGCCTCCCCTCCCATTGGTCCTCCCGCCTCCCGGCTCCCCGCTGACCCTCCCTCCCGGCTCCTACTTAAGGGGTCCCTGCCGGGTCTCTCACTGTGACCCCTGTGCCCTCGCAGGCGGTCGCCCCCTTCACGCTGCTCTGCCGCTCGCCTGCCTGCTGCCCTAGCTGCTGCCTGGCCGCTACCTGCTCGCTGCTGACCTCCGCTCACCTCCTCCGCTGCCCTCCGCATCAGGCTCACCTTCTGCCCGCAGCCTGCCGCCTCTGCCCCCGCTCCTCTCCGGACCCGCTGCCCCGGTCACCTCCGTGATTCCCGCCGCCGCTGACCAGTAGCTCCGCCTCCCCTCCACTCCCATTGGTCCTCCCGCCTCCCACCTCCCCGCTGACCCTCCCTCCTGGCTCCTACTTATGACGCCCCCCCAGCGACCGCGCAGCGGACGCGCGCAGCGGGAGCGCCGATTGGGCGCCGAAGGTGCGCCAAAGGTAAGCCCATCTGCGCCTGTCCGCGCCTGGACCGCGCCCAGTGCCAGGACCCCTGGCCCACGCCGTCACCAGCCCACCCGCCGGACCTACGACGCCACCAAACTCAACGCCCTCAACGCCGGCCGACTCCCGGGCTGTTACCGAGCCAACCCGAGACGCACCCACGGACCCTTCAGCTGCAACGCCTGCAAGTTCACCTGCATCCGGACCTGCACCACTCCAGCAGTGCTCAAGACCTCGACGAGCAACAGCAGCAACCACCTGAAGTGCATCCTGCTCAACACCCGCTCCGTCCACAGACACGCCGTCGAGCTCTGGAACCTGCTCGACACAACATCACCAGACGTCGCCTTCCTCACGGAAACCTGGATGAACGCCTCTTCAGCGCCCGACATAGCCATCGCCATCCCAGACGGCTACAAGATCATCAGGAGGGACCGCATCAACCACACCGGAGGAGGCATCGCCATCGTCCACAGGAACACCATCCGCATCACGACCAACACCGACGACACCCTCGCAACCGCCGAGCACCTGCACTTTCAGGTCCACATCAACCCCAAGACCACCTTCAGAGGCACCCTCATCTACAGACCCCCGGGACAACGCACACAATTCAGCGAAGACATGGCCGACTTCATCAGCCCGCACGCCCTCTGCTCCACTGACTACATCCTCTCGGGGACCTCAACTTCCACATGGAGAACAACAATGACCGCAACACCACCACCCTGCTGGACAACCTCGCCAACCTGGGACTCAAGCAACTGGTGACCACCCCCACCCACTACGCCGGACACACACTCGACCCCGTCTTCTCATCCAGCAAGGACATCGCCTTCAGCCACGCCACCAGACTCCACTGGGCGGACCACAGCTGCGTCCACTTCAACTTCGCAAGGACCACAGCCGACCAGCTCGCGTCCTCCCTGAGCATGAACCCTCCCACCAGCACAACGAACCCTAGCCAGGCGGCCACCAACCTCACGAAGTGGATCAGCGACTGCGCAGAAGAGCTCGCCCCCCTGAGGACCCCGCCCAGCAGACCCGGTAGCAAGAAAGCCCCATGGTTCACCGACAAACTCAAGAGCTCCAAGAAGAACTGCCGAGCCCTCGAGAGAACCTGGCGCAGAGACCCAACACCGGACAACATGACTGCCCTCAAGCTCGCCACCCGAAAACACCACCAACTCATCCGCGCCACCAAGAAAACTGCATTCAAGGAACGACTGGACAACAACGCACACAACAGCAAAGAACTCTTCAACATCGTCAAAGAGCTCTCCAACCCCAACGCCGGAAACAACGACATCACCCCTTTGCAAGACCTCTGCAACTCCCTCGCCTCCTACTTCCACAACAAGATCGCGGACATACACAACAGCTTCAGCACTCAACCGACGAACACCACGACCGAAACACCGCCCCCCACCACCACCCTCCGCGCCTGGTCTCCGATCAGCACCGAAGACACCGTCCGCACGATGAACTCCATCCACTCCGGATCTCCGACCGACCCCTGCCCTCATCACGTCTTCAACAAGGCCGACGCTGTCATCGCACCCCACCTGCGGGACATCATCAACACATCCTTCGACACCGCTTCCTTCCCAGAGAGCTGGAAGCACGCCGAACTCAGCGCTCTACTCAAGAAGCCATCGGCTGACCCCACCGACCTCAAAAACTACCGCCCCATCTCGCTGCTCCCGTTTCCTTCAAAAGTCATCGAGAAGACCGTCAACAAGCATCTGGCCGCCTTCCTCGAGACGAACGGATCCCTCGACCCCTCGCAGTCTAGCTTCCGGGCCAACCACAGCACCGAGACCGCCCTGATCGCAGTCACCGATGACATCCGAGCGCTGCGCGACAACGGAGAAACAGCGGCCCTCATTCTCCTCGACCTCTCCGCGGCCTTCGACACTGTCTGCCATCGTACCCTAGTACAACGCCTCAGCAACGTCGGAGTCCAGGAGAAGGCACTGGAGTGGATCATCTCCTTCCTCGCCGGAAGGACACAGAGAGTCCGCCTCCCTCCGTTCAGATCTGAAGCCACCGAAGTCATCTGCGGCGTCCCTCAAGGCTCCTTGCTCAGTCCAACCCTCTTCAACATCTACATGAGCCCCCTCGCAGACATCGCACGCCAGCACAACCTCAACATCATCTCCTACGCCGATGACACCCAGCTGATCCTCTCCCTTACCAACGACCCCGCCACCGCCAGAGCCAACCTTCACGAAGGGATGAAAGAGGTAGCCGAATGGATGAAGAACAGCCGCCTGAAACTGAACTCAGATAAGACGGAAGTCCTCATCTTGGGATCCTCACCCGCCGCTTGGGACGACTCCTGGTGGCCCCCCGCCCTAGGCAGCGCACCCAAACCAACAGACCACGCACGCAACCTGGGCTTCATCCTGGACTCCTCCCTCTCCATGACCAGACAAGTCAACGCCGTCTCCTCGTCGTGCTTCAACATCCTGCGCATGCTACGTAAGATCTTCCGGTGGATCCCCACCGAGACCAGGAAGACGGTCACCCAGGCCCTCGTCACCAGCCGTCTGGACTACGGCAACACCCTCTACGCCGGAACCACCGCCAAACTCCAGAAGAGACTCCAGCGGATCCAGAACGCCTCAGCACGACTCATCCTGGACATCCCCCGCCGCAGCCACATCTCCGGACACCTGAGAGACCTGCACTGGCTCCTGGTCAACAAGAGAATCACCTTCCGTCTCCTCACCCACGCACACAAAGCCCTACACAGCCAAGGCCCAGGATACCTCAACAGCCGCCTCAACTTCTACGCTCCCAAACGCCAGCTTCGATCGACCAGCCACGCCCTCGCCGCCGTCCCCCGCATCCGTAGAGCCACCACAGGGGGACGGTCATTCTCCTACCTCGCCGCCAAGACATGGAACTCCCTCCCCACCCACCTCCGCCTGACCCAGGACCACCTCGCCTTCAGGAAGCAACTCAAGACCTGGTTGTTCGAGCAGTAGCAGATCCCCCTCCCCCAGCGCCTTGAGACCCACTGGGTAAGTAGTGCGCTATATAAATGCGATGATTGATTGATTGATTGATATTTTTGCCCGCTGTTATGTGATGAGTACGATTGAAATCACTGTTTCTAGTCAAATTCATTATATTCTGAGAACAGCAAAAAAAGCAAAGAAAATAATTTGTGAAATGTAAAAATTATTCTGTATTGTAAAAAGTATAGTTCTATGTATTATAACTGTATTTTTCTTATCTTTTACATATTCTAATTCTAAAGTATTAAACTTACACAAATTTAATTTATAAAAAAACCTGAAAAAAATGTTTTGCACTTTTTATTTCTATTATTGTGAAGGTAAGTTTAACTAAGTATTAAAATGCAGAATAGACTGTGTTTGCACACAGGTGAAGAAAATGGAGAAGGACAGAGTAGATATATGTAGAAAGATGCTCTGTGGCTGTTTTAAGTTACAGGATAAAATTAACATGAATACTGAGGGGCAGATCTAGACAAAAGTGCCACAGTGTGGCATCGCAAGCCCTTTGGCTGAACCATGCTGCGGCACTTTCAGAGCACAGGAATGCGACATATCTACCCTGATATGTCGCATTCCTGTGCTCTCCCATGCGCTTGCGCAGAAACAGCTGCCAAGCGCAGGCGGATGCCTGTGCCATGGGTAGATTGTTTTTGTGCAGGAAGGGGCACCTTCCTGCACAAAAACAATCACTAAAAGCTTTTTCCTCTTTCAATGCGTGCTATAGAATACAGCACGCATTGAAAGACAAAAAACGAGGAGAAATTAAAAAATGTCTCCTCGTTGCGCCTCTCTACACTACCTCTAGGGTGGCGTAGCATTCAGACACATCTCCAGATTGACGATTTCTCGTAAATCTGGAGATGTGTCTTCTTCCATGGGTGTTGCGTGGGAACACCTACAGCCACACCCATGAAATGCCCCTTCACCGCAAAGTGCTGTGTGTGAAGGGGCCGTATTTACAAGGAAAGGAAAAGTCATGCAGGGTGACTTTTCCTCTCCTTCTAAATATGGAGGAGCCCCCTGCGCCACCAGTACGTCACGAAAAGAGATGTACTGGTGGCGCAGAGAGCTTGTAAATCTGACCCACAGTGTCACTGGGGACCAACTAACCCAGCAGATATGTATAGAAAGCACCCTATGCCAACAATATGTCACTTTATAACAGAGTGATAGTGTAAAAAAATCTTTCAGATGTACAAGGAGAGGAAAAGGCAGTCTCTATACCTTTTCTTTTCCATGTAAATACGACTTCATCATACACACCACTTTACGTTGAAAGGGCGTTCTCTAGGTGTTGCTGTGTGTGTTTGCACAGAACACTCACAGAACAAGACACATCAACAGATTTATCAGAAATGATAATTCTGGACAAGTGTATGAATACTGCAACATCCTGCAATTGATGTAGCGATGCACAACAAGGAGAATTCTTTTTATTTCTCCACATTTTTTCTCTTTCAATATATGTTAAAATGCACACCATACATTGAAGGAGAAAAATGTGTTCATTGATTGTTTTGTGCAAGAAGGTGTGCTTTTCTGTACAAAAATATACTACATATGATACAGATATTCTTGCACCATTGTGCTAGGGTGCCTATGTCACCACATGGATGTAGTTTAGGCAGCAGTGCAGAGAGAAGCACAGCGTTGCAACATATTTATGTATATATGTTGCATTCCTGTGATTCAGAAGTACCTTAGCATGCTGCAGGAAAAGAGCTTACAGTGTCATGCTGCAACACTTCCTTATAGGTCTGCAGTTATACATTCACCATACACAACAAATGCATTCTTTCACTCAATTATGCAGTACGTATACATTCATCTAAACTTTCACACACTAGCATACACAAGTCAAGTCAAGAAACTTTATTTCGATTCAAAGATAGAATCATAAAAGTATAAAAAGTTTAAAAAGGACAATTACACATAGAATTAAAATAAAAACCCATACAGTTATATTAACATCCAAAACACATATTATATATCCAATTTAAATTTGCAATGCATTCAAAGTAAAGAGCCACATATATAAACAGAAAATATTGTAAGTGCATGTGCATTTCATTTGGATACCAATATATACAATAATCTGTTGGATGTATGTCAGATAATAGTCATTGGTATACAATAATGCTGTTCAGTATCGATTTCTGATAGTGAGCGTTGCTCTAATAAAGCTAAGCACAGCACTACATATGGTTGGATTTGATAAGGATAATAAGTGTTCATAACCCTCTTTGTAATAGTGGGATCCAAGAGTTTACAGAACAGGCTTAACAAACCGATTTCGTGGATCTTTATACAGATTACAAAAAAGAATGAGGTGCACAGTATTTTGTGAAACTATATTGTTACAGGGGCAAGTGGGAAGTCTCTCACACCACCCTGCTTGCTTTGGAAAAGCAAAAAGGAAGTGCAACGTGCAATGGCGGAACCTTGTCAAGTAAAAACGCCATTGGGCATGCCTAATGTATGACAAGTAGGGCTGCTGTTGAAGCTTACCCCTATCATATACTGAATGCTCACTACTTCTTAACATACCTAAACTTGTACGGTAGGCGTCCTTAATTGTTAATTTGGTCTCCCTGTCAACAATTTCGGGATTTAGGAATGTATGTCCCAATCCAATCTTATGAAAGGTTTCCCTTACATATAGTAACCATGGTATCTCCATGGAATGGTCAAGCTTAAGGCAGTCTTGCAAGATTTCCTTTGTGAGTTTCAAATCATCAGATCTCCAAACCTTGCTCCATAACAGCAAAAGAGAGACGTGAATAGTATCACTCACAAACTCAAGACCAACCTCCGTATGGCAAAAACTATTTGAAGTACCAGGTGGGACAGATAAAAGGCGCTTTATAAACTTATTTTCCATGATTTGTATTTTATTACAGTTTTGTATCCCCCACACTCCCGCACCATAAGTTGCAACAGGGATGCATTTTGCTTTATATAGGATTTTTAGTTCTGCAGCCGGCTTTTGACCCAATTTACTTGCAAAACGGAAAAGGGCCTCTATAGATTGCGTGGCCTTTTGAACACGGGCTGATATTAGAGGATCCCAGCTCAAGGTTTTATTAAATAGGTTCCCCAGATAATTAAAATTATCGACTTTCACAATAATTGAGTCATTCACCATATACCTGCGAGATTTTACCCCTTTAGGGCCGCAGGCCATGGCAAAGGACTTTGTGGAGTTGACCCTTAGATCTAATCCTTGCATAAAAGCGTCAAAAGCATTCAAACATGTTTGCATGCTATTGGCGGTTAGGGTCATTAACACCGTGTCATCTGCATAAGATAACATCGGTATCCGTTTACCATTAACCTGGGGAAAGTCTGCAGAGGTTTCCAACAAGTAACCCTCCAGACCGTTGGTGTACACCAGAAACAAAAAAAAAGCTAGGATACATCCCTGGCGTACACCTTCAGTCGATGGAATGGGCTTTGTCTTCTTCCCACCTGGGCCAAATCGGATCCTCACTGTTGTAGCGGCATGCAGTCTGCGGAGAAGGGTGACCAATGGTTTTTCGAACCCCATGGTCTCCATCATCTGCCACAGTTTAACTCTACAAACAATGTCGAAGGCACTGGATAAATCCATGAAGGCCAAGTGGATATGACCACGCTTGGTCCTCATGTACTTACTCATAATCAGTGCCAAGTTAAGGCACTGCTCAGTGGTTCCTTTACCCCTCCTAAACCCGTACTGGGAATCCACAATAATACCTGATGACTCCGCCCAGGTTTCCAAGCGTGCCAATATCACCCTTCCCATCAACGTACAGGACGCATCTATTAGGGATATCGGTCTGTAGCAGCACGGATCAGCTTTGTCCCCCTTTTTAAATATCGGTACCACTACAGCCTCTTGCCAGGAGGGCGAAATACGCCCTACCACAACTGCTCTAAATAAATTTAATAAGAGTGGTGCCCAGACCTCAACATTATATTTGAAGAGATCCAGAGGGACTGAATCCGGCCCTTGCGCTTTTAGTGGGGTGCCCTTCCTAAGAGCATCCTCTACCTCTGGGATGGTAAGCGAAAGGCTAAGCGTTAAGGCTGTCTTCATGTTAAAGTCTCTAGCGCCCTCATTAAAGGTTGTCAGCATCACCCCTTTTGGGTTAAAAAAATTTCCGTAATGTGCTTCCCAAGTATCCCCTGATATATGCACCAACATTTTGCCCACTTCGTCGCTCTTTAAAAATGGGCGGTTTATTACCTCCCAGAAATACCTACTACCCTTAAGTTCTGAGGCTTTTTCTAAATCCTCCCATGCCTTTTTCCTTAAATCTAATTTTCGCCTAATAATGGCATCTTTATAAAGTTTCCTTGACTTTCTAACCAGCTCCCTATCCCGTGGGACTTGATGTGGTGCCTTCGTTAGTCTAGTTTGTGCTTTAGAACATTCTGCATCAAACCATTTGCATCCGTTTTCTTTTTTTCCACCCACAGTTTTTAAGAAATGGGATGCTACATTGCCTAAAAGAGCCTAAAAAATTCTCTATTATTACATCCGGCTCATTGGTGACGGTTAGACAAGCATCTATCCTTAGTTTGTTTGCTTTAAAAACTTCCAACTCCAGTTGCCTTGCGTCTATCTTATCCCACTTTAGGGTAACCCCCTGATTCGAACTAAATTTTATTGGGTGTTCCAGGGTCTGAACTCTCTCAAGAGCAGTGCTCAAACTTAGAATTAGAGGGTTATGGTCACTAGCAGGGTTCACTTCAATCTCGAAATCATTTACTAGGTGAATATACCTGCTCGACACCATAGCGCAGTCGATTATGCTCATCTGGCCCCCTGTTCCTTGGAAAGTGGGTATGCCCAAGGGTCTTGAAAAATTAGACATATCCAGGACACAAAGTTCATTAATTATGATGATATTATTCAAAGCATCCCCTTGTTTTGAATGTTTAAAATGAGCCAATGGCTGGTCAATTAGATCTACCAAGCCACAGACTCGTGTTCCACTAAATTTGCACAAAGTACACATTTAGCTCTTTCTTTACCAGAGTAGTAAGTTCTGAAAATAACTTTTTTTGTACTTTTATATTTTTGGGGGGATTTTTTGAATGTTTTTTTCTGTTTTTCTTTTTTTTTAAAAGAAAAAAAAGCCAACAGGACGAACAAAACCATGAACTTTGAGGGAAAAAAAAAACTAGCATCGATGGTTATCAATGGCTCTGCAAACTAGGTCTACTGACTCCCCATAACAAAATGGATTCAAATATGGTACTCTGTATTTTACAGTGAGTGATGAAAGGTTATACTAGTGTATGATGAGGTGTATCTGATTGTCACGTGGATGATGTCATCAGTGATGTCATCAGTGATGTCACTCACCATGTCATGGATGATGTAATATGTGACATCATCAGCAGTGGATTGCGGGCGCGCGAGTTACAGTTAGTACAACTAACTATAACTGAGGAATTTCAATGGTTTTGTACGAGTGAAATGTCCAGCTAACTATAACACCCCTGAAACCTATGTTTTTTTCAGTGAACATATATATATATATATATATATATATAAGAAAGAAGTGACTCAAACAGATAGATTCACCAAAGAACAAAAATATATTTCCACTACAACGTTTCAGCTTCCGCCTTCCTCAGGTAGTTTCAAGATGGTAAGCTCAGTGGCTGCACATATGACACAGCTGAATTTTCAAAAAGCATCATGAGTGAAGATTCCATTTGGAATGTGGAATCAATGCAGCCCTGAGAGTTCTTGAGATATGCATTAATCAGGTTGTATTGTCAGTAATGTTCAGTCCATCTGGATGCAATGATTTTAAACGGTACATCCAGAAGTTTTCCTTGGAGTCCAGTAGTTCTTCCTTTGAGACATGTTCTAAGGGGAAAATCTTCAAATCTGATAGTGAATGATCCACAAGGTTAAAATGATTGGCTACAGGCTGGTCAATTTTCTTATTAATTATTGCTGATTTGTGGTTCCTGAATCGTGTGCGGAGGTCATTCACTGTTTGGCCTACATGTTGTTTTTTACAGCTTTGCCGTTGGCACTGAATCACATAAATAATGCATGTTGAGCGACATGTTAGATGCTGCCTTATTGCATAGGTTCTTCTGGTAACATAACTAGTAACTGATGATGTTTGTAAAAGGTATTCACACGTGATGCATCTTTTAGAGTCACAGCAATGAACCCCTGCATTTGTTACAGCTTGCTTGATTTCAGCTCTCACAATAAGAGATCGTAAATTTGGAGCTCTGCGGTAAGCAATGACTGGCGGTTTTGGAAAAACCTTTTGCAATTTTTCACAAGTGGACAGTAAGGGAAATGTTTTTTGCATTATATTTCTGTAGTTGGGAGCTGATGGATGATAGTCAACTACAAATGGAGTTCTGTCACTTTTGTTTCTGGCGCTGGTATTCCAAATAAGTGCTTCTCTGGGTAACTGCAAAGACTTGTCAATTTGTTGCTGTATGATATGCAGAGGATAGCCTCGCCTTCTAAATAATGTAGCAAGCTCCTGTAGATGGTCTTTACAGGTTTCCTCATTGCTGCAGATGCGTCTTATTCTGAGTGCTTGGCTGTAGATGATGCTCAGTTTAGTGTGATGAGGGTGACATGAAGTCCAGTTTAGATACAAATGAGCATCTGTAGGCTTGTGGTACAGATCAGTTGTAATTTTGTGTTCATGAATGGTGACTAGCACATCTAGAAAAGGGAGATGATGCTTCTGTTTGGTATTGCTACTGGTAAATTTGATGGTAAGATGGATATTGTTGATATTAGCTGTAAATTGTTCCAATGTTCTACTTCCTGCATTCCATATTATAAATATGTCATCAATGTATCTTAGCCATACCAGTGGTTTGATGCTAGAAGTAGCAAGTATACTGTTCTCTAGTTTGCCCATGAAGATATTTGCATAGGATGGAGTCATCCGAGTACCCATGGAAGTACCTTGTATCTGCAGATAGTGTTTTCCATTGAATGTAAAATTGTTGGATTTAAGGATGACTCTAGCAAAGTTGGTGAGTACATTTGTTGATGTTTTTTTCACAGTTCTTTTATTAAGAGCTTCAGATAACGCCATAAGCCCATCCTCATGTGGTATATTGGTGTATAATGATGTAACATCAAATGTAGCCAGAAGAGTATCATCATCAAATGTGTAGGTTTGGTTTAATTTTTCAATAATCTGAAGGAAGTGACTGGTATCTTTAACAAATGATGGAAGTTCCTGTACAATGGGCTGGAGGTGCAGGTCAACAAATAAAGATAGTCTCTCAGTGGCGGTGTCATTGCCAGAGATGATGGGACGGCCAGGATTGTTTATTTATATATATATATATTCCTCTCCTCCTGCTTCTCCACGCTGCTCGCATGGCACGCAGAACACAAGGACCATATATATATATATATATAAACATGCATATATACTGATACTACGTATTAAACTATTTCAGTGAATATATATATGTACATACATACATGCATATTACCTACTGGCGATAGCCAGTAGGTATATATAGTTAGGACCTAGCTACCATAGGAAATCCGCAACATTCTATTGGGAATAACTTTGGCACCGGTTAAGAAATTTGCGTGTAATTTTCCAAAATTTTGGCCATCTCCGCTGCGCTCCTTCCCTGAAAGTTTCGGGGAGATTTGTGAAGTGGGGGCTGAGAAAAAAGGGGGTTTCAAAACGTGTTTTCCCCATGTTAATTTCCATAGGACGTTATGACAAGGCTACAGCCCGAACCGCTGAACGGAATTACACCAAACTTGGCAAAATTGTAGGGACTGGTACGCAGAAGTGCCTTTGCTATATTTGGTGAAAATTGCTCCAGTGGTTTTTATGAAAATTAACTTCAAAAACACATATATATCTGGGCGGAGCCTAACCACACATCTCATCGTGAGATCTGATTGGCTGTCAGCACTTCATCCAAGAAGTGTTGGCAGCCATCTTGGGACCAATATACATGATAGCACCTCATTAAAAAGCATTGTAGTTAATAGAGGGTTTAGGACTTTAGTTACATTATAAATCATTTGTTGATGGTACCATACTCATTTTAGGAATTGTGGTGTGTTCTAAGGTGATTTTACCATGTGAAAAAGCCTTCTGCTGGGATATCATGAATCATGTTTGAAAGAAAACTATTATCTCATGCTTTTCCCACACTGGTTTGGAAGGGGATCTATAAGCTAAACTGAAAGCATATTTTCTGTAAATTCACATTATCTTTCTCAGTCATGTGAGAATGAAGTCTGACATTCTCAGTAAACATGTACATCCAACAAGGACAGAGACTGTCAGTTGATTCCTTTGTGTTCTACTGCAGCCTCCTAGAGTGTTCTAAAGAACAACTAGAGCGCTAACAGTCCTACTTATTACAAAGGTATGGCACACCTGAAGCCATCTCGATTGGAATAAAGTTGTAACTCTTAAAACATTTAATTTAAAAAGGAACAAAATGAGGGGGTATATTTTGCCATAGAAAGTATGATTAGTGCTGCAGAAAGAAACATTAGGGCACATTTTGAGTGACTTTACAAATCCTCTTCTATTTCATTAAAAAATTCCGACATGCAGTCTCCCAAGATGGCCACCAGAGACAAAAGAGCCCAAATGTAGCCCAAATATCACCCAGATGTAGCCCAAGTATAGCCCAATGACAGAATGTCCCAGAGTGTTCTAAAGAACAACTAGAGCGCTAACAGTCTTACTTATGACAAAAGTATGGCACACCAGAAGCCATCTTGATTGGAATGAAGTGGTAAGTCTGAAAACATTTAATTTAAAAAGGAACAAAATGAGGGGTTCATTTTGCTATAGAAAGTATGATTAGCAGCAGACTTCCCTGGTGAGCAGTAGCTTTACTACAGTGATCTAATGAGCAACTAGAGTGCTAACATTCAGAATTTATGGCACATGTGTGACACATCTGAATGCCTTCTTGATGAAACCAAAGTAAACAAGCATTGAAAATGCAATAGATCTCGCCCTCGTTTAAGTTAAAGCCATTCTGTTTGTAATGAGGTGGCTTTTTAGCTTTGCTTTTATTAGTGTTTTTAAAACTTTCATGTAAATAACATGCATATGTATGCATATATGTATATGTATGCATGCATTTATATTTGTATTTATATAGATATGCAGATTTTATATGTTTATATATGTATGTATATATATATATATACACATACATAAATGCATATGCATATTATGCATATATATATATGTGTATATGTGTGGGTGTAGAGAGAGGTAGAGAGGTAGAGAGGTAGAGGTGTAGAGGTAGAGAGGTAGAGGTAGAGAGGTAGAAGTAGAGAGGTAGAGACTAGTAGAGAAAGAAGTAGAGAGAGGTAGAGAGGTAGAGAGAAGAGAGTGAGTAATAGAGTAGAGATTGAGTAGTAGAGAGTAGTAGAGAGCAGTAGAGAGAGTACCAGAGAGTGAGTAGGCGAGAGTAGTAGAGTGAATAGTAGAGTGAGTAGTAGAGAGTAGTAGAGAGTGAGTAGTAGAGAGTGAGTAGTAGAGAGTAGTAGAGAGTAAGTAGTAGAGTGAGTAGTAGAGAGCAGTAGAGAGTGAGTAGTAGAGAGTAGTAAAGAGTGAGTAGTAGAGAGTAGTAGCGAGTGAGTAGCAGAGAGAGATAATAGTAGAGAGTAGTAGATAGTGAGCAGTAGAGTGAGTAGTAGAGAGTAGTAGAGAGAGAGGAGAGTAGTAGAGAGTGAGTAGTAGAGAGTAGTAGAGAGTGAGTAGTAGAGAGTGAGTAGTAGAGAGTAGTAGAGAGAGAGTAGTAGAGAGTGAGTAGTAGAGAGTAGTAGAGAGTGAGAAGTAGAGAGTGAGTAGTACAGAGTAGTAGATAGTGAGTAGTAAAGAGTGAGTAGTAGAGAGAGAGTAGTAGAGAGTAGAGAGTAGTAGAGAGTGAGTAATAGAGAGTAGTAGATAGTGAGTAGTAGGGAGTGAGTAGTAGAGAGAGAGTAGTAGAGAGTAGTAGAGTAGTAGAGAATGAGTAGTAGAGAGTGAGTATTAGAGAGTAGTGGAGTAGTAGAGAGTAAGTAGTAGAGAGTAGTGGAGAATATTCCAAAGTTTGGCACAGCACCACTTGCACAATAAGTCCAATCATATCATATCACTTAGAGTCCTTATTGAAGCGCTGAATCTTGGTGTATATTCAAATGCTTTTATTTTCCTTAAATTTATGTACCACAGCCAGCTGACGCGTTTCGTTCTGTACAACAGAACTTCTTCAGGGCGTTCTTATTTCCTTCAAGTTATGTCGGTATCCTCTTGTCATATAACTAGATATTTCTTCCAAATGTTAGACGAGACGTAAATACATTCTTATTCAAAGTGACTAGGTATCAATTTTACCCACACAATTCGGGCAGACTTGAGTAATTTATAGCATCCTCAAAGTCAGTCTTTCAAAAATTCCAAAGTATAGGACATGTTAATCCAAATTCAAATGTTTCTCAAGAAAAGTCATTTTCAATCGTTCGGAATTTTGGCGTTTGGGCAGATATGACCCAGGGACCCCCAGTATGCAAGGGGAATTAGTCCCCCCTCTGCAAACGCGCCAGTGGCCTGCGTTGCAGAGAGGTGTAAAAAGAGGCATAGCCTCATTACACCTCTGTGCAATGCAGCCCCCTGGCACATACTGGAGATTCCAGGTGGGCTAGTTGGCCCCCAGGGACCCCCAGTATGCAAGGGGAATTAGTTCCCCCTCTTCAAACATGCACGGGGGCTGCGTTGCAGAGAGGTGTAAAAAGGGTGTGGCCTCTTTACACCTCTCTGCAATGCAGCCCCCTGGCGCATACTGGAGGCTCCTGGTGGGCTAGTTGGCCCCCAGGGGCCCCCAGTATGCAAGGAGAATTAGTTCCCCCTCTTCAAACATACACGGGGGCTGCGTTGCAGAGAGGTGTAAAAAGGGGCGTGGCTTCATTACACCTCTCTGCAATGCAGTCCCCTGGCGCATACTGGAGATTCCTGGTGGGCTTTCAGGTCTTATATAGTTAGGAATTAGCATTTAAAAAACCTTGCAAATTCACTGAAAAAACCATAGGTTTCAGGCCTTATATAGTTAGGAATTAGCATTTAAAAAAACCTTTGAAATTCACTGGAAAAAACCATAGGTTTCAGG
This sequence comes from Lissotriton helveticus, assembly GCF_964261635.1. Taxonomy (NCBI): domain Eukaryota; kingdom Metazoa; phylum Chordata; class Amphibia; order Caudata; family Salamandridae; genus Lissotriton; species Lissotriton helveticus. Next base: position 1,607,634,433 of record NC_136067.1, on the reverse strand, counting down.
CCTTATATAGTTAGGAATTAGCATTTAAAAAACCTTTAAAATTCACTCAAAAAACTATAAGTTTTAGGGGTGTTATAGTCAGCTGGACATTTCACTCATACAAAACCATTGAAATTGCTCCTATATAGTTAGTTGTACTAACTATATTTCGCGCACCCGCAATCCACTGCTGATTATGTCACATATTACATCATTCATGACATGGTCAGTGACATCACTGATGACATATCAAATGACATCACTGATGACATCATCCAGTGAATGTGGTTTGCTTCATTATTTAAATATGCATTATATATATAGCAATTTGCTTATAGTTTTTTGAGTGAATTTTAAAGGATTTTTAAATGCTAATTCCTAACTATATAAGGCCTGAAACCTATGTTTTTTTCAGTGAATATATATATATTCATTCCACGTACTCGTCTCACAGCTTCACACTTTCAGGAAAAAGATGAAGCGAACCCAGAAGTGGTGCTATTCAATATTTATTTTCTGCCCAGCACCGCCACCATTATGCGTTTCGGTCCTCGTGGGACCTTGATCACATGACACGCTACTTGGTACATGCCACCTTTTTAAAGTGACAGTGCAAACTTTTTTACTTTCTTTACCATAACCATGGAAGACAGACTGCGTAAGCTGTGTTTCAATGCTATATAAATGAAACTTGATTTAAATTGCTAGAACATGTGCAAAACGGCGCTATTAATCCTGTGCATTATACATTATTGGACATCCCCAACAGGGTAGACTCTTATTCTTAGGTCTAGTCGTATCGTTCTACACAACCTTTTGACAATCTGTGTTAAAACATGGGGATAAAAACAATTGTGCATCTTCATAAATAATCATATGAGGATAAAATATATTTACAATTGTTAAATGTAAAATAGCAAGCCATGAAAGGTATTAGCTAAAAGAATAAAAATAGGTTTCAAATCTTTTCCCATTCTTATTTCATTAGTTGTAGCAGCATATAATTTGTTCTTATTGCACATCGTTCCAATAAATGTAAACAATAGCATTGGTTGCTTAGCGCAGCAATAAAGCCCAAGTGGGCAATCAATCAAATCTCAGGAAATCCATGATTAAAGTGCTTATGTGCTTCTCAGTGTCTTTATACCATAAACCCTAACTGTGCAAAATAGTGAATAAATAAAAACTTAACATTTATAAATGTTCAAAACAGCAGCATATAATCAGAAAAACAGATAATGGTGAAGATATACAATCTTCCATATATTCTCATAAGTATGTATAAAAATCCTCACTGGAATTTAATCCATTCGGGGTCTTGGTATCCATTTCTAAAATATATTTAGTTTCCAGTTTTCTCAGCTTGGTATCACGGTCACCACCTCTTCTCATAGGGGGGATACAATCCACTATAAAGTAACGCAATTCATTGGATTTCTTGGCATGTTTTCATCAAAATGACGGGCAACGGATATGACTCATCCCCGTTGTTGATTCCACGTATGTGCTGGAGTATCCTCTTGTGGACCTGCAGCCTGGTGCTGCCCACATAGCGCAGGCCACAAGGACAATCCAGCACATACACTGCAAACTCCGTCTTACAGGTCAATTTTTTATCTATCTTGGTTGACCTGTTTTTGAATGGTGTGAAAAATTCTGTTTTATTCACTCCATTTATACATGCTTTACAAGATGCACATTTGATGAATCCTTTGCTGCCCATAATCCATGAGGTGGTTGAAGTCACCTCCGGACTGCTCGTAACTAGCGTATTGCTCATTGAGTTGCCTTTCTGAAGGTTAGATTGGGAGAGCGAGTTAGTCTCTTTTCTAACACAGGATCATTCCTTATGAGAGCCCAATTTTTGTTGATTATCTTTCTAATAGTCTGGTGTTGATTGCTATAGGTTAAGATAAGCCTCAATGGCTGATCTACCATAGGAATGTTGTCATTAGAGATCCTGCTGGCCAAGGCCTGTGCTCTACCTTGCTCATTAGCTTGGATCATGGCTTTGTCTATCGCGCTAGAGATGTATCCCCTTGAGATGAATCGGGTACGGCATTCTAATTGGGCCTTAGTGCAATCATCATCTAGGCTACAGATTCTACTGATGCGCAGCATCTCCCCATAGGGGATGCTGCGAATCAAATGCTCTGGATGGTGACTCTCTGCATGTAGCAATGAGTTACCAGCTGTACTTTTTCTGTGCAACCTGGTGTGCAATTGATTATCTAAGATGAAAATCTCAACTTCAAGGAAACAGATAGATGAATCACTGATATGGCTAGTGAATTTTAAATTCAAATTGTTTATATTTAATTGCTCAAAAAACGTAAGGGCCTCTCACTCAGACCCTTTCCATATGATGAGCAAATCATCTATGTACCTACACCAACGTATTATTTGTTCATGATTTCCTCCAAAGCGGACGTGCGGACCTGTACAGCCTACAGCCCTTATGCAAACAAGCATAGCTGGGGGAGAAACAGGCCCCCATCGCCACGCCCCTGATTTGTTGGCATATCTGTTTCTAAAATAAAAAAAAGTTATTTTCTAGGAACATAGAGATGCTAGCCATTAACATTTTATTATGTTCAGTGAAACATATAGAACGTCTCTTCAAAAAATGTTCTACCGCCTTGAGTCCATCTCTATGGTGAATACTGGTATATAATGAAGAGACGTCCAAGGAAATGAGCATAAAGTCATCTTGCCAGACCACACCCTCCAGTTTTCGCAAAAGGTCCCCTGTATCTAAAATAAAAGATGGTAAAGACCTCACATGTTCCTGTAGGAAAAAGTCCACGTACTTACTGGCGTTTTCCATGATGCTATCGCAGGCTGATATTATAGGCCTGCACGGCGGGTTTTCAATATCTTTGTGTACCTTTGGTATAAAATATACCACTGGCATCACCGGGTGATCGTTTTTGAGAAAACAAAATTCGTCAAGTGACAATAGGCCTGTGCTTTTCCATGCTAATAAGCTGGAGTAAAACAAATCCCATGATGTTTTCACTGTCACCATGTCACTCCGCCTGTAGCAATCCTTATCATTAACCTGACTGAGGGCTTCTGTCATGTACATGTTGCGTGGCCCCAGGACAATGTTCCCACCCTTGTCCAATTGGCGTATAATGACATTGTTGTTTAGCTGTAATTTTTTCATCAGTTTAAAGTATGCATCGTCCCGGGCAGTATAACGTTTTTTAACTTCACTTTTTTGTAACGGATTTGAAGTTCCTGTGTCACTTTCTCATGAAAAACGTCAATATTGTCTCTTAGCATTACCGGACAAAACTTAGATTTTAGTTTAAAAGCAGTCAACGGTGCATGTACATGGTCTTTTGCTGGTTGGCTATAGGTTCCCAATGTTATGTCACTTTCCCCCTGTAATTCATGAAGATCTTGCATGAGTTCAGCATCATGTACAGTGAGGAGAGATGGACTCCTGACACCTCCTCCAGCTACCATTGGATGTTTTTGTTTGGTAGTTCCTTGCAAAAGATGGAATTTTCTTAACTTCATTTTGCGCACAAACTTATATATGTCAAAACGACAGTCTGCATATTTGAAGTTACTCCTGGGACTAAATGACAAGCCAAGTGACAAAATTGAGGTCTCATTTTCTGTTAGGGGATTGTCCGTTAAATTGATAACAGTTTGTGCGTTACTGGTTGGTGTTTCTATACTCTATATATATTCACTGAAAAAACCATAGGTTTCAGGCCTTATATAGTTAGGAATTAGCATTTAAAAAACCTTTAAAATTCACTCAAAAAACTATAAGTTTTAGGGGTGTTATAGTTAGCGGGACATTTCACTCATACAAAACCATTGAAATTGCTCCTATATAGTTAGTTGTACTAACTATATTTCGCGCACCCGCAATCCACTGCTGATGATGTCACATATTACATCAGTCATGACATGGTCAGTGACATCACTGATGACATCTCAAATGACATCACCGATGACATCACTGATGACATCATCCAGTGAATGTGGTTTGCTTCGTTATTTAAATAGCATTATATATATAGCATTTTGCATTGAAGAATGAGTGGATATATAAAAATAAATATTTGGATGGAGGATTTAGTAACAGTGTAATTGACTGTTTACTTGACCAATTTATAGTGTCTCACTAAATATAGTGGATAGTGACTAAACTGTTTAAATATCTGTATCACTTTGTCAGTTGTTGTGCAAACTGGTTCTCCAGTTGGTTACTAGCTATGTGAAAGTCTGTATTAGTTATTGATTAGTTAACTGAGTATTTGTATGGGAGAGTGAATGTGTGTGTGTGGTTCGGTGGGGGGGGGGTGACTGCCCGAATAGTTGATTCACTAGATATATGAAGTTAAAACTACATGTTCTAACAGTTGTTTGGGTGAGTGAATATCTTTATGGGTGTGGTGATGAGCAAATATATTTCTCAATGGCACATGTCCAACAAACTAGAAAAATCAAAGGCAGTGTATGTGTCAGCTGTTGTATATTAATAAGTATACATAAGACTCAATGATTGTGTGAGTGACTGTTTGGATAACTTTATACTTGTAATAATGATTTTATAATTCACTAAGTATGACTTACTATCTAAATGAATAGATGAAGTTGTGTTTGTATAAGTGTGTAGCTAAGTAAATATGTAAGTATGATCCATTGTTTGCATAAGTGAGTAGGATGATTTCATATGTGAATAATATGTGTGCTGGTGTGTAATGTCGATTTAGGTGTATAAGTATTTTTGATAGTGTTCTATTGTTCATTGACAGCATGTATGAGTGAATCTACAGATAAGTGATTAGATGTGTGTATACATCTATGAATCACTGAGTGGGTTTTTAGATACTTGAATTTCTGTAACAATGGATTCAAATATGATACTCTGTATTTTACAAAGAGTGATGAAAGATTTTACTAGTGTATGAAAAGGTGTATGTGATTGTCACGTGGATGATGTCATCAGTGATGTCATCAGTGATGTCATTTGAGATGTCATCAGTGATGTCACTGACCATGTCATGAATGATGTAGTATGTGACATCATCAGCAGTGGATTGCGGGTGCGCAAAATATAGTTAGTACAACTAACTATATAGGAGCAATTTCAATGGTTTTGAATGAGTGAAATGTCCAGCTAACTATAACACCCCTAAAACTTATAGTTCATTTAGTGAATTTTAAAGGTATTTTAAATGCTAATTCCTAACTATATAAGGCCTGAAACCTATGGTTTTTTCAATGAATTTCAAAGGTTTTTTAAATGCTAATTCTTAACTATATAAGGCCTGAAACCTATGGTTTTTTCAGTGAATATACATATACATACATACATACACAAAATAAAAATAAAAAAGGCAAAAACTTATGAACAAGAATATGAACTCATGTACAATTACCAGTGAAGTAAAGCCTCCTGTGAAGTCAAATAATCAAATAAAAAATGTAAGACATAATTTGCCTGTTCCTGCCACCTGAACCCCTAACAGGTTGAGCAGGTCCTGCTCCCAGTCCAGGATATGAGTCCCTCATAGAATGACCTGCCACTGGAAGAACGTTATATTTCTGGGGTGGTGCATGTTACTCCATAGTCGCCCATATCAGAGGTGTCATTCCGATCAGCTCTAGCCATCCTGGGCCTAGCACCTGCCGCCAATAGCAGCAGGAGGCAGGACCTGACTCCCCGTAGCGGGCACCGGGCCTTTCTCCATTGGGCTGCCAGGGTGGGGGCCGGTTTTGGGCCCCTGGGGGGGGTGTTTTTGTTACCAGGGGCTGGCAATTTTGGCCCCTGGTAACAAAATCGGCCAAAACTGGCCCTTGCAAACAGCTCAGCCAGACCCCCCTCAGCCTCCCAGGGGGACCAGCCGAGCAGTTTGCCAGGGCCGGTTTCAGTTCCTAGTCCGGCCCTGACAGGAGTTGGGTACAGAAAGCAATCAGTGCCACACCTCCTGCTCAGTAAAACCTTTGCGGCGTCTCATGCCCCTGCAACGTCTGCGGGAGTGTGACTTAGAACTAGCTTCATCTACCATTAATGGGGGCAGAAGGTAACAAAAAGAGAGCCAGCGGAAAAAATAAAAAACAGAAATAGAAAACTAAACTAAAGTTGAAAAAATAGGTTTACTTTTACTTGCAAATTTGCGTGTTTTGCTTCAGTCCTAGAAACATTTAGTCACATTTCATCCACGGTTAATTTTAATCTTATGGCTTGCATCCTATTTGCATGCAATCAAGATATTGCTTATTATTCTCCTACAGCCCAGCATAGCCTCCTTCACTCTTCTGGACTTTCACAAGAAACTGAAGACCTGGCTTTTTCACGAAGTCCACACGGCTCCTGAAAAAGCACACCTGCTATACAGAGCACACCTGCTACAGAGCGCCTGGATACTTTCATAGGTGATTAGCGTACCAATACCATAAAATAACATTTTGAAATGCATATTGGCATCATGAAATGAAGAGAAGGGACACACTTTTTTTTACGATCTTCATTGTGCTAAATCTACGATTTCATGCTTAAAAAGGATTGTAATAATTTTCCCATGCGTTTGAAATTGTAATATCTTTCAAATTATGATATATATGCTAAAGCTACCTAGTACTATTATCTCATATAAATATTGTGGGGCATATTACCAAGGGCCATTATCGCCGCCTTAGCGGGACTTTTTCCCGCTAAAGCGGCGATAATTTTATCGCCCTATTACCTAGCTGTCGCTAACACCAGTTAGCGACAGCTAGTAGGAGATAGCGATCATCTTGGGGCCCACTTTGCATGTCAGCGATATTTATCGCTAATGACATGCAAAGTGGGCGTGCCAAGATGTTAGCGACTGGAAACAGTCACTAATATCGCTATCTCCAATTATCAACAAAGCCTTACTTTTGGAAATATTCGTGCTAAGCGCGAATATCTCCAAAAAATAACGCCTGCCCAGAGCAGTTCTTAGCCATGTTATCCAATGGAAGGTGGATAACATGGCTAAGAGCATTGTCACGATAATGCATGAATATCGCTGATTTGTCAGCGATATTCATGCATTTCGCAGGATTTTTACCGCTTTTGAGATAAACCTTGATAATATCAAGGTTTCTCAGCGGTATAAATCGTCGGAGCGCGGCGATATAATTTTAGCCGCTAAGCATGCATAGCGATAATTATCGCTATTGCTTGGTAATATGCCCCTGTGTTCCTTGTTAATTTGTGATGTCCTTGCTGTCAGTTGTGCAGAAGTATTCAATTCTCTGTGAGTTTTTTATATTCTGATTATGAAGTTATCATTATGAACTTGACAAAAACATTTGAGTGTGTTTTAAAAAAAAATATGTTTGCCATTAATTAAATCAGCGCTGACCTGCAGTTCAAATTCCTCATGGAACCAAAACATTTTCCTTATATGTTTCACATGACTGGTGTTTTGGATAGTCATAGAGTGAAAAATATATCATTAATAAAGAACAAGAAATATGTCACCAAAACTAGACATCGGTTTCCATGATTAATTGTTTCAGATGAAAATGTTTCCCCTCCCTAAAACAGCATACGTATATCTGCATGTTATTTCCACCAGCCTCCACCACTCACACATTATATTTCTTTATTTCGGTTAAAATCATACATAAACATAAAACATATTTTAATCATACAATACATATACATGTATGAAACCATTGAAAATCCTTTGCTAAGAGCATCCCTTAAGAAACAAGCAACATCAAAACATATGCCTTCATTTGATAACATCAGTAAAAAGACCAAGGCCAGCATGACCTGCGTAAAATTGAAATCTTTTAAAAGAGAAAAAATATACTCTGTACGCAGGTGTACATAAAAACCACAAAACATTATAAAATGCGTAGTATCCTGAACTGAAACAGAATGACCCCTCCTGGTCTCACATCTTTATTCTGATGCCAGCCTCTTGGGACAGCAATCAAGCAGTGTAACAAAGTTAACCTAAATCTTCGTAACAAAAACAATGTTTGAAATTTGTTACAAAAGACAAAAAGGTTAAGTAGTTATAATCGTTTTCAACAAGGCTTGAGCATACACAGTAGGATTGAGTATGTCCCTGTCTTCTCCAATTTCTCTTCTAAGGGACAGAAATTTAGCTTTTGGCCATTGCAAGTCTGATTTCTTATTAAGCTCAGGTTTGTGACACAAATCTGGACGGGCTGGAGCTGAAAGAATAGGTTGTTACATACCTTAACTATGGAATTTTACATACACCCTTAAGGTGTATACAATCTCTCAAGATTGCACATTTAAGCTCTGTTTCCCTCTTTTGCCAAATTGGAGCCATGCGACTCTCAGTGGGGCTGGTTTAGAATTTGAAGCTTGCAGCACGAGGGAGGAAACAAGCGTCTCAGAAAGGAACTGGTCTAATCATGGTAGCTCGCAGCACTCTGGAAATTTTGAACCAGTAAGTGTCCAGGAGGATGTATCAACAATCTCCATCCAGCTCCATTGACAGTCATGTGGATGCCATCAGCGCGTCCCAGCATATCCGACCATTCCAGGCCTGGGCTCTGCAGCTCCTCCGAAACTAGCTACCTACTGTCGGTGCCAATTCTTACAAGACAATTGCACCTGTAATGCTCCTGTGCCAAGCGCATTTGGCAATTTTGTTGCCCTATCTAATTTTGTAGTGGCTTCATTTCTATCAAGATCTCTCTCGGGCTCCCTATTATTATGAGCCCTGATGAAGATCCCATATCTCTGAACAGGATTGAAACATTGTTGACATATAGCGTGGACCCGTATAATAATTAAACAGAACATGCTGTTTTTGATTTCATGATGCATACACTGATCACTTTCTTCACATGTGTGAATCACACAACAGATAGCACTGAGCACATTTTTCAGTGGCACAATGTGAATTTTTTCATTAAATGATATACTGATTATAAGTATGGTCATATGTGTATATTAGGGACCATTGTTTACTGCATATACTTGCCTACTTCAAGACCCTAATGATTCTTGAGTTTCTCCTTGTCGTTTTATAGGGACCGTTCTTTTCTTGATTACACAATTTGATCCCTTTATTCACACATATCTCACACAAAAGAGAGCACCCAACATGTTCATCACCGGCACCCAGCTTTTAAAAAAGACCAGAATGTGAATATTTTCATTAAATACATATTGTTTATAAGCATTGTTGTATATGTATATTAGGGACCATTCTTTTCTGCTTATACTTGACTACCCAAGGTTCTTAGAGAGTCTTGGGTTCCCCCATGTCATACAATGTTTGAATAAAGTTCAGTCCTGTAGACTATATTGTTTTGCTACAGCTAGGCAACTTTCAATTGGAATTCTTTAAGAAATGGGAAAACAGTGAAGTTTGACCATACAGCCAGAGAGGTGATTTCATCTATCCAGGCTTGAAATGAGACATACATCTCCATTCTAAATGGTGAAATCCAGCAACAGGTACTTGGAAAGAAAAAAAGTACAATGAATCCCCATGAATCAAAAAAGAAAGGCCACTTTGGCTTAAATAACCATTTTGTAGTATGTGAGGGCTGGGATTGGAATACATGTAGTGTTTTAAGGCAGAAAAAAGCACACAGAGGAGAGTCAGAAGACCTTGGGTTTTGGAGAAAGAATTGTGTTCATATTGAAGCCAGATTGTTAACTGATGTCTAAAAAAGATATGTAGGGCTCTTGCTGATGGACCATTATGCAGACCAAGGGTTGTGTGGATTATCTTCAATGAGTTCATCACTCGTATTTGCATTATGCCTGTGTTCAAACACATTTTGTTGTAACAGCCTTAAGGTAGTATTGAAAATGAGACGTGGGTTTGTGAAACAGGAAGTCTTAGTAAACAATAAGCTGAATATTGACCGTAGAGGCGTAAGAATAAAAACCAGAAGTACCAAATTAAATTAACTAATGCCATGATACAAACAATAAATACATAGGGGCTTGGGAAATATTCAGAGGGCTTATAACATTTGAGCCTCTTGACATTTAAGCAGAAAGAAGAGATTTCAATCTGTCTTATACTAATCTTGAATAAAGAACTTCAACTAATCATGGATCAAATTCATCACTCATAGAGCCTTTAAATGCTTCAGCAAGATGTTATGTCTCTTCCTGAAGGTGGTGGAGAGGCCCAGAACAATCAGGGTCACTGGAGATTTTAGCTGGGTATTCTAAGTCCATGAAGCAGACAAAGTGAAATAATATCAGTAGGTATTACTAAATGTACTCACATTTATACCAATGACTGATATTTGCCTAGGCTTCTGGACCTATGTTCACTAAAGAGCTGGTTTTTGAGGAAGAGATCGAAAGATAGACGATAGATAGATAGATAGATAGATAGATAGATAGATAGATAGATAGATAGATAGATAGATAGATAGATAGATAGATAGATAGATAGATAGATAGATAGATGTAAACATCCTCTCTCTAAATACCAAGACTGGTAGTCGTAAATCCACCTCATGCCTATTTGCTTCACTACTAGAAAATCCCTGTCCTATCTCACTCTTGCAGATTCCTGCTTTCTGGTTTGTGTATTTTCCCACTCTTGCTCTCGGGAAATGTCTGATATGGAAAAATAAGGGCTGGTACCCCCAGTGGCACTGGGTTCCCCATTCCCTCTACACTTCTCTGTGATCAGCTTACTTGCTGATATTATCAATAAGTATGGGCGCATTTGCGAATTCGCAATCCGCAAAATTCGTGAACTTTCGTGTGTTTTTGTGTTTGCAAGGGTTTCTGCCAGTTCGCAAGGGTTTTTTACCAGTTCGCAAACGCGAACTTACTTGTCCGGTCGCGACCATGTTGTTGTTTCTACGTCTGGTTCATCACAGCACCCTCTGTTTCACCACTGCCACCCTCTGTTTCGCCACTGCCATCCTCTGGTTCACCCATGCCACCTCTGGTTCATCACTGCCACCCTCTGGTTCATCACTGTAGATTATGGGGGGAAAAGCACACCTGCCCTGCCTCAACTGACATGAATTAATTTGGGGCTGATTAATGTGTCACTGAATTTGAGCTGGCACCTGCTTCCTTAGCTGTAAGTGCTTCCTGATTAATGATGAGCTTGAACCTTTGCACCTGCTAAGTGCTTTCAGTTTTGCAAAATTCGTTAGCACACCTGCCCTGCCTCAACTGACATGAATGAATTAGGGGCTGATTAATGTGTCACTGAATTTCAACTTCCAGTCTGGCACCTGCTTCCTTATCTGTAATTGCTTTCTGTTGCAGTGTAATTTTTTTTAACAGGACCTTTGTGGCATACTTGTAGATATTCTCTGAGCCTGCTGTGAGTGTCAGAGCAGGGTCATAGAATAGTTGCAAGTAGGCAACTGAACTCTGGAGGGGCCCCTCAGGAAGCACTACAGGGAATGGTTATACTAATGATGAGCTTGAACTTTTGCACCTGCTGAGTGCTTTCAGTTTTTCAAAAATCGTTATTCTGCAATTCGCGCGATTCGCGGGGCGCGAATTGGCGCGAGATCAAATTCGGAAGCAACGAATTCGTGCGAATATGCGATTTGTTTTTTGCGGCGTGTTAGTTCCCGTGTTTTTTTGCGTTTTCGCGAGCCGCTTGTAGCGCAACGAAGCGAAGTTACCCTAGCGGTCGTACATGGGCGTGGCCATCTTGTTTGTGTGACGTATTTCAGTTTCCGGGCGCTATGTGTAATCTCGCAAAGTGTGCGGCTCACTAGTACAAGTTTGCGTGTGATCGCAGGGGAAATCTTGCGCGAACTTACCCACGCGGTCGTGAACGGGCGCGGCCATCTTGTTTTTCATTCATTGCTATGGTTGTGGGAATCCTTTCTGTATCCTCTCTCAATCTCTGCCATCCTTTGCTTGTTTGAAGTTTTTTTTAATCTATTTTACTTATTATCTATCCCTCTATTTTTCTAGCTCTATATCTTTGTGTTTTCTGCTACTTTTGGTTAATTGTAAACTACTTTTTCAAACTCTTTTCTTTTCTTCTTCCCTATTCTATTTCTTGTTTATTATTTACCTTCCTTTCTGCCCAGACCATGGTAAAGGGAGCCAGAAAGCAGCCCGCGAAGGGGAAGGGTCCCGCACCCCGTGCCCGGCTCCCGTGCGGGCGTTTGAGGGGGGAGCTAGTGATGCCACGGAAGATCTTAAGCGCGGAGGAGGTGGCCGCACTGGTGTACTTTGTACAGCGCCGCCTCCCCAGGACCATCGCGGCAGGCGGCTAGATCGCAAGCGGCTACGGGCTCCGGGAGCGCCGGAAGCGGTGGAAGAAGGTGTGCCGGGCCATGTATCAACACTCTCGGGTCCGGTGCACCTACAACCAGGCCACCCACCGTTGGATGGATCTCCTGGACCGGGAACGCGACTTGCTTGACCTGCTCGGCGTCGAGATCCCTGGGCTTGGTGAGTAGTAGTAGCTATTTTATCACTACTCTGTTTTCTCCTGCTCTGTGTGTTATTATATTGCAATTTTTTGTTTTTTATCAAGAGCAATAATGCTGCCGATTACATTGTTGGTAAATTATATTTCGAAATCTTCTGTGCATTTCAGGTGCACTGCTCTCCTTCTCAGTAGCGTTGCTTCTATGCTTATTTGTTTTCGATTTTGTGTTCATTTCATTGGCCTGAGAAATTATGTATGAGTGTAGTTTACAGAACTGCGTAATGCTAGACACTAAGGGGCAGATTTGCAATTACCGGTGCATCCCCGCAAAGTAGCAGGGATGCGCCAGTAATTGTGCGCCACGCCACCACCACCCTTGGTGCGCCGTATTTACAATGCGGCGCACCATGGGCCCAAAACGTCACCGAAGCATTACGCATCTGTGCCGTAAAGGCGGCGCATTGCTGGAGTTGCGTCGCAATGATGGCGCAGCTCCAGCAATGCTCTGGGGTGCCCTATCTCCCCAATGCTGCGTCAAGCTGCACGTCTGCTTTAAGCAGGCGCAGGGTTTGAGTGACGCATCATTGTCCTAAAAGTGACTGATTGAAATCTTGTAGATTTCCCTAAGCCACTTTTAGGATGCGTTCCTGCGCAGGAACGCCCTCCCTTGCGCCGGAACGCCCCCTGATGGCACAGGGCTTTACAACGTGATGCATCTCCCATATGCGTCACGTTGTTAATATACGCCCCACCATGGCGCCTCTTTTGTTCTGCCGCTGCGTCACAAAAGTCACGCAACAACGGAGCAAAAGAGCCGCAAGGGGCTTGTAAATCTGCCCCTACAGACTCAAGTCCAGTCCTTCCTTTGTACACCTGGCAATAAGAAGAAATAGTGGTGGTGGATTGATAGTTTGAGCATTTTAATGACTGGTTAATGTAGTAGGAAACTTTTTAGTGTTGTCACTGATCTGCAATCACGATGGAGTTTGTATGTCACTTCGCGTGCTGCGGACTGCTGCCTGCCAGTCCTAGGCGAACCATTTTAGTACTTTGTTTAGTGAGTTACATAACTTTCCAAGTCGACGGTCAGCAAATCAAGCAATACTAATATCGTAGTAGACCACATGAGATAGGTCAATATATCCCGTGGAATAGTTGTCTATTTGCTATTTCGCCAAAATATTTTGTTATTGTTCTTTTGAAATGTTTGATTTGGTTGACAACAATCATCCATGTTTTCGGGTCTTTCTTTCTTTCATGTTGTACATCAGCTCCCCCCAGGGGCAAGAGGACAGAGGAGGAGGTGGTTTCTGCCTGCTGTAGAAGGCCAGGATCGGTCAGGCGAGGGCTCCTTTGCTGGCCCCAGTAAGTTTTCATTTTAATATAGAGTACCTATTTTTTCCTAGCGTTCCTCATTCAATTTTTTCTAAATCGTCTTTGATCTTCTTGTAGACTGTATCTAAATTCTTATCCTGCCTCTACTATGACTCCCTGTGGTATTACTAGATTATTCTTATTAGTCTGTCCGTGTAGCTAACTAACATTGCACGGTTGGCAAAAGGTGTCAAACGAAACTCCCATTCTAGTCATCAATAGCTCTATGAACTGAGTGCAGTCCTCTGGGATTGTCCATAATGTCTTTTCAAGTCTTCAAAATGTTTATGCTTTGACAATTCCCAACAATAAAATGCGAATGACCACCAAGAAAGAATAAGATACTATTTTACTTTTGGTTTGGATAGGAGGACAATCCATACTACTACTGTTGCAGGGACAAATCTGCACAAAAAGAACTATGGACACTAAATAGTGCATTGTTTATCAATTATAATAGGCGCAGGTAGACTTTCCACATACCTCAGTGATAACAGACTTTGAAGAACCCCCAATCTCCTTACTGACTAGATAGTGTGGCAGAGTCATTTAGCTCCCGAATTCATCGATGATTGATCCCCAATGATGATTATCCAACGCAGGACAAGAGTACGGAGTCAGAGTCCAGAAGTGTCAGAGGCACGGACTCATGCTTGCAAATTGCAAAACCTTTTGCTCAGTCACTCTTGACCAAAAACCACAGAGTCTATTTAAGTTTTAAAGCTTTATTAAAAGTAAAAACATTTATTAAAAATCAAGTTTGTCATAAAACATAAACGGTTGATTAAAAATGGAAAAGTGCTTAGTGATTTATTTCACACATTTATTGTGGGCGAGCCGAGCCCTCACCTGGTTTGAACTTTAATTTTTCTTTTTGGTGCTGAATCATTGGTCACTCCGTCCTAGTGATGATGATCTGATCTTGCTCTTGTTCTTAGAAGGGAAGCTTCTGTCTGTTATGAGAAAAATGGTGCGTGTTAAAAAGCAAGCATTCATAAGTTGTGCCAAAAAGTGCAGCAAGACAACACCCTTCCCTGGAAAAAGAGACATTTTTACTCTAGAGTAGACAGTCACAAATTATTAGATTGGTTTCTGTATTCACATTTCTTCATTCCTAGACAAAATACTAGTGAGTGGTGTATGTCTATGACATCTAACATTCTTAAATGTACTTTGTAGGTGGAACATCTGGTGCCGGGGCTAGCGCGGAGGTGGAGGAGGACACTTCTGGGGAGGAGGCGGTGCAAGTGCCGGAGGAAACTGCTGTGAGGGTTGCCACGGTAGTGGTGGGCAGTGGTAAGCTCTTATATTCCTTACTTATTGAGATTGTAGACTGCAGTGTGTGCTCTCTGCACGGGTGTAGTATATATGTTGTACAGTAAAGTTACTATACTGTTAAGAAGACTTTCAAATTTAGAACAAAGTTTTTATCAACCAGGTAGTAGCCTCCTCTAAATGTACTTCAACTCAGCGGTGAATTTTTTTTGAGAATCCAAATCAGATCTGAGATGAACTTGATGGATGGGATGAACGAAAAGCGAAAGAAGGGTGTAAGTAAGTGTGGAAGGACGAGCAAGTTAAAAGTAATGATGACTGACAAAGAAGAATGATACGTGTTTGATTGGTGCCCGAGGTGGCTGGGAAGGAATATGATGCATGGCTGGGTGAAGGATGAAGCAAGGATGGGTGGAAGGAGAACAGCTTTGGTGGGTGAAACAGAAACTGTATGTGTGCGCAATATATCCTTTGGTTGAAATTCAAAAGCAAGTCAAGCACGGATGTATGGCTTGCGGTTTCCCAAATAAAATGAAAAGGTTGTTTTCCCGTGAGAAAATGTAAGGTTTGTCCAGATGAGAGACATGAAGAAGAATGATTGACATATAGTTTGAATGGATGGATGCCTGGATCATGGTACTATCCTACTCTTAGATAGCATATGTGTATCTAGAGAGAGTAGACGGACACTGGATGAACTAAGTGTTACTTTGAAGAGCATGTAACACCGCACCCGCACGTCCATTCCAGTGTAGGAAAGGCAACGAAAAGAAGTTTTAATTTTGTCCGAATACTACCATGAATAGTAGCAGTAGTTTGTATTCCTAGCACAGCATAAATCCGGCTATTATGATGGCCACTCACTACCTCTGTTAATAAGTTTAGTAGAACTTGGTCATTCACGTGTGGATGTATCACTGTTCACTCAATAAAAAGCAAAGCACCTAAAGTCATCCCATATGTAAGCAAATACATACCATGTGCAGTGATAGATAATCAGATTATTTATCTTCTTCATTTTCCTTTTCTAGTATTCATTGGCACTGTAGGGTGAAAGTTAAATTAATTAAGCAGTAGCCCTTGTATTCTCAGTGCCACTCGTAATAGAAAAGTAAGAGCATCACCACCTGCATGTACTGGACCGGTACAGTAACGCAAGTCTGTCTCACTCATCATGGCGGGCGTCTGTTTTTCTCGGGTGCAAGTTGACTGTGCTTGCATTATGCCGGCTTGCAGAAGTTAACGTACCAATTTTGCTAAACAAGAGAGAAGAAGAAGAATAAGACTGGTGTACTGTCATAGTCGACTCTAATAGAGTGAGTCCATAGTGCTCGTAGAATTGATTCCTTAAACTCCCACTAATGTTAGAGCAAGGATGAAGAAGTGGGAGGTTAGATAGATGCTGGCCAAAATAGTTATGTACTGCGCTTGCAAGTTGCTAGTTCTACTGTGACACAACTTTCTGCTGAATCATTTTGTGTTAATCTTAAAGAGCATTGGTTACAGACTATGTCTTTCTTACTTCATATAGATGCTCCTTCCAAACCAACACGGAAGGAGCTGGCTAAAAGGGCCCGGCAACGGAGGCTGGAGGCGACTGTCGCCGAATATCGGCGGCTGGTGGCCCAGGAGGAGGGGGACACGCAGTCGACCACAACATCGACCGGTACAGCTGCATCCTCCTCCATGCTCCCTGGGTTAGCCAGTCAGCGCAGCAGGTCTCCAGCGGTACAGAGCCGGGGTACCGCAGCCACCCGCCACCGCCGAGCAGCAAAAAAATCAGCTGCCCCCCACAGCAGTACCAAAAAAAGGTTGCACCGCCTTTCACTCAGGGTGTCCTACCTCGAGCAGGAGCTGCTCAACACCAAAACCCTGCTCGAGACCCTCCGCAAGGAGCATGCCGACCTGGCCCTTGCCCCTTTTTTAAAGACTTCTGGGGGGTGGGAATTGGGAGTTGGGTTTTCTACTTTTTTGGACTTTGTTTTCACGGACATTCGTTGGGGTTCGGGTGGGGGGGTGGGTTGGGTCTTGCGGGAGATTATTTATGTTAGGGATATAAATATACTTTAAACTTTATCTTAGCATACGTGTTGTTTACTGCTTTTGAGGCTGGTGGGTGGGGGTTTAACAGTAAGTTTGTTTTCCTGAAACTTAAGTGGCATCTTGATTCAAGTTGTGTAAGTAATTGCCCAAATGTTTTCAAAACTAAGTGCCTCTCACAGAGTAAGTGAATTCAATAGTCCTAGGACCGTCAGTCTCTCGTCTCTCCTAATACTCCATTATACTACCTCCCCCCAAACGCTTATCTTACCTGTAATTTGTGTTTGGAAATAGGGCTAGGCACAGGGCTGGCTGCACGGAAAATGGCGATTAAGGTTGGCAATCCTGGGCGGATGAAATGTCATCATTGCCGTGGTACTAGTGGTGTTACACAGTGGCAGTTGCAGCATCTGAAAAAAAAGAAAATGAAACCTTGTTTGTCCTTACCGTAGCATTAGAACGGTACGATAGAGAATATAGCAGGTTACAGTACACTAGAACAGTGCCCCAATGTAGCCTAACAAATGGTAAAGTATTGAAAGTATAACTACTACTTGCGTTGAATTTCTTTGACATTGGCTACTACTACAAGAAATAGTACTGAAGGTGAAGGACACAGCAGCGTAATCATTTGCCACGCCTAGGAGGAGGATGTTCTTGATGAGCAATCAAGTTGATGGCGCACATGAAAATCTGCTTTCATTTGCCAATAGTCATGGGTCTGTGTCAAGCTGAGTAAGAATATATCCTCGGATTCCTTCACCAACCTGTTGCTATGACCTTATCCTCCCCAGCAAGTGTGTGGAATTATTGCTGTCATTGATTCACACATCAATCAAAACCACACAGCCCGGGGGAAGAGGGTTAGGGTTTGGAAAATGGATGGGAATGGGGGTTTGTGGGAAAGTTTTGTTGAGAGAAGAAAAAAAAAGCACAGCATGGACAAACAATAATTGAAGATAAACAAATCTTTGGATACAAAGCTATCCATAAATCTTTTAAGTGACATAAAGGAAGTGCATGCACTACTGCATGCATGGTTACTGAAAAGTAAGTAGTACTTTAGACAACCGTGAATGAAAGAATGCGACAGTACAGGGCTGCAGTAATTATGCGTTTTCACTTGCCTATCTCAGCACTCAGAGAAACACTTCGTACATTAAATTAGGTTTGAAAAATAGCAGAAGTAAAACCTATACAATGGCTGTAGGGATGAATTTAGAAGCAGAGATCAAAGAAATGCAGAGTCACACTCATAGAAGTTCACAGCAATAACATTACTTAAAAGATAATTAGAAAAGAACGGATACTGTATCTGTATCTTGTTGTAGTTGTCCTGTTGAATTTGGGAAGTTGCATGCATCCAACCATTCCTCTTATTAGCGGGACTCCTCCATTCCATCTGACACTCCGTCCATCAATGTTGGTGACCAGAAGACACCCTGTCCACTGCCTCCCTGGCGGATGCTGAATTGCGGCTCGCTAATGTGAAGCCTGACTTCATCCTTTTTTTCCCATTGCACAGGCTGAAACCCGGCCTGTAATTATTGATGGAAAAACAGGAAGTGATATTAGAACACCAGTGACAAATAAATATAAGCAGACCCTCCAGCATTTCGCGATTTCGCGATTTGCAAAATAATCGCGAAATCAGCAGAGGAGCGCGATTCCCGCGATATTTACCCTTTTGGCCGCGAAAAAGGTCTCCGGCAGACAGCAAAAGAAATGATAACATCCTATTGGCTGTACGCGCATATCGCATACGTCACTACGTGGCTCCTACACTGTAATACTTGCCTGCTTCTTACTGCGGCCGGCCGGCATTAGGCAATCATTTCCTTGTTCCTTCTTTTCACCGAACTTTTCACGAGCTAAAGCTTTTCACAAAAACACCATCGTGTATCCCGCACATAATCAGCGTGTGCACCAGTGAACGGAATAGAACCTAAAATTCAACAATGCGAGGTGCACAGCTCGGCAAATCGAGAGAAGGAAAGCAGGACACGTTTGGAAGCGACAGGCAGCAGAGCACGCGCCCTCCCTTCACTTACGAAGGGCAGGATTAGGATGCGGCTGAGTCCACGGTGAGCTAAGACAGCCAGTTCTTCATCCCTTTTTTATGGATCCATCACTCTGCCTATCATGGTTCCCGGTAGTATGCGTGCCTGCACTTGCGCGCACACTATCTTTCCCTTGCACTCACACTTTATTGCATAGCGCGCACGTCTCTGCTTCCTGCAAAATTAAGACTTTTTGCTGCCCGCAGCCTCCTAAAATACGAGTGCTGTGAAAAGAATAAAAGGTATTTTTCTTGGTGCTGAAATGCAGGGAGAAAGTCTTGTGAGTTTACAAGGCGTGGGGAAAGCGTTCGAAAACGGTCGACATTCCCTGCCATGGGCCTGTGGAATGTCATAACAGAACCCTGAGCAGCCGGAAGTTAAACATCCCATTCGTGTAGGGAAAGATTAATCAGGAGTTGAGAAGCATTCAGGTGCACGTCCAGAAATGTTTGTTTTATATGGCAATACGTCTGCATGATTTGTGTTTGTTTGTCGTTATTGAAGAGAGTCCGGTTCGGCTTAGCAAGCAATTTCTGCAAATCTGTCCAAAGTTTTCAGCTGTTTAAAAGTGCCCCAAAATAAAATGTAGTGGGATACCGGCGCAAATACTTTATTTCACAGAGTTTCCCGTTTGTTTTTCCTCCAATATGAGAGCATGTATCACCCATTAGTTCACCACATCAGCACAGAGAGAAATAAAGGGGAAAGGCACAGAAGAGGATCAGAATATTGTAAGTAGTGATAAGGTAACAAGGGTTAAGGAAGATGGGGGTACAAAGACAAGGGAAAAGAAAATAATCAAAGAAAAAGCAACAGAGAAATGAGAAAGAGAAGCAAAGACTGGAGAGAGGCATGGAGAAAGTGAAAGCAGAAAGTGGTAGGAGAGATGAGGGAAAAAGAAGGGGTGGAGGAACACAATGGAGAGAAATATGTGATTGATTTATTCTTGGTACTAAATGACACAACATATATGAGTGACCTTTAAACTGTGGAAAGGGCGTAACCACACTAACAACAAACATATCAATATAGTGTTTACAACTAGCTGTGAGTCATGCATTTCAATCTACTGTGTAAACGGGGTTCTTTTCAGAGAGCTGGATTTCACCCTGTAGGTCAGCATTTGAGGCGCCTCAGGTGACACAGCCCTCTAGAGGCAGTGGCGCTTCCCCGCCGTCCAATTTCTGCTTCCTTCTGGCCAAGCGACGTTTGTATTACAAATTCCCATTTCGATTAATGAGAGAGCAAGTCAGTTTCCAGCCATAGGAGCCTTCTGCGGCAGAATAACTATCAGAAGGGAGCGCTGGAGTGCAGACATATGCAGGTCATCAATTGCATGGCCACGTTGAGTTATATATGGATGAATGGACAGAAGCAGCAAAATACCATTTGGGGCAGCACACTATACTAAGTTCAGATTTTTAGCATAAGTGTTTTAAGCCAGGCCCTTAATTACATCGGCCACGCCCCTGTGAGCAACCCCCAGTTTTTCATCCTACTCAAAACCCTGCACACACCCCTCTGCTGTTACACAATTAATCACGTTGTAAATACCCCGCACCATGGTGCATCTTTTGCGCCGCCGCTGCGTCACAAAAGTGACGCAACGGCAGCGTAAAAGCAGCCCAAGGGGCTTGTAAATCTGCCCCAAAGTGTCTACATTGTAAAGAAACCAAATATACATAGCTTCATGTAGTTAAATAACTAAAAAAACGAAGATATCTGTGTTTGTTGTAGGAAAAATGGCCACATAAAATGCCGCAAAATTGACGCTAAATTTCCATATTTGTGCCGCTAAATTTCCATTTTTGTGCCGCTAAATTTGCTAATCCATGCCGCTATATCCTGGGGGGTCTGTATAAGGTATGTACGCTGTGTAGTGCAAAAAGTCACACTTTAAGTTTCCTAATAGACAGTACAATATTTTTGAAAGTGCGTACTCTGTCTGAGTCTCCTTTTGAAGGATAAATAAGTATGGGCGAATTAATTTAGCAGATCTTTCCCCTCAAGCTAGGTGTACTGTAAACTGTGTTTTAGAACAAAATTAGACCGTCCCAGCAGTGCTCCCAGACCCTTACTAAACCCAGTCGCAAAAATGTAGAAGACCCCCAATCAGATCTCAAAAAACGTGCGATACTGCTACCTGTCAGAGGCCTAGTAGAAAATGGTGACAAAACGTACTTTGAAAGTAAAGAAGGCCCAAATCCCCCCCTTACCCACCATGGATTGTATTCAAACCACTTGCAAGCAAGCAAAAGTATCCATACCCAGCATTGCTCCAAGACTCGCAAACCCCCCCACAAACACCAGGAACCCCCACAAACAGCCCCCCGAAAACGGTAGAGTGAGCGGAATCTCAGAAAATGCTAAAACTTTTTCCCCAGGGATTGTCTCCAAAACACTTTCTTTCGGGTATTAGACCTTCCCAGCAATGGCCCCAGAACTGTCAACCCGGGCGAAAACAAGTTTAACACCCCCAACAAGCCAAAAGGCAAAACCCGGGAAAAGCCACACTTAGAAAACTTTGGGCCTACCTGGAATTCAGTACAAATGCGCTCTGCAGCTAGGCCCCAACTCCCCTTTTCCACCATGGATTTCCTGTAAAACAAATCCAATCAACATTAGAATGTGTCAGCAGTGCTCACAGACCCCAAAACCCACCCCGACAACCTAAAAGCCCCCCAAACAGCACCCCAAAGACAGGCAAGTGATCAAAAGCGCAAAAAGTTTTTCTGCTCCGATTTTCTCCAAACCACTTTGAGCCGGTATTAAACCTTCCAAGCATGGCCCCCAGACCCGTGAACCCGGGCAAAAACAAGTTTCACCTCCCCAAAAAGCCGAAAAGCAAAACCGGGAAAAGCCACACTTAGGAAACTTTGGGCCTCCCTGGAATGCAGTCCAAATGCGCTCTGCAGCTAGGCCCCAACTCCCCTTTTCCACCATGGATTTCCTGTAAAACAAATGCAATCAACATTAGAATGTTCCAGCAGTGCTCACAGACCCCGAAAACCCACCCCCAACAACCTAAAAGCCCCCCAAACAGCACCCCAAAGACAGGCAAGTGATCAAAAGCGCAAAAAGTTTTTCTGCTCCGATTTTCTCCAAACCACTTTTATCCGGTATTAGACCTTCACAGCAATGCCCCAGACCCGTCAACTCACCCGCAAAGAAGTAGAACACCCCCACAAGTGCAGAGTCTTTCTTCATTGGGCGTAATCCTGCCATCTGCTTTGAGGGAAATAGGAGTCTGGAGGAGGAGGAGGATAGAGGAGCATGTTCTTGTGAACTTGTGAACCTGAGGAATGCAGACTGCAGCACCTTCAAATCAATAAGCAAATAAGTGAAGACAGTTCTGCTGATGGGCTTGTTTTTGTGATTAGGTGATTAAAGTTTTTTTATATAGATTTTGCAAAACAAAGAAAGACAGACACACAGGAATAAAAGTGAATAAGGACGAAAAAGAAAGTTAGTGATTCATTGACTCATTTTCAGGGCTCGGTGTCAGGGAAGAAGAGCTCTTCCTCAAACTCTGCTAATTCAGACGGGAGTAGGTCAGTTAACAGGGAAGAACTTCCCTCATCTAAGTTGGTGTCCTCCTCTTCATCTTCCTGCGTGCATTCTTGTATTTTGTAATCTGGTGGTATGAAGTGCTGATTCATCTTGATCATTGTTAACCTCTCCACATTTTTGGGTGAGAGGCAGGTCATTTTGGAAGTTACAATGCCACCAGCAGCACTGAAAACACATTCAGAAGGCACGCTTGCGAGTGGGCAAGACAAGTAATTTATAGCCAGGTTGGTGATCTCTGGCCACACATCTCTTTTCCCATGCCAATACGCCAATGGGTCATGATGAACATAGACCTCTGTTGAGTCATTCAGATAGGCCTGCACCATCGACTCAAGGTTCTCCAGGGTTCCTCCACTTTGCTTACTTTTTTCTGGGACCTTTTGAGAAGCAAACCCAAGCTGAGTTAGCCAATCCTCTTCTTCAACACAATATTACTGTTGTGTCTGGTGCAGATGATCCGGTTGCTGGTGTCGTTAATGGCTGAGAGGGAAATTCACTCACTTCTGCCACGGCCAAAGATGCAGAAGTGGATTTTTTTTACTCCGGATGACCTGCTGATGCTGATGTACTGCCCTTTCCTTCAATTTCCTGCTGGTCTCTTTCAAACCGAGTGGCTGACACAGCTAGCCAATGTTTGTACTTTGTAACATCTGCGTCATCAAAAGGAAAGAATACTCTGCCTGCCACTGCCTTTTTGTACCGTGGATCCAGAATAGTAGCAGAAATGTAATGCTGTTCTGTGTGGATCTTTTCAAGACGTTCATCGCGAAGTAGGCGCTGTAATAACTTCTCCGCCAAGTCAAATGCTTCTTGCTTTCCATCTTTTTGAAACGTAGAAGGCACCGCCTTCAGTCGGTGCTCTAGCATGCGCAACAATGGGATAGCTTTTCCCAAATTACAGTCCTCCCTGCTGACTGCACGCATGAAGACCTCAAAAGGACGAAGCATGTCTGTCAGGCTTTTAACTAGCTCCCATTGCTCCACCTGTATCCTCATGCCTATCATAGGTGTACCCAGTTTAAAGAAATACTGATCGACTACCGCATACTGCTCATACAGACGCTCAAGCATATAGAAGGTTGAGTTCCAACGTGTTACCACCTCCTGGATGAGTGCTTTCACTGGCACTTTATGTTCATGTTGCAGGCACCTCAGCTGCTTCCGGGCCTTAAAAGAATGGTTGAAATGTGTGCACATTCTTCGGCAGGTGGTCAGTAACTCGGAGACTGGACTTTCTTCACTCAAGAATTTTTTAACAACCAGGTTTATACAGTGCGGCAAACACGGCACTCTGAAATAGTTACCCTTATCCATGGCCTTAACTACATTGGCGCCATTATCCGTGGAAACATAACCATTCATGCGTTTTCTTGGGGACAGCCATTGAAAGACCTTTGTGTTAAACTCATGCGAAATGTTGTCTCCTGTATGATTTTTCTCCATGGCAAACATGGCTAGTGTTGCATGTATCCGAGCAGCTTTATAAACTTGGTCCGTGTCAACACCTGCATTTAGCTTTGCTTTAACCCCTGAAAAAGAGACCCAGTGTGCAGTGATGCACATGTAATTAAGGGCTTGGCAACTGGTCCACATGTCTGTTGTCAGATGTATAGTGTGAACAGCACTCTTCTGCAAAGCTGCCCCAATCACCTCCAGCACATCTTCATGTAGTGCTGGAACCGCATCTCTGGCAAAATAGAACCGGCTAGGAACCTTCCATTTAGGGCAGAGTGTTGCCACCATTTCAAGAAAACCCACCCCTTCCACAAAAGAAAAAGGGAGAAGGTCCAGCGCTAGCATTTTAGCCAGCTTAGTGTTATACAGATGCGCCGTTGGGTGGTTGCGTTCAAATGGCGCATCTGAAAACAACATGCTTCTAATGGTGGGCTGGACCATTTTACGGGATGATGATGACTTTTTCGACCCAGTTACGCTCAGTGATGATGAACTTTTTCGCATTCGTGTCTCACTCTCTCCCACACTCTTAGTGTGGCTCATATATCTTGCAGGGGGTGTGCTGCTGAGAGGGGTACTGGGTGTAACTGAAGAAATGTTTGACGCTTCTTCCTCCTCGTCATCATCAGATGAAACATCAACGGATACAATTTGTTGACTTGCAATTCGGGCTGCCTTGATCTCCCTAAGGTGTGCATGCCATTTGACAGTGTGCTGTCTCTCAAGATGACCTCTCTGGCCTCCGGTACCATAGTTGGTACCAAGCTTACCACGACTAACTCGAACCTCACAAATGGTACAAATGGCTATGTTTTCCCTTGTTGGGCTAACACTAAAGAAGTCCCAAACTGCGGACTTCAAATGTCTGTGGGGGGCGGAGGAGGCGATACTGGGAATGCTAATGCCAGACGAAGTGGAGGATGTGTGTTGCCGAAATTTAGTATGTTGTGCACTTACAGCACCACTAATTGAGGAAATGGAGGTCGAGGTGGATGGAGGTCCCTTCTGGCGAGAAAATATGGAAGCTGTAGGTGGTGGTGTACTAGTTAACTGCATTGGTGGTGGTCCCATTGACACGTCGCCAACATCACGCTCAGCAGCATTTCAGGATAGGGTAAAAATGTCTGTTTGCTGCATGCCCGCTGAGGCTGGAGTGATGAATGATGTGTGAGAGTCTTCTTCAGCAGGAGTATACGCCATGTCTTGTTCAGCGTCATCATCACACTCCATATCTATGAGACTTTCGGGGACCTTCCTTTTACGCTTAGCTACCTTTGTCAGATCATGGTGTGCCTCACTCTCAGACAGGCCTGGTGGCTCCCAATTTTCATCCATATCATCAGAAGGAAGGGGGCTTGAAGAAGATGTAGACACCATCCTTGATCTTTTCCTTGCTGGGGATCTGGAAGACAATAAGAGGAGTTGGCCTAACGGCTAGGGCGCTCGACCTCAGACCTGGGGATCTGGGTTCAAGTCTCGGTAATGACGCCAAAAACCTCCTGTGATTCTGGGCAAATCACTTAATCTCCCCGTGCCTAAAATGAATGCGTGTCCTCATGTAACGTAACTGGTGCTATGTAAAGCACTCTGATACCTGATTCAGTTCGGGTCTAGTTCGCGCTATATAAAACTCTGCAAAAAAAAAAAAATGAATCATCAGGAGGAGTGGCTTCCTCATATGATACCTCGGCTTGAATGTCGATTTCCTGATGTGCCCCTACTTCGGGAGGAACAACTATTGTGGGCACTTGTGCCGCTCCATGCACCTCTGCTTGCGCCTCTCCTTGCGCCCCCTCTCCTTCCACATGTACTTGGGCTTGTACTTGCACATGTGGTTGTTGTTGCGGCTGTGGTTGTTGAACACTCGTCAGATGAGTTACAACAACCTGTGTTGATTGAGGGATGCTGCTACTTTCTTGCGATGAGCCAACATCACTGGTCAATGGTGATTGAACAACTATACTGGCTGCCTCTGCAGCACTCAAGGGCTTGGACATAAGTTGGCGTGGTGGTGGTACTGAGCCCAATGGAGCAGAGATGCTGCTCCCAACTTGATCCCCAGCAGACCCCGCTGCTGCTGCAGGCGTACTTTTTTTTCCCCAAAAAATGTGGCGGTCGGCACACCAGTCTCATTGGTAAGTGGTGCCACTTGCTTCTTCTGCTCCTTACTGGCAACTTTCTTGCTAGAGGAGCTGCGGGCAACTTTTTTTGGGGCCATCTTCTTCAGATGTCAGAACAGCAGGCTGCAGTTGCACAAGTTGCAGAGGTGTCTGTGGCCACACGTGACGTTGTGCTACACACACCGCAGCAGGACTTCTTCCTGGCACTGATGAGGAACGATGAGGCTGATGATTCGTATTTCTGCACCTAAAAGCAAACGAAGCCAGAGGAACATCAGTTAAATAAATGTTGCATATGTAGCGCTTCAATTAATAGTTTGCAAATAAGCATTTTTATTATACCCACCCCCAAAATGGAAAGACCAATAAAATGCACCACTGACTGAGTACCCCTGGGCATAATGGATGAAAGCATGGCAGACTGGGTGCAGGCCTATGACACAACAAAGCACACTGCCTGGCTTCAAAATGGCCCCTAGACCCCCACCCACATGACCAGGCCCTGCCTGGACCAGGCCTTAAAATGGCCCCCACCCACATGGCCATGCCCCATCAACACCCCAAAAAATCGAAAAACACACAAAAATCACCACAATCCAATGGCATCCATGCCCTCAATGATGTTTACATTCAAGACACCCCACAGAAAGACTAGGCCCATGCACCACTGAGTACCCCTGGGCAAAAGGCCCCAACAACAGAGAAAAAATCGAAAAACACATAAAAATCACCACAATCCAATGCCATCCATGCCCTCCATGATTTTTACATTAAAGAGACCCCACAGAAAGACTAGGCCCATGCACCACTGAGTACCCCTGGGCATAATGGATGAAAGCAAGGCACATTGGATGCAGGCCTATGGCACAAAGCACACTGCCTGGATTCAAAATGGGCCCCTGACCCCTACCACATGGCCAGGCCCTGCCTGGACCAGTCCTAAAAATGCCCCCCACCCACATGGCCATGCCCCATCAACATCCCAAAAAATCAAAAAACACACAAAAATCACCACAATCCAATGCCATCCATGCCCTCAATGATATTTACATTCAAGACACCCCGCAGAAAGACTAGGCCCATGCACCACTGAGTACCCCTAGACAAAAGGCCCCAACAACAGCCAAAAAAATCGAAAAACACATAAAAATCACCACAATCCAATGCCATCCATGCCCTCCATTATGTTTACATTAAAGAGACCCCACAGAAAGACTAGGCCCATGCACCACTGAGTACCCCTGGGCATAATGGATGAAAGCAAGGCACATTGGATGCAGGCCTATGGCACAAAGCACACTGCCTGGATTCAAAATGGCCCCCTGACCCCCACCACATGGCCAGGCCCTGCCTGGACCAGTCCTCAAAATGGCCCCCACCCACATGGCCATGCCCCATCAACACCCCAAAAAATCAAAAAAACACACAAAAATCCCCACAATCCAATGCCATCCATGCCCTCAATGATGTTTACATTCAAGACACCCCACAGAAAGACTAGGCCCATGCACCACTGAGTGAGTACCCCTGGGCAAAAGGCCCCAACAACAGCCAAAAAATCGAAAAACACATACAAATCACGACAATCCAATGCCATCCATGCCCTCCATGATGTTTACATTAAAGAGACCCCACAGAAAGACTAGGCCCATGCACCACTGAGTACCCCTGGGCATAATGGATGAAAGCAAGGCACATTGGATGCAGCCCTATGGCACAAAGCACACTGCCTGGATTCAAAATGGCCCCCTGACCCCCACCACATAGCCAGGCACTGCCTGGACCAGTCCTCAAAATGGCCCCCACCCACATGGCCATGCCCCATCAACACCCCAAAAAATCGAAAAACACACAAAAATCACCACAATCCAATGCCATCCATGCTCTCAATGATGTTTACATTCAAGACACCCCACAGAAAGACTAGGCCCATGCACCACTGAGTGAGTACCCCTGGGCAAAAGGCCCCAACAACAGCCAAAAAATCGAAAAACACATAAAAATCACCACAATCCAATGCCATCCATGCCCTCCATGATGTTTACATTAAAGAGACCCCACAGAAAGATTAGGCCCATGCACCACTGAGTACCCCTGGGCATAATGGATGAAAGCAAGGCACATTGGATGCAGGCCTATGGCACAAAGCACACTTCCTGGATTCAAAATGGCCCCCTGACCCCCACCACATGGCCAGGCCCTGCCTGTACCAGTCCTCAAAATGGCCCCCACCCACATGGCCATGCCCCATCAACACCCCAAAAAATCAGAAAACGCACAAAAATCACCACAATTCAATGCCACCCATGCCCTCCATGATGTTTACATTCAAGACACCCCACAGAAAGACTCAGCCCATGCACCACTGAGTACCCCTGGGCAAAAGGCCCCAACAACAGCCAAAAAAATCGAAAAACACATAAAAATCACCACAATCCAATGCCATCCATGCCCTCAATGATGTTTACATTCAAGACACCCCACAGAAAGACTAGGCCCATGCACCACTGAGTACCCCTGGGCATAATGGATGAAAGCAAGGCACATTGGATGCAGGCCTATGGCACAAAGCACACTGCCTGGATTCAAAATGGCCCCCTGACCCCCACCACATGGCCAGGCCCTGCCTGGACCAGTCCTCAAAATGGCCCCCACCCACATGGCCATGCCCCATCAACACCCCAAAAAAACCGAAAAACACACAAAAATCACCACAATCCAATGCCATCCATGCCCTCAATGATGTTTACATTCAAGACACCCCACAGAAAGACTAGGCCCATGCACCACTGAGTACCCCTGGGCAAAAGGCCCCAACAACAGCCAAAAAATCGAAAAACACATAAAAATCACCACAATCCAATGCCATCCATTCCCTCAATGATGTTTACATTAAAGAGACCCCACAGAAAGACTAGGCCCATGCACCACTGAGTACCCCTGGGCATAATGGATGAAAGGAAGGCACATTGGATGCAGGCCTACGGCACAAAGTACACTGCCTGGATTGAAAATGGCCCCTTGAACCCCACCACATGGCCAGGCCCTGCCTGTACCAGTCCTCAAAATGGCCCCCACCCACATGGCCATGCCCCATCAACACCCCAAAAAATCGAAAAACCCACAAAAATCACCACAATCCAATGCCATCCATGCCCTCCATGATGTTTACATTCAAGACACCCCACAGAAAGACTCAGTCCATGCACCACTGAGTACCCCTGGGCAAAAGGCCCCAACAACAGCCAAAAAATCGAAAAACACACAAAAATCACCACAATCCAATGCCATCCATGTCCTAAATGATGTTTAAATTCAACAAAACAGTTGCATCATGCACCCATAACTAACCCTGGTCCTACTGGATACTGTGGCAACCCACAATATATTTTTTTTAATGTTCTGAAAAAGTTCCAAAATTGTAGTTGCAGCAACTGTAATGCCCCAAACAAACAACATCAACTTACTTGTGAAATTTCTAATCCAAAAGTGATCCAAAGAAAGTCAAAAAGGCCTCAAATCCAAATATCCAGCAGCATCCACAAAAAGTAATCCTTCCAGGTCAATATCCAAATCAAAGTGACCAGGACATGAACAAAGCACTGGGAGGAGCCTGCTGGACAGGAACAGGAAGTTGGAGACTGTGGGGCACTTCCTTCCTCCCACCCCCCCGAAAATGGACTCCTTGCAAAAAAAAGTGCAGGCAAATGTCAACCTGAGGAGTTATTCTGATAAAAATCATCATTTTCAGAAGGTTTATGCTGCCTGCTGGTGGATTTCTTGTGCAGAATTGCAAATTTAGCAATTTCGCAAACGCGAGATTGTCGCTGCCCACCGCATCTACGTGTTCGCAAGTGTTTACTCCCGCGATGCGTGATTACGGGCCTTTATGACGTACTCGCGTTGACAAACTCTCGCTATGCAAGGTGGCAAGCCGCGATTACGTAATCGCGGTCGACAAACTCCCGCGGGATCCCGCAGCAAGATCCAAAATGGCGCAGCACACGCAAACATGGAGAAAAACAACACTTCAAACGCTGAATGACGGTAAGTGAACGCCGCGTGCCGCAATATTGTATTTGTCAAGCGCGACCAAGCAAAAAAATCCGCTTTGTGCGAATTTGTGAATTTTCGGCAAATTCGCGAGAGTTTGCGGATTGCGAATTTGCCGAAAATCCCCGAATTCTGCGAGCGGAACGGATTTTACGCCCATACTTAATTATCAATCAGAGTACCTTATAAAATTGTATGGTACATTTTCTGAAAAAAACACGTTTATCAAGTATAAAATACTTTTAGCTGGAGAAATTACTTATTAGCTGAAAAATGCTGGAATATGTTCTCATTGCTTACTTGAGTACTGATCATTGTGAAATGTACACTAACATTTTGGCATACTTCAGAATCCATTGGATTGCCTCAAACCTCTTTACATATGACTTCTGTAGAGACTTGTGAAGTAGTTTTTGTGTATTACCATATATATTGGTTATGGTAAAGAGAGCACACATGACACATCCTGAAGAAGTTTTCAGTTGACGCAAATCAGTTCTAAATTATTTCAAGTATTGCTCAGAACTGTCACTGTAGAAAACATTTAAACCCAAATGGTCAACAAGAAATCCTTAACTGTGCAAACACGGA
Source organism: Lissotriton helveticus (assembly GCF_964261635.1). NCBI lineage: Eukaryota > Metazoa > Chordata > Amphibia > Caudata > Salamandridae > Lissotriton > Lissotriton helveticus. Next base: position 1,607,603,536 of record NC_136067.1, on the reverse strand, counting down.
GGCTTCTCCACATAATACATGACTGAATTACATTTTCTAAGGTGGCCAATAGCTTCATATACATTTTTGATGAATTCATACTGGGATTTAGGTGGCCAGCACCCCACAACCAGCCAACTGCCTACCAGATCTTCACCCAACCCCAAGAGGTGGCCAACTCCTGCCATGCATAGCCTTTGGCTGTGCGGGGTGGGGTGTTGTCCTTTGGGCAGGCCCTGGTCCCAATCCCTATGGATGACAACCCCCAGTGTTCAGCCAATCCCCCATCACAGACACGCATAATTTTATATGCCCCCACAGTACTTCCACAAGACTAAGCTTGATCCAGGGACAGCCCCACATGACCACAGGAGAGGGACTACCTCGGAAACTCACAGGAAGCCTCATTGACTCCCACAGGAGTAGTGTGAGATGGACAGCAGGAACATTTCTTTTTATTTTTTTACCCCTTTTGTGGCCAGCTAATCAGATCATTCCGTACCAAAGCACTGGGCTAACCCCTAGTTACCAATATTGATTATATGAAAAAAGCGCTCTTGCCATTCAGATCACTCCTTTTTAAAGATTTGCGGTACTGTATGAGTCCCACGGGACCCCTGCAGTGCCAATGTGTCTCACAGGCCAGACTGTCAATATATCACTAACATTTGAACAGTCACTTTTCAAAAACTGCTGAACAGATTTACACCAAGTTACAAAAAGCACACTTTCTGAGTAAAAATCTGGCTTCCTGTGGTCGTACGGTTCCTACTAACTTACTAAACCTGTGTGTTTGAGCATTGTAGGTGTAAAAACTATGGAATATGTTGACCAGGTTTCTGACTGCCTCACAGTGTGCCATTCAGACTTGGTGTCTGCAACCTGATAGCATAACTACCATAATTCCCCCAAGCAAATCATGGAAACAATTCTACCCTTTCATTGTTATCTCAGGCATGCCCAAAGGGGGACAGAAGAAATACAGGAATAGGCATTTCAAACAATTATTGAAACAATCGGATTCTTGTGTAAAATATGTGTGCTGCAATGATTAGTAGAAGGATACAGGCCAGTGTAACCATCATCACAAGAATGATGGAAAAGATAAATAATTAAGCCATTATAAATATTACATTGATTATATTAATACATATAAATGCACTCCTACCTAACACTACTTATCCTAGAGACCATAGGGTGAATGCGGTTCTGCCAGATACTATGAAGTGGCCTCGCCATTTACCCATGTGCATGTTTTACCTGGAAGCCAGTTTGTTGTAGAACAGGCTGCCGTCCCTCTCAGGATTTTGATGAGATTCAGCAGGGCTATAATTTAGGAATGGGTGACCACGACAATCTATGGAAATGGTCCTCTGATGAACAAAGTCTTGGGGCAGTTTATAGAATAAAAACTGGACCCATTTGCACTGTGCCTGAGTTCAGATCCTGCAGTCATTGTTGACTCTACCAATTCAGAGCTGTCTCCGAACAGACAATAGAATGCAAGGGCAGATTGCAGTGTACTTAGTTCTTGCACAAAATGTACACCGGTATGATAATGTGCTTACGGAGAAATTTATTTGTAGGCAAAACACTTTCTGAGTACACTATCACATGCAAGCAAAATATGCTAAAGGTAATTGTCTAATGTAAACGATGTGGGGCCCACAATGCTGATTTTATTCATCTGGCATGGGAATGTGCAAAAGTTAGGGAATATTGGGAGGAAGTTGTGTCTCTCTTAGGTAACATGTTGGCGAATACAATGGAATGTACAATACATACCTGTCTCTTAGGTCTAGTTAAACAACTGCGGTCTATGAAGAAAAAGTTATGCACTATAGCATTATTGCTAGCGAAAAGATGGGTCGCTTTCTTTTGGGCTTAGTAAGTACAGTCCTAGCAGTAAGCTTTGGCTAAAGGATATGATATATTGTAAAGACACATTGAAAACGTACGAAGAAGAGCTTCCGTCTGGCTCCAAACTAAGAGATTATTGGACACCCATTACGTTTTTTTTGCTATCCCATCCAGATGCTGTGCAGTTTGCTAATAAGTAATTGTCATTATATTCATGTACAGATCTGTATGTATAAGAGGTACTGTACTTAATGGATCAGAACACGGAAGTCAAGCTGTAGTGACGTATAAAGGTATTGCCTAACCTTTAATTAAACATTTTTTTTAAAAAGGTAATTGTCTAAAAATATGCCAACTTAAATGTGATCATATAAAATTTGGACCGTTTTCTTCACGGGCACATTAAACTCATGACACCCACTCCTTGTCTGTAAGGGGTTTAAAAAGCTCCAAACTAAACATAAAAACGTATAGGTATACGAAATAGAGGTGCCCCACAATCAATATCATCATATGAACAAAAAGAATGGCGTTCAAATTCCAAAGTGTATTCAGTTCTTCACTTTATTTTCTTGTTCTTTTTCCTTTAAAAAGTCACACATTTAAAGTGAAGACAGCAAGCACGTATTGTCCATAGAAATAAACTTCAGCAGGGCTAAAACGCAATAAGTGTAAACAATACATAAATACCTGTACAATTATACAACTCCATATCTTGACACAAAAAAGCACATGCAAGCACGTAAAGCACAAACACATGAAGTCCGAAGTAGTACCCAATGGCACCTAAAGAGCAATACTAAAAATGCCTTTCTCCAAGGACAATGCACATCCCTACCAATAAGTGACACATACAAGCCACAATACGTAAAAACCAACATACATTGTTAAAAATGCTAATATTCAGTAATTGCAGCTTCTATTGGGAAAAAACAATCACCTGTGGCCATTGTATATTGTATTGTATTGTATTGTATTGTATTGTATTGTCATTCCAGTTATATAGCACTTACTACCCCTGATGTGGTGTTGAGCACTTTTTCAGCGAGTACCATGCTTCTCCGGAACCCATAAAGGATTAGCGGTGAATTAGTATAGTGAAATAGGAAAGTCATTTGAGCTGTGGATATCTTAGTATGTTATTTGGATTTAGAAGGCTAGTGAAGGGATAGAAGAGGGAAAAGGTTTGCATTTATATAGCGCTTGCTACCCCTGATGAGGTGTTGAAGCGTTTTTTGGCTAGTAGCACGTTACTCCGGAACCCACACAGGATTAGTGGGAATTAGTATAGGGAAATATGCAATCAATTTGACTGCAGGACAGGTTAGTCAGTTATTTGGATTGAAAATGAATAGTGGAGGGATAGAAGAGGGAAGGGTCTAGAATTTGTTTTTGGGGAGTTCGTAGCTTGGGATGAGTAAAGGGGAGGAGGAGGGGAAGAGTCAGAGGGAAGGGTTTAGAAAGGCTTGTTTGGGAGATCTGAATAGTAAAAGAGGTATGCAATGATGCAAGTAGGAGTAGAGGAGGGAAGTGTCTAGAAGGGGTTATTTTGGGGATCATAGTAGTGGTATACGGTTTGGGATGAAAGAGAGAGTGGAGGTAGAGGATATATTGATAGAAGCATATGGAGGTATAGGGTGTGAAATAGGGTAGTGCATTGAAAAGAGTAGTAGAATGAGGTTTGAGATGAGTCAGAGAGTTGAGTGAGATGATATTTTGAGAGCAGTATAGGGTGAGAAATAGGGTACTGCATTGGATATGCTGAATTAGAAGAAAAGTAATTAATATATAGATACATAAGTACATAGAAGGTATATATATATGCATAAGGAAGGAAATATATGTAGATTAAAGATGTATTAAATACATTCCGACTTTCAAGGTCTGGTCTAAATCAATAGTGAAGCAATTGAAGATAAATAGATATGATAAAAAGATGTTCTAATTTATGGAGTCACTTATATACATGTTAAAAACAGAATAATGTAACTATAAGTAATATGTACATTTATTAAGCTAAACTAAAAAATATCTATATTTAAAAAAACATAATTACTTTACACGTTTTTACAAGACAATACAAATATTTAGGTTCATATTTATAGCCCAAATAAATGCTTATATACAGAAGTATATTATGTATATTTATGTTTGTATATGGTGGTTATGAGGGGAAGAGCCAATTCTTAAGTAGTTTTCTGAAGATAAGGTGGTTATCCATGGATCTTTTGTTCGGGGTAAAGAGTTCCATAGTTTGGCTGCTTGAACAGAGAAGGATGTGCCAACCATGTTTTATTTCTCGTATGTTAGGATTTTGATGCGCGGAGCCACAATAGAGTGGATGTTTCTTTGTTGAATATATTTGGTGATTTTATTCCCGATGAAGAGCGTAATGTTCCATGTATCACTTCGTGGGCGATACAAAGTGGCTTGATCATGGATTTTCTGGCAACTGGTAACTATTCCAGGGTTTTCAAGGCAGGGGAGATGTAGGCTTGCAGCTTTATATGTAAGAGTAGTCTGGCAGCAGAGTTCTCAATCCATTGTAGTCTTTTCATAGTCATTAAAGGTGATCCGTGGAAGAGGCTAATCGGCGTAATTGAGTTTGAACAGAACAAGAGAGATGGTAGATTGGACCTTGTGTGGAAATCCCAGATGGGAGAAGATTTTTTATAGTAACAAAGTTTGATCTTGCTTGTTTGTCCACTTGGGCATTCATTGATAGCTTGGCGTCCATGGTCATTCTGAACTTTCTTACTTCCTTTGATACTTTAGGCAGCTTACCCAGATCATCGGGCCAGGCGGCGAGTGGGTAATAATGTTTCCAATCAGCACACATGACTATTTCTGTTTTGGAAGCATTCAATTTGAGATGGCTCCACGTCATCCATTGATCCACAGCTCTGGGACAATTGAAAATTGGTTTTTCAATGTCTTTGGGGCATTCCAGTTGAAGGAGTATTTGTGTGCAATCTGCATAGTTATAGTATGTGAGGTGAAATTGATTGATCAGTGCCGGTAATTAATTCATGTAGATGTTAGTTGTGAAGTAAGGTTTGCACAAGAAAGGGGGGTATGGATGACATTAGTTCTGTTGTGAAGGTAGGATGTGATCCAGTATAGAGCAGTCCCCTCTAAGCCGGCTTCGTAGAGTCTTTGTATCGATGTGTCATGTTCAACCATGTATAAGGCAGCTGAGAGGTCCAAGAGGTAGAATAGCAACCCTGTTGTGGTCAACTGTGTTCTTCAAGTCATCCCAGATGGCAACAAGGGCAGATTCTGTGTCTCTTCCTGGGAAGAATCCCATTTGGAAGTCTGAAAGTATGGCTTTATCGTCAATGAATTGTGACATATGGGTGAATGCTGCTCTTTCTATCAGTTTGCCCAGGAAATGTCCATTTGTAATCGTTTTGTAGTTGTTGGGGTTTAGGAGGTCCTTGTTTGTTTTCTTCAGTAATGGCCATATGTATGACTTTTTGTGTTCTTCTGGAAATATTCAGATAGTTAAGGAATTGTTGATGATTCTTCTTACTGGTGTGGCAGCAGAGGTTATTAGAAGAATTGTCTTGAAGGTTTGAGGTGGACATAGGTCAGAAGGCCTGCTGGCAGGCCTGCTTGTTTTGACCAGGTCCATAAATTCATTGTGTGGAATTTGTTGGAAGGAATGTAGAGGCTGGGTTACAGTGTTCTGGGATTGTTGTTTTAGAAAAGGGTAGGTGCTGGTGCTTTTTCTTTGGTTTAAATATGAGTCCAATGTGTCTGCTTTGGCCATGTAATGATTTGCCAGTTTGTCCATGCAATCTAGAGTAATAATAATAATATTCTAGGCAATTTGGTTTACAAAATTCAGTGAGAATTTTATAGAATTCTTTATTTGCACATTTAGCATTGTGAATTCTTTCTGAATACTACATTTTCTTAGCTTTTTTGATAGCTGACTTGTATAATCTGTTAAATTTCAGTAGGCAAGGTTTGTCTTGAATGGTGTTTGTTTTGAGCGAGGCACTTTGCAGCTTTCTAATTTGTTGTTTTATCTCTTTTACCTCTGTATTTCTCCGAGGTGCCTGTTTTCTTTTGTTCTGTTGTATAGTTTTTAGTAGTATTAGGATATAAAAAGCTTCCTGTAGACACTCATATAGTTATTTAAATGAATGTATTGTATCTAGATCTGTACTGGATTTTAGATGTGTTTCTAAGTGTTCAAAATTGAGTTTGTTCCACAGTCGATAGGTGGATGAACGTAAGGTAGTTTTAGGTGTGTCACTTAGTGTTGTTTTATGTTGGAAAGCAAGAAAATGGTGGTCTGACCATGAGACTGGAGTCATTTTTGAGAAAGGTAACTAGTTCTGTATTTGCAAAAATGAAATCTAGGATGTGTCCAGCGATGTATGTGTGTTTGTGGATGATATGATGCAGGTTCAGTATGTCTAGGTCAGTGATGATTTATTTTGGATGGGGCATACTGGGTTTGTCAAACCAAATGTTGTGGTCACCCAGAATGCATAGGGTGTAGTGTAGTGTTATCAGGTTTGAAATTGTGTCTAGAAGTCTGTCTGGGAATGTTGCATTGCTAGGTGGAGGTCTGTAAAGGAGCAGGAAGTTACAGGAGGAAGATGGTTTAGGATTACATCTGGTGAACAGAGCCTCACAACCTTGTATGGTGACGTCGTCAGCATTAGCTATGTGCAATGTTTGCCTGAGCATAACAGCTAGGCCATCTCCTCTTTTGCCTATACGATTTTCCATGATAGTTTTATAGCCCAGAGGATTGGCTTCATACAGGATTGGAGCCATATCATCTCTCAACCATGGTTCAGTTATGAAGAGTATGTCAGAATGTGTGTCAGTGAGAGGGTCATAGATGTGATGTTTGTTTTTGGAGAGCGATTGAGCATTTATTAGTAGACAGTTTAGAAAATGTGCTTTGATGATAGTGTGACTTTGTTTTGTATCGTGTTCCTCGTAGCGCAAGGCTAGGAAGGCATTTTGATGGGTTTGCATGTGTAGGTGGAGGAGACGGTGTTTGAGAGTGAGTTGGTGATCTGTGTAGCTTTTGTAGTGTAACTTAGTTGTGCAGTAGACATGGAGAAGCAAAGTTGTGAGGAGTGGCATGTTGCTTATTTCATTTGTGTATGTTTAGGGTGAAAGGTGTATGAGTTAGGGTGGTGATGTAGCATGTGGATCATGTAGTAAGGTTCTAAATTGTCCAGTGGATCAGAGATGGTTAAAAGAGAGTTGCTGTGTTACTGTGTATGTGTTAGGAGTAGGGGAAGAGAAAAAGCTTGGCACTGGAGTTTGTTCATAGTTTGTATCATGTGTGTAGTCTGGAAGGCTGGTATATGTTTGTAGTTTGTGACGGAAATCATTTTGAGGTGTCGTTTGTGAGAGATTTTGTTGTGCTGGTGTCTATGGTATGTTTTGTTTTTGAGGAGTATTGAAAGGAGGTGCTGATGTATTTGTTTTCTGAGAAGTATTTGTTTGTAGAATATTGTTTTTCAGTGAAAGTTCTAAGGTAAAGGTGGTGGTGATGTGTTTGTGAGTAGAGTGTATATGGGGTAAAAGAAGGGATGAACTAGAGTTAAGAGTGTTTGTACTAGATTAGATTGCTGTAAGAGGTCATTTATATGGTGCAGTGGAGTGTAAGCATTGCATGGTTGTGCTCTTGTGGTAGAAAGAAGAGGAGGGTGTTGGTGGCTGAAAAGATGGAAGGCTGAGAATGGGTTTCATGGTGACAAAAAGGGAGCTATTATGAGTATTTTGAGCTGGGAGTGTGTGTCTGGATGGGATATTGTTAAGTATGGTGTGGAAATGGGTTGTGTTAGTAATGAGTGGATTGGTTAGTGGTATAGGACAGAGTTTCTATTGTTTGTAAGGGATGGTGCAAATGTGTGGGAGTTGGGATAGAAGGGTGAATAGGTGTGGTTTCTGGGGTTTTACAGTGGATGCTAAGACATTGCATTTTGTTTTGGGTTAATTTGCAGTAAAACAGTAGTATATGTGCTGTGAGTGTGTTAATCCTGTTGTGGATGGGGTAGGGTTGGTGCTGGTGTATGTAAAATTGGGCAGCATTTTTGGTCCTATCCCCGACTAGTCTCGAACAGCTTAAACAGGCCCTTGTCCTCTCCACCCTAAACCTCGATGCCTCGGCTGAGGCGCCATAAGCCCTCAGCTTAAATAGCCCTAGTAATCAGGTGACCCCTTCGAACAATGGAAACCCTAGCCCTAACCCTAAACAATCACTTTAAACCTAAGCCCTAGAACCAACAACACCATCCTATTACAACCAATCACAGCCCTTGTCCCAGCAGCCAATAAGAAACCAAACTCTAAACCCTACGTCCAATAGAAACCCTAGCCCCAGGAACCATTCAGAAATGCTAAACCTTACCACCGATCAAATCACTAACCCTAAACCCTCCATCCGATAGCATCACTGACCCAGGACCCAATCTACACCCTCAAATACTCAACCGATGAGAACACTAACCCTAATCCAATAGAAATACAAGATATAGCTACCACTCAGTGCACACATGTAGCATAAAATATCAGCCTATAGAAGATGCCTGTGACCTCAGACAATGTTTGCGGGCCAGGGGGCTGGAAGCTGCTCCTCAAGTCACAATCTCATAGGAGACAGATAGGCTCAATCCAGCATCTTGAGTTCTGTATGTAAGGGCCTACAAACTTTGCCCTCTTATAATACTGCTTTTCCAACACTTAAACAACTCGCTCTCCTAGCCAAAAAACAAGTGTTGCTATCCCTTTCTAAACACTGCTTAAACAAGCAACTAACAGCAGATTACTGAAGTCTCAGAGCACCCTCTGTTTTGACTCTGATGTATAATATCCCTGTTTCTAAGGGGGGAGGAGAGAGTTTAATCTGGTTTCACGCCCTTGCTAAAACATAATGGGATCTGGGGTGGATTGCTTAACACACAGGCTGCACACAAATCAGGAAAGAAACTAGGAGAGAAAATCAGGTAGTCACAGACAATTTGCAAATGCAACAGATTTTAAATAAAACAGGTAAAAAATGATGCAATCACGGGCAGGTAAAAACTTCAATTTTAAAACTGTAACAACCACAAACAAAATAGGTGAAAATGATGCAGTCACAGGTAGAGGAAAATCATTTTTAAATTTAAGGAAAGACTGCACAAAGTCTGCCTTCTTACCACCTCCTGGTTCTTGGTTCACTGCAATCTTGGGCACAGAGAAACTCCAGCTCTCACAAATAATACCAATAAGTGATAATATTTATTTAATTACATAAAATCTTTCATTACCCCTGAGCATGGTGTTGCTAGAAAGGAGAAGATGAAAGGGAAATGAGCTACAGAGAAAACAAATTATTCATTTTTTGTCCCGTTCTCGTGCCTTTTGAAGGGAGATGTAAAAGTGGTATATTTTAAATGGTGGGTGGATTATTAGGGCTAATGTTGAACATGATTGCAATGAGGAGCATTAAAGTCTCAAACCCAAAACCCGACATGCATTGGTCGACAGGATCAATATGAGTATAACATGCTGTGAAGGACAGTGATTCATTTAAAATCGTTATTCCTACCACATTCAGTCTCCAATCAAAGTCTGTCAAAGAATCGCTACTTGTAGTCCCACTGTAACTGCTACATGGTTCGTTAGTATCAATCCGACCGGTTGTTCGCACCTACCGACACAAAATAGTCACTGTCATAAGGAAAAGTCCATAAAATGTAAACAAACTGAGCTAAACAAGTTCAGGGGCACATTCTGCTATGCCAAAAAGGCAGTCTCACAGAGAAAGTACCGCAATGCACCAAATAACACTAAAATGTCCAATCTTCCAATGACATCCAACAATCAATATCCATTAGCATTCATGTCAAGAACTATAATTATAAGGAAGGTAAGTACTGATCTGCCCCGTATTGGCACCTGTAGATGAGAGGAAGGATGCGGGGAAAACCAACATAATGTCTGTGTTCATATCATTGGTTACAAATCCTATACAATTGTCCACATCATGGCCTACCGCCTACAGGGCCTGGGCCTTATATCAAGAGGCCAAGTAATAGACCAATAGAAAGTGCTACACAAGTATTTTATTTTATTTGTTTTTGTATCCCAATGAACTGTTTATAATTATGGTTTTTAATGTTTTCTTACTGTTTTTAATGTAACATACATTGATTTTTTATATGCACTATATTTTATTCTTGTACTTTTTATGGTTACATGATTTGCAACCGAATAAAAGTTTAAGAATCAAATCGCTACACATAGTATGAGCTCGCTCCCCAGATGACCTCACACGATCAGTTGGTTGCATACATAAATGAACAGTGGACCCACAGTCGGCAAGGTGTGCCTATTTGAAAAAACCTCATGGCGTTCATATTAATGGTCGAGTCCTAACCCCAATAGGCCATGTGATCTAAACAGCCTCTTCTTCCCATATCCATTATAAAGAAATGGCCCACCCAAGGCACTGCTATAGAAGAAAGAATAACTGCACTTCATCATGTTGTGCAGCCAGACGCCATAAAACCATATGCCCGAATTTTACCATTCAAGTCTAATTGGATGAATGCCTTCTAATGATATAACGGGTATTGTGTCCGTGCATGAAATTGTAAGTGTATGCAGACCAGCAATCCATATTGATGTGCTACCACAAAAATAACAAACAACACATGGACATGAAATCCCAACCCTTGGCATACGCCCGTAACAGTTGGAACCCGGGATGGCAGGTATCGTGAAAGTAATGTTTAACACTGACTACTAAAAGACCCCCGTACCAACAAACCACTCGTACTTGCTCCAATTGGTGCCCAGAGCCACACAAAGACACCCCATCACATCTTGTGCAGCAGAGTGATGTTGAAAACTGAGGGTCCATTCATGTCTCTTTTTGAAGTGGCCCATAATCATTACAGATACCTCACAAATGTTCACTGAAACATCAGCCAGTTTCTATCAATCAAAAGCCAGGCCACTGAATAAAAATGCGCCGGCCATCTTGAACTAGTGTCAAACACATCCCAAGGATACCGGGACAAAAAAGTACTTCTTCCTACATCATTAGGTTGCCCATGTGCCCTAGAAATTGCATTTGGGGTAATGCATATGCACATTATCCCCATAATCAGATGTATATATTTATATTATTATATATATTTTAACACAATGACTTTGACTGGGAAGATCGCAAGTCACTCAAAAAGCCATGCAAACAATTAGGCCATATCTAAACAGGATTGACAACATGATGATGTGATCTCTACCGATCCACACACTGTAGATTGATCACTAAAAAACAGGGGAAATAACATACTAGACTAGATGAACCCAAATATCTCACAAGGGTACCAGAACGATAGTTCCTCCTTCCCCCAATTAAAAAATCACAAATAAATTCATAAAAATTGCACCAGAATTAGGGACACATCGCAAGTACGCATGGTACCCATAGCCAAGTATAGATAACAACTGGTATACTGACAAACTAATTTCAAATATGGTGATAGCTTATCAATCTAAAAGCCCCATGGACAGATCTACCACAAGCCAGGCCACTGAGTGACACTACTTTGGCTATCTTGAACTGGCGTCAAATACCTCACCATAAGTAAACAGTATTATAATCACTGAGTCAATCCCAACCAATCCGAAAACCATATAACAGTCCCCATCCAGAGGACTTTTACACCCAGATTCATGAAGGTGCCATTCTGCGAATAGCAATTTGTGAGAAATAGCGATTCGCAATTTGAAATTCGCAGAATGGCATTCATGTAGAAATGCGATTGAAAAAAGCGAATCGCAATCGGCCGCAATTGCCGATTGCGATTTTGCCACAATCGCTTAAATTTCGCAGAATCGGCATTTTTCCATGTAGAAATTGCGATCTCGCAATTAGCGAAATCGCTTTTTGCGATCTCGCTAACTGCGAGATCGCAAAAATGGGAAGTCGCATTTCGAGCCCATTGATGACATCACAACCAGGAAGTAGGCTTTTCCCACCCACAAACAGAACACAGAGCCAGAGAGTGGAAGCAGCATTCTGAAGAGCTCCAAACCTTTGACCGTGCAGCACCCCAGCAGGACGCAAATCCTCAACATGTCCCAGGAAGCAGCAGGGAGCAGTGGGCAAGGGAGGAAGAAAAAACTCAAGTTCTCTGAACTAGAACTCGAGTATTTGATTGAGGGGGTCACCAAGGACCATGCACGCCTCTTCGGCAAAGACTCCCGGAGGGTGCCAGAGGCAGACAAGCGCCGGATCTGGCAGCGCATCCGCGCTAAAGTAAATTCGGTCGGGGTGACCCAGCGGTCAATTGATGACCTCAAGAAGCGCTGGTACGACCTGTGAGGTCGTTCAAAGGAGCGTATTGCCGAGAGGCTTGGGGAGCGACTGACCACCGGTGGAGGGGAACCTATTGCCACACCAAACACTCCATTGGAGGACCTCATAGAGGACACCATCGCACCAGAAGCCTGCGTGGGGGTAATCCAGCTGGACTCGTCCCGACCCAGCACACAATCAGAAGGTAAGTGCCATGCGACTGCGACCCTGTCCCCCAACAATGCCCATGACTCCTGAGCTAGCAATATGACATCCCCAGTAATGCAGGCCATGCACACCTGAAATGCCCCATTGCATTGTGGTAGTTGTAGTGAAATCATAAATCCCCAGATAGCTCAACACAGCCAGACCTGTCAAATCAAAGTAATTCCAAAAGCCAGTCAGGGAAAGCAAGCCTGCATGCATGTATCAACATCTCATGTGCAAGAGCCATAACATTAATCATGCACCCTTTACATCACAGGTGCTGTCGACCAACCCAGCACTGATAGGGAGGCCCTGCACATCGCGGAGACCCAGGAGGACACTGAGGGTGAGGGCCAGTCCAACCAACAACCCGGTCCATCACAGCCACCTGCAGTGCTTCCACCACCACCACCCCGTGTGGACAGGGCCACCCCTGTAGCCACAGGTGTCCAGCCAACACCCCAACAGACACCCACAGTAGTGGTACAGGCCACACCACGAGCACCTAGGAGGCAGACGAGGCGCACAGCTGGATTAAGAACACACTCCAGCGCACCGAGGCGCCAGCAGCGTCAGGCCTCAACAGGCACGGGCAGGGCACTCCTTCTTCCTGATCCTGGCCTGGCCATTGAACAGCGCATGCTGGCGGTGCACCGTACCCAGGCACGTCACCTGGCAGCAATCCACACACAGCTGCAGGCGACTGGCCAAAATATCGCCCAGATGACCGCTGCTGTCAGGGAGAACAGCCAGCTGCTGGTAGCCCAGCAGGACATGACCAGCCGCCGCCACCGCCAACTACTGGCCCGCCTGTCGGCCTACACCAGGTCGAACCACATTGTTGGTAATGCGATGTCACAGCTGGCACGTAGGTCACTTGCCATGCAGGGCCAGATGGTACAGTGTTGCCAGGATGTGGCCAGGTCACTTGATCTGCTAACAGCACCAGTGCTCGGCAGCCAGCCCACTGCCCATGGAGAACCAGGGGGGCCTGACGATGTGAGCGGGGTAGCGTTGACAAACAGCAGCGCATCCTTGCCGCCTGTGCCTGTATGTCGCCGCAGCAGCAGGCCCACAGCATCAACTCGGGCCAACACCGTCCCTCAGGACCCAGAGAGACGACTTGGTGCGTCTCATTGCAACCGCCAGTGAGAACTTGGACACTGTCGGTGGGGCCATGCTGGGGACCCCTGCAAGCCCTCTACCCCTGCATGGGGAGGTATGAAGAAATACTGTCCTCATGTGACACCAAATAAACAAAAGTCCACTTTATTGTGCATTAACAATAAAGTTTTATGGTCTGACTTGAATCAAACTCATGTCAATATTACATTTGTCATGCATGAGTGCAGTGTTTTGTGAGGGGTATGGGTGCACTAGAAACAGTTAATAGTGATGTGGTTGCAGCGCCTGTGTCCTTCAGCAGGATTTTCCCCGCGTTCATGACGCACATGTGGAGGTGGGCAGTTGTCCCCTTCCGACTCACTGCCAGATATCTCCACTGGTATCCTGCGCTTGGTAGCAATGTTGTGGAGTATTGCACACACGGCCACGATGCGGCAGCAGACCTCAGGTGTGTATTTGATGGCCCCACCAGTCTTGTGAAGTATGCGGAAATGGCTCTTCAATAGGCCAAATGTCCTCTCAATGAAATTTCTTGTGCTTATGTGTGCAGCATTGTAACGCCGTTGCTGTGGTGTGGCAGGGTTGAGGTATGGAGTGAGGAGGTACTCACCTAGGCCGTAGGCGCTGTCACCTGAGGTAAGAAGCACAGGGTGAGTGCCTGTTCTGCGCAGATACATGATCACAGTGTACTATTTGGGGGCATGTGTACTTACCTAGTAGGTGTCCTTCGCTAAAGTCTCCCCTGGCCAGTCGTGTGTGCATGCCGCTGTGCCGGAAGATGAAAGAGTCATGTGTGCTCCCCAGATATTGTGTCACTATGTCCATGATGATAGTCTTGGCGTTGCACACCATCTGGATATTGAGGGAGTGTTAGGACTTGCGGTTGCGGTACATCTATTCCGTTTGTGCTGGTGGGCAGATGTGGATGTGGGTACAGTCAATGCATCCAATTACATGTGGGAATTGTGCAATGTTGTAGAAATTAAGCTTGGTGTCATTCAAGTCCTGTTGGGTGTTGGGGAATGAGATGTAGTGGTGTAGCCGGGTCAGCATTGCATCCAGGAAACTCCTTAGGCAGCGGGACATGGTGGGCTGGGATATCCCCCCTGCAACAGCGACTATCCCCTGGAAGCTTCCGGAGGCCAGTAGGTGCAGGCTGCACAATACCTGGACATGGGTGGGCACGGCATTGGTCCTCCTTGTTGGGTGCTGCATCAGGGGTTCTAGGTCCCGGTTCAGCTTGATGATCATTGCCCAATTCAGGCGGTACTTAGAGTAAATTTGCTCATCAGTTTGGCCCAGAAGGGTGATCCGCTGGCGGAAAATTCGCTCCTGGATCCTGCGTCTGTTCTGTGCTGCTCGCTGTAGCCTTCGCCGCCTGACCACCATGTAGAGTCCTGGCATTGTGAGAGTCCTCATGCACCAAGCTGCGTCCCCTTAAGTGTGTTTGGTCAGAGCTGCACCTGTTGGTAGTTTGGTAAAGCTTTTAAAAAAATAATTTTTTTTCTTCATGGTTACCATCTGGTTTGGGTTCTCCTTAAATTGCGCCTCGCAAATAGCGATTTTTGGGATTTTCGCATTATGCGATTTTTCTTGAATAGCGATAGCGATTATTTTGCGATTTCACAACTTATTTCGCAGAATCCATGGTATCTCGCAAATTCCGATTCGCTAATGGGCTTCTTCCTGGATTCTGCGAATTTATTTGCGACCTCGCATTTTTTCTTTCGCGAATTCGCAATTATCGAGTTTTCACTATCAAGAATTCCTTTTCTTCAAATTGCGCTCGCAATTGCGAATTCGCAGCCATTGCGAGCGCAATTTGGCTTCATGAATCTATGTGTTAGTCATTTAAAAATCGCAAAAAAAGCTGAAATATAAATCAAGATTAAGAGATAGTGGTGCATGTACCAGGTGTATGACCCGAAAAAGTCAAAATCTTCTCAAAATTGGTGAACCCTAAAGGGCACATGGTGCATGAAGCAGGAATGCGTCAGAAATGCCCTCACATCAATCACAATATATCTAGAAATATTATACAGGGGAGAGTAGCAACAATCCCACAGGGAAATCCATTATTGAACCTCCCCTATTTAATATTGTCATAAGTAATATAATATGTAAATTCATAAGCAGTGCACTGCGGGGACATAAGTTATAATTAGCTGACATAACTATAACAGCTGAGTTTCCCCCAAAAAATTATGAGTGAAATATGAGCCTAACTATAATATTCCTGTAACATTTGTTCTTTCAGTGAATTCCTACATTTAAAAAAAATTCTATTTCCTAATTATAACATCCCTGTAACCTTTATTTTTTCAGTGAATATCTAAGTTTTTTTTAATTCTGTTTCCTAACTATACCATCCTTGTAACCTTTGTATCTTTAATGAATTTCCAAGGTGTTTTTAAATTCTATATCCTACCTGTAAGCTGTAACCTTTGGAAATGAATGTGTGAATGAGTGCAAGAGTACCTCAGTGGATGTGTGACTGAGTGCATGAGTGTGGGAATGGTTCTGGGACTACCTGCACAAGTGTCTCACTGGGTGTGTGAGTGGGTGCATCACTGTCTGAGTGAGTCTCTGACTGTTTGAGTAGATGTCTAAGTGGGTGCATGAGTGTCTTAGTGGGCGAGTGGCTGGGTGCCTGGGTTTTTGAGTGGATTTGACACTTGAAAAAGACCTATTACATGCCAAGTGAGGCTTGCAGTTAGAAAACACAGACAGGGCCTGCACTTGGAGCCATCACCCATGTTTGAAGAACTATTTCTGTACATGTTTAAGAAGGCTGTGTCAGTACTTGCCTACATATCAGAGAGTGTAGGAGTAAACCTCTATTAGTCCCATCAGTTGTTTAACTAAATGTGCATGTATGTAACTGCCTGCTATAATACCTCTATGGCTGCCTAAATGTGAATGTAAGAGGCTGCACAAATACTTCAGTGCTTGTGTTAGGCAATAGAGAGCTATGTAGGTGTCACTGTAACTACCTTTGATTCTGCTGCATGCAGAAATCGTTTCTGGTGTGTGACTGAATGTATAAGTGCTTCTGTAGTTATCTCTGTAACTGAAAGAGATGCTCTTTGCTTTTCTGATCATATATGTCAATTGTTTTAGGGATGGCATACTCTATGTAGTACTTGGCATAGAGGTATGCAAGTGCACAGGAAGCTTTCTCATCTCAAAAGGACATCGGGCAATGTCTTAAGCTCAAAACAGAATCCGTTCTGGCATATCTTAGAAGTGTGTTAGGAGCACTAAAACATGGGTTTGACATTTCAGAAAGACCTATACCATGCTACCTGGACCTTGCAGTGAGAGTGCACAGACAGGGTCTGCACTAGTAGACATCACCCATGTTTGAAGGAATAATTCTGTACATGAGCGACAAGGTTGTTTCAGTACTTGCCTACATATCTGAGAGAGTGTAGGACTACACCTCTATCAGTGCCATGAGATGTTTAAATAAATGTCCTGATGTGACTGCCTGCTATAATACCTCAATGGCTATCAAAATGTGTGCGTAAGTGGTTGCACAAATACTTCAGTGCATGTGTTAAGCATTAGAGAGCTATGTAGGTGTTACTGCAACTACTTTCAAGTCTGCTACATGCATAAATAGTTTCTGGTGAGTGACTGAATGCATAAGTGCTTCTGTAGCTGTCTGTAACTGAGAGACAGGCTGTATGCTTTTGTGAACATGTCTGTCAATTGATTTAGGGATGGCATACTCTATGAAGTGCTTGGCATAGATGGCTGCAAGTGCACAAGTAACTTATTCAACTCAAAAGAACATCTCTCAATCTCTTAAGCACAAAACATGATCCT
The DNA here is from genome assembly GCF_964261635.1 of Lissotriton helveticus. Classification (NCBI taxonomy): domain Eukaryota; kingdom Metazoa; phylum Chordata; class Amphibia; order Caudata; family Salamandridae; genus Lissotriton; species Lissotriton helveticus. Next base: position 1,607,586,204 of record NC_136067.1, on the reverse strand, counting down.
TTATTGCATACCAACAGCATATCTTAGAAGTGTATTATGTGCAGTAAAAAGTGGGGTTGATACTTGAGAAAGACCTATAACATGCCAAGTAAAGCTTGGAGTAAGAATACACAAACAGGGTCTGCACTAGTAGCTAGCATCACCCAGGGTTCATGAACTACTTCTCTACTTGGTTCAAAAGGCTGTGTCAATACTTTCCTACATATGTAAGTGAGTGTAGCAGTACATCTCTATGAGTCCCATAAGATGTTTTTAAATGTGCTGGTATGTGCCTGTGTGTTTTAGGAGCTCCATGGCTGTCTAAATGTGTATGTAAGTGGCTTCTCAAATATTCTAGTGTGTCTGTATGGAAATAGAGAGCTATGAACGTGTGACTTAAACTTCTTTTGAGTCTACTGCAGGCATAAGTAGTTTCTAGTAAGTGACTGAATCTATATGTGCTTCTTCAGCTGTCTGATTAGGTCGCAGTGAGGTTCTATACTTTTGTGAACATGTGTATCAGTTGCTTTAGGGGTGCATATTCTATGTAGTACTTTGCATAGGGAGCATAAAAGTGTTCAAATAACATAGTCAACTCCAAAGGACATCTGTTAATCTCTTAAGCACAAAACAGCATCCTTTGTGGCACACACACAGCAAAGCATTGAAGTATGTTATGTGCACTAAAACATTGATATGACACTTCAGAAACACCAAAACGTGGCAAGTGAAGCTTGAGTTGACATTGCACAGACACGGTCTGCACTAGTAGCCATCACCCATTTTGAAATACTATTTCTCTGCATGGTTGAGAAGATTGTGTCAATACTTGGCTACATATCTGAAAGAGTGTGGAAGTACACCTTCATCAGTGCCATGAGATGTTTTAGTAAATGTGCTGGTATGTAACTGGCTGCTATTATACCTCTATGGCTGTCTAAATGTGTATGTAAGTGGCTGTAGAAATACTTCAGTGCCTGTGTTAGGCAATTCAGAGCTACGTAGGTGTGACTGCAACTACCTTTGAGTCTGCCGCATGTATTAATAGTTTCTGGTGAGTGACCGAATCTATATGTGCTTCTGTAGCTGTCTCATTAGCTGAAATAGAGGCGTTAGTTTTTTCTGAACATATATGTCAGTTGCTTTAGGGATGGCAGGCATACTCTGTGTAGTACTTGGCATAGGGGCATGCAAATGCACAAGTAACTTAGTGAACTGAAAAGAACATCTCCCATCTTTTAAAGACAAATCAGCATGCATTGTAGCACACCTACAGCATCTCTCACATGTGACTTTCGCATACTGAAACTTGGATCTAAGCTTTTACATGGCAAATCATGCGACCAGTGAAATTGCACGCGCAGGACCTGTACCATCATATATTATCCATGTTTGAAAGAGTACTTATCTACATGAATAAGAAGGCTGTGTCAGTACTTTCCAACATATCTGCGAAATCATAGTAGCACACCTATAGCAGTGCCATGAGATGTTTAAGTAAATGTGCTGATATGTGACTGTCTGTTTTATTATCTCTCTGAAAAACTAAATATCTATATAAACACCTCAGTGCCCGTATTACAGAAAAGAGAGCAATATAGATGTGGCTACAACTATGGTTGAACCTGCTGCATGCACAAGTAGTTTCTCGGTAAGTGCCTAAATGCATATGTACTTCTGTAGCTGTCTGAACAAGCAGTGCAACAGAACTACATCACACAGAATTCAAAGAAAAGTCCTCTTTGAGAACAACATGTCATAATTACACATGTAAATATTTCAGCATCTTGTAATGCTTTGCTAACTAAAAGTTTAATTCTAAAAGTTTAATTCTTAATATACAGTTTTTTTTAGCCAATTACACCATGTAGTTAGCAGCTAATGTACAATATAGTCATTCAAAGCAACAGATTGTGAATAAACTTCTCATACACCTAGTCTTAAAATCAGACAAGCTGTCACATTCTCATACACTCATAAAGTGTCTTCCTCACATGTTATTAAACATATAAATACTAGTGTAGAAGAGGTGTGGGAATACCCACACTGGCTCCTGTTGGTGCTCCTATGGAGGCACAAAGGACCTCCGGATTTTATCGAAATTAATCCAATTCAAAAGTTCAATCAGTTCATCGTAGAATTTGATTTATTCATGACAGTCATATATTGTACTCATAATGACATGGAATCATAATTATTCATGTTTATCCATCAAAATTCAAAAATCCCAATGCATTTCGGGACAATGGTCCCTTCATCAGGGGACGGTGTGTTTTAGGAAACCGCGTTCAGTGACGGAAGACAGCAGAAGTCTTTTGTCGCGTCTAAGGTGAGTGTGGCCAAGGGGAGAGAAAAGGTCGTAGCAATATCTATGGACCCTACTATGTCATATGTTAAATCAGAAAGCTGCCTCCCTTTAATGAACCCCTTCTGATCTTGCTGTATGATTTCTCCAATTACAGCCCACAATCTTGCAGACATGATGGACGCAAAGATCTTATAGTCGCAGTTTAAAAGAGAAATTGGTCTATAAGATCCGCATTCTGTTAAATCCTTCCCTGGCTTGGGGATTAGAACAATAGTCGCCTCCCCCCAAGATTTTGGGGGGGCTTCCCCCTCCCTGAGTATTCTATTGAATAGGGTTGTCAGGGTTGGAATGACGGCACCACCCTGGACTCGATATAATTCACCTGGTAGACCATCAGGACCAGCAGCCTTCCCTTGCTTTAATTGCCCGATGGCCTTACTCACTTCTGCTTCTGAAATGGTCATCTCCAAACAGTTGCTCTGGACTGCTGAGAGAGTAGGCAAATAAATGTTGCCTAGCCATGTATCCCTTTTGGCCATGTCGTTCGGGGTATCCTCCCTATAGATCTCCTCAAAGAATTCAAAGAATGCTCACCCTATCTCCTGCTTAGAGGTCCTTGCGAGGGACTCTCCCTCCACCTTTATCTCTCTGATATAGTTCTTGGCTTGTTCCGCTTTAACTTTCCAAACCAGTATCCGTCCCGCCACCTCTCCAAATTCAAAGTGCGAGATCTTACTGGCCTCCCATCTCTTCATCACCCTTTCCTGAAGAATGTTCTCCCGCTGACTTTTCACTACTCCTAGTTGCTTTTGCTCCTCCAGGGACCCAATGGAGTCTCCAACTTATTCTCAAAGAGCCTCATCTCAACCTCGAGCCTATTTATCATTTCCTGATATATTTTCCTTCCTATAAGAGGCTCTATTTGTGATACATCCTCTGAGAAAAGCTTTTAAAGTTTCCCAGACTGTTGCTACTACTGCAGAGTCTAGGTTAATCTCCAGAAAAGATGTCGTTTCAGATACTAAGAAACCCACTTCCTCCTCCTCCAACAATATAGTGCGGTTGAACGACCAGGAAGGATGTTTTGTCTGAGGCTCTATTTTGAGAATAAACATGCAATCGCATCGGTGAGAGGTAGACCCTCAGGGGGTCTAATAATCTGGATAAGTATAACCCTAGATGTTGTTGTAACGCCCCTGTACCTTGCTTCCAATGACTTACTTGGTGTTAAGTTAACCACGAAAGATATGGGTGATGTTTATATGATAAATGTCTATAACAGACCTTCTCCGCAAAATAAGGAATCATTGGTCATAGAACAACTTAGCTCTTACTTGTGCAATTTAGAGCCTGATTCTAAAATATTTATAGGCGGGGATTTTAATTGCCAGTTCGAGCCCATGGTGGGGCTCGAAAATTTATTTGAAAATGAAGACAAAGCGCTTGATATCCCCTCCCTAGATAATGTAAAGCCGGTAAGATGTTCAGTGGCTGCTATGCAGATATATGAATTGACTGTAACCCACGGTCTGAGGGCATGCAATGGGCGACTAGACCCGGACAAGCCAGCTAACAACACATTTAGTAAAGGGTTATCTAAATCTCTGATTGATTTTATGTTGATCTCAACTAACCTCTGGTACCTATTGCTGGCCTTTAAGGTCGTGAATAGACCGGAGAGTGATCACTTTCCATTAATATTAGAGTTAGTGTCGGATCCCTTTTTGGCATATAATAGTAAGATGGAAAGTGAGAGGGAGGTGGCTGAGGTTGTTGTTTCCAACAACAGGAAAGCAATTAAATGGCCTCATATTCTAGCAAAAGAGGAGACGCTTTTGGGAATTTATAATATTTTCTCTGATATCATCCCGTTATATGAAAATTTAAGGTTGGGATCCCCTGAGGTTCTGAAAATGCATTACCATTTAGTGGAATCACTAACTCCCCTTCTGAGTAAAAGTTGTACAAATAAAAAAGATAACACAAGGAGGCAATTGGAACTAGAGACACCATGGTACAATAAACAGTGTCATCTAGCTAAAACTAATTTAATCACTGCCGTGAAATCCAAAGACCAGTTGAGGGTTAGAGAATGCAGACAGGAATATAAAAGACTTCTGCAAAATGCAAAAAGGGAATGGGATGATTTAATCTGGGAGGATCTTTTGAGTGCCGCCAGGAGGCACGATCAATGCACCTTCTGGAACTTGATAGCCAAAAATAATAAAATAGGGAGCTCTAACAGGGATTTTTATTTGGATGAAAATGTTTGGTTTGATCACTTTGTGGTTTTGTATGATCAGGCAGGGTCACCCTTTGAGTACAATAATCCTGTTTTTTCTAACCAGGACATTGATACAGTGAAATTCACTATCAATGAAACCTTGTGCGCAATAAAAGCAATAAAGGCAGGCAAGGCACCAGGCCCGGACAAATTACCTGGTGATTTATTTTCCCACAACATTGACATATGGTGCCCCTATATAAACTATTTGTGTAATTCCATTCTGCTGGGAACCCCGATCCCAGAATCATGGAAGGGGGCAGAAATTGTAACAATCTATAAAAAAAGGGGATCGTTACAACCCGGGTAATTACAGACCAATTAGTTTAATTGATATTTTACAAAAAAAATTTGCCAGACATATTTTAAATCGGCTTTTAAATTGGATAGAGGAATCTGAAATCCTTTCTAAATTCCAAGCAGGATTTAGAACTAAGACAAGTACGGTAGATCAGGTGTACAGATTCATGTGTATATGCTGGAAATACATTAAGATAAAGAAGTGTAGTATTTATGTTGCATTTGTAGATCTACGCTCAGCGTTTGATCTTGTTCCCCGCAATTTATTATGGGAATGCTTAAAGAAGATGGGTGTCCCGGACGAATTATTGGTTAACCTTATAAGACTCCATACCGATAACTTTGCTAAAGTAAGGTGGGGAAGGAATGGTGAACTTACTCGAGCCATTCCAGTAAAAAGGGGGGTAAGGCAAGGGTGCGTATTGGCCCCAACCCTTTTCTCCCTATTTGTAAATGATATTCCACACTACCTAGCACAATGTAACCATGATTCTCCCAAATTGTGCAGTGAGGCAGTCACAGCATTGTTATTTGCGGATGACACCATCCTAATATCCCAAACACCAAAAGGCTTGCAAAACCTAATAAATAAATTTAACAGCTATTGCGAGTTAAAGGGGTTAGAAATCAACTCATCTAAAACTAAATATATGGCCATTAATCCCTCTAAAACATTCAAGAAGAACTTAGTTCTAAATAGTACTAAACTTGACTATGTGGACTCGTTTGATTATCTCAGGCTGGACAGCAGATTGTCTTGGACAAATCAATTAGTAAAAAGCAGGTTAATACTAAAGCAGAACTCCCTCCCTATTCTAAAAATACATGGTGGGAATGCTTCAAAAGCTATAACCCCAGCGATTGAAGTGTTCAAAGCTAAAGCACAATCTGCCACCCTGTATGGGGCCGAGATCTGGGGACCCCACACAAAAAAATCATTTGATATCGATGAAAATATATTCTTTAGGCGTCTATTAAGACTCCCAGCAAGAACACCACTAGTGCCGGTCTATTTAGACATTAATCTAAAACGCACAGGTTATCTGTGCTGGTTGAGGCCATTGCTTTATTGGGTGAGATTATGGTCTACCCTGGAACTTGCTGATTATAGAGCAGGACTAGTGGAAGTAAGGGAGCTGGACTCTTTTAATTCAATTAAGTGGCTGAGATATGTATCCTATTGGCTCATAAAAATAGGCCTATCACACTTCTGGGAAACACCAGCATTGTCAATCACCTCGCCAAATATTTGCAAGGAACTAGTAAAATCTGCCTACTGGAATTATGTGAACACTAATGTATATGAACGTGCTACTGGTACTTTAACGCACAAATGTTTGCAATTTAAGGACCATCCCTCGTTTGAACATTTTATGGATGAAATTGAGCCGCCCCTGGCTAAATCCGTTTATCTCCAATTTAGATATGGGGTCTTGCAAATAAATGCTAATACTTGCCGGTGGGGAGGGGCAAACAAAGATCAAAATTGCAAATTATGTGATCTAAAACTTAAAGAAGACGAGGCTCATATTCTTTTTTTTGCCCATTATATGTATCACTACGTAAGAAATGGATTATACCCCTTTGTAAAAATTTGGGCACACGATCATTTAAAGAAGCAGAGCGTATACTTAGTTCTTCAACTACTAAGCTATTAATATTTGGTCTAAGTAGGTATCTCCATGGTGTTTGCATAACTAGAAAGAAACTTGGAATGTTAATGTGAGATTGCTTATATTTCTGGCATTTTTAATTATTTATAACTGTTTTTAATTGTTCTTAATTCATGGTCTTGTAAGATAGCCGGATTGTAGATTGCCTATAAACATACGAGTATTGAATCACCTTACAATTTTTGTAAAGATGGCACTGGACCTGCACCTTATGCACACTTGTACCTATTGCATTTTGCACATTATGAATGGATGTCAATGTATTACTAATTTTAACCAAATTCTTTTTTTTTAAGATGATTAAGTTGTATGTATTATATGTGTGTGTTGGCTTTATGACAAAGTGTCGAATAAAAGCTTTACAACAACAACAAGAATAAACATTAGGGCTGAATGGTCTGACAGGTGGGACGGGAGATATTCAATGGTGGTTAGTATGTCCTTGAGACTGTAACTAAGTAAAGCATAATCTATTCTTGATTTGTGCTTATATTTTAAGTTACGAAAGGAACCCCTAGTGTGTTACTGGCTCTTTCCCGCCACAAGTCTGCCAAGCCGAGATGAGTCATGGCTCCGATGAGGTTTTGTCTTGATTTGGAGGGTACACTGGGTCTAGAGCTAGGTGTTTTATCTAATTTGGGGTTGAGCACGATATTTAAATCACCCACCCAAACTACGGGATCCAGAGAATTGATCAGATGATTACTGATGGCATCGAGAAAAGATGTATCATCTGAATTGGGACCGTAATACCCAACCATTGTACAGATCCATCCATCCACTGAGATTCTCAGCAGTAGCCATCTCCCGCTTTGGTCCTCCTTAGAGTCCAGAATCTCGACTTTCGCAGATTTTTTAAAAATAAAGAGGATTCCTCTTATGTTAGCGTTATGATCTGTGCAGTGAAATCTGTCTATCCATCTGTGCTTTTTTAATAATCCATTAACCTCTGCCTTCAAAAGATGTGTCTCCTGCAACACAATGATCTGCGCGGGGGAGTCCCTAAGATATTGCATTATTTGATCTCTTCTGCTCCTCATGAGCAGACCACTGACATTCCAGGACAAGATCTGGACTGACATCAGCGTTTAAATTTCCACCGCCCCCTTCCGTATTCCCTACTGACTAATGTTCTGGACAAAAATTGATTAACTACCCTACTAGAGTGCCAACCATTCTTGTGGAGAGCAACCTTATGAGGATTTTTTATCATTTTCCTCCTCACCCCCACCCACCCCCCACCCCTGGAAAACCCACCTATACTTACTCCGACTAGATGTGTGGCTGGATTTGCATCCACCGACAACTCCCCCCTCTCCGCACCGCCTCCTGCTGCTGGACCAAGCGGCTGACCAAAAATCCAGCTGTCGGGAGACATTACCTTATCCTACCCTGGTGCTAAAGACAGAAAAAGCTCCCTATATCCCTCGTGTTTTAGTGACTTTTTACATATTAATTTCACCCTTTTTTTTTGCTAGCATGTGTTCCCTTCCCCCGTTATGTGCCCAGTCATTTTCGATGTATATATATATATATATATATATATATATTTTTTTTTTTTCCTTTTTCTTTTTAAGCCTTGATTTCCCTTGATTTTCCTTTTTTTCCCTCCCCCTCCTTCCCCCCTCCTAATAGGAACATATTTCGACCATTAATACAAACATTTGTTAATGGAGGGAATAACTTTATTAATCCTCTCCCACTTTCTCTAGTATTCCACGATTTTGTTTTGCCTAATATTCAAAATCCCAAAATCACAGAAAAGAGGAGGAGAGGGGAAAGAAGAAGGGATAAATTGACCATACTTAGCCTGACACTCTGCTACCTAGGTTACTACCTAGGCTGTCATTCTACCAATAAGAACAGGGTGGAGCAAAAAAGATTAAGGCCGGAAATTCTAGGCTAAACCCCCCCCTGAGAGTGAATGTGAGTGTTAATGGATTCCAAAATCTCATCGGCCTCCGCTGGTGATCGAATGTTGTGCATTTTATTGTTGTACATCACGCGTAGAAACGCAGGGAACCGCATCTGCATCGTTGCCCCATGAGACCTGAACTTGTCCATTCGCTGGCCTAGCTCCCACTGCCTGTCCAGAGTAGATTTAGACAGATCCGACCGTATTTTGAAAGTGAAATCCGGGCCCTTCAGTGATTTTGCCTTTAACGCCAAATTCAAAATTTTCTCCTTCAGAGAGTAAGTGAGGAAATTGACCAAGATCTTTCTGGTTTTAGTTCTGCCCGGTTTTAAATGGAAGGGGTCACGATGAATCCGTTGAATGTCCTTATCAAGCTCCTCTACTGATACCTGGAGGTCCAGAGAGTCCTTTAGTAACTTGATAACGAACGCCTTGACATACCCCCCTCTTTACCCTCAGGGATCTTCAAAAGCCGCACGTTGTTTCTCCGTGAGTAATTCACCAATGATTCCACCCTCTCAAGCATGGCTTCTCCCTCTCGTCGCAGGTTTTGAATTTTAGATTTGGCTATCTCGAGACTTGATTTCAATAGACCCACTGCCCCTTCCAGCACCTCCGTTCTCTCACAAAGGCCATCCACCTTCCAGTCTAGAATCTCACATGAGGACCTTATATCATTCTGGTTAGCCTTGGAGACTGAAAAATCATTTCTTATCTCTTCCCCTCATTGAGGTTATGGAAGCCACCAGAGTTTCCAGTGTATTCCCGACACTGTTTCCACCAGTGCCTGCCTCCACCGCCTCCACACCCCCTTCAACCGTATCGCCAGCCCCCACCAGCGCTATTGGTGCATTATCTTGGGAGCCAGGGTCCCCTTCAGTTTCTTGTGTAGTGGGCACATACGCCATCCCGGGCGGTGTGGGCACGGGTGTGGGTGTGACTGCTGATGATAGTATTGTGGATGTTGACGTTCGAGATTCAGCAGCTGGCAGCAGGTCCAATACCTGGGGTAGCACCTTAAAAAAAGAACGCAGGGAGGGAGTAACCCTTGTCGTATTATTCCTCCCCCTGCCCCTGGCTTTTACCCCCTTCTGGTTAGCTTCGGTGCCCCCCCTGTACATGCCTCCTTCGCCGACCCCGCAGTACTAGCACCCCCTGCTAATTCGCCCGGACTTTCTCCTTCACTGATAGTGCAGTCTGGGACTTGCTTTTTTTTTCCAGTTTCATGGCGGCCACTGGCTAGAGTGGTGTGCGCGTCCAGGCAGCTCTCCGGTGCACCGCCCGCTGCTGGTCTCAGACGGCTTTTGTTTTGACCCGAAAATGGGAGCAGTGAAGGCATGACCCCCTCCAGTGTGAATATAGCCTAGTTTCTCCGCGCTTTCACGCTATTTCACGGCCGTATTGCCCGTCGGACCCTCACCTGCTGGGCTGTCCCACGGATGTGTGTTTCTCCGGGGTTACGCCGCCCCCCTCCCGTCTCTCTGCCTCACTGGAGTCGGGTAGTCGTGGAGCTCAGGCGCAGCCATAGAGCGGCGTCCCGGGGGCTCCTATCAAGCAGATTGGGCGGTAGCAGGGGGGCTGCTGCTGGCTCGCAGAAAGTGCCCTACTCGTGCACGACGGATTTGTCTTCAGAAAAAACGGAGTCCTCCGGAGTTCTAGGAAGAGCGGAGCTGGATCAGGACACCAGAAGGACACCAGAAGTAAGGTGGAAGGGGCGGTGGGGGATTCTGGTCCCTGTGTTGTTGCCACTGTGGTTCTCAAAAATCCGGACCCTGGTGTTTTCCCGATATCGAGGTCCAATACCCGTGTCACAAAACCTCAACGCACCAAGACGATTTTGGTATCTATGAACCGATAATAATTAGTACATCATTCCTATGTATTTTCGTCACAATCGAGGGTTGCCAACACCCCAAAATCGTAGTTTCCGTCCCCATCCCTTAAACTCCATTTTGTGAACGGCATCCATCTTGCATCTTGCCCTCATGTTAAGTCAATTAAAGGTCGAGCTTGATCAAAAGGGACACGTCCACCTTTTCGTGACTTCCTCCTGGCCTGTCCCAACTGACTCCATTGCCTTAGGCCAAACCTGTTTGGGCAGCTCCTCGCCCAGTGGCCGAATACGATAGCATCAATACATAACATTACACAAACCATTCACGACATATAGACCATGTTTTCTGCAAATATGCACCTGTCCACATTCCTTGTTTATGGCCAGTTTTATGACTGGGTTGTACCTTTCTTTATTAAGGTTTCAACGATATCTGATGGGAGTTCCAGGCCTAACTGGGTAATCTATCAACAAACTGGACATCTAAAATATGGGCTTGCTTACATGACTTTGCTCTTTGTATTATTGTAGAAATATGTGTATAGCCATATCATAAACTCAGGGATTCTTGCTTGCAGCTATTATTTTTGTATATAAGGAGACGGCTGGTTCTGTAAAAACGAAAAGTCTCCCGAGAACCTACTCTCCGTGCGGTGTACTTCTGGGACACGTGTTACTTGGTAGCTACCAATAAAACTTGATCTTTGACGGTAACTAGAAGACTCCGTGTTTCTGTGGTCCGGAACAAGGGAGAACTCAGAGGTCTTCGGGTGTTATCCCCTGGCACCACCGGGTTCCTAAAAACCCGGCATCTCAGTTGGCGCCCAACTCGGGGCGATATCAAGCGGTGACGGTCCAAGCCAGATGTTCGTGAGGAGCTTCGTGTGAAAATTCCGGAGGACGGCCAGCCACTTCAGCGACCCCTGTATGTCGACGTGGTTCCGAAGGTCTTTGCTGCGAGGTTCCCCGCGTCCCGACGGCTACGAAGGACTGCTGCCCTGACTATCGCCTTGTTTTGGACCCAGTGATCCTTGGTAGAGCGAAACGATAGACGAGTCTTCTAGCGACGTCACAGATCTTCAAATACTTCAGTTAAGTATAAGTGGAGCATCTCCCAGTCCTTAGTTTGTCTTTGATTTGGTACTTGCAAGCCCCAAAGCCGAAGGACTCGTGTATTCACGAGATATATCGTAACAGATAATCCTTTGAAGTTTGAAGCTAGACTAGTGAGCGAAGATGCCTGGTTTTAGCAGACTTGGAAACTTGTTTTGTCTTGGTTGTAGTAAGGACTCCCGATTAGAGGAATCTTGTCCGGTTCCTCCAATTGGAACTCCAACGTATGAGCTCTATGTAAAGCACGGCGTAGGTCCTATAACATATAACGAAGTATGGATAAAATACACCCGCAAGGATGGTGTTTTAAAATGGCCCCAATATGGTAGTTTCGACTCAGAAGTTTTAGATAACCTATAGGTCAAACTATTCAAGAAGAAAGCCCGACCGGCGATGTTTGACTCTTTCCGCTTATGGCGTAAAGAGGCCAAACAGAAGGAAATTAAATTAGAAAAGAAGAATAAGAGGGAAAGAGGTATTTCAGTAATGCAAGCCGCGATAAAATTTAAAGACAACGAAGAGGATCAAATAAGTGAGCAGTTGCACAGGCAACGTAAAATGGCAATAGATAAATGCTATCCCGTTTTGCCATCTCTTCAGCGAGAGACAGTAAAAGAGCGTGAGAAAGATCCATTAATGGCTCATTTGCTAAGTTCGCCACCACCCTATGCACAAAATGCCACAGCACCTCCGCAACCTTTAGTTGCACCTCTGGTAGCTGTTATACAGGCTCCTTTACCGCACTCACCAGCTACTCTTCAGCTGGCTCCTGTTTCTCTGACGCAGCCTCCTCAAGGCTCACCGATCACATCTACTTCTCTTTCTGTCCCTTCTAAAATTTCGCCTAGCACACTTTCTAGTCTCTCTGATACTCGTTCTACGAACATTTCTGTTTCTACTTTGCGTGACTCTGTTCTACCGCCAGTTATTCCCCCACTTTCACCTTCCGTCATACACGGCGACCTAGGCTGTGGTAGCAGGCTGTCGGATATCTTGCTGCTGACCAAATAGCACGCATTTTATTGCATCTTTTAAAATTGTATATTTGCACTTTGACTCTGTTGCTGATTTTAATAGCACGCAGAGTTCATTTTAAAAATTGTATTTTTCACATTGCATTTGTAGCCTGCCACAGTCACTCTTACCTGTTTCCTTCTCCCCTCGTGGCCCCGTTCCGCCCCGGCTTGTGCCGTTTGCGCGGAGGGTCAGTCCGAGGAGCAGTCACTTTGTGTTCGTGACACCACTTCCGCCCTGCACAGAAGCCCCGCAGGTTAGCGGTCTAGTGCTGCCGAGCCCTTTTGTTATTTAACTTCCTCTTTGCTCCCGGCCTCATTGACATACACGGCGACCTAGGCTGTGGTAGCAGGCTGTTGGATATCTTGCTGCTGACCAAATAGCACGCATTTTATTGCATCTTTTAAAATTGTATATTTGTACTTTGACTCTGTTGCTGATTTTAATAGCACGCAGAGTTCATTTTAAAAATTGTATTTTTCACATTGCATTTGTAGCCTGCCACAGTCACTCTTACCTGTTTCCTTCTCCCCTCATGGCCCCGTTCCGCCCCGGCTTGTGCCGTTTGCGCGGAGGGTCAGTCCGAGGAGCAGTCACTTTGTGTTCGTGACACCACTTCCGCCCTGCACAGAAGCCCCGCAGGTTAGCGGTCTAGTACTCCCTCCCCCTTCAGTACTTAATGACGGCATGGAGGAAGCGCAGCGGACGAGCGCAGCGGGAGCGCCGACTTCGTGCCGAAGTCGCGCTTAAGTCAAGCCCGTCTGCGCCCGTCCGCGGCCGACCGGGCCTAGGGCCTCGTCGTAATGCCCATTTTTATTCTTATTCCTCGGACGATCTCATGAGACTCAAATCTTTCGGACCCATTCCTGCCCGTGCCGTTAAAGCGGCTCTGGCATGCGATATCCTGGCTCCATCAGATTCTCTGCAACAGGTCTGCTCCCTTGACCCTTCCCCCCTGGCTCCCCAGACATCCTCGTCCCTATCGATTTATTACCTCAACACCCGCTCCCTTATCCGTCATCAGCTTGAGCTCTTTCAATTGCTGCATCAGAGTTCAATTGATGTCCTTCTGTTAACTGAAACTTGGATTAACGAAGATTCCGCCCCTGACATCTTGGCAGCTATCCCCACGGGATATTACATCATTCACGCTAACCGACCTGCTGGGAAGACAGGTGGCGGGGTAGCGGCAATAATCCGCTCTGAATATACCTTTTCCGAGATTACGGTAATTCCCATCCCTAAAATTGACTATTTGGCAATAAAATTTATTTCCCCTAAATCGTCCTTCATTTGTGTTCTTGTTTATAGGCCCCCCCATCATATGCCTCTGTTTCCCCAACTCTTTAGCGACGCTATCGCTCCGCTTGTAATTAACCATGCCAACATTTTGGTAATCGGTGATTTTAATTATTGGCCTTCCGATGCCCATGAAAGCAACACGTCAGTTGAATTCTCCGAACTTCTAAAAACCATGAACCTCTCTCAACACATCAATACCCCCACTCATCGGTTGGGTCATATCCTTGACCAAGTTTGGACCTCTAACTTAGACATCTCCCCTCCTTCAGTTTTTCCTTGCTCCTGGTCAGACCATTATTTCATTTCGTTTCAGCTACCCCTTCACACTTTGTGCCCTCCACTTTGCATTAAAAATCTGTCAGCTCGCAACTGGAAAAGGGCCAACCTGCTTGACTTTCACGTGTCGCTGGTCTCTACTGCTCCGGAGTTGTATACTTCACTTGAGAATCAGGCTGATAATCTCAATGATTGGCTACGCCAGGCCAGCGATAAAGTAGCCCCTTTTAAGAAAATAAAAACCAAGCGCCCCCATGATGCTCAATGTTGGTTTTCTGACCAACTTAAAGCAGCCAAACTTGCGCTCAGGCAATCGGAGCGCCGATGGCGGCGCCACTACGATCCTCAGCTTAAGCTCGTTTACATGGAGACCTTAAAAATCTATAAAGTATCCATCCTAGCAGCCAAGACGGCATTTTTCTCTCAAAAAATTTTGAAGTCTAATAATAAATCGAAGGATATTTTCTCAATCGTGAATGAGCTGTCCCGCCCAGACAGAGTCACCCCCGAACCTTTACCTACCCAAACACTCTGTGATTCGCTCAACACCTATTTTTCAGAGAAAATAACAATAATTAAAAACAACATACCGATTCCGGCCTCTTCCATTTCTCCCCCTCTCCCCCCTACCAACACTAGTACCTTGACGGAGTTTCCACCCATTTCACATCAAGAGTTTGTCTCTCTCCTCCACAAAGTCAGCTCTGGCACCCCCAGTGACTGCTGTCCTCCGCAAGTCTTGAAAGAGGCTTTTCTAGCTTGCCCAGGTCCCCCATTAGCATTGCTAAACAACTCTCTTGCCTCTGGGGAGGTTCCATCTTCCTTCAAGCAAGCTGCAGTCCTACCGATTCTAAAAAAACAAATGCTGACCCTACCCTACTTAGTAATTACAGACCCATCTCCCTCCTTCCATATTTAGGAAAGATCCTGGAGACTTATGTCACCCGCTGCTTGAGCTCGTTTGTAGAGAAATCCTCTTTCTTGGATCCTCAACAAGCAGGTTTTAGACCCCTCCACTCCACCGAGGCGGTCATAGTTGCAGTCATGGACACTCTCAGGAAGGGTGCTGATAACAACATCTCTCAGGCCCTTGTCCTACTGGATCTCTCAGCGGCATTCGACACGGTCGATCATACTATTTTGATCGACCGTGTCCATAACGCTGGCATTCAGGGAGTGGCCCTTGACTGGCTCAGATCTTTCCTTCATCAGCGTTCTCAATCTGTTCATCTTTCCACTTTTTCCGCTCCTTACACTTCCCTTCCTTGTGGTGTACCCCAGGGTTCTGCACTTTCCCCTCTCCTGTTTCATTTGTATCTCCAGCCACTTTTAGCCTCCCTTCGAAACGCCCCAGTCACAATCCTTAATTATGCTGATGACCTTCAGTTAATTTTCCCCATCACTTCTCATCCGTCTTCCCGCATCGATTTTCAGTCCACTATGCAGTCCATCGCGGAGTGGATGTATCATAGTCATTTAAAGTTAAATCCTACAAAAACAGAGCTTGTCCTGGTAGGAGGACCCTCGCATCCTTGGAATGCCACCTTCTGGCCCACCACTTTGGGGTCAGCACCCACTCCGGTGAGCTCTGTCAAAAGCCTGGGGGTGATCATCTCCAATGATCTCTCCATGAAGCCGCACATTAACGCGGTGACATCTGCCTGTTTTTTTCACCTCAGGCGAATTCGCAAGATCAGTCGTTTCCTTACTAAAGAAGCATTAATTCAAGTTGTCATCGCGCTCATAACTTCCAGGCTTGACTATGCTAATAGTCTGTATGCTGGAATCCCCGCCTGTCACCTCCACCGACTTCAGCTGGTGCAGAATCAGGCTGCCCGGCTGATCTTCCGTCTGCCCAAATATGAACATGTCACCCCCCTTCTCCATTCCCTTCACTGGCTCCCCGTTTCGAAGCGCTGCACTTTCAAACTGGCATGTACCACCTTTAAGGCACTTTCGAACGCAGCCCCTCTGTTCATATCCTCAACTCTGTCTCGTCACATCCCTTCTCGAGCTCTCCGCTCTGCGTCACTCAACCTTCTGGATGTCCCCCGATTTAAAAGGAAAAAACATGGTGGTCTGAGTTTTTCGGTCTTGGCCCCATCGACCTGGAATTCCTTGCCGCCTTTTCTCCGTTTCTGCCCTAAATATGAGTTGTTTCGAAAATCTTTAAAAACTTTGCTTTTTCAAGCTGCTTTCGACTAACTCCCCTCCCTAGGTCACTGGTTACTGTTTTGAGCGCCAAGAAACCTATGGTGATAGCGCGCGGTACAAATAATTTTAATAGAATAGAATAGAATAGAATTCCGTCTGGCATAAAATGGCAAGCATTGTTACTAACTTTCCTTCACCACTTTTTCGGTCGCCTAAAACGACCCCTAACACGGAACGAAGACAATTACGAAGCCAAATGCCCGATTATCAGGAAAGGGAATCATTGAATAAGTTAGCGCAAAATTGGGCTATGGACACAGCAAGATATGATGTAGAGTCTGTCATGAACGTTTTCCGTCAATGGGATGAACCAACGCAAAGATACGTCTTTGAGCAGATGTGTGTTTTTCTGTGTGAGAATTTGGTAGATAATGGTCAGAAGACCAACGAGCAAGAGTTGTGTAGTGTACGATTTAAATTTGGGGAGGGTATGATAGTTGGTCCTGACGTTGAAAAAGCAGTTGAGATATTATTATCACATAGAAGTACGGGTGGTAATTCTGGGTCATCCTCTGACAGTGGTACATCCAACAGGAAAAGAGCGAGACAGTACCCCATGAGAGAGGTTCCTCCGGTTTGGAGGGAAGGTGACGCAACTGCAGTTCCACCGGTTCTGCCTCATTTCCAGCGTGTATGGGTACATGTCCCCTGGAAAAGATCCGAAGTTTTAGCACTCAAGCAGACACTACCCGATCCCCGTAAAAACCCGACTGGGTATTATAAGGAGTTGTCCCAAACTGCCAGATCATGTATAATGAATTTAGCGGATATAGACATGTTGTTTGGGAACGTTGTTCCACATCCTTTATGGAGTAAGATACGTCATACAGATCATGACCAAGAATTAGGTGACTCGTGGGCAAACATTGCGACTACAGATGCTAGACAAGTTGGTGGTTTCAAGCCTGAGCCGTTGATAGCTGAACTTCCCGGTAGAATTATTGCGTACATGAAGACAATTATGCCTGAAGTACGCGTAAACTGGGACAAGCTATCCGCGTGCAAGCAGAAGAAAGACGAGAATGTGT
This sequence comes from Lissotriton helveticus, assembly GCF_964261635.1. NCBI lineage: Eukaryota > Metazoa > Chordata > Amphibia > Caudata > Salamandridae > Lissotriton > Lissotriton helveticus. The sequence goes on along the minus strand of NC_136067.1, from coordinate 1,607,568,964 downwards.
CTGACTTTTTCACGAGATTTGAGGAAACTTTCACTGACCATAGTGGTCAGGATATGGCTACCAAGGGTGGCCAAAGATTGTTTGTAGACAAGTTTGTACACAATTTGCTTCCCGAACTGTGTGCTAAACTAAAAAAATCAGAGAGTGCTTGGGCTGTCTCTACGTCAGCGCAGATTCTAGCAACAGCTCAGTACTACGAAAACAGGCGCAAAGACGAGCTAGACAAGGCAGACAAAAAGACGAAAGATTTAAAAACTAAAGTTCTTCTCCAACAGGCCTATCCGCCTCGTATGGCTAGCCAGCCCAATTATCAACAGAATAAGCAGTATTCTAGAGACGCGCAAGGAAACGAGTCTTCCCGCCAGCGTGTTCCGTATGGCCCGAATCAATGTGCGTATTGCAAAGAAGAGGGTCATTTTAGGAATAATTGTCCGGCTCTTGCGCGACGCTTAAACGGTGTTTCAGGTGTAAGAGGGAGAGGTGTTCAACATGCCCCCAGAGGTAGGGGCCGTGGAAATTTCTCCCAGAACACAGTTTCTTTTCCGCCTCAGAATTCCATGAATAGCTTTGACCAACAGAATAACGCATCAACTAGGTCAGCTCAGTACTATGCTGACGACTATTACACCGAACACGACAATGAGGGTAACGATCGCTAGGACAGCCATGGACAAAGAGAGGGAGTTGTTTCAGTTCTAGTAGACCAGGATGGACCTTATGTCGAGGTAATGACCTCAGGAGTGTCAGAGCCATTTCTGCTGGATACTGGTGCTACAAAAAGTTCTATTATGCACTAAAAACTTCCTGGCGCACCTTTGGCTGGCGAAATGAATGTCTCAGTAGGCTTCTCTGGCGCCCCTGTTAGAAACCTGATCTCTAGTCCTATATCGCTTTCTGTTGGCCCCTGTGAATTGGAAGCACCCCTCATTCTTACAACAGGTTGCGGTGAAAATTTGTTAGGATTGGATTTGCTAAAAAGGTTGTATGCAACTTTGTACTGTTCTCCCTCGGGAGTACAACTTACCTTAGGGAAAAAAGTCATTTCTCCAATGTATTTGTCGAAAGAAGGTATTCCAACCGAATTGTCATCACTTCCAGATATACTGTGGGCTAATGGTTCCAATGACGTAGGTCGTTTGGAGATAACACCGTATGTCATAACTTTGAAAGCCAACGTCGGATTGCCACGTATTCCCCAATACAAAATATCTAACGAATGCGAGAAGGCGTTGTTAACGATCGTTTATGATTTGATCGATAAAGATGTTATTGAAGAAACAACAGGGAACGTTTGTAACAGTCCAGTTTTACCGGTCTTAAAACGTACTGATCCTTCACAGCCCCCTGTGTATAGGTTTGTGATTGACCTCAGAGAGGTAAATAAGGTAGTTATCCCACAGTTTCCAGTTGTCCCCGACATTACTGCTTTATTGACAATGGTTCCAGCTTCAGCAGACTGGTTCTCGGTGATTGACCTGAAGAACGCTTTCTTCAGCATCCCGATCGCCGAAGAGAGTAGAGACCTTTTCGGCTTCAATTTAGGAGGACGAAGCTTCCGCTTCAAATGCGCTCCTCAAGGCTACTGCGAAAGCCCATCTATATTCAGTCAGGCACTGAAAACACAACTAGACACAATTGTGCTGCCAGATTGGTCAACTTTGATCCAGTACGTAGACGATCTACTGATCGCCGCAGACACTGAGGAGATTTGCAAACAAGCCACGTTGTTATTATTGCGTCACTTATGTGACATGAAGCACAAAGTCTCCCTTTCAAAGCTGCAATTTTGCCGACAAGAAGTAACCTACCTAGGTCACATCTTATCGAAGGAGGGAAGGAGACTGACACCAGAAAGAATACAGGCAATTACCGAACTAAGTGCCCCAAGGACACAGAGAGAGGTTCGAGCCTTCTTGGGCATTACATCGTACTGTAGACAATGGATACCGAATTTCTCACTACTAGCCAAGCCCTTGCTGGCACTACTCCGCAAAGACACGCCTAATCCTATGCCTTGGTCTGAAGATTGTCAGACGAGTTTCCACGAGTTGCGTGATGCATTGTGTTCGGCCCCTGTGTTGGGAAACCCCAACTACAGTAAGCCTTTTACATTGTATGTCCACGAAAAGGAAGGTTGTGCATTATCAGTCTTAACGCAACACTTTGGGGACAAACAGCGCCCATGCGCGTATTTTTCGGCAACTCTGGATCCAGTGGCTAAGGCACTACCAAGTTGTCTAAGAGCAACCGCCGCAGCAGCTGTCTGCATTCGACAGTCTGCTGGATTAGTCATGAATAACACTCTGATCGTTATGGTTCCGCATGCAGTTGACATTTTGCTAAATAGGACTAAGACACAACATCTTACTAGCGCTCGACTATCCAGTTACGAACTTACCCTGCTAGCAAGTCACATCCACATAAAGAGGTGTGATACACTCAACCCCGCTACGTTATTACCCATCCCGACAGAGACAGACAAGATTGACAAACATGACTGCTGTTTCAGGACAGAAGAAGAGACAAAAGGGAGAGTAGACTTACAGGACACTCCCCTTCCCGAATGCAATGATACTTTATGGGTTGATGGTTCATGTTTCAAGTTGCCGAATGGTGATACGACCACAGCATATGCCGTAACGACATGACACACCATTGTAGAGACTGCACGCATTTCCCACAATTCTGCACAAGCTGCAGAGTTGATTGCGCTTACTAGAGCATGTGTGTTGGCGAAAGGAAAGCGAGTGAATGTGTACACTAACAGCCAATATGCCTTTGGTGTGGCTCACAGTTTTGGGAGATTATGGCGTGAACGTGGGTTCCTTACGTCCCATGGTGCAAAGATACAACATGGCCAGCTAGTTAATGAGCTCCTTGAGTCACTCACCTTGCCCCTACAAGTCGCCATTATAAAATGCAGTGCACACAAAAAGATTCAGGATGATGTTGGCCGCGGAAATGCATTGGCAGATGAGGTTGCGAAAGAAACTGCAAGGAACACAATGAGTCGGATGTATGTTATGGGTCCCGCTAGATGGACTGCTGATGTGGGAATGTGTGAGGACACCATTGAAAGCGTAAAATCGATACAAGCCGAGGCCACTGAGAACGAGGTGAATGAATGGAGAGAAAGCACAGGTAGATTGGATGCGAATGGTTGTTGGGTCGAACTATCAGAACACCAGCGATGGCTATTACCTAATGCATACGTACTTGCAGTAGTAACGATGGCTCACGGAATTGCGCACATCAGTTTGAAAGGAATCTGTAAACTATTGGCCCCAGTATGGCAGAATAGCAATATCCCAAAATATGCAAAGAATGTGGTTAAAAAGTGTATGGTGTGTTTGAAGTACAATCCCGGTAGGGGAACCCCAACTCCAGCTGGTCATTTTGCGCCTCCAACGTACCCGTTCAAGGTTTTACAGCTCGACTTCATCCACATGGAGAGGTGCAACAACCTAAAGTATGTGCTCGTTGTTGTCTGCGCCTTTTCAAGGTGGGTGGAAGCGTACCCCCTTAAGGACAATACCACTTTATCAACTGCCAAAGCACTCGTCAAAGAGTTCTTTCCGAGGTTCGGTATGCCTAGAATTGTCTGGAGTGATAACGGAAGTGAATTCGTAGGATGCGTGATGAAGAGAGTGTGTGAGTGTTTAGGCATCCACCAAAAATTCCACGCTGCAAATCACCCCCAATCAGCTGGATTAGTAGAGTGCTACAATGGCACTCTAAAACTTAAACTAGCCAAGATCCAAGCCAGTACAGGTCTTAAATGGCCTGACGCACTGCCTCTAGCGCTTTTGTCAACCAGGATGACTGTCCACTCCAGATTAGGACTTAGCCCCCATGAGATCGTGTTTGGCCGCCCAGCCAACGTCTGGGGCGTGCCAAGACCCAAGAAACTAAGTGAGATAGAACACCCCGTACTACTTGACTATTTGTGCGAATTGACAACTAAATTGCGTGTTTTACACCAACAGGTTCACAGTTCCTCTCCACCATCCTCTGACGATCCAGGTCACCTCATCGAGCCCGGTTCGTGGATTTTGGTGCGGAATTTCCAGCGCACCAACAACGGACAGCCGAGGTGGACCGGACCGCACCTAGTGCTGCTTTCAACGAGATCTGCTGTTCGGGTGGAAGGCAAGAAGAACTGGGTACATGGGACCCACTGCAAACGGGTCCCTCTACCCCTTCCATACGACCGGTGGGTCAACAAAGGACTTGCCGACTCTGAGACAGAATCCGTACCTCGCTTCATCCCTTTCAGCGATGCACGTTTGAAAGAAACTAGTACCGAAAAGGAGAGTGATCATATTTTACAAGGACTTGTGTCGCCGTCTATGCAATTGGACACTACCGAACCTGAGACGCTGTTTGAAGACCACACCATACCTGGGAAACGACGGTACGACCTGCGGTCTAAACAAAGAGACTAATAAACGATTGACCTAATGTGATTTCCCTTTTCCCCTAAGAACTATTTTTGATTTTTCAGCTCTCTCGTCCCAGGGGAACTAGCTCATTTTTGATTTTTCGAACCGCCATCCGGTTCTGCTGCTAGGGTCGCGGTTGAAGTCTGGGGAGTGCAACTGGGAAGTTCTAGGTCCACGGTTCTGATTGGTCCACGGGAGTTACCCCGGATTGAGCAGAGCGCGCTCCCTGGGAGAATCAATCAACCACCGCGGGCAGCAACTAGAGGATGGAGTTTCCAAGGGTAGAGAGACCTATCAGACTCACAAACTTCGGAAAACAGTTATGCACAATACTGTCCAAAAGAAGATTCCTGATACTATGTGTTTTAATGTTATGTAGCATACTTGTGTTTTTTACTGGTTATACTCTATTCGTATTTAAAGTTACCTTTTCGAATGACACCCAGCCACCATCTCCTCCCACTATCTCTCCACACTACTTTCACCCTCTACCTGAACACGAGTCTGCCCGAAGACTCGAATTTGTAAACAATTCTTTCATTCAGCTCCTACACCAACACCAGTCCGTAATGAACACATCAAACTGTTGGATATGCGGACTCATGCCACACACAACCGATAAGGGAGTCCCATACTTCATTTTGCCATTCAGCTACTATGGTTCTCTGTGGGCTTTCCAGACCATGTTCCTATTCGCCCTAGAACCATACCCGACCCGTTCCACTACGAGCGATTCCAATAACAAGGCACTAATTGCAGGGATAAGAAATATGAGTAGGGATATCGACACATATCTGACAATGCCCAAAGATAAACTCAGTCCCTACACCCGTTGGAACGTGACTAAACATGGGGTTTACCTGGTCAAGAGCCAGGCAGCAAAGAAATCCCGCCCAGTTTGGATAGTGCCCCACCGAGGTCACTTATGCTTACAGGGTATTGGTAGGGACCCCACAGCACAGTTAGGAAAGAGCATTTGCACGGAAACATATGTATTTGCTTCCCGAACTTCCCCTATACTTTTGGCAGCCAAAGGCACGTATTTCGTCTGCCACGACCAAGCCTACACGTGGTTGCCCCCTGATTTCTCAGGTACATGTTTTATCTCATTTCTGCTGCCTCACACCTACACGGCCAGAGCAGATTACCATCGGACAAGGACAGCTAGGGGTGTCGTGAGTAAAGACGACACCGCGGGTCAGGAATTCGCTGACTTCGCAAAGGGTTTTCTGCCATTTTGGGGGCCTATGGTGAACAGCAGGAATATTCGACAGTTAGCGAGGATAGTTGAATCCGCCGTGACTACGACGGCAGGAGCACTTGGCAATCTGACAACCGAGCTTCAGTCGGATCGACTTATGACCCTTCAGAACCGAATTGCCTTAGACATCATACTCGCCGATCGTGGTGGTGTGTGTAGAGTCATCCAATCCAGTTGTTGCATATTCATCCCTGATAACGCACCGACAGTATACGAGGCCATCTCCAAACTACACGAAATATCTGGTTCCCTTCACGTTGAGAAAGGGGACTGGTCCCTGCTGGGGTGGTTCTGGGAGCTGATCACTGCCTGGGGATGGAACATTTTGATCTTCATTGGGATGACCTTGGCACTTCTGTTCATGTTTTGCCTATGTATACAGTGTGCTCCTGCACTATGTGGCCTCTGTGCTACCTCGTGTGTACGGAAGCCTGTGTCACGGGACGAGCTGAGTAACAGAATGATGCTACAGCAACATCTCCACGAATTTCTTCACACCGATTTGGACTCAGATTAGAATGAGTTATTGCCTTATATGAGGGCAAAAGGAGGGTCTGTGGTTCTCAAAAATCCGGACCCTGGTGTTTTCCCGATATCGAGGTCCAATACCCGTATCACAAAACCTCAACGCACCAAGACGATTTTGGTATCTATGAACCGATAATAATTAGGACATCATTCCTATGTATTTTCGTCACAATCGAGGGTTGCCAACACCCCAAAATCGTAGTTTCCGTCCCCATCCCTTAAACTCCATTTTGTGAACGGCATCCATCTTGCATCTTGCCCTCATGTTAAGTCAATTAAAGGTCGAGCTTGATCAAAAGGGACACGTCCACCTTTTCGTGACTTCCCCCTGACCTGTCCCAACTGACTCCATTGCCTTAGGCCAAACCTGTTTGGGCAGCTCTTCGCCCAGTGGCCGAATATGATAGCATCAATACATAACATTCCACAAACCATTCACGACATACAGACCATGCTTTCTGCAAACATGCACCTTTCCACATTCCTTGTTTATTGCCAGTTTTATGACTGGGTTGTACCTTTCTTTATTAAGGTTTCATCGATATCTGATGGGAGTTCCAGGCCTAACTGGGTAATCTATCAACAAACTGGACATCTAAAATATGGGCTTGCTTACATGACTTTGCTCTTTGTATTATTGCAGAAATATGTGTATAGCCATATCATAAACTCAGGAATTCTTGCTTGCAGCTATTATTTTTGTATATAAGGAGACGGCTGGTTCTGTAAAAACGAACAGTCTCCCGAGAACCTACTCTCCGTGCGGTGTACTTCTGGGACACGTGTTACTTGGTAGCTACCAATAAAACTTGATCTTTGACGGTAACTAGAAGACTCCGTGTTTCTGTGGTCCGGAACAAGGGACAACTCAGAGGTCTTCGGGTGTTATCCCCTGGCACCACCGGGTTCCTAAAAACCCGGCACCTCACCACTAACTCCAATATCACTAGCAAGAAACAAACCTTTAGGCAGACTCCCAAAGCCCAAGGTCTAAGGAAACAGAGAAAAGAACAGAAAACTGGAAAAAAACAGCAAGTCCCAGAATGCGCTATCAGTGAAGGAGAAAGTCCGGGCAAATTAGCAGGGGGTGCTAGTACTGCGGAGTCGGTGAAGGAGGTCAATTATAACATTCTCACAAACACATATACCATTCCAATCATTTTTTCCTTCACATAAAATGCAATTCACATACCTCCCTTTGATTAAATATTATTTTTTTGTCAGATAGATACAATACTGTCAGAAATGTAATAACTAAGCTTAGAAATGGCACACCACTCTCACATAAAGCAACATTTAATGAAACAGTTTTCAACTTTACATCCTCTGATAGTGTGGAAGGCAGCAAATTAAAACATATCTTTCATTTTTTTATTTTGTTACTCCATTCCTGAATGGTTAGGATGTGGTAACCCTTTCATGCACTTTTATGAAGAAGCCCAATACGTGTGGGTGTTATGCACACTTCAGAGATTGGGCTATACTTGGGCTGCATTTGGGTGATATTTGTGCTACATTTTGGGCTCTTTTCTCTCTGGTGGTCATCTTGAGAGACTTGCCTGTTATGAAGCTCCCTAATATCCTCTTTCACTTCAGTATCTTCAGTAGAAAGTGTGTTCAGTTTTCCACTTTGATTCCATCAAGATAGCAGTCAGATGTGCCACAGTTTTGGCATAAATTCAGAATGTTAGCACTCTAGTTGCTCATCAGAACAGTGTAGTAGACTGCTGATCAACAGGGAGTTGACTGGCAGCCTACTGCTGGTGTAAAACGTGCATGTTTCAGTCTACATGTCAGAATGTTTAAATGAAATAGAAGACAAAGATATTTTAGAACTCAAAATGGGTCCTACTTTTTCTTTCTACAGCACTAACCATAATTTCTATGACACAATGAAACCCCTCAATTTGTTCCTTTCTAAATTAAATGTTTTAAGCTTTACCAGTTTGATTAAATCAAGATGGCTTTAGGTGTACCATAGTTTTGTCAGTAAGTAGGTTAGTGCTCTAGTCGTTCTTTAGAACTCTGGCAGGCTGCAGTAGAACACGAGGGAATCAACTGATAGGCTGCTCCTGTTAAAGTGCAAGAGGAAGATATTTGAGATCTCACTTAAAATGTGTCCTCATTTTTCTTTCCACATCACTAACCATAATTTCTATGATAAAATGAACCCCCTCATTGTGTTTCTTTCTAAATTAAATGTTTTAGGTTTTACAAGTTTGGTTCAATCAAGATGGCTTCAGGAAGGCCATACCTTTATCATATGTAAGACTATTAGCACTGTAGTGGTTCTGTAAAACACTCTGAGAGGCTGCAGTAGAACACCCGGGATTCAACTGACAGGCTGCTCCTTTTGAAAGTACATATTTTACTGAGAATGTCAGACGTCATTCTCATATGGCTGAGAAATATAGTGTGAATTTACCGAAAATATTCTCTAATTTTACCTTCTGGAGCACCTTAGCAGAAGGTTTTATCACAGGGTATAATCACCTTAGGATACAACACAATTCTAAATATTAGTATGGTACTGTTATGACAGCAGGCCAATGAATTAAAAGAAGAATATTTATGTACCGTGATAAATATTAACAAGGCCAACACGTAGGTGAAAGCCAGATGTACTGCTCCTGACAAGAGTTCAAGCAAATATGAAATTAACATTCCATTACATCGAGCGGCCGACTGACATGGTCGCTTGCTAGAGAGGTTCTGTAACCCTCGCCTGACAATCCGTCATATTCTCCGTTTACTGCTTCAGAGACTTCCCCCAAAACACAGGGGAACTCTCCCTGCACCAATCCCACCTACAGTCGCTGCCTATGGAGGATACCAACCGACCCTGAAAGGGTAAAAGATGCCCGGACCGGAGCCTCCTGCAAGTTCTAAAATGGCTGCCGGAGACCGACAGTAATCTGCCTAGACCGTGAACCCAGGAACGGATCCGCTTTACCGAGGGCCCACACACAGTAGCTGAGGAGAATTGCATCACCCCCCTGGAGTTCCTTGCGAACCGACCCGGATTAACTGAGGCTGAGAAGAGACGACGGAGACGGACCGGGAGGGGCCGCAGCTACACCCTGCCGAGGGGTGCTCCCACACGGCGTATCCAAATTGAGGCCCCAGACTCTGAGGCCTCCTGGTGGGCCTGAGAGACGCATGAGACCCCACAGACTCCTTTGAAAAGCCTAAGGTGAGGTGGTGTTTGTTGGGGCTACGGGGGGAGGAGAAACTTGTGGTACCACTGAGGGCGCACTAACGGTGCGCAGAGCGGAGGCACAGCTCACTCGAGTCCCCGGCCGGACGGCCCATCCTCTGAGACTACCGGGCGACCGCTCCCCTGTCACCAATCCTGGGAAGGACTGCAGCACTTGCGCCCTCACCTGCAACAGGACAGATTCCAGGCCTGCTTTCACCGGGTGCCCCAAGACACACCACACATATAGCTGGGTCAGGTGCCAGAGACCCAGCATACACGGAGCATTTCCCTTACACCCCACCAACTGGTGCACTCACGGACGTAGGGTGCTTCAACTGGCGGCATTGCCCCAGGAAGGGCCAAGATCACCGATTTAATAGGAGACACTGCTTGGGGGGCCAGGTCTGGGTGTCCTGTGGCCTTCAATCTACCCCTAAGTGAGCTGCTACTCTGACAACTACAAGACAGAGCTGGAGCCCGCCTTGCCCTGGGGGCCCTGATTCTTGTACAAAAGATCTCCTGGCTAGGCTGCGGAGGGAAAGCTAGACATTGCTAACACAGCTCGCCAGACTATAGACCTCACTTTCTCCTGACCACTAGGAGCTGCTTGGAAAACTGACAGGTCGGCGGTTGACAGACCTATTGTCCCCGCAGGCGGCGGGTATTACAGGTGTGCTTCCTTCAACGGCGGCGCCATTAGCCTCAGACATACTGGTAATGGCTAATAACAGAGGCTCAAAGGCTCATGTTCAGAAACAACTGGCAAAGTGGGCCTGGACTAAGCAAGGGGTAGACAACGACATGGCATCTGGCGATGATCACAGGGCCTCACAGCCTCGCCCCCCAGCTAAAACCCCTACTCTGGAGGACGTGATGGATGCCATAGCAGGAGTGCGGACGTCCTTAGAAACACGTATTGACTCGGTGAACATCGAAGTTACCCTCATAAGAGCTGACTTGAAGAAAATGGACTCTAGAGTTAAAGAAATTGAGACTACTACGACAGCCCTAGTGTCCGACACCTCTAGCCTTCAGGACCAAGTCGCGCAACTACAAAGCCAGCAAAAACATACGGAGGAGCTCCTGGATGACTACGAAGGAAGGGCTTGAAGGAATAATGTTTTTATCCTCGGCGTGCCGGAGTGAATGGAGGGCCAGCAGTGGACCTCTTTGTGGAAGACCTAATCCTTAACAAACTTCAACCTAAACGGCTATTGAGCTACTTCTCCATTGAACAGGCTCCCAGGGTCCCCGGGGGATGCCCCAAACCAGGAGCTTCTCTACGCCCCATAATCGCTCGAGTGTTTAATTTTCGGGACAGGGATGTCATCCTACAGACAGCTAGAGCCAGACCTCCGGTGAAAATCGATAATACAAATGTCACGTTCCTCCTGGATTTCACAGTTAAAGTCCAAGCACAATGACGGAGCTTCACAGCAGTCAAAAAAGCCCTTTGTGATAAAAACATCAAGTACTCCATGCTGTTCCCGGTCAAACTGCGAGTAGAATCCAACGACAAAACCTGCTTTTTCCTTTCCCCGTAGGAGGCCTGGGACTGGGTGATGGGATGGCGCCGATTTGTGAAACAATCGGATGGAGGACACAATAGCGGCCCAGGCAATGGCCAAAGGGCCTCCCAAAGATCGGCGGGGGTCCTCCAGAGGGGGACCAGAATGATGTGAGTTGACTCTGATCATGTGATCACCTTGCATTTACCCAGTTTGGGGTGGTTGGATCTACACTTATTGGATGGACCACCAACATTGTCAAGGTAATGACTCTACGAGCTCGTACAAACTTTTTATTTGCAGTAGACGGCCAGAATTGAACGCACGCCTCAAGGTCTTGAAGGCAGCGGGTAATGTACTGAAGGATTGGTCTGTATTGGACAATGTTTAATTAAACTATACAATGTTATGTTGAAGGGTGGGGGAGGGAGGCGGCTAGCCGAACACCTCACATATGGAGGGAGGGCGACAGGCACTCTGCCTTGTTGGGGAGTGGATAGTTCAGAGTCCACTGGCCAGGGGGCGGGGAGGGGGGTTCAGGAGGGGGAGGGGGGTTCAGGAGGGGGAGGGAAGTTGGGAGTTGGATTGTTATGTTTCCTTAGCACAGAACACACAAGTAGGCAGATCATCACAGGTCCACACAGCCACACAGCAATGCAGGACGATAGGTGGGGGGGTTGATATAGTGCAGCTCCCGCCATCACTCTGGTCATGTGCCACCTCACACCATTCAATTCACTGTCTCTGCCACCGTCACCACAGAGGGGCTCCGCGGTTGTTTCCTCTAATCACTAGCCATGGCGTGTTCTAAAGATGTTAAATTGTCAATCCTAACCTGGAATGTTAATGGATAGGGCAGTAAAATTAAGAAAGGGATTGTCTTACAATATTTCAAGCGTCATTCGTCAGACCTGGTTTTGCTGAAACTCACCTGGTGGGCAAAAGCTGCAAAGCTCTCCGCAGGTGGGGATACAAACTGATGGCCCATTCCGGGTTTACTTCGGGTTCCAGAGGCGCAGGTATCCTAGTCCACAAAAAACTGGCTCGGACGTCTACCTGTGTCTGGGCTTACACCCAGGGACGATTCACTGTCCTGTAGGCGACCTGGGAGGGCAAGCAACTGAATTTCGTTTCAGCCTATCTCCGCCGGCACTAGGTAAAACAGCGCTACAAGACCTAGGCAGGATACTTATTGACCTCCCAGGGGCACTCTTATTCTGGGTGGAGACTTCAATATGACAATGGACGATACACTAGACAGCTGCCCCCCAAAACCATCCTCCAGGTGTAACACCTCCTTGGGGGATTTTTCCCAGGCCTTAGGACTCACAGATATATGGAGATCATTAAATCCCAATAAATCCTATTTCACTCACTACTCCAACGCTCACAATAGCATGTCCTGCATTGACTATCTGTTTACGTTCTCCGCAGGCGTTGGGCATTTCCGACATCCCCAGGGGCTCCCACAGGGCATCTCCGATTATTCTCCCCTTGGGGTTGAACTCACGTTCTACCAGCACTCAGCTCGAGGCCACATAATTATTAACCTATAGCTCCTCACAATTCCCGATATCAAGGAAGACCTTCTAGAACACACGGAGTACTACTTTACGGACTAGTAACTAGAATGATGACAGTGCTGCAAACAGAGTGCTCAGTTAATTTATAAGTGCTTAGGTATTGTCTCAATGCTTGAGTCATTCTGCAAGTGCATAGACAGTGACTGGGTTCCTAGAGTGCTAGTAGTTGACAGCAGGATAAGTTTATAAGCGCTTGTGTTTAAGCAGAGTGATTAGATAAGGGCATACTTCTGTCAGGATGATTATAGGAGTAGACACAGACTCACAGTGAGATTCCAGACAAGCATGACTATTACCTAGACTTTTGCAGGACTGACTCTGTAGTCTGCAAGGGGTTAAGGGACCGCATACATTGTACACATTTGACTTTACCACTGCTTGTCTCAATGCCTGAGTCTTTCTGCAAGTGCATAGACAGTGACTGGGTTCCAAGAGTGCTAGTAGTTGACAGCAGGATAAGGTAATAAGTGATTATGTTTCAGCAGAGTGATGAGATAAGGACATGTTTCTGTCAGGATGACTGTAGAAGTGGACACAGGACTCACAGTGTGATTCCAGACAAGCATGACTATTACCTGGACTTTTGCAGGACTGACTCAGTAGTCTGCAAGGGGTTAGGGGACCGCATACATTGTGCACATTTGACTGTACCACTGCTTGGCTCAATGCCCTAGTCATTCTGCAACTGCATAGACAGTGACTGGGTTCCTAGAGTGCTAGTAGTTGACAGCAAGATAAGTTTATAAGCGCTTATGTTTCAGCAGAGTGATAAGATAAGAACATGCTTCTGTCGGGATGATTGTAGGAGTGGACACAGACTCACGATGTGATTCCAGACAATCATGACTATTACCTGGACTTTTGCAGGACTGACTCAGTAGTCTGCAAGGGGTTAGGGGACAGCATACATTGTGCACATTTGACTGTAACACTGCTTGTCTCAATGCCTAAGTCATTCTGCAAGTGCATAGATAGTGAATAGGTTCCTAGAGTGCTAGTAGTTGACAGCATGATATGTTTATAAGGACTTATGTTTCAGCAGAGGGATTACATAAGGACATACTTCAGTCAGGATGATTGTAGGGGTGGACATAGACTCACAGAGTGATTCCAGACAAGCATGACTATTACCTGGACTTTTGCAGCACTGACTCAGTAGTGTGCAAGAAGTTCACTGACCTCATATATTGTGCACATTTGACTGTACCACTGCTTGTCTCAATGCCTGCGTCATTCTGCAAGTGCATAGACAGTGACTGGGTTCCTAGAATGCTAGTAGTTGACAGCAGGATATGTTTATAAGCACTTATGTTTCAGCAGAGTGATTAGATAAGGACATGCTTCTGTCAGGATGATTGTAGGAGTGGACAGAGCTGCTTTAGAGCCATAGAACAGGTCAGCAGAGCTGCTTTAGAGCCAGAGAACCAGGTCAGCTGAGCCGTTGTAGAGCCAGAGACCCAGGTCAGCAGAGCTGCTGTAGAGCCAGAGAACCAGGTCAGCAGAGCTGCTTTAGAGCCATAGAACCAGGTCAGCAGAGCTGCTGTAAAGCCAGAGTAACCAGGTCAGCAGAGCTGCTTTAGAGCCAGAGAACCAGGTCAGCAGAGCCGTTGTAGAGCCAGAGAACTAAGTCAGCAGAGCTGCTCTAGAGCCTAAGAAGCAGGTCAGCAGAGCTGCTCTAGAACCAGAGACTCAGCTCAGCAGAGCTGCTCTAGAGCCAGAGACTCAGGTCAGCAGAGCTGCTCAAGAGGCCAAGAATCAGGTCAGCAGAGCTGCTGTAGAGCCAGAGAAACCAGGTCAGCGGAGCTGCTTTAGAGGGAGAGAACCAGGTCAGCAGAACTGCTTTAGAGCCAGAGAACCAGATCAGCAGAGTTCTTTAGAGGGAGAGAACCAGGTCGGTAGAGCTGCATTAGAGCCAGAGAACCAGGTCAGCACAGCGTCTCTAGAACCAGGGAACCAGGTCAGCAGAGCTGCGTTAGAGCCATGGAACCAGGTCAGCAGAGGTGCTCTAGAGGCAGAGGACCAGGTCAGCAGATCTGCTTTAGAGGGAGAGAACCAGGTCAGCAGAGCTGCTTTAGAGGTGGAGAACCAGGTCAGCAGAGCTGCTCTGGAGCCAGAGAAACTAGGTCAGCAGAGCTGCTCTAAAGCCAGAGAACCAGGTGAGCAGAGCTGCTTTAGAGCCATAGTCCCAGGTCAGCAGAGCTGCTTTAGAGCAAGAGAACCAGGTCAGCAGAGCTGCTCAAGAGCCTAAGAACCAGGTCAGCAGAGCTGCTCTAGAGCGAGAGAACCAGGTCAGCAGAGCAGCTGTAGAGCCAGAGAACCAGGTCAGGAGAACTGCTTTAGAGCCATAGAACCGGGTCAGCAGAGCTGCTTTAGAGTCATAGAACCAGGGCAGCAGAGCTGTTGAAGAGCCAGCGATACAGGTCAGCAGAGCTACTCTAGAGCCAGAGAAATCAGGTCAGCAGAGCTGCTTTAGAGGGATAGAACCAGGTCAGCAGAGCTGCTTTAGAGGGATAGCACCAGGTCAGCAGAGCTGCTCTCGAGCCAGAGAACCAAGTCAGCAGAGCTGCTTTAGAGCCATATAACCAGGTAAGCAGAGCTGCTTTAGAGCAAGAGAACCAGGTCAGCAGAGCTGCTCTATAGCCTAAGAACCAGGTCAGCAGAGCTGCTCTAGAGCCAGAGAACCAGGTCAGCAGAGCTGCTGTAGAGACAAAGAAATCAGGTCAGTAGAGCTGCTTTAGAGGGAGAGAACCAGGTCAGCAGAGCTGCTATAGATGGAGAGAACCAAGTCAGCAGAGCTGCTCTAGAGCCAGAGAACCATGTCAGCAGAACTGCTTTAGAGCCATAGAACCGGGTCAGCAGAGCTGCTTTAGCACCAGAGAACCAGATCAGCAGAGCTGTTGTAGAGCCAGAAAACCAGATCAGCAGAGCTGCTATATAGCCTAAGAACTAGGTCAGCAGAGCTGCTCTAGAGCCAGATAACCACATCAGCAGACCTGCTGCAGAGCCAGAGAAACCAGGTCAGCAGAGCTGCTTTAGAGGGAGAGAACCAGGTCAGCAGAGCTGCTTTAGAGCCAGAGAACCAGGTCAGCAGAGCTGCTTTAGAGCAAGAGAACCAGGTCAGCAGAGCTGCTCAAGAGCCTAAGAACGAAGTCAGCGGAGCTGCTCTAGAGCCAGAGAACTAGGTCAGAGGAGCTGCTGTTGAGCCAGAGAAACCGGGTCAGCAGAGCTGTTGTACAGCCAGAGAGCCAGGTCAGCAGAGCTGCATTAGAGCAAGAGAACCAGGTCAGCAGAGCTGCTCTAGAGCCAGAGAACCAAGTCAGCAGAGCTGCTTTAGAGCCATATAACAGATAAGCAGAGCTGCTTTAGAGCCTGAGAACCATGTCAGCAGAGCAGCTCTATAGCCTAGGAACCATGTCAGCAGAGCTGCTCTAGAGCTAGAGAACCAGGTCAGCAGAGCTACTGTAGAGCCAGAGAGGTCAGTAGAGCTGCCTTAGAGGGAGAGAACCAGGTCAGCAGAGCTGCTTTAGAGGGAGAGAACCAGGTCACCAGAGCTGCTCTAGAGCACTAGAACCATGTCAGCAGAACTGCTTTAGAGCCATAAAACCGGGTCAGCAGAGCAGCTTTAGAGCCAGAGAAGCAGGTCAGCAGAGCTGTTGTAGAGCAAGAAAAACAGATTAGCAGAGCTGCTCTATAGCCTAAGAACTAGGTCAGCAGAGCTGCTCTAGAGCCAGAAAACCGGGTCAGCAGACCTGCTGTGGAGCCAGGGAAACCAGGTCAGCAGAGCTGCTTTAGAGGGAGAGAACCAGGTCAGCAGAGCTGCTTTAGAACCAGAGAACCAGGTCAGCAGAGCTGCTTCAGAGCCAGAGAACCAGGTCAGCAGAGCTGCTCTAGCTGACACTGACTGACTGAAACTGATTGACTGACACTGACTGACAATGATTGACTGACACTGACTGACTGACTGACACTGACTGACACTGACTGACTGACACTGTCTGACTGACACTGACTGACACTGATTGACTGACACGGACTGATACTGATTGACTGACACTGACTGAGACTGACTGACTGACACTGACACTGACTGACACTGACTGACTGACACTGACTGACTGACACTGACTGACACTAACTCACACTGACTGACTACTCTCTACTACTCTACTACTCACTCTCTACTACTCACTCTCTACTACTCTACTACTCTCTATTATTCACTCTCTACTACTCACTCTCTATTACTACTCTCTACTACTATCTCTCTACTACTCACTCTCTACTACTCTCTACTATTCACTCTCTACTACTCACTCTCTACTACTCTCTACTATTCACTCTCTACTATTCACTCTCTACTACTCACTCTCTACTATTCACTCTCTACTACTCTCTACTACTACTCTCTACTACTCACTCTTTACTTCTCACTCTTTACTACTCTCTACTACTCACTCTATTACTCTCTACTACTCTCCACCACTCACTCTCTACTATTCTACTACTCACTCTCTACTACTCACTCTCTACTACTCTCTCTCTCTACTACTCACTCTCTACTATTCACTGTCTACTACTCACGCACTACTACTCAATCTCAACAACTCTCTACTACTCACTCTCCACTACTCACTCTCTACTACTCGCTCTCTACTACAGTCTAATACTCACTGTCTACTACTCACTCTCTACTACTCTACTACTCTCTACTACTCTCTCTACTACTCACTCTCTACTACTCACTCTCTACTACTTAACTACTCTCTACTACTCTACTACTCACTCTCTGCTACTCTCTACTACTCACTCTACTACTCTCTATCACTCACTCTCTACTACTCTACTACTCACTCTCTACTACTCTACTACTCTCTACTACTCACTCTCTACTTCTCACTCTACTTCTCTCTACTACTCACTCTCTACTACTCTCTCTCTCTACTACTCTCTCTACTACCCTCTACTACTCACTCTCTACTACTCACTCTCTACTATTCGCTCTCTACTACTCTCTACTATTCATTCTCTACAACTTGCTCTCCCCTACCCTCTCCTAACCACTCTACTACTCTCTCTCTACTACTCTACTACTCTCTACTACTCTCTCTACTACTCACTCTCTACTACTCTTTCTACTACTCACTCTCTACTGCTCTCTACTACTCACTCTCTACTACACACTCTCTACTACTTGCTCTCTACTACTCCCTCTCTACTACTCTTTATTCTCACTGTACTACTCACTCTCTACTACTCCCTACTACTCATTCTACTACTCACTCTCTTCTACTCTCTACTACTCACTCTCTACTACTCTACTACTCTCTACTACTCACTCTGTACTACTCTCTACTATATGAATGACTCATGAATACTAACACTGTCAAGAGACTGACACCACTCGCAAGCCTCGGCTGTACCCTGATTGATACCACAATGTGAACCAAGTGATGTTTTCATAACCAAACTATATAACCTCTACCTCATCTTATCTACTGATATGGATCGCGTATAAGCTAGACCTTTATCACCTTCTATTACTAATTACTCTTATGTTTTGGAATATACCTATTTGGGCACCCTTATAGCCACAGCCTCTTTCACCTCATATCTGTTGGTTTTTAGAATTGATATTGAGAAGTGATATTTGACTGCCAATATGTAACCTACAGTGATGTTATGTGATGTAATGTGCTGAGATGGCTCAATTCGCTTCTAAGCAATAGAACTCATTGATTCCGGGTTAATCAAGGAATCGCAATAGGTTGTTTTTCATAGCCAAACTATATAACTTCTACCTCACCTATCAATTGATATTGACTGTGTTATAAGCTAGGCCTTTCTCACCTTTTATTACTAATTGCACATGTGATTGGAATATATTTATTCAGGCATCCCTTATAGCCACAACTTTTTCTACTTTATATCTGTGGTTGTTGGAATTGATATCTGACTGTCAATGTGTAACCTACCGCGATGTAATGTGATGTAGTGTGCTGAGAGGGTTAATCCATTCCTAAGCAACAGTACTCAATGAGTCCGGGTTACCAAGTATCCGCAACCCCTTGTCCTCATGCAATTGGGGTCTTGCAAGGTCTACCTTTTCTACTGATATGGATCGTGTTTATGTACTAGGCCTCTCTCACCTTTATTACTAACTGCACATGTGTTGAATAGATTTATTTAGGCACCCTTATAGCCATAGTGCCTATTACCTTATATCTGTTTGTTTTTAGATGGGATATTGGACTGTCAATTGTGTAACCTACCTCGATGTTAAGCGCTCTGATACCCACGGGTCTTGTTCGCGCTATACAAAACTCTAAAAAATAAAATAAATAAATAAATACTACTCTCTACTTTTCGCTCTCTACTACTCACTCTCTACTACTCTCTACTACTCACTCTCTACTACTCACTCTCTAGTACTCACTCTACTACTCTCTACTAACTCTCTGCTACTCTCTCTACTACTCTCTACTACTCACTCTCTACCTCTCTACCTCTCTCTACCTCTCTCTCTACTACTCTCCACCTCTCTCCCTCTACCTCTCTACCTCTCCCTCTACCTCTACCTCTTTATCTCTACACCTCTACCTCTACACCTCTAGCCTCTCTGCCTCTCTCTACCTCTCTCTACATGTACACATATGCATATATATGCATTTATATATATGTATGTGCATATATTTATATATAAACATTTATATAATCTGCATATCTATATAAATACAAATATAAATGCATGCATACATATACATATATGTAAACATATGCATGTTTTGTACATAAATGTTTGAAAAACACCAATAAAAGCAAAGCTAAAAAGCCAATTAATTACAAACAGAATTGCTTTAACTTAAGCGAGGGCGAGACCTGTTACATTTTCAATGCTTGTTCACTTTGGTTCCATCAAGAGGGCATTCAGATGTGTCACACATTTGCCATAAATTCTGAATGTTAGCTCTCTAGTTGCTCATTAGATCACTGTAGTAAAGCTAGTGCTCACCAGGGAAGTCTGCTGCTAATCATGGTTTGCAGCCATTTTCCCGCATTTTTTATCCCGCAGACTTTCAGTCCGCATACCATTATCCCGCAAGGTCATTGACCTCGCATACCATTATCCCGCATTTTTTCAAAACGCATGTGCATTTATCGCGCATGCCTTCACAAAGAATTACGTTTTAAAGGCATGTATGGTAAATACATTTGCGTTGTGAAAACCACGATGACGAGAGAGGTAAGTGGGTTTGTATTAATTTTTTCGTGGGTTAGTGATTGTGTAGTGTAGTGTAGTGTTGTGTAGTGTAGTGTTGTGTTAGTGTAGTGTAGAGTTGTGGTGGTTGTTTAGTGTAGGGTCATGCTGGGGGTAGTGTTTTAGGGTTTAGGGTTGTGTTGTAGTGTTTGCGTAGTGTAGGGTCATGCTGGGGGTAGTGTTTTAGGGTTTAGGGTAGTGTTGTAGTGTTTGCGTAGTGTAGGGTCAGGCTGGGGGTAGTGTTTTAGGGTTTAGGGTTGTGTTGTAGTGTTTGCGTAGTGTAGGGTCATGCTGGGGCTAGTGTTTTAGGGTTTAGGGTAGTGTTGTAGTGTTTGCGTAGTGTAGGGTCATGCTGGGCGTAGTGTTTTAGGGTTTAGGATAGTGTTGTAGTGTTTGCGTAGTGTAGGGTCATGCTGGGGGTAGTGTTTTAGGGTTTTGGGTAGTGTTGTAGTGTTTGCGTAGTGTAGGGTCATGCTGGGGTGTAGTATTTTAGGGTTTAGGGTAGTGTTGTAGTGTTTGCGTAGTGTAGGGTCATGCTGGGGGTAGTGTTTTAGGGTTTTGGGTAGTGTTGTAGTGTTTGCGTAGTGTAGGGTCATGCTGGGGGTAGTGTTTTAGGGTTTTGGGTAGTGTTGTAGTGTTTGCGTAGTGTAGGGTCATGCTGGGGTGTAGTGTATTAGGGTTTTGGGTAGTGTTGTAGTGTTTGCGTAGTGTAGGGTCATGCTGGGGTGTAGTGTTTTAGGGTTTTGGGTAGTGTTGTAGTGTTTGCGTAGTGTAGGGTCATGCTGGGGGTAGTGTTTTAGGGTTTTGGGTAGTGTTGTAGTGTTTGCGTAGTGTAGGGTCATGCTGGGGGTAGTGTTTTAGGGTTTTGGGTAGTGTTGTAGTGTTTGCGTAGTGTAGGGTCATGCTGGGGGGTAGTGTTGTAGGGTTTTGGGTAGTGTTGTAGTGTTTGCGTAGTGTAGGGTCATGGTGGGGGTAGTGTTTTAGGGTTTTGGGTAGTGTTGTAGTGTTTGCGTAGTGTAGGGTCATGCTGGGGGTAGTGTTTTAGGGTTTAGGGTAGTGTTGTAGTGTTTGCGTAGTGTAGGGTCATGCTGGGGGTAGTGTTTTAGGGTTTAGGGTAGTGTTGTAGTGTTTGCGTAGTGTAGGGTCATGCTGGGGGTAGTGTTTTAGGGTTTAGGGTAGTGTTGTAGTGTTTGCGTAGTGTAGGGTCATGCTGGGGGTAGTGTTTTAGGGTTTAGGGTAGTGTTGTAGTGTTTGCGTAGTGTAGGGTCATGCTGGGGGTAGTGTTTTAGGGTTTAGGGTAGTGTTGTAGTGTTTGCGTAGTGTAGGGTCATGCTGGGGTGTAGTGTTTTAGGGTTTTGGGTAGTGTTGTAGTGTTTGCGTAGTGTAGGGTCATGCTGGGGGTAGTGTTTTAGGGTTTAGGGTAGTGTTGTAGTGTTTGCGTAGTGTAGGGTCATGCTGGGATGTAGTGTTTTAGGATTTTGGGTAGTGTTGTAGTGTTTGCGTAGTGTAGGGTCATGCTGGGGGTAGTGTTTTAGGGTTTAGGGTAGTGTTGTAGTGTTTGCGTAGTGTAGGGTCATGCTGGGGGTAGTGTTTTAGGGTTAAGGGTTGTGTTGTAGTTTTTGTGTAGCGTAGGGTCATGCTGGGGGTAGTGTTTTAGGGTTTAGGGTAGTGTTGTAGTGTTTGCGTAGTGTAGGGTCATGCTGGGGTGTAGTGTTTTAGGGTTTTGGGTAGTGTTGTAGTGTTTGCGTAGTGTAGGGTCATGCTGGGGGTAGTGTTTTAGGGTTTAGGGTAGTGTTGTAGTGTTTGCGTAGTGTAGGGTCATGCTGGGGGTAGTGTTTTAGGGTTTAGGGTAGTGTTGTACTATTTGTGTAGTGTAGGGTCATGCTGGGGGTAGTGTTTTAGGGTTTAGGGTAGTTTAGTTGTTTAGTGTATGCTAAAGGCATATTCGTTCTAAAAGTTTTCGTTATTTTAATTTGCGGCCTAATAGTACATGCGGGATTTTTTTTGCGGACTGATGGTATGCGGGATTTCGTCATATATTCGCTAATCATACTTTCTATGGCAAAATGAACCCCCTCATTTTGTTCCTTTTTAAATTAAATGTTTTAAGAGTTACCACTTTATTCCAACCAAGATGGCTTCAGGTGTGCCATACCTTTGTAATAAGTAGGACTGTTAGCACTCTAGTTGTTCTTTAGAACACTCTGGGACATTCTGTCATTGGGCTATAGTTGGGCTACATCTGGCTGATATTTGGGCTACATTTGTTTTTTTTTGTCTCTGGTGGCCATCTTTGGGCTACATTGGGCTACATTGGGCTACATTTGGGCTCCAACATATATATAGCCCAATATATATTTTTCAAAGTTAATTTTCGTAAAAACCACTGGAGCCTATATCTTGAGACATAGCAAAGGCACATCGGGCTACCAGTCCCTACAATTTTGCCAAGTTTGGTGCAAATCCATTCAGCCGTTCAGGCTAAAAGTGAGGCCAACCGCCCTATGGAAAATTGCATGGGAAAAACACGTTTTGGGACCCCCCTTTTTTCTCGGCACCCCCTTGACGAAACCCCCCCAAATTTTCAGGGGCTGCTCAGAAACAAAATGTTCCATTTTCCTGAAAATTTCAGCCAATTCTGTCCTCAAACGCCAAAGTTATTCGTCATAGAATTTTCAAAAATCCCATAGGAAAAAAATCCTAACTATATATACCTACTGGCTATCGCCAGTAGGTAATATATATATATATATATATATATATTCACTGAAAAAACCATAGGTTATAGACCATATATAGTTAGGAATTAGCATTTAAAAAACCTTATTTTACTCACACAAAACCATTGAAATTCCATATATAGTTAGTTGTACTAACTATATATCGCGCACCCGCAATCCACTGCAGATGATGTCACATATTACATCATCCATGACATGGTCAGTGACATCACTGATGACATCGCAAATGACATCACTGATGACATCACTGATGACATCTCAAATGACATCACCGATGACATCACTGATGACTACATTCAGTGACTGTATAAATGTGTAAAGTTAAAATATGTCTTACATATTGAAGAATGAGTGGATGTATAAGTGTCTTGATGAAGGATTTAGTAGGGGCATGACTGACTGTATGAGTGACTGATTAAATGTGTCTCACTGAGTGCATGGGTTAGTGACTAAACTGTTTTGATTTGTGCATCATTTTGTCTGTTGTTCTGTACACTGCTGCATGTGTTGATCAGTAGCTATATGATTAACTGTATGGGTTATTGATTGGTTGCCCAAGCATTTGTATGGGAGACTGAGTGTGTGTGTAGGTGGCTGGGAGGTGTATGACTCTGTGCATAGATGTGTGAGCAGTTGATTGACTAGATGTATGGGTTCAAAAGTGCATGTGGAATAGCTGTATGGGCGGTTGACTGTGTGCATGAGTGTATTGGTGAGTGAATGGATATCTCAGTGCTACATGTTAAAGTAAGTACATATGTAAAATACAGTACATGTGAGAGTTGACATATATAAATAACTGTGCATAAGAGCCAGTGAATGTGTGAGTGGCTGTATGGATCATTGTGAACTTGTATCCAGGATCGTATAAGTGAGTAAATATGTTTTAGTATATGTTTGAATAAGTAAGGTGTGTATAACTGTATAGTTGAGGAAATGGAGGTGTGATTGATTCTTTGCATGACTGACTAAGTGTCTGAGTAACTCCATGGATGAGTGACAGTCTATGAGTGTCTGTTTACACTTAGTGTATCTAAGGTTATATTAGAGTCTGAAGAGGTTCATCGTATTATCACATGAATGATGTCATCAGTGATGTGATCAGTAATGTCAAATGAGATGTTATCAGTGATGTCATCAGTGATGTCATTTGAGATGTCATCAGTGATGTCATCAGTGATGTCATTTGAGATGTCATCAGTGATGTCACTGACCATGTCATGAATGATGTAATATGTGACATCATCAGCAGTGGATTGCGGGTGCGCGATATATAGTTAGTACAACTAACTATATATGGAATTTCAATGGTTTTGTGTGAGTAAAATAAGTTTTTTTAAATGCTAATTCCTAACTATATATGGTCTATAACCTATGGTTTTTTCAGTGAATTTTCAAGGTTTTGTAAATGCTAATTCCTAACTATATATGGTCTATAAACTATGGTTTTTTCAGTGAATTTCATTGGTTTTTTAAAAGCTAATATCTGTAGCTGTAAAATGTATTCTTCTTTAAATCTAAAAATATATTTTATATGTTTATTAATAATTTTTTTTTTAATACTTTTTTTTGTTCGCTCCCGGTTCGCGAACCGGGAAGCTTTCCGTTAGCTCATCTTGATGCCGCGACCCAGTCCGCGAACCGGTAAACGTTCCGTTAGCGCAACTGCCGCGTTAGAAATCAACATCGTGACGCGTCGCGGAAGCGCGACGTATCACGTTGTCGCGTAATGCGTCTTATGACGCACTGCGTTAGCGCACCCGGAAGTGCTCCGGTACGCGAACTGAGACGCGAAGCGCAGCTCCCCGGAAGCGATCCGCGGCGCTTCGCGAAAGCGCGACGTATCGCGTTGCCGCGTAATGCGTCTTATGACGCGCCGCGTTAGCGCACCCGGAAGTGCTCCGGAGCGCGAACCGAGGCGCGAAGCGCAGCGACCCGGAAGCGATCCGGGGCGCGTTCCGCAGCGCGTAACTTAAGCGTAAGAGGTCATGTGACTTGTTAATAAAACTTTTCATTGGTTCAATCCCTTTCTGGTTTCATAATGATGTAAGGCTAGGTCAGGTGACCTAAAAATAACACTTTTGATTGGTTTAGAACTATTGTTTTTCCCAAATGATGAAAACCCCTCCTTCTGTCCTCACTCTGACTTTCATCTTTGTGAGAGGAAGACCATTTGTGATAGTTGAGCAATGGCTTCAGTAGTTGCTTCAGTTGGTGCACCCCCACCACCACCTCCACCTCCTCATGGTAAGAGAGGACCACCTCCCCAGTTTATCAGCCAGACAGAGGAGGAAGAGGATGAACTAGAGGAAGAGGAGACCGAAGGACCACAGTTCTTACAGGAGGTGCCCCGGGTTTCCCGTCGGAAAGCCAGCTTTATTTGGCAGTTTTTTTCACTCCCTCGAGGGCAAAAAAAAGTAAATGCTAGGTATGTCACCTGCCTGATTTGCAAAGACCGGTTATCTAGAGGCACTGATAAAAAATATAGCTACGGAAACTATACAATGCATCGTCACATGAACAGGTGGCATCCATTGAACTACAGCCGGGCGGAGATACGTGACATGGAAGATAACCCAACAACAACTCCTGTGGCCAGGTCAACATCACTAATATCGTTGACAGCAGCAGAGGCACGGGAAACCGTGCCAAACATCCAGGAGAATTTTGCGCATATGAAATATACTTGTCTGTACTGCGGTGCATTGATATCATGTGGTAACATGAGCATTACGTTAATCAACGTAGCTTATGTAAATCACAATTGCCCTAACCGCCCCAGACAGTTATTTTTTTTTTGCTCCTGTTGAGCCCTTTTCAATGCCTGTTTTTTGTTGTTTCCCCTCCATCAAAAACAAAAAAAAACATAAAACTGTTCAAAAAATACAAAAAAACCAAAAAATGTTCAAAAAATAAAAAAAATATAAAACAACAAAAACATTTTAAAAAAAGTTCTTTTCAGAACTACCTCTCCTTTCAAAAAAAAATTGCTAGAATGTTTAGCACTCTGGCAACCTCTATTTCTTTTAGTTCGCTTCCCCGTTCGCTTCCCGGTTCGCGAACCGGGAGCGAACCCAAATTTTTTTTTTTTTTTTTTAAAAGAAGAGTAAGTATAAGGGAAGTAAACAGAGAGTAATGTTAAAAGAAAGACAGCTATAGGGAGTAAACCAGAGATACTGTTTAATAGATCTATTTACCGAAGAAAAGATGGAAGAGGGTATAATTGTGAAAAACAAAATAGATAAGGAAGTGAAAGAAAAAAAAGAGAGTAGAACAATAACAAAGAAGAGTTTCTTGGAGAATGTGAGTGAATGTTCAAAATCAGAGTAAAACATGTGGAATAACAGAGAGAAAAAACAGAAAACAAAAATGAAAAAATAACAGAAAAAGATTAATTGAAACAGCAAAGAAATGTAAATAACATAGAGCCATATCATCAACATAGGCAATAAAAGTTTTGCAGCTTTTATCGGCAGAAATGTGTCGCTAAAGCTGCTTTTGCGGTGGAAAACTGCCGCTGAAACCAATTTTGCAACACTTTTCTGCCAATAAAAACAGCAATAATTTTATTGGCTATGTTCATAATATGCCCCTTAGTGTGCTTCAACTACACAGAAGAAGCATAAAGAACAAGTAGTGAAAGAGTGATCAGTCAAAGACACTAAGAGTAATAGAGACGGAGTGAGTGAACAAGAATGAGGAACTATGAGAAGAGAGGGACTGAGAAAAGGAGTGGAAGGAGTAGAGTAAGTAGGTAATAGAGAAAGGAACGAGGGAAGTAGCAAAGGCAGGAAACTGAGGGTTAAAGAAATGAAGCTGTCAAACTACTAGTAGGTGAATGTGATAGAAATGTAACGAAAAGAGTACAAAACATTTACCTTATAATTGTCATTAACTTACTCACTTTTTGTTTTTATACTTTCAATCTGTGAAAGAGAGAACAAACATTTGAAAAATATTAAAACATGTATTTAAAAATTAGAAAAGACAAGGGAAAAGATTGAAGGACAAACAGTTTTTCAACAACTTTGACACTTACAGAAGCTTCTGCTTCTCCAGGCCCCCTACACAGTCCTAAAGATATACATTTTAAACTAACACTATCTTGATGCAGATGAAGTGAGGCCTATCTTAAAAAATGGTGCATCTTTTGCACTGCTGTTGTTTCACAAAAGTGTCGCAAGACACTAACATTTTAAATGTTTGTTTCAGGATGCCAATAATATGTGTCCTATCCAGAGGTTTGTTTGAGGTGAGGCCTACTCAGGGTTCCAAATGAAATTTCGAGTTGTTGAAGAGAACAGAGGACATAATACATGTGAAGGCCTACCAATGAAGTAAGTCATGTCCACTTCACTCTTGAACAAAGGCCAGACCTCTTCTGTGTCCGTGGACAGACCTAAACTTCATCTGCACAATGTCATTCGTAAACTTAGGAAACACAGGTGATGTAATTGAAAAATGTGGAGTTTATTTTCCTCATTTCACAATCACATCACCTGTGTTGCCTTTGGTTAGGTATCTCATAGTGCAGATGGAGTCTAGCATATCAAAGAGTACATAGAAGTTGAGCAGTATATACATCAATTTTGACATTTACAGAAGACTTAGCTTCTTAGCTTGTTGGAGATGAAGTCAGGCCTGTCTTGCAACATGGTGCATCGTTTGCATCACTGCTGCATCGGTTTCTTGTGGCACAGGTTTTTTACAGCATGACACATCTGCCTAGATGCATCAATTTGTAATTTTGTCGCCTCATAGCAAATCTTTTGCACCGCCGCTGCATCAGAAAAGTGACGCACAGTGGTGCAAAAGAGGCATACACCTATCATAAATCTGTCCCTAACATTTGAAATGATTGATTCAGGATGACGATAAGGTGTGGCCTCTCTAGAGGTTTGTTTAAGGTGAGGCCTACTCAGGATTGCATATCAAATTTATGCTTGTTGAAGAATACAGAGGAGATAATACATGTGAAGGCCTACCAATGAAGTAAGTCATGTCCACTTCACTCTTGAACAAAGGCCAGACCTCTTCTGTGTCCTTGGACAGACCTAAACTTCATCTGTACAATGTCATTCGTAAACTTAGGAAACACAGGTGATGTAATTGAAAAATGTGGAGTTTCTTTTCCTCATTTCACAATCACATCACCTGTGTTGTCTAGGCTTAGGTATCTCATAGTGCAGATGTAGTGCAGCATATTAAACAGTAACCAGAAGTGCAGCACTGCATGCAACAACTTTGACACTTACAAAAGCTTCAGCTTCTGCATGCTCCCTACACAGTGCTAATTATATACATTTTAAACTGATGGTATCTTGCTGGAGATGAACTGAAACCTATCTTGCAACATGGTGCATCTTTTACACAAAAGTGACCCACAATGCAGCAAAAGAGGCGCACGGCCACCATAAATCTGACCCTAACATTTTAAATGATTGTTTCAAGATGCCAATAAGGTGTAACCTATGCACAGATTTGTTTCAGGTAAGTCCTACTCAGGGTTGCAGATGGAATTTAGGTTTGTTGAAGAATACAGAGGAGATAATACATGTGGAGGCCTACCAACGAAGTGAGTCATGTCCACTGCACTCTTGAACAAATGTCAGACCTCCTCTGTCTCCAGGAACAGGCCTAAACCTCATCTACACAATGTGATGTGTAATGTTAGGAAACACAGGTAATATAATTGAAAAACGTGCAATTTATTTTGCTCATTCCACAATCATATCACCTGTGTTTCCTTTGCTTAGGTATCTCATTGTGGAAATGTAGTCTATCATATGAAAGACTACGTAGAATATGAGCACTGTATGCAACAACTTTGACACTTACAGAAGCCTCTCCTTCTCCATGCCTCCTACACAGTTCTAAATGTACATCATAAATGCAAACAGTACAGAATTAATTATACATGTTAAATGGTTTATTTTTGCTGTTCTCAGAATGTATCAAATTTCACTAAAAACAGTGACTTGAAGGTATTCATCATATAACAGCGGGGAAAAAAAACACAATCAAAATGATTGTGTTTAAAAAACCCATACAACATAACAAATCAGAATTCAGAACTCCTTAAAGTTAACTTACTTTCCATGACGTCGAAGGATGTCCTATGAACAGCTTACACTCTTTTGTGCTGTTATTACTTTCAGACCGCCACTTTCTGAAAGAAAACCTCCATCGTTTTGAAAAACATGTTACATACAATAAATGACTTCTTGCTCTCTACCACACGTTTCCACAAGGCCAAATCATGTCTGAGCCATTTATAACTCTTAGAATTCTTGTAAGCCAATCCCGTCATGTTGTATTTCCGCAACTTTCACAATTAAAATGTTGAAGATCATTTTCACAATCCTGGACTAGTAATATATTCCCCTTCTTGCTCAGTCATGTTCTACATTTCCTATGACACTGATACTGCTTACTATGAAGCAGACTTACACTACCTATGACTACTACAATTATTTAATTCTCTACATCACTTTTAATCACAAAGCAATGTAAAACAGTAGACAGCATTGCAGACTTACATTCCCTCTACTCCATGTTTTGATTGGCTGCTTCAATTAGCTTATAAAAAGAAACAGTTTTTCTGAACTCATTCAAAGTGCACTTATTTCTCCATGACGTCCAGTGTTATGGTAAGAAGTTATGTCTCTGTACTACACTTATCCTCAAGGCCAAATCGTGTAGGAGCCATTAGAACTTCTTGAAATTCCTCAGAGCACATCCCGAGATTCTTTCCCTAAAATTTTGGTTTTAAAAACACCAGGTAAGAGTTTTTAAGGTCATACGGCAATTTTGTTTTGAAAATTAAAACAGAATCATTGCAGAATGACAAGCCATTTCTAGACTTTAAATAAGCTGTGTAATGTCCTGATGTTATTGAAGGACCGTCATGATATATAATTGCTGCAGTTACAAAAGTCCTTCCTGATATTGACAACTGTGAAGCCACAAAATTTTTAATTAAAGTTGTCAATTTTGTTCCATCAGGCCTACATCGTTGGAACATTAAAATAACATACTGGCCATATGTTCGTATAAATAATGTGGACATCATTTCAGATTTACATTGGCTACACTCCATGTTGTGATCAGCTGCTTTTACTAGTTTATTAAAAGAGACTGATTTACTGTCTGGCACAGTTAAATATATAAATCTTTCTGAGTCTACACTAGTAGTACTTGATACCCTACAGTTCTCGCAGTCATGCTGCCATTGATAAGAAAGCCCAAACAGGTGATCTACATCTACACCTTCAGCATGCAATACATCAAGCATATACATTAAAAACTCCTGACAATCTTGCTGAATATTTTGAGAGAATTGTGTTTGGCCTGAACATCTGTCTAACAGATTTCGAATTTCAGACACACTTTCTATTTTTGTTCTATCAGTGCTACATTTCTCTAACACAGAATTTAACAAACTGCAAAATCTTTGATCAGAATTGACCACAATCTCTTCTTTTACATTTTCTAGAGAAAACAAAACATTAACCACTACATTAGCATAGCAGTTGACACCAGAACTGTTTTCAAATTGAAAACCAACAACATCTTCAACAGAATTCTTTTTGTTTCTGCTTATAATTTCAGGTTCATCGATTTTTCGTCTTTTTGCTACAACCTCCCCAGTATTGGTCACATTTCTTCGTTTCCGGCCTACCACACGTTTCTCAAACAAAGGATATTGAGGCAAATGTGGCGCATACTCTCTTCTTAACCTATTGTATTCCTTAACACAATCTAGATCCGCACAAATGTTTGTGACATCACACTCAATCAAGTACAATCCCGATAAAGTTCTAACTCGTGACAATGCCACATATGCCATACCCTCCTTGAACACAGAACTGCCAATATTCACCAATGCACTGTCTACACTTAAACCTTGCGATTTATGGATTGTCACCGCATATGCCAAGCAAACAGGAAACTGCTTACGGCGAACATATAAGTCTTTTACAAGCAAAAATCTAGCAGAACAACGACCAATTAGCTGTACTTCCTCAATGCCATCAAATTTAATTTTTAAAAATTCAATTCCATCTCTATTTCTGTATTTTACAAAATCAACAACATTACCCATTGATCCATTTACCAGACCTCTTTCAACATGTAAATTCCTTCTTAAAATTATACGGCAGTTCAAGCACACATTCAGAGTCTTTTCAAAACCTGCAGTTTTAGATATAGTCTTCTCTAATGAATCCAATTTTGTTTTCAAATTCTCAGACAAAATAATTGTTGATCCCATATGCTCTACTCTATCAATAGCTTCCAGTTTCACAATCTCTTGCTTTTCTAAATGCAACATTTTGTGGTTGAATTTGGCACATTCTGCAAGAGTTGGCATCAAACATATTCCAGATTTCTTCTCAGTAATTTTCTGAAAAATATTTTCAGGCACAACATCTTGTTCTGGATATAAATTTGTCAGTAATCGTGCATGTAAAGCTTCTTTCCCATGCTCGGTCACTTTTCCAATTCTAACATCTTGTAGAATAGTCTTGTAAACTTCATCCTTCGCCTGACGCATATTTTCATGCAGTTCAGCATAATTGAAGTTTAACCATATATTGACATTGCCAATGCTCCCTAGGCACTTCCTGGTATCTTCATGCGTGAGCATTTTGAACACAGGTTGCCCTTTCACTGGTGTCAGCTGCAGAAGATCTCCGAAAACAATGATGTGTTTGCCACCAAATAACAAATCATACTCTGTTTTGAGAACTTCTTGCATTCTCAAATGCACAAAGGCAAGCATGACATTGGAAACCATGCTTACTTCGTCAATGATAAGAAGTTTCATTTTCCTCAAGATTCTTGAAACTTCACAACAAGCATCTCCAGATAGCTTGTGATATTGTAATTTGTTGTCATGCTCCACTGGCAGCATCAGTAAACGATGTAAAGTAATCCCTTTAATGTTATGTGCTGCCAGTCCAGTTGGAGCGGTGACAACACAAGACAGCGATGACTCTGTCCTTTCCTGCAAATAACATGAAATTGCTTTAATAAGGAAACTTTTTCCAGTTCCCGCTTCTCCACTCACGTACAGTCGGACAGGCTTCAACGACGTACATGAGCACTCTTTCTTGTCATGACTTAATCCATGATCAATTTGCATGGTAACTTCGTCATATATTTTCCTCTTCTCAACGTTGAGTTGTCTTTCCAACTCTTCTAAGTTAACCGTATCCTCCTGAGCATGTGCCATGGCTCTTTCCACTTCATTCATAGCAGTGGCAGCTTCATTTTCGATAACAGGTCCTCCTAGTGGATCCTGACTCAATGAAGCAGAACTCTGACTGTCCTGAGAACTGTCTCTGGCAATCTCGGCTGCAATCGTTGCTTCCTGCTCAATTTCCGCATTCAACATTTCTACATATTTGGGAAAAGCAGGACATCCTATGGTCTCCTTGGCAGCATTGAAAGAGTCTTCATAACAGAGGAAATCTCCAAGCAGTTCCTCTTCTGCACGCCAAAGCTTGAAAAGTTGCAAAAGTGCTAAATAGAAAAACTCCTTTTTTTCAGGAGATTCGCCACTCAATTTTCGATGGTTTACCAAGTGGCATTTTCTTTGCTTGACCAGACATCCCTCACTTCCTATTACAGCATACACTCCTTTCTCAGTATCTTCTTTGATGTTCCTCTTGAATATGTAATTTTGAAGAACCTCATACAGACAAACATTCTCGAGGTGACTGCTTCGATTTGGATAATATGTATCCAACATGTTTGTCTTCAAAATGTCGGTACTGTTTGGCTCCTTTTCCGCCAAATACTCAATTTCCCGCACAGGTTTGAGAACTCGATTACGCGTTGCAGCAAGACCAAGACTCGCCCAAACGATACTCCTGGACTTGGCATAGAGACTTGCTGAAGACAACCGGTCAGAACATTCGTAAGCTCCGATTTCTCGATGCGACAACATCTTCAGACTGAAACTGTACAACTTCTTGCTGAGGCTCTTTTCATGGGAAATGTCTTCCCACATATCCTTCAATTCTGTCTTCTCTTTTTTGGTGATATAAGATGTCACATACCGAGCCACAGCCATACAGTTATCAGCCACAAACTGTATATCCATGTTAGCATTCCACATGGACAACATCACCGGGTTGTAGTCGTTGATGTACTTAGACTCTTCGTTCCTCTTCAAATTGTATGTGTTTTAGGTGATTTCTTCATCACATTATGTCGCAGCGAAGACATCAAACTGTTCACTCTTCCTTTAGAAATCACCGGTCGTGGAAAGCCGAAACGACATTTGGTGTAGAACTTGTCCTTGTTTCGGAATTTACGACGACAGTACTTTCCACATCGATGGCTTTGGAAACGTAGAACTTTTTCTCTTAGGCTTTTCTTCTCCTTTGCGCTTGGAACAGCACACGTAGAATACTGTTGTATGAAACTCATCACTGAGTCTTCTGGATCCGTTCCAAATTTAGGTGCATCCTTGATCCACAGCAACATATGTATATGAGGAGCACCTCTTGCTTGGTACTCCTTTCTCCAGAAGAAATCCAACACCTCTCCAAGAGGTGGATTCTTCTTATTCATGATGAAAGACATCATAGCTTCAAATCTATGATTGAAGTACCTACATACATTGACTGGATCCAAAGAGCACAGTTCTCCGGGTGTCTTGAATTCGATGTTTTCTATGTTAGCATTTGCCTCCCGTAGAAATTCAAGTAAGTCTTCCCAGCCATACTCGGCACAGCTCAGAGTGAGGAACCATGTGGGAGTTCCTAAGTTCCTCAGCATACATTTTAAATCACCATGACGACGGTACCAGTACTCATTAGTACCACGCTGACACGCCATGAGATTAATCAGGTGAGAATCCAAAATACTGTCTTGGACATTGACTTTATCCATAAAGTCACTTGCCGAGATGTTTTGCATGTGTATACCACTTTTCAAGATGTGGTTCACTGCATATGACAGTCCAGACAGATCCCTTTCAAACAGGAGATGAAACAAATAGGGAATGCATTGTCGAAACCTAGCATCTCCTGCATACAATCGCAAAGTCCGGTATTCAGAAGCAGGAATTTGATGAGGTCGCTCATCATATCTTCCTCCCTGATCTGTTGGAAAAAGCTGTGGGAAACACCGAGCTTCCAAACTTTCCTCCCAAACACTAATGGGACTCCCTTTGGCTTGTTTCATTTGAAACAACTCAATAGCATTCCCCATGACTTCCTTGGAATGCAAAGGATGAACACTATAATGTTCATATATTTCTTCACTAGTAGAGGGTTCTACTTTCTCAATTTGACCAGCACACAAATCGCTATCCTCTTCCTCACTTACTTCCTCTTCTGCAACATATACATTCTTATAGTATTTATTATTTTTTTTCAAATACAATGTTGCCTTTTTAACTTTCCTAACATCCACTAAATCTTGGCATATTTTCTTATTCTTTGTCGGAACCCCATTAACTAAGATAACCAGAGGTTCCTCTTCCACTTTTTCTACTCCAATTGTGTTAATGTTTTTCTTCAAATCTAGAGGCAAATAAACAACTCTTCCCTTTAATCCTCTCTGTAAATCTGATGGAGGCAATTTCCCTGTCTTTGGCTCCATTCTTACAATAGCCTGAAAGGGATGGATACTTTGAATCAAAATAGATTCATAAGTATTTAAATCCTTCAATTCAGAAGGAATCTCAACCAATTCCAGATTATTATGAACTGCTCTAGCAGGCATCTGGTTTTGATTTAATTTGTTACAACAATAAGTACACACACGTTGATCCAATCCCAAATCAAAACAATTTTCTACCATCAAGTATGTTGTGAAATCCTTCCATTCACTATTATTTTCCCTTTCACTTTTTGCATATAAATCCACTAACTTAGTCTGATTCTTATAATAAGTGTGTCGACAACACACACAAGTGAAATTTGGCCTCTCACTTGATTTGACCTGAAACGTCGCAATTTCCCTCTGGAAATTATCTGTACTGGAAACCTGTACACTATCTTCCACATTACCCGCTTCTTCTTGGTCAATTTCAACATTCTCCTCTTTACTTCCAAAGTAACAAAACTCAATTTCTTCACATATATTCTTCACATCTATTTCAGAACCATGCAAAAGAGCAGCGCATAATTGTTTAAGCATAATTGCTGGACTCTTAGCATAATACAACATTCTAACTAATTTCCTCACTTTATTATGATGCACTGCTAGCATCCTGAAATGATGAAAAACACTCTGGCATACTCTCCTGGAAAGACAAGCCAGTGAATGACCATGCAAACCTGTCCCTTCTCTCACTCTGCAAGGATCTAATTCTTGCAACAACTTCATTTTCTGCTTCAAACTTTTCTTATTAAATGACCGTACAAAATCACAAAGCAAATTGATGGAATCCTGTCGCACACTGCAAATACAACTACACTTCCAGGTGTACACAGGACCCTTAGGACGTCTTCCTAAAACCTCATTACCTAACACCTCTTCTGCCTCTGTTGTCACAAGTTTTTCTTTTTCAACTGGACAACCATCTTTCACTTTATAAGCTCGACCACTGGTGTCAACTGCATGCACCAAATCATTATCCTGGAAATAACTCTCCTCATTAAAAAATGCCTCACAGCTTGAACTATGCATCCATTCTCCAGAAAAAACTTCACAAAAATTACTACGATTAACTATTCTCTTCCATCTACTATTTCTTTTGAAATCATAAATTGCCTTGTTTAGCTTCCTAATTCTATTGATTATCAAAATAAATAACTTACGTTTAATTTCAAATGCCTGATCAATAACTTTCTCAACTTTTTTTTTCTCTTATAAAAACCCACTTTCTGTTGACCTTTCTTAATATTTTTTAACAAATTGCCAATTATCCTGTTGCGGAACATTCGTTTACGAATGTCCCTAAACTGTTGTTTCCTTCTACTATCATGCACAGAGTTATCTCTTGCTCTAGCAGTAACATTTTTCATTGGCCTTTCCTTTCCGTTTGAATTGCTTCTCTTTTTCTGGACTGAAACATTTTCTGTAGTAATATTTTTTTTACTACAGATATTTCTTATAAATGTTTTTGTACTCTTACCCGGTGCTTTCTTGGTGACTTGACAAATCTTTTTGTTAGAGGACTGCTGCTTTTTTTCATTGACCTGCTGTCTTTGACGTTTTGCAGCCTTTCTCAGTCTTTCTTTGGTTGGCATGGTGAAATCTTGAAATGATCTGCAGTTGAATCTGTGGTAAAATATATTAAAAAATGTTATTAACCACTATTACCCAACAGTAAATCAATAACAGTAATCAAAAACTTAAAACACTACTTGACATTTTTACATAGAAGATTTTTTAGTGCTTGGCAAATTTAGAATACAGAAATAGCAGAAAAGAAATGGAATTTATATTCATTTTACCTGTGCTATTTTATATGTGAATCTGATCTAATTTTATGAGCATATTTTAATATTTTATTGAAGACACTACACATAACCTGTTTTTGAAGGTGTCTTTATTTTTATTTTTAAATTAAACCGTTTACATTTTTACTTTTTATTTATTATACATTTTTAAAATAAATGTTTATAGTTCCATAGGCTCAAGCCTCAGGATTTAAATCATCCAAGGGATCAACATCCACTGATGTTTCAATTACGAGTTCAATGATGAGGTCGAAATCAACTGATTGCTGATTGTCGCTCATGTTGATGTTGTCTTTATCTTTAAAGAAAGATAACAACAATGAGATGTTGCAGAGTAAGAGACAAATCTCAGAGATTATAATAGTAAAATTGTTTAACAAGAGTAACATTTTGCAGCTATTATTTAGCCATGTCCAGCAATGCTGAGAAGGTGAAGCCTATGTCTAATTTTTCAGTGAACAGGACTCATCTCTTCTTAACCTTGGATAAGCCTCACCGACTCTGTGTCCCCTGCACATACTTAAATGTAAAGGGGCAGATTTATGTTAACTGGCACATCCCCAGGCATGCACCAGTTAACGTGCACCGCTGCTCTGCCACCCATGGTGTGCCGCATTTACAATCAGATAGGAGAAAGCTGCGTCAAAACACTGCGCCTGCTTGAAGCAGGCATAGGTCTTGACGCAACATTGTGGAGATGGGGCACCCCTGAGCCTTGCTGGAGCTGCATCGCACTTGCGATACAACTCCAGCAATGCGCCACCTTTACGGCACAGATGCGTCACGCATCTGTGCCATTTTTGGCCCATGCTGCGCCGCATTGTAAATGCAGCACACCATGGCAGGATGACTGGCACATCCCTGGTGATGCGCCAGTCATCATAAATCTATCCCTAAGCTTCTTATCTTGTTAGAGATAAACTGCCATATGTATCATCAAAATATTTAGCATTTCCTAAATAGCGAATTTTAAGGAATAAATAGCGATTCTTTACCATTCCTAATTTGCGATGACCAAATTGCTAATTGCAAATTACCCATTCATTTCCATGGGCCAGGAGACCCATAGGAATGAAGGTGCAATTTGCGATTAGCAATTAGCTCATCGCAAATTAGGAATTTTTCCAAGGGTGCAGGGGTGTCTCAAGAACACCCTGCTGCACCCCTCAAAAAGAAATTTGGGGGCATATGGCGCACATACATGCCCTAAGGGCATGTATGGGCATCATATGGCACCTTTTGTTTTTTGGGAAAAAAGCTTTTTGAAAAGAATTCGCAAATTACCACCAACTAGAAGTTGGTGGTAATTTGCAAATCCTTAATGGCATTTTTTGCATATTTTTTGTTTGATACATTGCATTTAAGGAATCGCAAAATTTGCAAATCCTTAAGTGCAATCGCAAAATAAGGAATAGCAAATTTTGCTATTCCTTATTTTGCATCAAACTTGTTTGATACATACCATTTGTCTAATTTGCATTCGCAAAGGCCGAAATTCGCAGAATTTTGGCCTTTGCGAATGCTAATTAGCTTGATACATATGGCCCCAAGTGAGGCCTGTCTTGCAACATGGTGCATCTTTTGCATCACTGCTGCATCGGTTTCATGTGGCACGGTTTTTTTACACCATGACACATCTGCCTAAATGCATCAATTTGTAATTTTGTCGCCTCATAGCAAATCTTTTGCACCGCCGCTGCATCAGAAAAGTGACGCACAGTGGCGCAAAAGAGGCATACACCTATCATAAATCTGTCCCTAGCATTTTAAATGATTAATTCAGGATGACGATAAGGTGTGGCCTATCCAGAGGTTTGTTTAAGGTGAGACCTACTCAGGATTGCAGATTAAAGTTACGCTTGATGAAGAATACAGAGGAGATAATACATGTAAAGGCCTACCAATGAAGTAAGTGATGTCCACTTCATTGCGCCAGTCATCATAAATCTATCCCTAAGCTTCTTATCTTGTTAGAGATGAACCGCCATATGTATCATCAAACTATTTTGCATTTCCTAAATAGCGAATTTTAAGGAATAAATAGCGATTCTTTACCATTCCTAATTTGCGATGAGCAAATTGCTAATTGCAAATTACCCATTCATTTCCATGGGCCAGGAGGCAATACGAGACACCAAAGCCTTGTCAGGTATGGACCACAACTTGCAGTTGAAAAAATAATAATTGCTTTATTCCATCTTCAAATGGCAAAATCGAAATGTATATATATATATACATATCTTACACAGTTGCGGTAGCCACTCTGTATTTATAGTTAGAGTTGCCAAAAATAGGGATTTCTCATTTTTTAATAATAACTTTGCACCCAT
Organism: Lissotriton helveticus; assembly: GCF_964261635.1. Taxonomy (NCBI): domain Eukaryota; kingdom Metazoa; phylum Chordata; class Amphibia; order Caudata; family Salamandridae; genus Lissotriton; species Lissotriton helveticus. The sequence goes on along the minus strand of NC_136067.1, from coordinate 1,607,530,693 downwards.
TTGACGAATATCCGCTAAACTTTACAGACCTGTTGCACCCGTTCTGTTGTCAGAGGAATTAAAGTTTGGTGCGTTTGGTCGAGGGGCTGCAAAGAAAACAGGGGATCACAAAACATGCTTGAAATCCAATGCATTTTACATAGATGTTTGTATTTCTCGTAGCTCAAAAATAGTGAGTTGAATTTACATGAAAGTTGGCAGGAGTAGAGATCATGGTGCACAAGTGAATCTTTTGGGTACTGCAGGTAAGTAGAGTTAGTATAATTTAAGTTATTTGGCATTTCAACATAGAGATATCTGTAGCCACAGTATTTTCACAAAATTTAAAAAACAGTAAAAATCAAAATACACTGTAAAACACTATATTTTACAAATATAGTGGATTAAAGATTATTTTCTATTTTTTACAGATTTCAATATTTACAAAAAAGTGTACAGAGTAGCGAGTTAATCCCTATAAATTACAGCACTGCTTGAAAAAATGCAGTTCACCCTAGTCTGCTATAATAGTATATAGAAATTAATAAATAAAAATGAAAAACTTATCACCACTTACAGAACGCTGCAAAACTGTGATAAAAAGTAGTTGCCTTCCTTTTACCTTCGGTAAATGTAGCCATTAGCCAATCACATGATTACTTCTCAGCCCCATGTACCGTGGTATACTGTGAACATATCACGATATACCAAGGTACAATATAAAACTAGGTTTTATACAACTTATACCTTGAGCACTAATTAAACTATTTGCATGAACTACCAAAACGTTTCATTTACCCATTATAATGTAAATTTCTGCCACATATTTATTACATCCTTTCACACACTTTCACGGTACGTCTGCTTCAATGTAGGCACTTTACTCTATGCCACTTCACTATATAACACTTCACTTTACACCACTCCACTCTATGCTATTCCACTCTATGCCCTTCCACTTTACATCACTCCAGTATATGCCAATAGACTGTATGATAGTCCACTGTAGCCTCTAGTCTCCACTGTATTCCACACCACTCCACTTTACACCACTCTACGTTATGCTATTACACTGTTCACCACTCTATTCTATTTCTCTAGTGTATACTATTTTACTGTATGCCCCTCCACTATACGCCTCACAACTGTATGCTATTACAATGTACGCAACTTGACTCTACGCTACTGAACTCTATGCCATTCCACTCTGCACCACTTCATGGTACACCACTGTCCTGTACGATAATCCACTATACACCACTCCACTTCTCAGCCCTCCATTCTACTCAACTCTAGTATACACCACTCCACTGTACCACAATCCACTGTATGCTATTACATTTTACAAAACTACATTGTGTGCCACTCCACTAAATACCACTCCACTGTACATCACTGCACTGTACGCTTCTACAGTTTACCCTATTTCACTGTACGACACTGGACTATACGCTACTTTACTATATGTTGCTCCACAGTATGTCACTAGACTTAATGCCACTAAACTCAATGTTATTCCACTCAACACTACTCCACTGTATGCTACACCACTGTAAGCGGATCACTGACATAATATCGATAACACAAATATCGATGTAGCAAAATATCAAGTAAAAAATATAGAATACAAAAATATCGAACTCCTATCTCCAAACAGGTAAGTGCAAAAATATCGAATCAAAAATATTGTTGTAAAAAATATAGATAGTCAAAATATCGAATTTTTTAAATGTCTTAAAAGTAATTGAAAAACAATAAAATATGAAATATAATTAACTTAAACATACTTAAAATACTTAAATAACCTTAAAATTAATAAATAATTAATTTAAGTTAAAAATAAATAAACATACAATTTAGTTTTTAAATACATACATATATATATAAACATAATATTAATAAAAAATATACAATATTTTTACCGTAGGTTAGCGGGACAGTAAAATTAACTATTACCACTCCACTGAGTGCAACAGTAGAGAAAGCGTTGGATAACGTAGGGGTAAAAATTACTATTCCCACTCCAGTGAGTGCAACAGTAGGGAAAGCGTTGGATAGCGGGAAGGTAAAAGTTACTATTCCCACTCAAAGAGTGCAACAGTAGGGAAAGCGTTGGATAGCGTAGGGATAAAAAATTACTATTCCCACTCCAGTGAGTGCAACAGTAGAGAAAGCGTTGAATAGCGCGAAGGTAAAAATTACTATTCCCACTCCAGGGAGTGCAACAGTAGGGAAAGCATTGGATAGCGTAGGGGTAAAAATTACTATTCCCACTCCAGGGAGGGCAACAGTAGGAAAAGCGTTGGATAACGGTATTGTAAAAAATAATATTCCCACTCCACAGAGTGCAACAGTAGGGAAAGCGTTGGATAGCGGGAGGTTAAAAATTACTATTCCCACTCCAGAGAGTGCAACAGTGGGGAAAGCTCTGGATAGCGTAGGGGTAAAAATTATTATTCCCACTACAGAGACTGCAACAGTAGGAAAAGTGTTGGATAGCGTAGGGGTAAAAATTACTATCCCCACTCCAGGGAGTGCAACAGTAGGGTAAGCGGTGGATAGCGTAGGGGTAACAATTTCTATTTCCACTCCAGTGAGTGCAACAGTAGGGATAGCGTTGTATAGCGGGAAGGTAAAAATGAGTATTCCCACTTCAAAGAGTTCAACAGTAGGGAAAGTGTTGGATAGCGGGAAGGTAAAAATTACTATTCCCACTCCAGGTAGTGCAACAGTAGGGAAAGCGTTGGATAGCGTGGGGGTAAAAATTACTATTCCCACTCCAGTGAGTACAACAGTAGGAAAAGCATTGGATAGCGTAGGGGTAAAAATTACTATTCCCACTCCAGGGAGGGCAACAGTAGGGAAAGCGCTGGATAGCAGGAGTGTAAAAATTACTATTCCCACTCCAAAGAGTGCAACAGTAGGGAAAGCGTTGGATAGCATAGGGGTAAAAATTACTATTCCCACTCCAGTGAGTGCAACAGTACGAAAAGCATTGGATAGGGAGAAGGTAAAAATTACTATTCCCACTCCAGAGAGTGCAACAGTACAGAAAGGATTGGATAGCGTAGGGGTAAAAATTATTATTCCCACTCCATTGGTGCAACAGTACGAAAAGCATTGGATAGGGAGAAGGTAAAAATTACTATTCCCACTCCAGAGAGTGCAACAGTACAGAAAGGATTGGATAGCGTAGGGGTAAAAATTATTATTCCCACTCCAGAGAGTGCAACAGTAGGAAAAGCGTTGGATAGCGCAGGGGTAAAAATTATTATTCCCACTCCAGAGAGGGCAACAGTAGGGAAAGCATTGGATAGCTGGAGGGTAAAAATTACTATTCCCACTCCAAAGAGTGCAACAGTAGGGTAAGCGTTGGATAGCGTAGGGGTAAAAATTACTATTCCCACTCCAGTGAGTGCAACAGTAGGAAAAACGTTGGATAGCGTAGGGGTAAAAATTACTATTCCCACTCCAGGGAGGACAACAGTAGGGAAAGCATTGCATAGCGGGAGGGTAAAAATTACTATTCGCACTCCAAGGAGAGCAACAGTAGGGAAAGTAAATACTTCATATATAATTAAAAATAAATTCAATATTAATACCAATTACAAATTAATTAAAATTAATTACCAATTTAATATATTAAAATAATTAATCAATTAAAAATAATAAAAAAATAATTACTAAAAAATAATTCCCTATTAATACAAATTAATTACCAAAACCAATTAATTAATTAACAATTGAAAAATAATTAACAATTAATAAAAAAATACCAATTAATAAATTAAAAAATTTAATTATTACAATTAAATTACTTCCCACCCAATTCACCTATAAACCCACAACCCGCTGCAGAAAATAAATTAATAAAATGAATGTAATAATCAATTAATAAATGTAAAAAAATATTACCAATTATATTTTAATTAATTACCAATTAAAAATTAATTAACGATTAATTCAAAATAAATACCAATAAATAAATTAAAATATTTAATTAATTATAATTGAATTACTTCGCACCCTATTCCCCTATAAACCCACAACCCGCTACAGAAAATAAATAAATATAATTAACATAATTATCAAATAATCAATTAATAAAAATTAATTACCAATTATATTTTAATTAATTACCAATAAAAAATTAATTAACAATGAATTCAAAATAAATACCAATAAATAAATTAAAATATTTAATTAATTATATTTAAATTACTTCCCACCCTATTCCCCTATAAACCCACAACCCGCTCCAGAATTATATTACGCAAAAATTAAATACCATAAAATTAATTAATTAAAATAAATTATAAAATAAAAATACACTTTTAACACATATACTAACATAAAAAACACTTACATATTATTAAAAATATAAATATTAACTTACTTACCTAAAATTTGATATTTTTGTTGTCTATATCCTGTCCATCGATATTTTTGTTGTTTATATTCTGTCCATTCGATATTATGTCCATTCTATATTTTGGATTCGATATTACTGCTATTATATTCAATATTTTTGTAGTCTATATTCTGTCCATTCAATATTTTGCCCATTCTATATTTTAACTCGATATTTTGCCCATTCTATATTTTTTACTCGATATTATGACTGTAAACCACTGTAAGCCGCTCTATGCTACTACACTGTAGGTCAGTGCACTGTACGCTATTAAACTCTATCCCACTTCAGTATACAGGATTCTGCTGTGCACTACTCCATTGTACGATGCGCAACTGTTCGCCACTCCACTCTCCTCTTTTTGACTTTACGCTTTTAGACTGTATCTAACTGCATTCTAGGTGAGTCACTCTAAAGGACTTCACTGTATTCCACTACACTCTATACCACTCCAGTCTACGCTATTCCACTTTACGCCACTCTACTCTACCACTCTCCACTGTATGCCACTGCACTGTATGCTATTCCAGTATACGATATTCCAATGCATGCCACTACACTGTGCAACACTCCAGCTTATGGCACTTCAGAGTACCCCACTACACTGTAGACCAATCAACTCTACACTATTCCACTGTACATAACGCCATTGCACCACACTCAACTGTATGTTATCCCACTGTATACCACTCCACTGTACACTACTCCACTCTATGGCACTCTACTATATGCTGTTCCTTTGTATGCTACTCCAAGTTAAGTCTACACCACTCCACTGTATGCCACTCTCCTCCCCTACACTCTACACCACTACACTGTATGCCACTCTAGTCTACGCCACTCCAGTGTACCTAGTTCCACTGTACAACAGTACACTGTACCACAGTACACTTTACAACAGTATCCTACACTATATTCTGTCACACTCCACTTAAAGACACTCATCTCAACAACAGTAAACTGTCCGATTATAAAAAAAAAGCATTCTTACAAATTTTTTAAACTATTGAAATTTTAAGAAAATACCAAATGTTAAACATAAGTTATAGTTAGGAAATGTTTAATTCTTTTTTGTATGCAAACTACACAAACATTAGAGCTTCTAAAGTTCCAGTTACCTCTTAAACATCTGATTTACACACCATTTTTAAATTACTATGTCATATTTATAACACACATTTATACTTATGCAACTCCATCACATTACTATAATTGGCAACCCTCTGTACACAATCTTGTCACCTCACTCGCTACACTACATTAACTATAACTCACTCCTTCTTCACGCACTAGCTATACCCTTGCATATTACATGACTTATAACAGGTGAAATCATTGCATTAATAACAACACTTATTACATCTGAAATCACATGATTTTCCAGAACACAGTGCAACATACAATGGCGAGTTATAGTTAATGTAGTGTGGCACAATCAGTGCTGCAGGCCCACTACTAGCATATAATTTACAGGTCTTGGGCAAAGGTAGTGTCACTTTACTAGAGACTTACCAATCAATCGGGGTATGTATGGTGGGGCTACTTCCCATGAGGGTCGCAGGTTCTTACTTACAAGTATATTAAATACTAGCAGCCCGTGCTCGACGTTGTCCGGGTCTTATTATTTGTTTAGGACCCACACCGACAGTCTCCGTCTGCCAGTGTGTTTCAGACGCACCCAGGCTAAGGCACACACTGCATTCGGCCCCAGTATGTGTGAGACAATGGGCAGTCCCCAAAGGGAGTAGAGCGAAGGGTTACTTACCAGGCCTCCATGTGAACGCAGATGCCCATTGAACGCATACGGCCAGGTGCATGATTGGTATCCTGATTTTAGAATGTGGCGCGATTTCCAGTAATTGTCCCCGCAGACACGCTCATTCGCGTGTGGCCCCGGCGCCTTATTATTTTGTATGTACGACCCACATGGCATGAAGGCGACCCACATGGCATGACGTGCGGAACGTAACGGCAATTGTTAGCGCCTCGCGCTTAACGCATACGCCCATTGAAGGCTTTTGCTCCATGTCACACCCCCAGCACATGCCCCCAGCGGTTGTCAGGCGCATACGCCCATGGAAGGCATTTGCACCATGTCACACCCCCAGCACACACCCCCCAACATTTGCCACGCCCCAGCACATGCCCACTTCACAACGCAGACGTTTACAGAACGCTTCGTTTTTTGTCGTCAGGCCGCGCCCCGCCCACGCCCACGCCACAAGGGACTTCTTTGCTGTCACGGTTATTTTACCTTTTGAATGTATATGGTGGGCGTCTGCATAGCCTATGTCCTTCTGCTGCAACTGCCCTTTCCAATGCTGTATTGGGTGTTGTGATTGGTGCTGTGGTTACTGAGATTACCCGCCTCAAAGGTTTGGGCTCTCTCTTTATAATAGTAGTATAGATAGATGCCAATTGGGTATAAGGTAGTTCTACCATGTTTTGAGCAGCGAGAACAAACACTTTAGCCCTGGTTAGCAGTGGTTCAGTGCAAAGAGTCCTAAGGCCAGCAAAAATGAAGTTAGCAAAAACAGGAGGAATGAAGGCAAAAAGTTAGAGGGAAAACCACGCCCAGGATGACAGGTTGAACAAAGACGTACCAGAAAATATTAAACTGATACATTTGGAAGCTGGTCTTTCATAGATGGTGAAGAAATTAATAGTAAGCAAGCACAACCATTTGGTAATTAGGTGCAAATTAATTGTGAGTCAAGTGTCTGTGTGCAGTGCTTTGTTTCACAAACATAAGTCTTCACCACCCAGATGCCAGGCATTCCGATCTTCTATTGTAAAAGTGAATTTCAGTTTAAAAGCCAATGCAAGAAAACCATAAAGCACATTTTATAGTGAATCTACTAGCAAGTTCAGGAGCATTACATTAGATGCAGTTTCAGGTTAATAGTAATGTTTGGAAAAATGTGTCACTCTATTAGAGGCATGAGAGGAAATTCAAACCCATAGTGCTTCTAAAAAACAATGAAAAAATTTCCCACAACTCCACTGATAGAAAATTGGAACTCTTAATATGAGAGTTTACATCTGATTTCTACATTCCAGGCTAGACTAAAGCAAGCCCATTCAGAGAATGATCCTTGTTTTATGCTGGGGTACATTATTGTGGTGTATGTTTCCATTAACAAAGGATAATTGCATCCCCAGATGAAACCTGGGAGGGTTTTAAGATTGTGAAGATGCTGATTCTCTTAAAATATCTTCTTTCAGATACATATTTGCTATTCAAACATGGATACAATTAGATCCTGTTTGATTTATAAAACATTCAGCACTTGTGAATGTTTCAAGACATTTGCAAAAAGTGGCAACCTCTACTTGGGATGCTAACATACCTTTCAGTAGAAACAGGAACATGGCGATAGAAGCAGTTGAACTGTAGCCCTTTAGTCTTGGAGTCAGAGACTCCAAACCATGGACATATATATTCAGACACAATACGGAACATAAGCATCATTGATCAAAAAGCATGTATACTGGCTTTGTGCAGGAAGTACATATGGAGGCCAACAGTAATAGTTTGGATTCTAAGGCTGAGAGCTCAAACTTTTAGGTAGAGAATCAGAGCTCATCATGTGAAGCAATAGTAGCCCTAAAGTCAAGTTGTAGGATGTGTCTCAAATCTTGCTGCATTTATGTTGCTGTGAAGCTTCCGAGGAAACACCCCTGTTTAGTCTGCTACTTAGTTTCCTCCTCAGACCTTCGTAGTGTCTGGTATTTGGTCCTCTATTTCTTCCTAGTACCTTCCTGTGCTATCTGTGAAGGTCCCCATATGTCCCCATGGAACAGTCTTTATTTCCCTGGTACAATCTCAATTTTGGAAGACTACTATGAGGATGACAGATGAGGAGGAAATGTCCTGGGTAGGTGCTGATAATCTTCATCACTTTGAGTCCTACTCTTCCTTATCACAGTCCTAGCTTTCCTCCCATCCTTTTCCATCCCTTTTAGGGTTCAACCATAGGATTAGAGGATAATGTTGCAGGATAATCAAGGAAAGGTGCTGCTCTTGGTTCCTTCTAATGGCAGCCCGTCAAAGTTTCAAAGATTCAAAGCAATCTTTATTCAGTCAAAAAAGACTATGAAAGCACATGCTAAAGCAATTATAAAAAGATCACACACATTTGAATCACAAACGTCAATGAATAAAATGTATGTCTTCATTGCCCTTCACTTCATCATAGCTAAATCCTGCTTCATATTTTTTCCTTAAGTGCCTCGTCTGAGTAATAAAACTCAACACTGCATAACAGATTGTTTGGGACTCACAGCGTTGTAGAAACAATAAACCATCATGATGTGTTTTGGAACATTTCCCATCTAAAATTGGGCAAAACAAAACAGGTCTAAAAGCAGACTATAAAGTGCAAAATAACACAAAGTGCTTAGTGGAATGTATGGGCACTCTATCACATGGGCAGCAGGGTTAATATGCAAACTACTTCACAGTAAGGGGAATGTACCGTAGGGCATGTACCGTAATGTCCCACAATTTGTTTCTATCTGCTAAGTCAAAGGCACAGGAGAGGTCTATAAAGGCCATGTGTATGGCCCCTCTCCTGGCCTTGACATATTTACCCAAGATTAGGGAAAGATTTAAGGTTTGCTCTGTAGTTGTAGTTATGTCTAATGGATTACTCATTTATTGCCCCCGGGGCCAAAAAAATAACTTTCTTAAAGCTTTACTGGGCTTTATTGAAATATGTACGGATTATCCTACTTTTAAAATCCTGGATGATTTAAATTTTCACTTAGACTGTTTGGAGGATAAAAATACAGACCTGCTCATTGATATTCTCATAGGTTTTGACTTTAAACATTTAGTTAAACAATCCACTCACTCTGCTGGTTATAGACTGGATGGTATTTTCTCCAGTCATCCAAACATTAGGATTGAGAAACTACTACCTCTGACCTGGATGGATCATAAAGTCATACTGTTAAAACTTAACATCCCTACTCCCCTTACTGAACAAATTAGAACTAAAGTGGTGAGTAGTTAGAGGGCATGGAAGAAAATTGATACAATTAAATTTGATAGCTTATTAAAAAACACATTACCAGTAGTAAATAATGATCTGGAACAAGCTTCAATAATGTATGATTCATGGATTAATGGTGCAGTGTCTCAACTAGTCCCCCCAAAAAGCAGTGTAACATATCGGAAAATGCCTTCTGCCACCATGGTTCTCGCAAGGTCTCGGGGACCTTAAGAAAAAATGTATGCACCAGGAGCAGATATGGAGAAGAAAGTATAATCAAGAGGGTAAATTAAAATAAAACATTCTTATGAAGGAGTATAAAAAGCTGACAAAAAAATGTAAAGCAAATTTTTTCACAGAAAAATAGGAATTATTTAGAACAGTGAAAGTCCTTTCTATCTTTGAAGATAAAAACAAGGTGACACCTAGTCAAGAATTTAGTGATCAAGTGGCTAATTCTTTCTTTAACAAAGGTAATACAATCGTTCAAGAATTCCAGGGTGAACTTACTGGTCAAGGTCACTTCCAGGTACTCTCAGTGATACTGATATGGTAAACCAGAATTGCTGTGCCCCTGCCCCAGTCCTGCTCTTGTTCACTCATATTAAAATAGAACAAACGGTTTCTCATTTAAAAAAGATTAAGTCAGGATCTCCGACTGATCCCTGTCCTCCGGAGGTACTCTATGCTGTCTCAGACACAATTGCTACTCTCCTCACTAGTATCATAAATAATATATTGGATTCAGGCTATTTCCCGCCAACGTGGAAGAAAGCATCAATCTTACCCTTGATAAAAAAAAGCATATCTGGACTCCTCGGATGTAAAAAATTATAGGCCTATTTCTCGTTTGCCATTACCCGCAATAATATTGGAGAAAGCGATGAATCAAGAGGTTATCTCTTTTTGAGATTCCAATAATCTTTTTGATTCCACACAACATGGTTTTAGGCTTGGTCACAGCACAGAGTCAGCTCTCCTGCCAGCTACAGAAAAGTTCAGATTCATTGTTGATGCAGGAAAGATTCCTCCTTCATTTTATTAGACCTTTCGGCCGCTTTCGACAGTGGATCACTGCGCATTAATCAATCGTCTTGAAAAATAGACATAAAAGGAGAGGCTCTGAAATTGATTTCATACTTTCTTACTAATAGAGAGCAAGTAGTGATGCTCGAAGGATATACCTCCACTCTGTTTAAACTTCCCTGTGAGGTCCCACAAGGGTCCTTCTTGAGTCCATCTCCTCACTTAATCAGCTGATTAGCATCCACGGTTGCTCAGTCTTTTGTTATGCCGATAATACACAGCTAGTGGTTGCAATTTCATGTAATCCAGAAAAAATAGCCTGGCACTTCAACACATGCATGAATAGTATTGCGCAGTGGATGCAACTGAACTCTCTTAAGCTTAACTCTGATTAAACGGAGGTGTTAACATTTGGCAACAACAGTACTTTTTGGAATTCCACCTGGTGGCCATCACATTTGGGGTTGCGACCAACTCCAGCCCAGAACATGAGAAATCTGGGTGTCGTTTTTGACAACAGATTAACCTTCATAGAACATTTAAGGCAGGTATCCTCCTCCTGCTTTTTCACGCTAAAAAATGTGCAATAGATTTTAGCATTCTTAACATTAGAATATAGGAAAACTGTCATTATTGCCTTGGTAATGTCAAGGATTGATTATTGTAATACTCAAATTTGTAGGATGTCAAGCATGTTTTCTTAATAAACTTCAGACTCTGCAAAATGCGGCTGGGAGAGTTCTGTTGAAGTTACCAAAATTCTGCACAGTTTACAAATAAATCACGGAACTTCTCTACCTTCCAATTAGGGAGCGGATCCAGTTCAAACCCCTTTGCTTGGCGCTTAAGGGTCTACACCATGACGGTCCACTCTTTTTGCAGGACACTTTTCACTGGTATGTTCCCCTACATACCTTAAGATTTAGTACAGCTAACAAATTATAAAAACCCAGAATAAAGAAAGAAAGCTCATTGGGGTGGAAGAAGTTTTTCCTATATGGCAGTAAAATGATGGAATCTACAGCTGAAACATCTACAAGCTCAACCAAATCTTTTGAAATATGGGAAGAATCTAAAAACCTGTTTTTTTTCATTGGACCAGCGGGTTCGTACCCCTTAAATGATGGGTTCACTTTTGTATTCTGATTATTGACAATGTTGCAGGTTCTTGCCACTAGAGCCGAGATGCCCATTTTTGGGTAAACACATGCATTATAAATCTTGTTAACATAACATAACATAGTGCCAATTTCTGGGTAGAACCCATATTACACTTTAGTAAAAAGAAGGAGTTTTCACTCGCCCAGGCTTCTAAACTTTCCTAAAATGACCCTACTTTCCCAAAGAGTTGAATAGTGCAATCAGGAGATAATTGGAAGGGATATTCTTATCTCCTTTTATATGTATGGGGACTGTGACTGACTGCCTCCATGACTCAATAGGCCCCCGAACTATTATAGAACTAAAAACATGTGTAAGCAGCAGGCCCAGAGTTGTAAATTGTGTCTAAAAATCTCTACTGGCACCCAGTCTGGTCCTGCTGCTGAACAGAGTATGGCTATGCATACTTCCCCCACAGAGATAGATTTACTTAAATTCAGCTAGTGCCACTGTGGTTGCACCAGGCTCATCTGGGAGTCTTTGATTTTTACCAGCCATTTCTGAATTATATATTTTTGCTAAATGAGAAACCAATTTATGCTCCATTATATGATAATGAATTCCTGACTCTCGCTTTTTAGTGAAAACGGGCCTGTTCATTATGTCCAAAAATACTTGATTATCTTTCAGGGCTGCTGCTTGTTCCAGATCGTCCCAGGTCTTAGGTATAGATGCATCAAAGGAAAAACCAGTCGCAAAGGGGCAGATTCTCAGAATCTGCCCCTTTGCAACCAGTATTTTTGCATTTGGGATGCATCATCCCAAATGCAACAAGCATTGGAAATGCAATCGGGCTCGGATTTATTTGAGTTCGAGCTAATGGCATTGTAAATGGCAATGTCTTTTAGCCATGTGTTATGGAGTGTATGCATGTGGTGTGTAGTGGAATTATGTGGTTTGGATTGGAATTGTTCACCCTACACACTCACACACTGTTTACCCTGCACACTTACACACTGTTCACCCTGCACACTCACACACTGTTCACCCTGCACACACACACTGTTCACCCTGCAAACACACACTGTTCACCCTGCAAATACACACTGTTCACCCTGCAAACACACACTGTTCACCCTGCACACACACACTGTTCATCCTACACACACACACTGCTCACCCTACACACTCTCACACTGCTCACCCTGCACACTCACACACTGTCACCCTTCACACTCACACACTGCTCACCCTACACACTCACACACTGCTCACCCTACACACTCACACACTGCTCACACTCATACACTGCTCACCCTACACGCTCACACACTGCTCACCCTGCACGCTCACACAATGTTCACCCTGCACGCTCACACACTGTTAACCCTGTATACTCACACACAGCTCACCCTGCACGCTCATACACTGCTCACACTACACACTCACACACACTCTGCCCTCAACAGCACTCTGCCCTCAACTGCACTCTGCCCTCAACAGCACACAGCACTCTGCCCTCAACAGCACACAGCACTCTGCACTCAACAGCACACAGCACTCTGCACTCAAAAGCACACAGCACACTGCCCTCAACAGCACACGGCACTCTGCCCTCAACAGCACACAGCACTCTGCCCTCAACAGCACTCTGCACTCTGCCCTCAACAGCACTCTGCACTCACACAATGTTCACCCTGCACGCTTACACACTGTTAACCCTGCATACTCACACACTGCTCACCCTGCACGCTCATACACTGCTCACACGACACACTCACACACTGCTCACCCTACGTAATGCGAAAAGACCTAGCTCTGCCCTTTGGCCTGTGCTTTAATCGTACAGTAGGTTGTGAGTAGTTGCGCTTGATTGGTTGAGGCGTCCCCTCCTTGCTGCTCCCCTCACAAAGGGCCGGCTGCCTCAATGAAGCTCCCAAGACACGTGCTCAGCTGTTCTTTGTTTGAGCTCCTGTGTGTCAGTGCACCGTGTAAGCGCACAAGCATACCCTGCTCTCTCTGGAACAGTCACTCTGCACTCTGCCCTCAACAGCACTCTGCCCTCAACAGCACTCTGCCCTCAACAGCACTCTGCCCTCAACAGCACACAGCACTCTGCCCTCAACAGCACACATCACTCTGCACTCAACAGCACACAGCACTCTGCCCTCAACAGCACACAGCACTCTGCACTCAACAGCACACAGCACTCTGCACTCAACAGCACACAGCACTCTGCCCTCAATAGCACACATCACTCTGCCCTCAACAGCACTCTGCACTCTGCCCTCAACAGCATGCACTCAACAGCACACAACACTCTGCCCTCAACAGCACACAGCACTCTGCACTCAACAGCACACAGCACTCTGCACTCAACAGCACGCAGCACTCTGCCCTCAACAGCACTCTGCACTCTGCCCTCAACAGCACTCTGCCCTCAACAGCACTCTGCACTCTGCCCTCAACAGCACTCTGCACGCAACAGCACTCTGTACTCAACAGCACACAACAATCTGCACTCAACTGCACACAGCACTCTGCCCTCAACAGCACTCTGCACTCTGCCCTCAACAGCACTCTGCACTCAACAGCAGTCTGCACTCAACAGCAGTCTGCACTCAACAGCACTCTACACTCAACAGCACACAGCACTCTGCACTCACCAGCACACAGCACTCAACAGCACACAGCACTCTGCACTCAACAGCACTCTGCACTCAACAGCACTATACACTCAACAGCACTCTGCACTCAACAGCACTCTGCACTCAACAGCATACAGCACGCAACAGCACTCTGCACTCAACAGCACACAACACTCTGCACTCAACAGCACTCTGCACTCAACAGCACTCAACACTCTGCACTCAACACTCAACAGCACTCTGCACTCAACAGCACACAGCACTCTACAGCACACAGCACTCTGCACTCAACAGCACACAGCACTCTGCACTCAACAGCACACAGCACTCTGCCCTCAACAGCACTCTGCACTTAACAGCACTCTGCCCTCAACAGCACTCTGCCCTCAACAGCACTCTGCCCTCTACAGCACTCTGCCCTCTACAGCACTCTGCCCTCTACAGCACTCTGCCCTCTACAGCACTCTGCCCTCTACAGCACTCTGCCCTCTACAGCACTCTGCACTGTACAGCACACAGCACTCAACAGCACTCTACACTCAACAGCACACATCACTCAAAAGCAGTCTGCACTCAACATCACACAGCACTCTGCCCTCAACAGCACTCTTCCCTCAACAGCACTCTGCCCTCAACAGCACTCTGCCCTCAGCAGCACTCTGCACAATACAGCACTCTGCACTCTAGAGCGCTCTGTACTCTACAGCACTCTGCACTCAACAGCACTCTGCACTCAACAGCACTCTGCCCTCAACAGCACTCTGCACTGAACAGCTCACAGCACTCTGCACCCAACAGCACACAGCACTCTGCACTCAACAGCACACAGCACTCTGCACTCAACAGCATACAGCACTCTTCACTCAACAGCACACAGCACTCTGCACTCAACAGCACCTAATGCTTATAGAGTGCTCTGTATTCCGGTTTGTACGGAGGACACATGGGTTGTCGACAAAGGGAAAGAAGGAATGGAAAGCAACAAAAGTGCCCAAACGCCTTGGATGGCATCCCTATGAGGCAAAAAGGGGCCTCGGAGAGGCTCTGTGGCACTGGCATACGTATAGTGTACAGGGGCCACTTTTTACAGACGCCTCATCTTGAATCCAACTGGTACAGAGTTTGAGGAGGATAGCATAACCTCACAGCGATCACACAATGAGCCAATGGAGAGCCCAGGATTGAAACTGAACATGGGGCCAACACTGGGGTTTAAGATGCCAAGGAAAAAGGCACAGGTGGGATTAAATGCACAGAATGCTCGTACATTTATTGTTTAAGCGCTGAGGTATTTCACAGGTACGGAGTAAGTGTTAGGAGGCTCAGGCAGGAAGGGTAGGGTTCACTTCATCCAGTGGGTTCTCTACTGTGTAACCCAGACACCAGGCTAGAGGTAATTTGTTAAAGCTTTTGCAATAAATTATAAGAAACACACCTCTGAGAAGCACCAACATTTTTTTTTTCATTTGAAGCACTGATACCCAGTAAATACCCAATACAGGAGATAACAACAATATTGAAGTAAAGTAAAGGACTGGGATGCGGCCGTGCAGGAGGGACTAGCACAGAGTTCAGGTCTGGGAAGGTTATTGACGGAGGACGAGTGTCTGCTCACAATTTGGAAGGCGTGTGGGGCCCTTGGGTTTCTGTGGCTGAATACATGATTTTGTTTAGTTGTGTCTAAATATGTTTTCCTGTCCGTAGAGCCTCCCCCTGCACCCGAACAACGCACGCAGAATAAATTATTATCTTGAAATAATATCACTGTAAGTAATCTCTGTGACCCCCCCATTTCTCACATGTGGTTCTGTTTTAGATCTAAAATAACCTTTTTTTATGGATGTTACGTTAAAGCAAACATATTTCTCTGCAAATTGTCTGTAATCGACACTCACACACCACTCAGAAAATTAAATCAAAGGAAAACGCAATTGAAAACAATCTGTTTAAAGAATTTTTCTGGGGCATCAGGGCAAGGTCTCTGCAGAACAAAGCTGGGTGGAATCAGTGTGCGCAATATATAATTGTACTACTGTGACTGGTATGGTAGAATTGCTGCAGCTGATACAGTGGAATTCTTGATCCGGAGTTCGTCCGGCTTCTTGCCCCGTTCACCTTTTCAGCAGTGTTTAAAAAGCTCCATTTGTGCCCGTGCCGGGTGGCAGAGGGCATCTAAATACCACGCCTACTTGCCTCTGGCAGCTTTGCCGAGGGGGTTGTGTCTCCTCCCTGCTGCTTGTCGCTATCAGCTGCCATTTGTTGGAGGGCTGCCCACCCAGCTGTGCAGAACGTGATCTGACAAATTAGGCTTGGAAGGAGCCACTCATAGACGGCTGGGGGCTGCTTGCTGCTGGGCTCAGGCACACTGGGTGCGTCGGTGGGGCCGTGCAGGAGGGACTAGCACGGAGTTCAGGTCTGGGAGGGTTAGTGACGGAGGACGAGTGTCTGCTTACAGGTTTAAAGGCGCGTGGGGTTCTCGGCTTTCTGTGGCTGAATTGCAAGATTTTAAAACAACACAGTATGATAAAATGTAATCTTCAAAAAACCGATAAAATATAATCTCGAAAAACGGACATACATTAAGCAGCTGCTAATACAACAAGGAAGCTGCGCGCTGAGCGCTGCAGAATTGTGAACGCGCCCGTTCACTAACGGAGGCACCCTGACAGCTCCTAATTATAATTTATGTACTTCTTAGCGCGAGCACGCACGAAATATGCCCAAAATGGCGGAACTAAACTACATTTACCCTATCACTTCAAGCCTATTAAAACGAAAACACAAGGAAGCCGAATCACTGACCAGATGACAGAAAACGCTAAGGAATGTCTGGAATTTCTCTCTCCAAGGCCCTAGGATATACTTCTTCTTTTTTTCTCCTTTAACATTAGTTCTCAAACTCCTCCCAGTTTCACTGGGAAGGAGTCCGAGCCCTAAAAATCACATTTTAAGAAATCGCAAAATTGATATTACTTAAATTGCGATTGCATTTAAGGAATCACAAATTGAGATTCCTTAAATGCAATGCATCAAAGTAAAAAAATAGCGATTTCACTAATAGGGGGAGCAAATTAACATGAAGTTAAACTTCATGGTAATTTGCAAAAACTTTAAAAAATGCACTAAAGTGCATTTTTCAAAGTTCCATTTTGCACACACACATGCCCTTCGGGCATGTGTGTGTGCAAGATGTTCTCATATGCAGATTTCAGGGGTGCAACAGGGTGTCCTTTTGACACCGTGGCACCCTTGAAATTGCATTCTCAATTTGCGATTCTCTAATTGAGAATCACAAATTGAGAATGTCTTCCCATTCATTCCTATGGACCTCTAGGCCCATAGGAATGAATGGGGAGGTATTCCTTAATTGCGACTGGCAAATTGCAAGTCGCAATTAAGGAATGTTTAGAAATCGCTATTTTTTTGCGATTTCTACATGCAAAGCCTTTTGCTATTCCTTATTAGCGAATCCTTATGTTTCGCTAATAAGGAATCGCAAATGGCATTGTTGATGCATCTATACCTTAGTTCTTAATTCAGCCTTTCCTTTTTCAATGTTTTTTTTATAGTTCCGTTTCGACTCTTTCAAAACTACTAGATCCTGTGGGGATTTTGCTAGTTGCACTTAATCAGTAATGAATCAGAAATTGATTTATAAATCCTAGCGAAGTTTTCACACACAGTAACTGCCTCGCAATTTTCTCCCAAGCACATTAAAATTTCCATATGATTTTTGCTCACCATTTCTGCTAGGATTGACATATTGCCATTTTCTATGTAGACCTTTATTTTTTGCTTAGGTCATGAGCTCGGTTTTGCCAGCCATAGGAGAAATTAGAGGTGTGCAGGCAAGCATTACAGTAATGGTAAAATGACTGCTAAAAGTGGAGGGACAGAACTTGTAATTTTTTGACAGCAGGACCAAGGTGTCTGAAGCTAGGATATGGTCTATGGTACTACCTTTACCTCTCCCGATAAAGGTTGGGATATCTACCTGGTTCAAAGGACAGGTTATTAACTAGTATTAGCCTTGTTAATGCTTCTCCATATGCCAAGTGTGTAAAATGATCAGCAGGGTCACCCAGCCCATTATTGATTCCGCTGACATGGTTCCCACTATAAGTACCTTTAGTTATATTAAAATAAACCACCCATAAAAAAGAAGCCTCATTCGATTCTCTATCTATTTGATCAAGGAGAATGAGCTTCAGGTCCTCGATGATCCCCACCAGTTGAGCCCCAAAATAATTATAATAAAAATGTATTACGATTATGTTGTTAAACTCTTTAGGATAGGATATTTTCATCAGCTGAAGATGAGAATTAAAAAACAATTCCTTTACTTGACCATTTCCTACCACGGTTGATATCAGAATTAGGAGACCACCCTTCCCCCTGCCAGCAGGTTAAGCAACAGTGGGTGAGCAAAAAGACCTAAACCCATTGATTGCATTATGTTCATAGGCCCATGTTTCCTGAAAGCATATGATGTCAAAGGGTTCAACAAAACCTAGCCAGTCGTTATTGAAAATCTTTTGTCGGATCCCTGCCCTGTTTCAAGAGAGAATCCGCAAACCCTTTGTGTACTGTGTGGGAGGTCTGTCTTCAATTAATGCATGGTTCATCGGGTTCCGGGGGAGTTCGTTTGAAGAGATCCTAAGTGTCAGGAGCTCTTTAGCATTCCCAATACCCAACAAGCCTTGTGATAACCCTGCCCTTCCCCCAGTAACATGGCATCTGGCACTATTGGGGTGGAGCACGATGTTTGGCTTTGATCTGACAGAACCTTCTTTTTGGGAACATTGCTTCTTCAAATGAACAGCATAAGGATCAAGTCAATCGTTTGAATAAAACTTCCAGAGCATTTGGAATCTGTTATGAATAGAGATCCAATGGGCTCTCCATGAGTCTACAATCAGGTGAGGCAAGGAAGCAGCCATTTTCCCCTGGTCACTTGGTGCAAATAAGTGATAAAAGTAACCCAGGGAGATGACAAAAAGCATATCAGGAAGATCCTTAACCCTACTCCTAGTGCTGAGTTTGATCAAGCGATGCACCAGCTCCCGGAACCGGCAGCTGACCACAATACTATCCCCTTCCAGTGCTTTTGGGGAAGGTCCAGTCCAGCCTACTCTTCCCACCTTGAGAATGTCATCAAACTGCCAATTAGTCAGGGCAGAGTTTCTCGCTAGCCAGTGGCAAACTTTATTTTTCAGGGCTGTGTAATTTTCATCTGTGTGCATATGCAACATGAGGAACCCCCACCAGCACTGCCAGGTAGGGGCAAAACTCTGGCGGCAAATGTAAAACTTGATGTACATGTCGACGAATGGATTGATGTAGATGGGAATGGTCGGTGGTGGCTGGTGGGTCTTTAGGCCCTCTACGACTGGGTTCAGTGTCTATTAATGACGATTACTGGTAAGTAAGTGAGACATTTCCCACCCAGCTGTCCCTCAACTACATGTATGAAGTGTATCTGCAGTCCTGTCCAAAGCTACAAACAGTGTGTTCAAAATCGCCCTTGTATAAAGGTGCACAGTGTGGGGTGAAAAGGGCCTATGCAACTTCTCTCTAATTGACCACACCTCTCTGGCTCACACACCGAGCATTTATGACAGCTTCTCCTCCTGGCTCATTGCAACTCAACAGCCACTCCTGTCTTACTCGAGGGGACAAGGCCAGTGCAGCACCGTTTGCACGTGCAATGAATTCATAACAGGGCGTATGAACACACACCACACAAGAAATGCACGAGTCTTGCACAGATTCCATCTAAAAAGGCAAAGTCGATAATATCAACTTCACAAGACTCTGGAGAAAATGATGATTGAGAGGGAAATGTGAAGGAGGCGGATGTCATAAGCAGCAGCCTCTTAGAACTGAAGCCATGACTCTCCAATGCCAGCCAGGTATTACAATTTCTAATGGCTCTTAAATAAATTGTGAACTGTCTTTTTTAAGAATGTATGTTATTGATTCGTGTGAAATTGTCCCTTTTTAGGTTTTGACTAGCGAGCTGCGCACTGCGCAGCTGCAGGGAAAACCTTATGAGAAGAGTAGAGTGGCTTTGGTCCCCGCCTCTGTTTCCATTGGCTAGCTCCATAAATGCAGGCTAGCCATTGGAACAGACATCTGCTTGTCATCCTGAGAGCAGATTCGGGGGCGTTCCTGCAAATTTTAGGCTTTTTGCCCCTTTCGAAATCGCCATGCGGCGGTGGGCGGTGTTTTTTTTTTTCGCATCCATGTTTCTTTTGTTCATTCTGCGGCCGACCGCCGCCGGAGGAAGTCTTGGTCCACGTGAGTGCTTTTGGCCGTTCTCGCCTCTCCTCCCCCTTCCGCCGTTGTTGTCGTCTGTTTCTCTTTTATTTTGTAGGTGTAAGATGCCCCGTGTTGCCTCGTAGTAGCGTTTGCGATCAGCTTCCCCCCCCTCCTCCCGCTGTCCGTGTGCCTCGAAGTAGCGTTTGCGATCAGGTAAGCAGCTGCGTGTGGTTGTTGTTGTCTGTTGTTGCCGTACATCTTTGTTTACATCAATCTGATCTGTTTCTCTTTTGTTTTTATAGGATTATAATGCTCTGACATTATATTATTAGATACTACTAGCCAATTATTTTCAACAGCGAAAATGCCCACACGTATACACATGGCATTCTTTTTGGTATTGTACTTTGCCATCTCATGTAGTCGGATCGCTCACACACATAGTCACCTTTCTCTATGCAGCCTCCCCTAGCCATTTTCGCCTTGCCAAATCCCCGAGTCATCTGCTGCTAACAACTTTCCTCACAGCGCATTACCGGTGGCATGGGGCCCACTTTATCCTTGCGCCTAAGCCTTGCTTCTAGTATGATATTTATTGTAATTCTGCTATAAATATTTGCAACTTTTTAATGCTCGCACACTTCTTATCAGCCTCGCAAATACTCACATCCTAAAATGTAATTTCGTGCCTCCACAGCGCATTACTGATCTTATGCTATTTGTTGGCGCTAGCAGAGTTAAACATTTCTTCGCTAATCTCTACATTTTACACTGCAATAACCTAAAGCCACAGCGCACTAACCCTGACATTATATTA
The DNA here is from genome assembly GCF_964261635.1 of Lissotriton helveticus. NCBI lineage: Eukaryota > Metazoa > Chordata > Amphibia > Caudata > Salamandridae > Lissotriton > Lissotriton helveticus. The sequence goes on along the minus strand of NC_136067.1, from coordinate 1,607,509,453 downwards.
GTAGTTACTAATAGCCAATTATTTTCAACAGCGAAAATGCCCACACGTTAGGTTTTGACTAGCGAGCTGCGCACTGCGCAGCTGCAGGGAAAACCTTATGAGAAGAGTAGAGTGGCTTTGGTCCCCGCCTCTGTTTCCATTGGCTAGCTCCATAAATGGAGGCTAGCCATTGGAACAGACATCTGCTCGTCATCCTGAGAGCAGATTCGGGGGCCTTCCTGCAAATTTTAGGCTTTCCACCCCTTTCGAAATCGTCATGCGGCGGTGGGCGGTGTTTAATTTTTTATCGCGTCCATGTTTCTTTTGTTCATTCTGCGGACGACCGCCGCCGGAGGAAGTCTTGGTCCACGTGAGTGCTTTTGCCCGTTCTCACCTCTCCTCCCCCTTCCGCCGTCGTTGTCGTCTGTTTCTCTTTTATTTTGTAGGTGTAAGATGCCCCGTGTTGCCTCGTAGTAGCGTGTGCTATCAGCCTCCCCTCCCCTCCCCTCCTCCCGCTGTCCGTGTGCCTCGAAGCAGCGTTTGCGATCAGGTAAGCAGCTGCGTGTGGTTGTTGTTGTCTGTTGTTGCCGTACATCTTTGTTTACATCAATCTGATCTGTTTCTCTTTTGTTTTTGTAGGATTATAATGCTCTGACATTATATTATTAGTTACTACTAGCCAATTATTTTCAACAGCGAAAATGCCCACACGTATACACATGGCATTCTTTTTGGTATTGTACTTTGCCATCTCATGTAGTCGGATCGCTCACACACATAGTCACCTTTCTCTATGCAGCCTCCCCTAGCCATTTTCGCCTTGCCAAATCCCCGAGTCATCTGCTGCTAACAACTTTCCTCACAGCGCATTACCGGTGGCATGGGGCCCACTTTATCCTTGCGCCTAAGCCTTGCTTCTAGTATGATATTTATTGTAATTCTGCTATAAATATTTGCAACTTTTTTAATGCTCGCACACTTCTTATCAGCCTCGCAAATACTCACATCCTAAAATGTAATTACGTGCCTCCACAGCGCATTACTGATCTTATGCTATTTGTTGGCGCTAGCAGAGTTAAACATTTCTTCGCTAATCTCTACATTTTACACTGCAATAACGTAAAGCCACAGCGCACTAGCCCTGACATTATATTAGTAGTTACTACTAGCCAATTATTTTCAACAGCGAAAATGCCCACACGTATACACATGGCATTCTTTTTGGTATTGCACTTTGCCATCTCATGTAGTCGGATCGCTCACACACATAGTCACCTTTCTCTATGCAGCCTTCCCTAGCCATTTTCGCCTTGCCAAATCCCCACGTCATCTGCTGCTAACAACTTTCTTTACAGCGCATTACCGGTGGCATGGGGCCCACTTTATCCTTGCGCCTAAGCCTTGCATCTAGTATGATATTTATTGTAATTCTGCTATAAATATTTGCAACTTTTTTAATGCTCGCACACTTCTTATCAGCCTCGCAAATACTCACATCCTAAAATGTAATTACGTGCCTCCACAGCGCATTACTGATCTTATGCTATTTGTTGGCGCTAGCAGAGTTAAACATTTCTTCGCTAATCTCTACATTTTACACTGCAATAACGTAAACCCACAGCGCACTAGCCCTGACATTATATTAGTAGTTACTACTAGGCAATTATTTTCAACAGCAAAAATGCCTACACGTATACACATGGCATTCTTTTTGGTATTGTACTTTGCCATCTCATGTAGTCGGATCGCTCACACATATAGTCACCTTTCTCTATGCAGCCTCCCCTAGCCATTTTCGCCTTGCCAAATCCCCACGTAATCTGCTGCTAACAACTTTCTTTACAGCGCATTACCCGTGGCATGGGGCCCACTTTATCCTTGCGCCTAAGCCTTGCTTCTATTATGATATTTATTGTAATGCTGCTATAAATATTTGCAACTTTTTTAATGCTCTCACACTTCTTATCAGCCTCGCAAATACTCACATCCTAAAATGTAATTACGTGCCTCCACAGCGCATTACTGATCTTATGCTATTTGTTGGCGCTAGCAGAGTTAAACATTTCTTCGCTAATCTCTACATTTTACACTGCAATAATGTAAAGCCACAGCGCACTAGCCCTGACATTATATTAGTAGTTACTACTAGCCAATTATTTTCAACAGCGAAAATGCCCACACGTATACACATGGTATTCTTTTTGGTATTGTACTTTGCCATCTCATGTAGTCGGATCACTCACACACATAGGCACCTTTCTCTATGCAGCCTCCCCCAGCCATTTTCGCCTTGCCAAATCCCCACGTCATCTGCTGCTAACAACTTTCTGCACAGCGCATTACCGGTGGCATGGGACCTACTTTATACTTGCGCCTAAGCCTTGCTTCTAGTGTGATATTTATTGTAATTCTGCTATAAAAATATATGCTACATTTAGGATGCTGGCACACTTCTTATCACTCTCGCAAATACCCACATCCTTTACTGTCATTACGTTACCCACAGCGCATTACTGATATTATGCCATTTACTCTCGAAAATGCCCACATCCTGTAGTGCAATTTCGTTTGCCCACAGTGCATTACTTCTGATATTAGGCTACTATTTAGCGCTAGCATTATCCTCCTTGCAAATGCCTATATCTTTTACTGCAATTCCGTTCCTTCACATCGCATTAATACCACTCATTATTACACTTCTGATTGCATTTTATTTTTCTATCTATCACTCTGTAAGCATCTTTGCAGCTGCACAATTCATTTTTAAAAGCTACAGACGTACTATGCTTAAATGCCACTCTGCATGCCACACTTCCCCTTTACTGCCACCAGTAACGTTGTACACGTTTGCTTGCTTTTGGGAATATCTGCCATATAATGCTGTATTATATTTTACATTGTCTTTAGACTACTTTACTAACACGTATATACATGCCATTCTTTTTTGTATTGTACTTTGCGATCTCATGTAGTCGGATCACTTACATAGTCACCTTTCTCTATGCAGCCTCCCCCAGCCATTTTTGCCCTGCTAAATTCCCACGTCATCTGCTGCAAAAAACTTTGTTCACAGCGCATTACCAGTAGCATAGGCCCACTTTATCCTTGCGCCTAAGCCTTGCTTTTAGTGTGCTATTTATTGTAATTCTGCGATTAAAATATGTGCTACTTTTAAGATTCTAGCACACTTCTTATCGCTCTTGAAAATACCCACATCCTTTACTGTAATTACATTTCACCACAGAATTACTGATATTATGCTATTTGTTGTGCAGCAGGTGCAGTTGCACCTGTGTGGCATAGCTACCCTTGTGTAGGAGGTGCAGTGGCACCACTGTGGCATAGTTACCATTGTGCAGTGGCACCAGTGTGGTCTAAGTATCTTTAGTGGAGCAGGTGCAGTGGTACCAGTGTGTGTGTAGCAGGTGCAGTGTTATCAGTGTTACTTAGCTATAATTGTGCAGCAAGTGCAGTTGCACCTGTGTGGCATAGCTACCCTTGTGCAGGAGGTGCAGTGGCACCGCTGTGGCATAGCTACCATTGTGCAGCAGGTGCAGTGGCACCAGTGTGGTGTAAGTTTCTTTGGTGGAGCAGGTGCAGTGGTACCAGTGTGGCATAGGCGTAGCTGCCATTGGTGGAGCAGGTGCTGTGGTACCAGTTTAGTGCAGCAGCCTGTGGTAGCTATCATTGGTAGAGCAGGTGCAGTGGTAGTGTTGCTTAGCTATGATTGTGCAGCAGGTGCAGTGGCAGCAGTGTGTGGTAGCTGCCGTTTTGTAGCAGGTGCAGTGTTAGCAGTGTTACTTAGCTATAATTGTGCGGCAGGTGCAGTGGCACCAGTATGGCGTAGCTATCATTGGTGCAGCATGTGCAGTGGTACCGGTGTGTGGTAGCTACCATTGGTGGAGCAGGTGCAGTGGTAGTGTTGCTTAGCTATGATTGTGCAGCAGGTGCAGTGGCACCAGTGTGTGGCATAGTTACCATTTGTGGAGCAGGTGCAGTGTTATTAGTATTACTTAGCTATGATTGCACAGCAGGTGTAGTACCACCAGTGTGGCGTAGCTGCCATTGTGCAGCAGGTGCAGGTGCAGTGGCACCAGTGTGGCATAGCTACAATTGTGCAGCAGGTGCTGTTGCACCAGTGTGGCATAGCTACCCTTGTGCAGGAGATGCAGTGACACTACTGGAGCATAGCTACCATTGTGCAGCAGGTGCAGTGGCACCAGTGTGGTGTAAGTATCTTTGGTGGAGCAGGTGCAGTGGTACTAGCACTGGCACCAGTATGCTATAGCTGTCATTACTGGAGCAGGTGCAGTGGCACCAGTGTGGCATAGCTACCATTGTGCAGCAGGTGCAGTGGCACTAGTGTAGTATAGTTAACATTAGTGGAGCAGGTGCAGTGGCACTAGTGTGGTATAGCTATCATTAGTGCAGCAGGTGCAGTGGCACCAGTGTGGCGTAGCAAGTGCAGGGAAATAGTACGGTGTAGGTACCATTGTTCAGCAGGTGCAGTGGCACCAGTGTGGTGTAGGTACCATTGCTGCAGTATGTGCAGTGGCACCAGTGTGGTGTAGGTACCATTGCTGCAGTAGGTGCAGTGGTTTTAGTGTGGCAAAGGTACCATTGCTGCAGCAGGTGCAGTGTCACCAGTGTAGTGTAGCTATCATTGTTGCAGCAGGTACAGTGACAAACAACACATAAATAAAATAATTGACATTTACAATGCCAGTATCTATAACTTTGCCAAAAACAAAACTAAGAAACTCCTGTCTCAGTAGTGAGACTAACAGCAAGCAACAATGACTGTGAATAAGTTTAGCACTTAAAGTCATAAAAACAAGGCATCTAACATGCCCGTATCAATACAATGTTAAGAAAAGAAGCCTAATAATCGCCATTACAATTGATAAACAAAAACTCAGCCAACAGAGTAATGCTTGCCTCAAGAGTATACTTTCAAAAACAGTAAAGGAGGAAAAATATCAATACACCCTGTATTACCTTAGCTTAACTTGTTGCTCTACTTTACTATGTGTTGTCTTACAATTCTCACTTCTTTCTATTCCATATGCCTTTCCTAGCATTATCTTGCTTAACTGCACTATACTTTTTATTATGCACCCATTATTTGAGGATGTTGGTCTACTGTGCTATATGACACCATCATCTAAGCTTGCATTGTGTGTGTGTAGAACTCTATGTATAAGTGTAGAACTCAGTATGTGTGTAAACTCTGTGTTTAAAATGTGTAGGGAGGCTCTGTATGTGTAGTACTGTGTGTGTACAACTGTGTGTGTATGTTACTGTATATGTGTGTAATACTATGTTTGTATAATGCTGTATGTGTGTAATCCTGTGTGTGTACAATGCTGTGTGTGTGGAATGCTATATGTGTGATGCTGTGTGTGCATGATGCTGTATGCATATAATGCTGTCTATGTGTGTTATAAGATGTGTGTGTGTAGCAGTGTGTGACTGTGTAGCTGTGTATGTGTGGAGCTATGTGTACAATAGCTGAGTGATGCTATGTGTATGTGTGATGTTATGTATATGTAATGCTATATGTGTGTAATGTGTGTGTATATAGCAATGTCTGACTGTGTCTCTGTGGCTATATATGTGGAGCTATAAGTACAAGAGCAGAGTGATGCTATGTGTGTAAATGTCATGCTGTGTGTGGCTGTGTATGTGTGGAGCTATGTGTACAGGAGCTGAGTGAGGCTATATGTATGTGGTATGCAATGTGTGTGTGATACTATATGTGTGTGATACTGTGTGTGTCTATAGCAAGGTCGAACTGTGTACCTCTGTACAAGTGTATGTGTGCAGCTATGTATACAACAGCTAAGTGATACTGTGTATGTGATGCTATGTGTATATGATGCTATGTTTGTGTATGTAGCAATGTGTGGCTGTGTGTGTCTGTAGCTGTGTATGTATGAAGATATATGTCCAGGAGCTGAGTAATGCTGTCTGTGTGTGATGCTATGTGTGTGATGCTATGTATGTATAATACAGTCTAACTGTGTATGTCTGTATAACTATGTATGTCTCGTGCTGTGTGTAGTTGTCTATACAAAGCCAGTCAATATGTGTAGAAGGAGAGCTCTGTGTGTGTGTATGTCTCTGTAAACATATACCTAGGTGTGTATATAAGTGCAAATGCAATACATCTAACATTTGCTACACATAAAGCTATTTACTAGTAAACAAAAACGCCATTTATTTATCTGTTTACTCAACAAAAAAAAAAAAGATTTTAACATTTACAATGCCAATAACTCTAACATTGTCAAAGGCAGAACCGTTGCATTGTAAATGCTTGTTTAAGATGTTTGCAAAAAAATAATAAGTGCACTTACATTTTATTTCACTTTTGAATCTGGGAAAGGGTTACTGTCACGCACAAAATCAATTTTTGCACAATGATGCCAACTGTTTCCTTCCTGTCGGGGATAGTCTTCCCTGTCATACTCCGTGCACAGCACATTAATTCGACTTGTAATATTAGACTTCATTTTCAAGGCAAAGATAATGCCTTGAACTAAAATTGGCAATATGTATAAATCATAATATCAGTCTATCAAAATTCATGCCATTTTAGTACCCAATGTAATTACTGAAAACTTCATCAGGCGCAATTCAGACATAATATTGCCACTTTCTGTCATACAAAGTTATGTCAATGGTTGTAAGACTGCACTTAGGTGTAACTTTGGTAACCTGACACATCTGCTGAGGCTGTTATGAGAAATCATAGGGCATAATTTAAGAGGGAGCGATACACCGAGTGAAGTCATTCACCATCGTGAATCTGCCAAAGGCAAACACTTAGCAGCTTCATATAGAGGTTCCGCAAATAGCGGAGAAATATTGTGCGCATCGTAGAATAGCATTTCAAACAATCCTGGATAATTCTGCCTCCTAATGCATTCATAGCAGAAAGCATGGATTGCATACTCCCATGGATTTTGATTAAAAAAAGGGGTAGCCGACGTGACATGATGTACCATCTGATCTGACCCACGGTGACATAACAGGAAGTGATATCACATAATATTTGATGACATAGCAGGAAATGAAGCTGTTTGATATGAAGTGGCGTCACTGAAGTTGAGACCTGCAGTAATTTCAAAACCTGTACAATTAAATTACTTAGTTCAGGAGGTAAATGTCAATTTTATTCTTTAATGATTTATTAAATTGTATAAGCTGATGATTTAAAAAGTAAAAACTAATACTATTTCAGGGGTGCAACTCTAACGTGCTATTGGCCCTGCCAGCAGATCCTAGGTGCACAGCCACCACACAGACAGCTACAGTCATTATATGCCCAAGGATATCCTCAGATGATTATGTACAAATTACAAAAGCCCAGGCACGGGCATCATGCTTCAGGTCCCCTTACAGGATTTCCAGAGACAGACAAAAATGCTCAAGAAAAATCTGTAATAGTCAATAATTCCATTAAAGTCCTACAAAATCCTCGCATTCCCAGGCAGAGCTTTAGATGCCCAGTTACAAGCCAAAATGAGAAGTTGCACCCTCAAATACCAAAGGTAAATAAATCCATGTCCAAATCCAATAATATGTTGAGAAGAGCTTTCAGACCCATCCGGTTTTCAGATTCATCCACTTCTATGAGAGAGCAGTCTCAATTTTGGCTGATCAAAAGTAGGGATGGTAACCTCTTTGGAGTGCAAGCAGCCGTGTGAGTCTGCAACAGAATTCCAAGCGAGGTTCAGATTACACATGAAGCAGAAGTTTGTAACCTCCACATATTGCAGGACAAAACAGACACAAGTCACATGTGCAAATCATATTCAATTCTCGTTTACACATCTCCTGACCACATGAAAGCATGCACAAATTGTGCATAGTTTACATTTCAAGGAATGGAACACAGAATTCGGTGCAAATTACACAGACTTATTCACCGTAGCCCATAACAGTTCTAATAAGTGGGAGCCAAATTTGCACTTTCACTTGCGCTCTCCTATGGAACATGAGCCTTCAGCTTTGACTTTTCCTTTTCACCCTCATTATGCTGTAGTGGCTGACAATAGTCTTTTTCAATTCTACTGCTGAATTTGATCATCTACTCTTGCTATCAGTACTCATTCTGAATAATGTGATGTTGCTAAAGCTTTTTATATATACCCGCCATACATTATAAGGATATTGCAAGTCACCCAGGAGTTCAGTTACCATTTAGGAGGGAGACCAAAGGAATTCCAAAGAGACATGCAATATTCTTATATTGCACTGCAGGGGGTACTTAATTATTATCCCCTTTCCAACAAACCACTTACATGTTTGGTGTGTTACTCTTTCATATGAAAGAGATGGCATGTTTCAACAATGAAGAATAAACGTAAAATCTCTAATGCAAAATAAAGCACACTAAAAAGCAGTTAGATATTCGAACAAGTGCATTGCGAGTCAGATTTAAATAAAAAGCATGGCAGCACAGAATGTAGGGAAACATGCATTGAGATTTCTCCTTTCTAGAATTACCTAGGGTGTAACAAAAATAAACATGTTGCATAAATATGTACTTTCTGCTTATCATTGTTCTCTAGAAAAACTAAACAGAAGAAGGAAAAGCAGCATTTAGTTTTTGTTTTTTAAACTGCAGCTTTTATTATAATCCATCTCCTGCCTTTCAATTTGGCTGCTGGCAGTAGACATGTTGATGTAAGATCTCAACTGTAATACATTATTACTGTTGAGCAGCTACCTCATTTTTTTTATTACAGGTGACTAGGTGTGTCAAAATCACATGCAGTAAGGAATTTAGAGGCAGGTTTTTATGGAGGGACTGCAAGGTCCGAAGAATTACACTAAATATAAATCAACATGCCCACGTCAAGTCAGGCTGTATACACAGCATGTATGTATCTGTAAAACTTTGGCTGCTCCCCCTGCTTGGTACATTAGAGTTTGAAACATAGCCCTGCTTCTTCTCCTGTGAATCTTGTGATAATAACAAGAATATTTACAATATATTTAAGAAGCCAGGAGCACAAACTGATTGAAATCTATCGACATATAAACAAAAGTGATAATTACATCCTAAATTTAAACTATTATGGTTTATGCCGCATATAGTTACAATTTTAAAACAATAGAAATGGGGGGCGTGGCTTGCGCGCCGCACAGGATGGCGGCGTAGATACGAGGCTCCTTTGCCGACCTCTGCTCCTGCTCCTTTTTCGGCGGCACCATCGGGCGGCTCTCACCGGCAAAACAGTATTTCAGCGTCTAAACATGAGGTGAGCCTAGCGCTCTGATTTCTGCCACATTTTGAGCTCTCCCGCACCTTAAATCCAACGCGACTCGATCCACCCGATTCCGGCTGCCATTTTGTTTTCCCTTTCGCGCTTTTTCAGCCTTATGCGAGATGCTGAGTTAAGCACTTTCGCCTCCTCAAGACTGCCTCTAACTAACTTTTTCACTGAAGAATCATTCCAGTGTTTGGCTCTCTAACTCTTTTAATGCTGTTTAATGAATTTGGTGCATTTTTTCTCAATATGTTTTCTTTTCTTTGAGGCTGGACCTGCCGCCATTTTGAGCAATCCTCTTCATGTCCTTCCTTATAATGCACAACTAATACTTTGTGGCACTGTTTTGCAGCCTATTAATAGACAATAAGAGCCTCTTTCAAACCACCTACTTGTATCTTTATGGGGAAATTGCGCAATCTTAAGCTTTCTGCCGCTACCAAGTCTACTGTTTGTTCAGATTCTGACTCCAATTTATAAGATATGGAAGACACCCCTACGGAAAAATCTGATTCTCCATCAGGAACAACTTCTAAAATGCAATCATCCAGTAAACTTCCAACAACGGCAGCGTCTACCAAACGCTTAAAGAAAGACCCTCCTTCACCAGGTTCTGTTTCGGCCTCATCCTCCATGGACCTAATTCTAGAAGAGATTTGCGCCCTCAAACCGTTCACGGAAGAGACCACTAAAACTTTACAATTTTTGCATGACAAATGGTCTTCACTGGACTCTCGTGTTCTTATTATGGAACAATCAACAGAATCTCTTCAGGCCTCATGCTCTCGTATCTCATCTATGGAGGCGTATAAACAACAGCTCAAGAGACAAGCAGAGGATTTGGAAAATTGAAATCGCAGGAATAACCTCCGCCTTTATGTACTTCCGGAACTTTCTGAAGGGTCAAAGCATACTGCCTTCTTCCAATCTTTTCTCCAAAAAATTGTGGATTTACCCGCTTCTTCTTCCTTCAACATTCAAAGAGCCCATAGACTTGGACCTAAGATATCTAACAAACCCGAGGTGTCATTATGCTATTTCTACAAAACACTGACCTTCTACAGGTCCTATCAGCTGCCAAGTCTAAAAAGCAGATCATGTGGGAGGGTCATCGTCTATTCCTCTCACAGGGCGTAGCTAAAGCAACAGCTGACCGTCGGAAAAAGTTCCTGGATATGCGTCCACAGTTACGAGAACTTAACGCCAGATTTGGTCTGCTTCATCCTTGCCTCTTCAAGGTTACCTACAAAGGTAAGACTACCACATTTGAAAATCCAGCGGCCTTACAAGAGTTCCTTCGTCATCATGGACCGGATGTTATGGACACTTGAAGAATTGTTTAATTTGTTCTCCATGGCGTGGTTTTGTGGCAGTTTTCTCGTCATGTTGGTTTTTTATTGATTGTCAATATATTTACCCTTTGTACAGTTGGACCTAATATGTTGTCTATATAGCCCTCTTTTCCCATGTTTCCTCTTCACAATTAATACTTTCTTCTCTCTTTATACAGGTGTTGTACTCCTTCTACTTCTCCCGATGTTTCCCATTAGTTACGTGAAATTCTAATGTTCTTGCAGCGGTTGTACGGTGATGTCTGCTCTCGTCGTCGTCGTCGTCTTCTGGCGCCGTCACCCTCGTTTTCGTGTTGTATCTGTAAGTATGTTTCTCAGTAGTCTGTATTTGACTTGTACTGTCTTCTTGTTCCTTATCTTTTTCTCTTCTTTATTCATTTTTCCACTTTCCTTCTCTTCTTGCTTTCTTGGTTCTTCCCTTCTCTTCTCTTTTATTCTATATTTTTTCTCTTCACATTTTTTCTCTACAACTTTTATTGGTCACTCTAGTAAGCATAATTTTATGTTCATACTTTATTATTGATTTACATTCCGAGTTACTATCTGGAATGTTAAAGGTTTAAATAACACAATTAAAAGGCAGCGGGTGTTGTCACATTAAGCCAAGCTTAAAACTGATGTTGCCCTACTTCAAGAATCCCACCTTTCAGAGAATGAGGCCTCAAAACTTAAGCGATGTTGTGTGGGTCATGTATTTAATTCCCCTGCCGTGGGTAAGAAAAATGGTGTTGTGATTCTATGCCATAAAAAGTTAATTGTTTCTGTTGTTTCTCACGAATGTGATGTTGATGGTCGGTGGGTGGTTGTTAAACTCCTTATAGATAAGATTCCTATAGTTATTTTTAATATTTACACCCCTACCGGTGTTGATAAATCTTTTTGGCCTAAAATTTCTAAAAAATTATACTCACTTAATGTTGATTATATTATCTTTGGTGGTGACTGTAACCAAATTCTAGACCCCATATTAGATAGAAATTACAAAGTTAAATTTTGTACATCCAAAATGCACACTCAATTTACTACTTCCATACATCATAAAGCTTTAGTAGACATTTGGAGATTATGCCATCCTGATCTGAGAGAATATAGTTATTATTCTCCTTCCCATCATTCCCAATCTCATATAGATTATCTTTCTCTAAGTAAATCGTTAGCTCAACACGCTACTTACTCTGACATTGGCTCCATTTTAATTTCAGACCACACTCCCGTTCATGTTGATATTGACCTCATTCCCTTTTCCCCTCACCCAGGCCGATTGAGATTTAACAACTCTTTACTCCTTGATCCCAATTTCTGTACCAAATTCACTGCCTTCGCCACTGAATTTTTTATGAGTAATCATACCCCAGATTCCTCCTTTGTTATGGTGTGGGATTCTTTTAATGCGGCTGCTAGAGGTTTTATTACCAATTTTGTCTCAGAGGAAAAAGCTCATGGAAGCTAAATCGACTCAACTTCTTAAAATTAAACTCCTTGAATATACGTATTATCATTCCAATACTGAATCCTCCCTTAAAGAACTTATTGATACCAAATTCACTTTCAATAAATTAACCACGGATGGGGCCTCCAATTTTTTATTAAAATATAATTCCCGTTATTATGGAGGACAAAATAACATGGGAAAATTACTAGCCAATTATCTGAAAGTACGAAAAGAACGGACTAAAATTGAATCTATTCAAAGTCCTACTGGTGTCTCTTTATTCAAAGACAAGGACATCCTAAACAAATTTGTTGCCTTCTATCTAAATCATTACACTCCTGAGCCCATCCCAAATTCGGCTGATCTTCTTTCCTATTTTCAATCTATACCCTCACCTCCCTCCACCCATGTTGATTTTGGACCCTTGGAATCTGACATCTCGCTTGCTGAAATCTCGCATGCGGTTTCGGTTTTACGTCGTGGGAAAGCACCTGGTCCTGATGGTTTTACCATTGAATTTTATAGTCATTTTGCTTAATTTCTCCTACCAAATCTTTTACTTTTATTTCAATCCTTTTTAGATTCAGGTTCTTCTCGTGGTACGTTTCAAGAAGCCTTGATTTGTTTAATCCCCAAAGATGACAAGGACAATTCTTTATGCAAAAATGATCGTCCTATTTCTTTGGTAAATACTGATTATAAGATTTTTACCAAGATCTTGGGTCTTAGAATGGATCCACTCTTACCCGACTTAATTGGCCCTGAGCAATCAGGTTTTGTCAAAGGAAGACTCTCTTCTGATAATTCCCGCGTCTTTTTTAATGTTTTAAGTAAATCTTCTTCGCTCAATCATCCTTTGGCCGCTATCTCTTTAGACGAGGAGAAAGCATTTGATAGGATTAGTTAGGATTTTATGTTCAATGCTCTCAAATGGGCTGGTTTCCCACCTACATTTATTTCTTTTATCTCCTTACTTTATTCTGGTCCTCAAGCTTCAATATTTGCTAATGGTATGGTTTCCGATTGTCCCCTTTATTATTTGTATTAGCTTTAGAGCCTTTTCTGACCAAAATTCGACTTGACGATAATATTTCTGGTTTCCATTTCGGTTCCAAACAAGTTAAGCTTTCAGTTTACGCTGACGATATTCTTTTATATTGTTCTGATCCTCAGTCCTCTCTTCCTTTCTTCCTCCAACAGGTCTCTTCCTTCCTAATGTTTCTGTATATCGTCTTAACGTTGATGTATATCGTCTTAACGTTGACAAGTGTGAAATCCTACCTTTAAATCATTTATGCCAAAAACACCTTTTCGATCAATCTGGTTTTATCTTGGCAACCTTCTAGGATCAAATATTTGGGAATTTGGTTTGCTCCTCTTTTGTCTAACACTCTTAAACTATACTTTGATTCTATAACCAAAAATTGAATACTGCCATTACCTGAGGGAATCCTCTTTTTCTATCCTGGTGGGGTCGTCTCGATTCAATTAAAATTATGTCATCACCGCTTATACTATACACTGTTTCCATGACTCCTATTCATATTCCTGAATACTATTTTAAGAAGATCGACTCTACCCTACTCAAATTCCTGTGGAGAGGCCAACGTTCTCGTACAGCTCTTGCTGCTCTGAAGAAGGATAAATCTAATGGTGGACTTCGCTTCCCTGATTTTAAAGCTTATCATCGAGCTTTCTCTTTGAAACAAGCTGCCTGTTGGATTTCTACCGATCTCACCTTTTATCCTCCTCTATGGCTAAAAATAGAATCTTCCTTTTTTACTCTCTTTGAGTTTCAAGAAATTCTCTCCTTCACTTCCAATATGACTTCTCTTTGAAACCCTGTTATCTCCCACTCTCGTAATCTCCTTATTCCTTTTTTGTCCTCCTCTTATCCCTCTTTTAATTCCATCCATCTACATCCTATTTGGCATAATAAACATCTTCGAATCCGTAATCGTACCATGTACTGAAAGTCTTGGCATTCCAAGGGTCTGCGATAGATTTCTCAACTTCTTTCTAACGACCAACCTCTTCCCTTCTTGGATCTTCAATCTCAATTTTCCTTGTCTTCGTCATCTCGTTCACAGTATAATTTGCTTTGTCCTATCCTGGTTCAATATCTTCAATCTTTACCTGTTACCAATGACATCCCCACTGTATCTCAAGCTATATCCTCTACATTAGACCATTCTCCTTCTGCCTCTTTTCTCTAAAAATCCTTTCAATTTTCCTTAGATAGACCCAAAACTAAAATTGAGATAGCTTGGGAGAAAGATCTTTCTCAGGATTGGACTGTTCCTCTTTGGGATAAGATATGGTTAAAGATTCATAAGACCTCTAGAGCTGCTAATACCACACAAACCATGTTTTCATTTATAAATGGATTTTATTTACTCCATTGATTTTGTCCACCTTTTCATCAGACACTCCCTCTACTTGATGGTCTTGCCCAAACTCTTCTGCTGATTTAAAACATATGCTATTTGAATGTCCTCCTATACTTCAGTTTTGGAAACTTCATTCTCCCAAATTCAGACAATTTTTAATGTTCAAATTCCTTTCCCCACCACTCACATCTTCCTGGGTTCTCTTTCCCCTCTTTGGCCCCAATCTTCACAAAAATATAAGCTCCTTGACCTTTTAATAGCTATTGGATTTCATCTCATCACCTCCAATTGGAAAGAAGCGAATAATGTCACTTGGTGGAACACAGTTTGTTTCCATCATCGGCTAGATACTAATTATGTTTCTCCCATTTCCCTGGCCATCAAAAGAGATCTCCTCTGGCTTCCCCAAACCAATTACTTATCTTTAGTTGCTTCCCCATCCACTACTTCTAAGTCTCACTCAGACGATGTACAGAAATCACCTTGAATTCCCCCATTGCCTTTTTACCATTTCTTTAGTGCTTGCCAATTATCTTTTGATAATATCTTGTTTGATCTCCTTATCTCCAGATATAGTTATGCTTACGATGATATTTCTATTTGTATATTTTGATTGATTTCTTCTATGAACTTATATACTCTGTATTACTTTTATCAATTACGTTTTTATCTCACAGCATGTATGGTTGTATCATTTTATCAGTTTTCTTCATTTTTGTTCTGTTTGTTTTTCAATAAACTCAAACTTAAAAAAAAAACAATAGAAATGAAATTGTGACTTTGGCTGTCCAAGAAGTGCACTTTCTGTGGGTTGTGGATATCTGTGAGAGCCTTGCATAAATGTTACAGCTTGAGTGCATTGAACCAATTATGAACTAAATCAAAGTTTTGTGCTTGCGAAATACTATGGCACAAATGCGTTACAACCCAAGGTGTGTGTTTTCAAGCAAATTATTGTACCCTGCTTACTGCAGCGCGTGTTATAAACGTTTTGAAGGTTTCCAACAGTATTACTGGTCTTAACATTACCCAGCTCAGTGTTCTTTATGCTATCGATCACAAATTTGAGTCATCCCCGCACCAACTCAAAACGCTTACTTGCATAGGCCCACACATCTCTACAGCCACGTATTAACTAGTTGAGGTACCTTAAAAGTTTGATTTGTCAATGTTTATGTGATTCTGACTAAAATATTATATTTCCTAAATAGTTAATTGCTGTACCTTTCTTAACGTCTTCTATTGTGCTTTTTCATTGCCAGCGTATGGCCATTTCCATTGAACTAGAAGTTGATTTATTAGAGGTTGCAGGAGTTGGTATTGGCTTTTATCGTTTGATGCCGTTGAAGTTGTAAAAAGACGAAGGGATCTATAAAGAATGTGTTTCTTCAAAATTGACTTTCTGTGGGGTTGGAAAATCTTTTGTCTGTCTACATCTTTCAACGACTTCCATTTGCTACTGAGAGGGTAAGGGGAGGGATAGAGAGTGTAAGCTACAGATAATACGCTCATCTCATATGGATGCGGAACAGATTAAAGTCAACTGCTTAAAACTCAACAGCAATAAAACAGAAGTGGTCCTCTTTGGAAGAGACACCTCTCTCTTGTCTTTGGCTTGGTGACCTAGGCATTGTGATTGACAGCCCAACCACAATACCAACAAAGTAATCACAGTTACCTCCGCCTACTTCCACACTCAAGAAAGTGCTAAAATGTCTCTCCCTCTGTATTAATGACAGGTGCAGTACCAGAAAGTTGGGAGTGGGCTATTCCTAAACCAATACATAAAAAGGACCCCTAAATTTATAGATTGATAAGTTTTATGGACTTGGGAAAGAAAGTCTTTTTCAAACTAATCTTAAAAAGATTGAAAAACTGGACAGATAAGGAAGAATCAACACCCATGGAACAAGGTGGCTTTAAAGTCCGTCATTCTACCATAGACCACTGCTTTAGTTTATGAGCCATTGCAAGAAAAGCAAACAAATTTGAAATTGTGTCTCTTTTGTTGCTTTGTAGACTTTCGGGGGGCCTTTGATTTTGTGAATTGTGGGATTCCTTGGGCTGACCGGGATGAATTAGGAATGTGTAGTTGTCTGTTGGTATACTCAAAGAACTCCACCAGGAGAATTGGGTGCAGGTGGAATTAGATCAAATGGAGACCTATCGATAAGATCGAGATACAGAAGGGTCTACAGCAGGGTGTGTGTTGGACCCAACACTGTTTGCATTATATTTGAGGGACTTCCCCAAAATCTTAAAGGGTTCCACCCAGTGGTTAATTTGTAAACAAATTAGGGCCAGGGCTCTCATCAGGAGGAAGCTTACACCAGTCCATTTCTCCTGTTTGCGCCGCCTAAAACAGAACCAACTAGAAACCATGGGCCTTATTTATGAATGCCTTGCGCTACCGGTGCGTCACTTTTTCCCATTTTAAAAGTGACGCACCGGCGGCGCAAGGCCTTCATAAATAAGGCCCCATGAAAGTAGGGATAGGATGGGGCGTAATGGCCAGAGCCAGCTACTTCAGAGCTGAGGAATCATGTTTGAGTCTCTCCGTCGACTCAGCATCCTGTGATTCTGAACAACTCACTTAACCTCCTCTTAAATGAATGTGTCCTTAACTGATGTTCATGAAAAGCATTGGTGTTGATGATTAAATACCGGTGCTGAGCACCAGAAACCACCATCTCAAATGAAGCACTGGATCCAACGTTTTTTCCCCCCAAGATGGGGGAACAACATGTTGTGTCCAGTATATGCAGGGCCCCTGGAATTATGTGGCAGGGGAGCATCAAATTATGCAGCAGGGCTGACTAAATTATGTGGCAAGAAAAGCAAATGATGCGAGATCATGCAGCAAATTTATTGATGCTATTGCTTCATTATTTTGTCAATTTTACACATTGAAATAATGTCTGGACAAACATTTTCCCTCATTAGTACCATTTTAACAACCAAATACTGGAAAAAGGAACACAAAGAGGACTAATTAACCTTTGACCGGGCCTTCCACTACGCATGAGCCCATGCTGCTGCGTTATCAGTAACTTTAGATCCGTTTAAGCAAGAAATCATTTTTTTAATTAAAATTTGCAGATAATGCAGCAGCTGATGGATTATGTAGCAGACAAGGCAAATCCATAAGTATGTGAAAGAAAGTGCGGCTGCAAAATCCCATAATTCAAGTCACCCTGGCTATATGCAGCTGACTTAATCATCATGGACATGACTCAAAAAGGCCTTCCAAAGAAGTTATATGCCTTTCATAAGTACTGTAAAACCAAGAAACGTATGGTCAGTATGGGAAAAGGTTTTTTGGAGAGGATGAGAATAGAAGAGGTGGAATAACATCGCTATCTGGGTGTGCATTTCCCATGCAATTTAAAATGGAAAACACATTGTGAGGTGGTGAAAACAAATGGTGTGCCTACCATATTGGGAATAATGAAATTTAAGAGGAGGCCTGATTTGATGCCACTTCTAAATGCTTTTAAAGCTATGGTGCAGACAAAATGGTTGCAGAGCGCTGAAATGGTATGTAGAGTTGCGAAGGAATTGAAGGGCGGTGCTTCAGAAGGGCTTTGAATATTGTATTGTATTGTTTTGTAATTGTATTTATATAGCGCTTACTACCCCTGACAAAGTGTTGAAGCACTTACTGGCAAGTAGCAAGCTACTCCGGAACCCAAAAAGGATTGCTGGTAGATTAGTATAGTGAAATTCTAGTTAATTTGAGTGGTGGACATGTCAGTCTGTTAGTTGGATTGAAAAGGATAATGGGGCATAGAAGAGGGAAGAGTCTAGAAAGTGTTTATTAGGAGATCATAGGAGTAAGATGAGGTTTGGGAAGAGTATAAGGAGAGAAAGGGAAGACTTTATAGGGGTTGCTTGGGAGATCATAGTAATAAAATGAGGTGTGGTGATCCAAGAGGAAGGACGATAAGGAAAGGGTTATTTTGGAAATCATAGTAGTAGAAAGAGGTTTGGAGTCAGAGATTGGAGGTAGAGGATATATTGAGAGAGGTATAGGGTGAAATACGGTCAACATTTTTTTTTTGCAGTAGGAGTAAAGGAATAAATATTTAGATAAATAAGTACATATTATTACACATATTTATATCAAGAAATACACATATCTAGCTACATACATATAATCAAATTAAATGTTTATATACATAGTGATATGCTGTAAATTTGTTTTTCAGAATGGTGGTTATGTAGGAAATAGCCAACTCCTGAGTAGTCTTCTGAAGGTAAGATAGTTATCTGTGGATCTTATGCTTGGGGGGTAATGAATGCATAATTTGGCTGCTTGAACATCGAAGATGTGCCACCAAAGGTTTTTTCTCGTAAGGTGGGATTTAAATACAAGGTGCCCATCTGGAGCAGAGGTTCTTTTGTTGAATGTATTTGGGGATCTTATTTCTGATAAAAAGTGGTCCTGTTCCATGTTTTGCTTTGTGAGTGAAACAAAGCAGCTTGAATGCGGATCTTCTGGCAACCGGTAACCAATGTAGGGCCCTCACGGCAGGGGAGATGTGGGTTTGTGGCTTCACATGGAGTAGTCTGGCAACATAGTTCTGAATCCGTTGTAGTTTTTTCATAGTTGATAAAGATAATCCGTGGTAGATGCCATTGGCGTAATCAAGTTTAGACAGTGCAAGAGAGATAGTGGCTTTGACCTTGTGTGGAAATCCCAGATGAGAAGACGATGCGTCACAGATTTTTCATTGTAATGAAGCTTGATCTTGCAAATTTGTCTACTTGGACCTTTATTGATAACGTGGAGTCCATGGTGATTCCAAGATTTCTTACTTGCTTAGATATTTTAGGAGGTAGTCCCATATCATCAGGCCAGGCACAAAGGGGGTCATATTAATTCTTCCAATCGCCACATGGTAATATTTCCATTTTGGAAGCTTTCAATTTGAGATAGTTCCATGCCATCCTCAGATCAACAGCTCTGAGGCAACTGAGGAACATAGAGCCTGAGGAGTGAACTGCCTCAAAGGGGCACAGCATCCGAGGGGGGCCCATCGAAGGAGCCTTTGAGGCGCACAGCATCTGGGGCGCACACTGCCTCAAAGGGGCACAACATCCAAGGGGAGGGCCATCTGAGGAGCCCTTGAGGCGCACAGTATCTGAGGAGCACATTGCCTTTGGAGCAATAAGACTCTGAGGAGCACGCTGCACCATAGCAGGCCGTCTGCTAAGGACCACCGAGCCTTTGACGTGTATCATCCAAGGAGCGCGCTGCATGTGGGAAGCCACCTTCCAAGACCCACTCTGCCTTTGAGGCGCACATCATCTGAGACACACCATCTAAGAAGCAGACTGCCTTGAGGCGCAAGGAATTTGAGGAGCACGCTGCATCAGGGACACACACCATCTTAGTTGTACATCAACAACCTCTGAGGTGCAGAATTTGGACCACAACCCTTACAACGAATAAGGTGTACCATGGACACTGAATGCCAATGGCTGAGCTTCTGCTGGGCACAGCATGAGCGGTACTGTCAAAAGTGGGCACATCCTCGGGGTGGGACTGTAGTGTTTCGGGTTACAGCTGTGGTGATTGCTTGTTCATGTGACCACAATCTTTTTGGGATTTGGCGCACGGTGGGCATGCTGTCTGTGAGTTCACTTTTTAATGGGCAAAACTTCTTGTGGACATGTTTCCAGGGGGAGTGGGGGGCACGGTTTATGACAGTCACTGGTATTAGACATGGCAAATGTTTTTACCATAAAAAAGAAGCTAATGAGGCGTAACACTTAAGTGGAATGGGATCCCACCCGATCCCCCTCTTTATGTTGTTCACCAGGTTGGGTTAGATTCTGATGTGCACAGTGTCTAGTTATCACAGTGTATTTGCTATCAAAACGTTTCAACATTTCTAATGTGTGATGTGTTAGTTTAAGAAGTTTTTCGTGGTGTCCTGGTTATGTTGGCCCAGTTTGTGCTTTGGCACGGTGGAAAAGTATGAAAAAATATTACATCTTTTGATCAATAAACAAGATCTCTAATATATTTATAGACTGGAAGTCTCGCATTTGACTGCCCCCACTCTCTTACCAACCCAAAGCGACTGGAAGCTAGCTGAGGAATCAGTAATCCTGGAGCCCGCCAGAAGTAATGGGATGAAACGTGAGTGGACTGAGATATTTTATCTCGAGGGGGCGGCCAGTTTCGCATTTGACTGCCCCCACTCTCTTACCAACCCAAAGCGACTGGAAGCTGCAGTATGCATGGGGACCAAGGGCGGACACCGCAATTTCACCAGATCCTTGAGCTGCCCTACTCACCTGGAGCCTGCACCGATCCGATGATTTTTCCCACTCCCCCACGCCACCAACCCAACCAACGCCGATACAGTAGATGGGGGAGGAGATTGTGGTGCGGGCAGGTATTTGACACAGGAGGAGCGTAAGAGGGAGGTACTCTTTACAGCGATGGGCGCTGAGGAAGGCTCTTATGCCGAAATGAATCCGCCACCGCTGGGACATGTGAAATAAAGCTGTGCCCTGCTCTGAACTCCCAGTGTGGCCTCTGATCTTTTTTCAAAAGGATGTTCCCGTCATATTTTCTGCGCTTGCCTGAAGCACAGCACAGTTGGCCCTGCAGCACGAAGAGACCCGGGATATCATAGGCACCCTGCTGCTTGCAGCATTTTCAAAGACTGAGGAATCAGTAATCCCGGAGCCCGCCAGAAGTAATGGGATGAAACGTGAGTGGACTGAGATATTTTATCTCGAGGGGGCGACCAGTCTCGCATTTGACTGCCCCCACTCTCTTACCAACCCAAAGCGACTGGAAGCTGCAGTATGCATGGGGACCAAGGGCGGACGCCGCAATTTCACCAGATCCTTGAGCTGCCCTACTCACCTGGAGCCTGCACCGATCTGATGATTTTTCCCACTCCCCCACGCCACCAACCCAACCAACGCCGATACAGTGCCTGCTGGGACTTGAAGTTCGACACACCTCACACGAACTTCCATTGGTGTGCCGACAGCAATTGGGGGAGGAGACTGTGGTGCGGGCAGGTATTTGACACAGGAGGAGCATAAGAGGGCGGTACTCTTTACAGCGATGGGCGCTGAGGAACGCTCTTATGCCGAAATGCATCCGCCGCCGCTGGGACCTGTGAAATAAAGCTGTGCCCTGCTCTGAACTCCCCGTGTGACCTCTGATCTTTTTTCGAAAGGATGTTCCCGCCATATATATATATATATATATATATATATATATATATATATATATATATATATGTTCCTCCAAGTCAGTTCCTTTGCGGGAGATGATGCAGCGCTCACTCATGTGCGGTATCCTGCGGCAGAACCAAGCCGCTATTATCCTCAAAACTTTCTCCCAGCTGGGAAAAACGGGTCGCACAGCCAACTTTGGGATTTAAACAGCAATCCTTTTTATTATCATTTTCAAGGGCAACAGGCACAGAGATCTACGCGTTTCGGTGTCACTCCACCTTGCTCACGATCACCGGGTTTGCCCCACCCACAAACATTTAACCACAAAATTTTTTTCATTTTTTTCAAAAACCGTGTTTCCTGTCACATGGTATGCTAAGAATTGTGGTTCTTGTAGTTTTTACTAGTTTTCGACAAAAAGACTATTTTTGAAAGGGTGCATCTCAATTAATAAATAATAGAAATACCCAAAATTAAATGCATTTTAGTCAATTGCCTTCCAATAGGCCAAATACCGTTCTTTGTAATGCCTTCCAATAGGCTCTACTCATACTTATTATTCTTGCACAAATTGTTTTTATAACAGTTCAAAGGTGCACATATAATTCCTCCGATTGATTCAACCCATTCGGGTGCAGGGTCCTCAGGTTAATGATGAATTTAGATTCCACTTGTCGCAGTTTTTTCTCTCGATCACCCCCCCGCTCACTTTTGAAGATAGTTTGAATGCCATAAAATTTCAGTTTTTGCCAATCACCCTGGTGTGCAATTTCCATGTGTTTGGCTATGGCATTGGAGCGGTCCTTGTGAATTGTGGCCCTCATATGTTGTAAGATTCGGTTCTTCAATTCAACAGTTGTACTTCCAACATATTGCATTGGGCAGGGGCACTCCACCACATAAACAGTGAACGGTGTTTTGCACGTGATACACTGACTGATTTTCCATTTCTTTTTGTTTGCCAAAATTATTTCTTTTGTTGGCTTGGCTATCTGGCACATTTTACACCCATGGCATTTCATAAATCCTTTGGTTTTCAGCCAATCATCCTGTCTCTTTTTCTGGAAGTGGCTGTGTATCAGATGGTCCTTTAGATTTTTAGCACGCCTGTAGGTTATTGTTGGATGTGTTCCCACAATCTCTTTGACCGTGTTATCTAATTGTAACAATTTCCAATTTCTGCGGAGAATTTTGCCAATTTTTTCACTCTCTTGTGAGTAGTCTGTTATTAAACGAATCTTATTTTCCTCGGGATCTTTTCCTTTGTTTATTCTCTTCAAACAATCCTCGCGTGTTTTTGTACAGCTTTTTGCGAGGCAATCTTTTACTGTTTGTAATGGGTATTTCCTTTGAATGAATCTTTCCATTGTACGTTTACTGTGCCTTTTCCATTCGTCTTCTTCACTGCATATCCTCCGGACTCGCAGAAATTCACCGTAAGGAATGCTGTTTAATAGTGGCTTTTGGTGGAAACTGGTGGCTTCTAGCGTGGCATTGGTGGATGTTGCTTTGCGATGGAGAGTTGTGTGAATTTGCTGATTTTTATATAAATTTCTGTGTCCAAGAAAATTATTCTCTCCTTGCTCATATTGTATGTGAATTTAAGATTTTTCACACTTGTGTTCATAGTCTGAAAGTATTCTTGGAATTCTGTTTCCGTTCCATCCCAGATTATAAATAAATCATCAATGAATCGCTTCCAACTCACCACTTTATTCACCGACCATTCATTATTTGAGTTCCACGCGACTTCCTGTTCCCACCACCCCATGGTTAGGCATGCATACGATGGACTGAAGGAAAAACCCATGGCCGTCCCGCTCCGTTGTTTATAGATTTCACCTGCAAAAGTGAAGATGTTTTGTTCCAGGCAAATTGTTAACATTTCTTCCAACATTTCATTGTGATTGTTGAATTCCAAAGTTCTTTCTTTCAAAAAGGATTTACAAGCCTTTACACCCATGTCGTTGTCAATATTGGTGTACAAACCAATTACATCCATTGAGATAAGCCAGTAAGATTCCTGCCATGGTGTATCAACCAAGTTTCTCAATAGGTCACTTGTATCCTGTATGTAGGAGTTCAATTTTGATACTGAGGGTTTTAGGAAGTGATCGACATATTCCGCCATTGGCTCCAATAATGAACCTTTCGCGGAAATGATTGGCCTTCCAGGTGGATTTTTTTGGTCCTTGTGTATTTTTGGCAAAAAGTAAATAGTTGCCAAAATCGGGTGAGCCACAGTAAGGAATTTCAATTCCATTTCATCAAGTAATCCATTTTCCTTCCAACAGTTTAGTTTTGCATCAATTGTCTTTTTTAGTTCCATTGTTGGATTGGTTTTCAATTTTTCATAGTGCATTGGGTTCCTCAGTTGTCGAAGCGCTTCCTTTTCATATGCGCTGCGATCCTGAATTATCACGTTGCCGCCTTTATCGGCAACTTTAATTTCAATGTTGTCATCCTCCATTAGCTGCTTGAGAGCCAGTCGTTCGTCTTTCGATAAGTTATCTGGGCCATAATTTAATTTCATTTTGTATAAATCCTGTATAACTGCTTCTTGGAACAAATCCACTTTGTTCCCAGGACTTAATTGTGGGTAGAACTTTGATTTCGGTTTTTTACCACTTAATCCTGCTCCACATTGGGTTATGGCCTGTGAAATGGTGACTTCATGCATTGGATCTTGCGTGATATTCATTAGAGTCAAAAAACCTTCAACATCAGTTAGTGGTACATTTTGCTCCTTGGATCTTTCTGCAATGGTGTCTCTTTCTTTCAGTGTTTTTTCCCGAAATGCTTTTGCAAGTTTAATTTTTCTTATGTACAGGTATAAATCAATTCGCACCTGTGCCAAGTTCATATGGCTTTTTGGACAAAAGTTTATCCCCCTCTTTAGTAACGATATTTCAGTTGTGGTCAGTAATCTTTCAGATAAGTTTATTACTTGTAATTCATCTGCTATTTTTTCCTCTGCCTCATCGTTCTCGTCTCCACACCAGTCCTCTCTACTCCGCCACTTGCTCCTTTTACCTCTTCTGTGGCGTTTTTTCCGGGCCATTGTCTGCCCCTTCCCCTTCCTCGCCGTGACTGGAATTGAGGTGCAGGGCGGTTCCGTTCCCAATATCTTTGTTGCAATATGAGGCGCATGTCCCCTAAAAAAGGCATCCTTTTGGCATTCTCATTTTCGTCTCTAGATATTTGTTCCGTGGACACTGTGGAAGACGCTAAACTGGACATGCTCGACCAAGCCATTTGTTCCTTCAACCCATCAAATTTCCTTGCAAACGAGAAAATGCGCCCATCCGCATAATCATTAGTATCTCTGATAAATTTAGAATGTTTTCTGTCCATAACTATTTCCTCATGTTTGTCGATTTCTGCTTCAAGATCCTCTTTGAATTTAGTCATTTCAGATGTTAATTTTAAAGCATTAATTTCTTTCTCCACTTCCTGCAACTCATCTTTCAGCTTCTCCAAAGCTATCTTGATATGTTTAATCAAAATGATAATTAGTCCCAAAGATGACTCTAGGACATGTTCGCCCCATTCTTCTAATAATTCATTGGATGCATCATTGTTGTTGGGCATCAATAATATTCTCAAACCCCTGGGTACCATTTTAGCTTCCAAATATTTCTCTAGTGTAATAATTTCCCAGGATTTGTTAATCTCCTTGCGGCTCAATTTCTCCCAATTCTTCAATTTGCTTCTCGCATCCGTTTTCCCTGATGTTGAACCTGCACCCGTTTTTTCTCTTGGGGTGGTCTTGTCAAAAAGTTCATTGACTTTCGTTGCGCGTTTTGCTTCGCGCTTTTCCATGTTTGTACCTGTATTTTCGTTTCCCTCCAATAGTACTGATAATTTTACAGGCGGATTGACTGTTTATACCCAATTGCTGGTCGGTACTTTACTGGTGACCAATAGTAGTATTCTGAATCCGCTGACTCTCAGTGGAACAATTGCGGTTTCTAACTAGGTCACTCGATTTTCCGATGAAAAGCCAAATGCCGGTTTTTTAACATGCAGACGCTTCACTCGCATACATTCAGAAACACACGCTTACCGTTTCTTGCTAGCGCGTGTTCATTCTCTTTGCTTTTTTAGCGTTTCTGCACAGCTGGTATCAGCACTGTAAATGTTCATTTGTAACAGGCTTCCTCTTACGTTACACAGCATCGACGGTCGCTGCCTCCCTCGTTAATGTTCCTCCAAGTCAGTTCCTTTGCGGGAGATGATGCAGCGCTCACTCATGTGCGGTATCCTGCGGCAGAACCAAGCCGCTATTATCCTCAAAACTTTCTCCCAGCTGGGAAAAACGGGTCGCACAGCCAACTTTGGGATTTAAACAGCAATCCTTTTTATTATCATTTTCAAGGGCAACAGGCACAGAGATCTACGCGTTTCGGTGTCACTCCACCTTGCTCACGATCACCGGGTTTGCCCCACCCACAAACATTTAACCACAAACATTTTTTTCATTTTTTTCAAAAACCGTGTTTCCTGTCACATGGTATGCTAAGAATTGTGGTTCTTGTAGTTTTTACTAGTTTTCGACAAAAAGACTATTTTTGAAAGGGTGCATCTCAATTAATAAATAATAGAAATACCCAAAATTAAATGCATTTTAGTCAATTGCCTTCCAATAGGCCAAATACCGTTCTTTGTAATGCCTTCCAATAGGCTCTACTCATACTTATTATTCTTGCACAAATTGTTTTTATAACAGTTCAAAGGTGCACATATAATTCCTCCGATTGATTCAACCCATTCGGGTGCAGGGTCCTCAGGTTAATGATGAATTTAGATTCCACTTGTCGCAGTTTTTTCTCTCGATCACCCCCCCGCTCACTTTTGAAGATAGTTTGAATGCCATAAAATTTCAGTTTTTGCCAATCACCCTGGTGTGCAATTTCCATGTGTTTGGCTATGGCATTGGAGCGGTCCTTGTGAATTGTGGCCCTCATATGTTGTAAGATTCGGTTCTTCAATTCAACAGTTGTACTTCCAACATATTGCATTGGGCAGGGGCACTCCACCACATAAACAGTGAACGGTGTTTTGCACGTGATACACTGACTGATTTTCCATTTCTTTTTGTTTGCCAAAATTATTTCTTTTGTTGGCTTGGCTATCTGGCACATTTTACACCCATGGCATTTCATAAATCCTTTGGTTTTCAGCCAATCATCCTGTCTCTTTTTCTGGAAGTGGCTGTGTATCAGATGGTCCTTTAGATTTTTAGCACGCCTGTAGGTTATTGTTGGATGTGTTCCCACAATCTCTTTGACCGTGTTATCTAATTGTAACAATTTCCAATTTCTGCGGAGAATTTTGCCAATTTTTTCACTCTCTTGTGAGTAGTCTGTTATTAAACGAATCTTATTTTCCTCGGGATCTTTTCCTTTGTTTATTCTCTTCAAACAATCCTCGCGTGTTTTTGTACAGCTTTTTGCGAGGCAATCTTTTACTGTTTGTAATGGGTATTTCCTTTGAATGAATCTTTCCATTGTACGTTTACTGTGCCTTTTCCATTCGTCTTCTTCACTGCATATCCTCCGGACTCGCAGAAATTCACCGTAAGGAATGCTGTTTAATAGTGGCTTTTGGTGGAAACTGGTGGCTTCTAGCGTGGCATTGGTGGATGTTGCTTTGCGATGGAGAGTTGTGTGAATTTGCTGATTTTTTATATAAATTTCTGTGTCCAAGAAAATTATTCTCTCCTTGCTCATATTGTATGTGAATTTAAGATTTTTCACACTTGTGTTCATAGTCTGAAAGTATTCTTGGAATTCTGTTTCCGTTCCATCCCAGATTATAAATAAATCATCAATGAATCGCTTCCAACTCACCACTTTATTCACCGACCATTCATTATTTGAGTTCCACGCGACTTCCTGTTCCCACCACCCCATGGTTAGGCATGCATACGATGGACTGAAGGAAAAACCCATGGCCGTCCCGCTCCGTTGTTTATAGATTTCACCTGCAAAAGTGAAGATGTTTTGTTCCAGGCAAATTGTTAACATTTCTTCCAACATTTCATTGTGATTGTTGAATTCCAAAGTTCTTTCTTTCAAAAAGGATTTACAAGCCTTTACACCCATGTCGTTGTCAATATTGGTGTACAAACCAATTACATCCATTGAGATAAGCCAGTAAGATTCCTGCCATGGTGTATCAACCAAGTTTCTCAATAGGTCACTTGTATCCTGTATGTAGGAGTTCAATTTTGATACTGAGGGTTTTAGGAAGTGATCGACAATATATGTGATATATAACAGGAACTTCGTCCGCATATCATCCACTGGACACAAAAAACTAATCGGACCCAAGCAGGTAATTTTGCTAGTCTTTATTTAGTGCAACCTCTGATCGCCATGACGCATGACCCTGGGCCTATAGACATAACCAACAGACTTCTGCCTAATCCACCCAACCTTACTCACAGTAGCGAGATGTCGTATACAATACACATGTTATTCTCCATTAAGAACCCAGAATTTGTTGTTTGTGCAAGTTTCGCAGTAAATAAATAAATAAATATCCATATATACATAATAAATATTAAATAAAGCCCATTTCATTAAAAATACATCAAATGTAAAAATATGGCTAATATTTCATTTATATATTTGCATTCACCCAAATAAATTCAGAAAATCATTATAAATTCAGTAATACGAATTAATCAAGAGATGTGCAAAATCTGCTAAATCTGTGCAAAACAAGCAACTGTCCTTTCTACTGGGTTACACAATAAGGAGAATTTTGAAAATAGAAGCCCCAGTGGGCTTACTGTGTTTGTGGATAACTGCGTCTATATTGCCCGCATAGACATATACTGTCCTATGCACAAATTGATAAGAGTGATAAAACTTTCTCCCTTGTGAAAATAATAAAATCATGATTTTAAATGAATCTCTGAAGCAGTTTTCTGTTTGTATGACACACCCCACTAATTTTTTCATGTGCATTACTTATAATAGTTGTGCTGGCTTATATGTTGTTCCCTTATTTCAATTTATAAGCATGTGTACAAGTCTTCAGTCGCATTGAGGCCATTCGGTGTCTTGGTATTCAAATCAAGAATGTATCTGGTCTCAAGTAGTCTCAAGCGTGCCTCTCTGTCTCCTCCTCTACGAAGTGGCAGCACCATATCAATTGCATAATAGCTAAGGCAATTCAAATCACCATTGTGGCATGAATTGATATGCCTGGCCACTGGGTAAGCTTCATCCCTGTTGGTAACTGCCCGCATGTGCTGGAGTATGCGTTTGTGGACCTGTAACTTGGTACTGCCCACGTACCGTAGCCAACACGCACACTCCAGCACATACACGACGAAATCTGATTTGCATGTCAATTTTTTACCAATCAGATTCGGAACCTCACTGAATAGGGATAAAAAAGTTGTTTTGTTTTTCCCCAAGGTGCAAGCCTTGCAAGTGGCACATTTCATAAAGCCCTTGCTTTTCTGGAGCCAGTTGTTTTTATTCGCCACCTCCGGACTACTTTTGACCAGCATGTCGCCCATTGACCTGGCACGGCTGTATGTTATTGCCGGATAACCGGCCAACGTTTTGCCAATCACGGGGTCCCCCATGACAATTGGCCAATTTTTGCGAATGATCTTCTGCAATTGCTTATGTTGGCGACTGTATGCTGTGATAAATCTCGGTTGCCCACCTGCACTGCCTTTCACTTTCAATACTTCATTGGGTTTCCCCTCCGTGTTTGGCAGAATGTTAACCCTGTTGGATCTTATCATAGCTTTCTCAACCAAGACCTCTGAATAGCCCCTATCTAGGAACCTTTTCTTGCTGTCTAATTGCGATGTCAAGCATGTCTCATCTGTGCTGCATATTCTTCTGATCCTCAGCATCTCCCCGTAGGGCATGCTGCGGATCAGGTGGCCTGGGTGATGGCTGGACGCATGGAGAACCGTGTTGCCCGCGGTCTCCTTGCGATATAATCTGGTTTGGAGTCCCCCTCCTATCACCTGGACTTCAAGATCTAAAAAGTTGACTTTTTTGTTACTGATCATACCGGTAAAGCTTAGATTCAAGTCATTTGTATTAAGGTCTGAAATAAACTGTTCAGCTTCTGTGATTGACCCCCTCCAGATTATGAAGAGGTCATCTATGAATCTAAGTAGTGATACAACATTATTAGCCATCACCTCTGCATGTGTGATTCCCAAGACCAGCTCCTCCCACAGCCCCATGTGCAAGCACGCGTAGCTAGGGGAGAAGCAGGCCCCCATTGCAACCCCTCTCAGTTGCTGAAACACCTGATTTTGGAACAAAAAGTAATTGTTTTTGAGACAAAACTCCAACATTTCCATAATCATCTTGTTATGTTCTAGCATGCATACCGGTCTCTTATTCAAAAAATGTGCAACTGCTTTCAAACCATCTTTATGGTTGATACTCGTGTATAGAGCAGTCACATCAAGTGTGATCAGTAAATAATCATTATGCCACACAATTGTTTTGCTGTGCCCTGCTCTGAACTCCCCGTGTGGCCTCTGATCTTTTTTCAAAAGGATGTTCCCGCCATACATATATATATATATATATATATATATATATATATATATATATATATATATATTTATTTATTTATATATTACCTACTGGCGGTCGCCAGTAGGTAGTTATAGTTAGGATTGGCTACCATAGGAAATCCGCAACATTCTATTGGGAATAACTCTGGCGTCGGTTGAGGAATTTGTGTGTAATTTTCCAAAATTTTTGCCGGCTCCACTGCGCTCCTTCCCTGAAAGTTTCGGGAGGATTCGTTTTTTTTTTTTTTTTAAGGGGCTTGGGGCCAGATGTAGGTAGGCTTTTACCGGTCGGTAACGGCCGAATTCGGCCGTTACCGACCGGTAAAAGGCATTTGAGATGTAGGGGGCAGAATCGGTAAATTTACCGTTCTGTAAATTTACCGATAGGTAATTTTACAGAATCTGTAAATATACCGGTCGGTAAATTTACTGACCGGTATATTTACAGAATCTGTAAAATCGATATGTAGGTGGGACTCTTATGAGTCCCACAAGGCCTTAGAAATCGGTATTTTACCATCAAATTCAATTTGATGGTGAAATACCGATTCAGGTGTGCATGCAAATGTGCGCATGCACACCTGTGCCATATGACAGGCAGACCTGCCCTTAGGGCAGGTATGCCTGCCATATGGCCCCCGAACCTTTTTTGGGGGTGCTAGAGGGTGTCAAAGTGACACCCCCTGCACCCTTGCCAAAAATCTGTATTTACCGATCGGTAAATACCGACCTGTAATGCCCCATTCATTCCTATGGGCTTCATAGCCCATAGGAATGAATGGAGCATTACAGGTCGGTATTTACCGATCGGTAAATACCGACTTTTACCGATTCGGTAAATAAACATCTGGATTTCCCTACATCTCCCCCCTTCATATTTACCGACTTTTAAATACCGAATCGGTAAAATTCGGTATTTAAGGGTCGGTAAATATGCTTTACCTACATCTAGCCCTTGGTCTGGCCCGGAGTGACGCACCGTTTAAAGAGCGCCTGGCAATCACCCGAATTTATCGACCAAACTTTGTTGGAAGTGGTAACACATAGGGTGACGGGTGCCGCCCAGGAATGAACCTCGGTGAAAAACGCCCGGATTAAGTGATGAAAGTGCACCGGTCTGGGAATCCCGGTGTGGTATAATGGAGCACAAATATCAGACAGCACCCACTGGAGGGTTGAAAATGTGAGGTGAGAGCGCACTACATTACCAGCAGGCCTAAAAACTTTGTCGAAATGAGACGCCCATTAGGGGGCAGAACATTAGATAAGACAATCCCCGGTTTTTAAGTGCGTTCACATCTCGTTTGCTGTGGCTCTCTCTGAGGAAGGTCGAGGAACGACAGAAATGCATTAGAAATGTTATGCCACTTTGGAAATAAAACCGTAAACCAACCGGAATGTGTGCCGCTCCATTACCTTTTTGCTGAAAGAAGGTCTGTTGGATATTAAGGGGCTTGGTCCGGCCCGGAGTGACGCACCGTTTAAAGAGCGCCTGGCAATCACCCGAATTTATCGACCAAACTTTGTTGGAAGTGGTAACACATAGGGTGACGGGTGCCGCCCAGGAATGAACCTCGGTGAAAAACGCCCGGATTAAGTGATGAAAGTGCACCGGTCTGGGAATCCCGGTGTGGTATAATGGAGCACAAATATCAGACAGCACCCACTGGAGGGTTGAAAATGTGAGGTGAGAGCGCACTACATTAACCAGCAGGCCTAAAAACTTTGTCGAAATGAGACGCCCATTAGGGGGCAGAATATATATATATATATATATATATCCAACATACCTTCTTTCAGCAAAAAGGTAATGGAGCCGCACACATTTCGGTTGGTTTACGGTTTTATTTCCAAAGTGGCATAACATTTCTAATGCATTTCTGTCGTTCCTCGACCTTCCTCAGAGAGAGCCACAGCAAACGAGATGTGAATGCACTTAAAAACCGGGGATTGTCTTATCTAATGTTCTGCCTATATATATATATATTTATATATTACCTACTGGCGGTCGCCAGTAGGTAGTTATAGTTAGGATTGGCTACCATAGGAAATCCGCAACATTCTATTGGGAGTAACTCTGGCGCCGGGAGAGGAATTTGTGTGTAATTTTCCAAAACCTTGGGCAGCTCCACTGCGCTCCTTCCCTGAAAGTTTCAGGGGGATTGGTGAAGTGGGGGCCGAGAAAAAAGGGGGGTCCCAAAACGTGTTTTCCCCATGTTAATTTCCATAGGACGGTCTGACAAGTCTACAGCCCGAGCCGCTGAACGGAATTACACCAAACTTGGCAAAATTGTAGGGACTGATACGCAGATGTGCCTTTGCTATATTTGCTGAAAATTGCTCCAGTGGTTTTTACGAAAATTAACTTCAAAAACACATATATATCTATATGCGCGCTTCGAGCGCTTACAGATACGCGTACCGGGGAGCGCACCCGGCGCGCTACGGGAGTGCGCGAGCGGAAAGCTCATTGGCTGTCGGGTGTCTGTCAACATTCTAAACAGTTCGGAGAGTCCGCCATCTTGTGTCTCGGTAGAATCGAGACACAAGAGGTGAAAAAGAAAGGGGGAAATAATTAAAAGGGGGCAGAGTAGAGACCCCCTGACTCCCTAGGTTTTCTGAGGGGGGCCTAGAAGGACCTTAGAGGGCAAAAAAATAGAGTAAAAAAATAATGTAGAGTGTTTAGAGGTAAGTTAGCTCTGAAAAGAGCTGTTGTGTTAAGTGGGTGTTTTTTGTACCTACAAGTAGGTACCAATGCAGAGTCTTATATTCAAGAGGAAAACCCTATTCCCCTCATCTGTAAAATGCACACCATCTCTCCTATAGATGTCTTGCATGTTGTAACGCAAGTTGTTGTGGTAAATGGAAGCCATACCATAGTCTCGGAGGAAAGCAGAAACAGATTTATTTACATGTTTCCTTGCTTTCTCAATCTGTGGACAAAATTGGTTGGACCAGTTCCATTTTTGCCTTTGGCATATATTAGAAAATACCAAGGCAGTTTTTGGAAAAAGTGACATCAATTGCCCAAAGATGTCCTTTAAAAGCATTTCCAGACCTACCCCAGTCAAAGTGCCTAAGTCATTTCCACCACAGTGCACAATTATAAGGTCAGGGTGTGGTAAATGCATAAAGGATTTTACAAATGGTATCAATTGGTGACTCCTCAATCCTCTCTGTCCAATCCATACAATGTCCACATTTGGTAAATCAAGATTGTAAATACCTCTGTTAGCTGCGGATTTTTTACTCCAGTGGACATAGCTATGACCCACAAACCTGACTTTTGTCATTTTGAAGATAGATGTGCTTCTAGTTAGATGAGTTGTGGAAATGAAATGGCAGTTTGATTATGAATAAAAGTGGTTGTGAATCAGTGCAGTTGAATAACCATAATTGATTGGAGCTTTGTTAAAAATCTCCACTGAAAATTAGGGTGCATGCATTTTTTTTTGTAAGAAGTCATTTCAATGGTTGAGAAAAAGTCATTTAAAGAAACATTGCATTTCATTAGCTAGTAGATTGAGAGGTCATACAGCCTTGAAGGATTGTTTTGCAACATAGTATGATGAACTTGTGAACTGTGTGCTGGTTGAAGAGGGAGTTACCATGGTTACTTGGTGAATGGGCACTGGGGGGATGGGTGAATGTTATGTGAGTTTCAAAGTCTTGAAATGTACAACCAATTAAAATGTGCAGTTTGGTTTTGAATTTGTGTGGGAACAATTTTTATTGGCTATGTACAAGAATATGGGTCTGAAATTAGAAAGAATCTGTGCCATTATTGAAAGGCTCAAGTGAAGGAAGCACTGTTCAGATATTCTGCTTAAGAATATCTGTTGACTGTGACTGACACTGTTTGACATCTTCCAAAGCATTTTTAAAGGTGAGTAATGATTCTTTTAAAAAAGATAGAGAGCTTAAAGATGTTTGACAAGTATCACAGTGAGTGTCTGTGTGAATTAAGGAATTATATTTTTACCTTTTTCCATAATGTTAGCTGTGTGTTTATAAGGTAGACTTCTTTATAAATTGTTTTCATGCTTGGATTCAATGCTGGTTTAGAAATTGTGTAATGGCTTCATTGGACTTGTAAATATGCTCCTTTTTTTGAAGCGTCTTGTGCAACTTGTAACATGGGTGGAAGTAGTGAATGTATGGAGAGGGATAGGAATAGCAGATAGAAAACCATATGAAATGGTGTGGGAGATTCATAAAGTATTTCAGTAATGGTATCAATTGAAATGGAATATGAGATAGAGAGGGGCATATTTACAAGACTGTTGCGCAATGTTTGACATGGGTGCAAGCAGAAAATGCATGCAGAATATTAAAATTGGCACCCAGACAAGAATATGAAATGCTGTGAGAGATGTTTAAAGCTTTTTTTATGGCATAAATTGAGATAGAATATACAAAAAAAGAGAGGCATATTTACAAGCTGCGTGCGCAATCTTTGACATAGCTGTGTGTTTATAAGGTAGACTTCTTTATAAATTGTTTTTATGCTTGGATTCAATGCTGGTTTAGTCTGGGTGCATATTTTATTATTCTGCATGCATTTTATGCTTGCACCCATGTCAAAAACTGCGCAAGAGTCTTGTAAATATGCCCCTCTTTATCTTATATTCCATCTCAATTGATACCATTACTGAAATACTTTATGCATCTCCCACACCATTTCATATGGTTTTCTATCTGCTATTCCTATCCCTCTCCATACATTCACTGCTTCCACCCATGCTAAAGGTTGCACAAGGCGCTTCAAAAAAAGGAGCATATTTACAAGTCCAATGAAACCATTACACAATTTCAATTTATCATAATAATGAGCCACTAGAGTGCTAACATTCAGAATTTATGGAAAATGTGTGACACATCTGAATGCCTTGTTGATGGAACCAAAGTAAACAAGCACTGAAAATGCAATATATCTCGACCTCGTTGTCAGACATACTGTTGGTGGAGACAGACATGGTACATTATATCTAACATTCTGATCATGTGCCTAAGATCACACTGTGAGTGAAGCTTGATTCACCCATCATTGTAATCTTAGGCAGAGTCACACATACTGTTGGCAGAGACAGACATGGTACATTATATCTAACATTCTGATCATGTGCCTAAGATCACACTGTGAGTGAAGCTTGATTCACCCATTACTGTGATGTTAGGCAGAGTCACATATACTGTTGGCAGGTTCAGACATGGTACATTATATCTAAAATCCTATTAATCTGCCTAAGATCACACTGTGAGTGAAGCTTGATATAATGAGCAACTAGAGTGCTAACATTCAGAATTTATGGCAAATGTGTGACACATCTGAATGCCTTCTTGATGGAACTAAAGTAAACAAGCATTGCAAATACAATAGATTTGGTGTGATCTTAGGCACATGTGCACCATATTACATGTAATCTACCATCTGTTTGTCTGCAAGCAGTATGTGTGTCTCTGCTGATATTATTTCAAAGTATCTACAGGCCAAAAACAGACAACCTATATACAAACAAGACATAACGTTATTTAGTTATTCGTTTTTTACAGAAAGCAAAGCACATGTAATGTAAATGAGCCTTTTGTTTTATACTAGTGTTTATATTGTTTACTTATTGCAATTGATGTGTAATATGTTTGTAGTGGTCTATAATATGTTATTTTTTCTTTACTACAGATTATAATCATCTATACAAACAAACTAAAAGATGCCTTCTAAGGCAAGAAGAGAAAAGATTCATAAAAGAAAATTAAGGACTAAGGAAAAAGAAAATCAACAACCAACCAAAATAAAATCTTCAGAGAAAAAGAAAAATGCTCCTGGTAAGCAATCTAAAAGTTTTCTCAGGAACTTATTGAAATGTCAAGAATTTTTTTTTTTTTTAGAAAAAACATTGAAACACCTGTAAGTTCAAAGAAAACAGGATGTCCTTCTAAAAATGTTAGAACAGTACAAGGAGATGTTACTTTGCATACCGAAAGAAGAAGCAAGCAATTTTCTGAAATACGTAGACGAATGTTTTACAACAGAATAGTAACACATTTATTAAATGTAAAGAGGTATAAAAAAGACTGCTTTTTACAAGAAAAAAAAACATAGTTAAGATCGTGGATGAAGCATTTAAAGTGAAAAATAAATTGTTTTGTTTAGTAATGAATAGAATTCGTACACTTGATAAGATAATCAATGTGTTCAAATCAAAATGTAAGTGGAGGAGAGTAATTAATTGAACTAATTTCTGTGATGTTTTTTCTGGAGAATGGAAGCATAGTTCAAGTTCTGAGCCATTTTTTAATGAAGAAAGTTACTTTCAGGATAATGATTTGGTGCATGCAGTTGACACCAGTGGTCGAGCATATGAGGTGAAGGACAGTTGTCCGGTTGAAAAAGAAGAGATTGTGCCTAGAAAAACAGAAAAGGTGTTAGCTGATGAAGTTTTAGGGAGATGTCCTAAGGCTCCAGTATATACATGGAATTGTAGTAGTATTTGTAGTGTCCGACAGGTATCAATTGATTTGTTTCGCACTTTCTTACGGACACATACAAGAAAAGTGTGAAACAAAAAATGAAAATTTTACAAGAGTTAGATCCTTGTAGAGTGAGAGAAAAAACAG
This sequence comes from Lissotriton helveticus, assembly GCF_964261635.1. Classification (NCBI taxonomy): domain Eukaryota; kingdom Metazoa; phylum Chordata; class Amphibia; order Caudata; family Salamandridae; genus Lissotriton; species Lissotriton helveticus. The sequence continues at coordinate 1,607,472,623 of NC_136067.1, read as the reverse complement.
GTTTGCAAGGGCATTCACTGGCTTGTCTTTCAAGAAAAGTATGTCAGAATGCTTTTCACCATTTTAGGATGTTAGCAGTGCATCATAATAAAGTGAGGAAATTAGTGAGAAGGTTGTACTATGCAAAAAAGTCCAGCACTTAAACTAAAACAGTTAAACAATGCTCTTTTGTTTGGAACTGAATTAGATGTCAAAAACATTTGTGATGAAATTGAGTTTTGTTACTTTGGTGAAAAAGAGGTTAGTGCAGAAATTGATACAGTAATAGAAGGTAATGTAGAAGAGAATGTAGAGATTTTAAGTACAGAAAAATTTGAAAATGAAATTATAAAGTTTAAAGTCAATTCAAGTGAAAGGCCTAATTTTTCTTGTGTTTGTTGTCGACGGACTCATTATAAGCATCAGACTAGATTAGTTGATTTATATGTAAAAAGCGAAAAGATAAATAATAATGAGTGGAAGGATTTTGCAACTTATTTGTTGGTTGAAAATTGTTTTGATTTGGGCTCTGATCAACGTATTTGTACATATTGCTATAATAAAATAAATGAAAATAAAATGCCTGCTAGAGCTGTTCATAATAATATGGAGTTGGTAGACATTCCTTCTGAATTGATGGATTTAAATACCTATGAGTCTATTCTGATTCAATGTGTGCATCCTTTTCAGGCTATTGTTCGCTTGGAGCCTAAGACAGGGACATCGCCTCCTTCAGATTTACAGAGAGGATTAAAGGGAAGAGTTGTTTATTTGCCTCTAGATTTTAAGAAAAATATTGATACAATTGGTGTTGAAAAAGTAGAAGAGGAACCTCTGGTTATTCTAGTTAATGGTGTTCTGACAAAAAGTAAGAAAATCTGGCAAGAATTAGTGGATGTTAGGAAAGTCAAGAAGGCAACGTTGTATTTGGTAAAAAATAATCAGTACTATAGAAATGTGTATGTGGGAGAAGAAGAAACAACTGTAGAAGAGGACACTGATGTCTCTGCTGGGCAAATAGAAAAAGTTGATGTCTCTAGAAGTGAAGAAATGTATGAACATTATAGTGTTCATCCATTGCATTCCAAAGAAGTAATGGGGAATGCTATTGACTTGTTTCAGACGAAAAAAGCCGAAGGAAGTCCCATTAGTGTATGGGAAGAAAGTTTAGAAGCTCGTTGTTTTCCACAGTTATTTCCAACAGGTGAAGGTGGACGATATGATGACGACCTGTTCAAATTCCTGCATCTGAATACCGGACTTCAAGATTATATGCAGTAGATCCAAGGTTTCGTCAATGCATTCCATATTTGTTCCATCTACTGTTTGAGAGTGACTTGTCTGGACTTTCTTATGCAGTAAACCATATAATGAAAAGTGGACCACATCTACAAAATGTTTCGGCAAGGGACTTTATGGATAAAGTCAAACTGTAAGACAGTGTTTTGGAATCTCAGCTAATTAATCTCATGGCATGTCAGCGTGGTACTAACGAGTATTGGTACCGTCGTCATGGGGAATTGAAATGTATGCTAAGAAACTTAGGAACTCCTACATGATTCCTCACTCTTGGCTGTGCTGAGTATGCTTGGGAAGACTTACTTGAATTTCTACGAGAGGCAAATAAAAGCATTCAAAATATTGAATACAAGACACCTGGAGAACTGTACTCTTTGGATCCAGTTAATGTATGCAGGTATTTCAATCATAGGTTTGAAGCTATGATGTCTTTTATTACAAACAAAAAGAATCCTCCGCTTGGAGAGGTGTTGGATTTCTTTTGGAGAAAGGAGTATCAAGCAAGAGGTGCTCCTCATATACATATGCTGCTATGGATTAAAGATGCACCTACATTTGGAACAGATTCAGATGAGAAAGTGATGAGTTTCATTGAGCAGTATTCTACATGTGCTGTTCCAAAAAGTACAGAAGAAAACAATTTAAGACACCAAGTTTTACGCTTTCAAACCCATCGTTGTGGGAAATACTGTCGTCGAAAATACAAATCCAAGGACAAATTCTACACGAAATGTCGTTTTGCATTTCCACGTCCAGTAACATTGAAAGGAAGAGTCAACAATTTTATGTCTTCTCTGCGACATACTGTGACAAGGAAATCACCCAAAAATACATACAACCTAAGAAGAAATGAGGAATCCAAATACATAAATGACTACAACCCAGTCATTTTGTCCATGTGGAATGCTAACATGGATATTCAATATGTGTCTGACAACTCTATTGCTGTGGCTCGATATGTGACGTCTTACATCCACAAAATCAGAAAAAACGGAACTGATGGAAATGTGGGAGGAAATTTCACATGAAAAGAGTCTAAGCAAGAAATTATACAGTTACAGTCTGAAGATGTTGTCGCATCGAGAAATTGGAGCATATGAATGTTGTGATTGGTTGTCATCAGCAAGTCTATATGCCAAATCTAGAACCATCATTTGGGTGAGTCTAGGTCTTGCTGCAACACGAAACCGAGTTTTGAAATCTGTACAAGAAATTGAGTATTTGGCGGAGAAAGAACCAGACAGTACAGATATTTTGAAGACAAACATGTTGGATACATACTATCCAAATAGAAGTACTCACCTTGAGAACGCTTGTCTCTATGAAGTTCTGCAAACCTACATTTTTAAAAAGAACGTCACAGAAGACATCAATAAAGGTGTATATGTTGTAATTGGATGTGAAGGCTGTCTAGTAAAACAAAGAAAAGGTCATTTGATTAATCATCGAAAATTGAGTTGCGATTCTCCAGACAAAAGCGAATTTTATTACTTAGCTCTTTTACAACTCTTTAAACCTTGGCGAAGAGAAGAGGAACTACTTGGAGATTTTCTTACTTATGAAGATTTGTTCAATGCAACCAAGGATACGATAGAATGTCCTGTTTTTTCAAATTATCTGCAAATGTTGAACGAGGAAATACAGCAAGAAGCTACAATTGCAGCAGAGATTGCTAGAGACAGTTCTCAAGACTGTCAGAGTTCTGCTTCATTGAGTCAGGATCCACTAGGAGGACCAATTATACAAAATGAAGCTGTCACTGCCATGGATGAAGTTGAAATAGCCATGAACAAGCTCAGGAGGATGGAGTTGACTTAGAAGATTTGGAAAAAGAACTAAACGTTGAGCAGAGACAAATATATGACCAAGTCACAGAACAAATTGAGCATGGTTTATCTCATGAGAAAAAAGAGTGCTCATGTACATCATTTGTACCTATCCGACTGTATGTGAGTGGAGAAGCAGGAACTGGGAAAAGTTTCCTGATTAAAGCGATTGCAACATATTTGCAGAAAACAACGGAGTTATCGCTCTCTTGTGTTGTTACTGCTCCAACTGGGTTGGCAGCACACAACATTAAAGGGATTACTTTACATCGCTTATTGATGCTGCCAGTGGAGCATGATAACAAATTACAATACCACAAGCTATCTGGAGAAGCTTGTTGTGAAGTTTCAAGAGTCCTAAAGAAAACAAAACTTCTTATCATTGATGAAGTAAGCATGGTATCAAATGTAATGCTTGCTTTTGTGCATTTAAGAATGCAAGAAATTCTTAAAACAGACTATGATGTATTATTTGGAGGCAAACACATCATTGTTTTTGGAGATCTACTGCAACTAACTCCAGTGAAAGGACAGCCAGTGTTTAAAATGCTTACGCATGAAGATACCAGGAAGTGCTTAGGAAGCATTGGAAATGTTAACATATGGCTAAATTTCAAATATGCAGAACTACTTCAAAATATGCGACAGGCAAAGGATGAAGATTATAAAAATATTCTACAAGATGTAAGAATTGGGAAACTAACTGAGCATGGCAAAGAAGCTTTACATGGACTATTAATTTCAAATTTGTTTCCAAAGGAAAATATTCTCCCAGAGAATATTTTCAAGAAAATTCCTGAAAACAAATCTGTCATATGCTTGATGCCAACTCTGCAAGAATGTTCAATCTTCAACACCAAAATGTTAAAGTTGGAAAATCAAGAAATTGTGAAACTGGAAGCTATTGATAACATAGAACATGAAGGAGCAACTATTATTTTGTCAGAAAAGTTGAAATCAAAATTAGATTCTTTAGAGAAGACAATATCTAAAACTGCTGTTATGGAAAAGACTCTGTATGCATCTTTAAATTGTCGTATAATTTTACGACGTAATTTACATGTGAAAAGAGGTTTACTAAATGGAGCAATGGGTCATGTTGTGGATTTTGTGAATTACCGAAATAGAGATGGAATTGAAATTATAAAAACTAAATTTGATGGTATTGAAGAAGTACAACAAATCAGTCGTTGTTCTGCTCGTTTTTTGCTAGTGAAAGATTTATATGTGCGCAGAAAACAGTTTCCTTTTTCTTTGGCATATGCAGTAACTATTCATAAATCTCAAGGTTTAAGTGTTGATAGTGCTTTGGTGAATATTGGAAATTCTGTGTTCAAGGAGGGTATGGTATATGTTGCTTTATCTCGAGTCAGAACTTTATCTGGATTGTACTTGATTGATTTTGATGAGACAAAGATTAATGCAGATCTAAATTGTGTAAAAGAATATAATAGGTTAAGAAGAGAGTATGCTCCAAATTTACTTCAATATCCTCTGTTTGAAAAGCGTGTGGTAGGCCGAAAAAGAAGAAATTAGAAAAATTGTAGTGAAGTTGTAGCAAAAAGAAAAAAAGTAGATGAAACAGTAATTGTAAGCAGAAAGGAAATGGATTCAGTTAAAGATGTTGTTGGATTTCAGTTTGAAAATAGTTCTGGTGTCAACTGCTATGCTAATGTAGTGGTTAATGTTGTTTTTTTTCCTCCAAACTGTAAAAGAACAGATTGCTGAAAATCGTGATCAAACACTTTGTTGTTTATTAAATTCTGTATTAGAGAAATGTAGCAGTGATAGAACGAAAATACAAAGTGTTTCTGAAATTCGAAAGGTTTTAGACATATGTTCTGGTCTAAATCAATTTACACAAAATATTCAGCAAGATTGTCGGGAATTTCTAATGTATATGCTTGTTGTTTTGCAAGATGAAGGTGTAGATGTAGAAAATCTTTTTGGCCTTTCTTATAAATGGCAACATGACTGTGACAATTGCTCCTTTTCAAGTAATACTACAGTAGACACTGAAAGATTTATATATTTGACTTTACCAGACTGCAAATCAGTGTCTTTTAATAATGTAGTTAGAGCAGCAAATCAAAACACGGTCTGTAGTCAATGTAAATCTGCAATGCTATCAACTTTATTTTTAAGAAGATATGGACAGTATGTTATTTTAATGTTCCAACGATATAGACCTGATGGAACTAAATTGACAACATTAATTAAAAATGTTGTGGCTTCTCAATTATCAATTTCAAGAAGAACCTTTGCAACTGCAGCAATTATTTACCATGATGGTCCTTCAACAACATCAGGACATTACACATGTTATTTAAAATGACAAAAAGGGTGGAAGCTCTGTGATGATACTCAATTGACTTTCAAACAACGTTTGCCTTCTGACTTACTAAATTCTTACCTAGTGTTCTTACAACCGAAGTTTTAGGGAAGGTAATTGGCCTATGAAGATTGAAGCAGTTAATAGAACTTAGTTTGCTCTTCAAAATTACTTTCTGAATGAGAGTGATGAAGATAATAAAAACATGTAGTTCTCATAGAGATAGTATATGTTTATCATATAGTGTGTGCTGTGAGTATTATAGAAATTATTTATAAAAAGTAAGCTAGAGGTGGAAGTAAAACTCTTGTTTCATAATGTAAAAGATGTTGAAGCTTTTCTTTCAGAAAGTCGGGTAAATGAGACATTAAGAATACTCTGGACTAATTTCCATAGAAAAGGCCTCGTGGAAAAGTGGATGGATCAAAAGTGAGTTTAGATATGGTTTTTAAAATTTTACATTATTTAGGAAATTATTCAATGGGTTTTTTAAACACAATCATTTTGATTGTGTTTTTTTTTGCCCGCTGTTATATGATGAGTACTATTGAAGTCACTGTTTTAAGTGAAATTCAATATATTCTGAGAACAGCAAAAATAAACCATTTAACATGATGTTGAAATTATTATTAAATATATATTACTTTCCCATTCTCTTATGCTCACTCACCTATTTCCACCCTCTATCACTCCTCTTAACTCACCCTCACTGGCCTTTTTTCACTCTCCCTCACCTCCCTTCCCATATTCCACTTTCCTCACTTATTCTTATTAACCACTCCTTCACTGCCCTTTCCCTCTCTCCCATTCACTACTTTCCAGCTGTCAGTCACTCTACTTCACTCCCCTTCCCTTTGTTTTCTTTCTTTGTTTCCTCAATAATTCCTCTTCTCTCACTCACCTTATTACACTTCACTCACTCCTTCTCTCACTTCCTCTGTCCTCTCACATCCTCACTCCCTTTCCCTCACTCCCTGTCTCTTAGCTTCAGTCTTTCGATCCTGTTACACTCTCACTCCTCTTCCATCACCCACACTCCCTTACTTATCTTACTTTGTCTCTTGTATTCTAAAATATATATTATAAATAATCTATTTTTTTTGTCTTTCACAGATATAAATTTTAATGGAAATATGATATTAAATTTACATTACTTATAAGGTAAGTTTCATGTACAATATTTATTTTCACTATACTGTTTTCCATAACCTCACTACTCTTCTTTGATACTCCCACACCTCTGTTCCGTTATTGCGCTTGCCTCACTTATTCTGAATCCCCACGTTTACTATCTTTTTTTCACATTTTTCTCTTACACTCACTTTCTTTCAGGCCTTCTCCATTATTTTATTTCCTCTCTCTTCTCTTACTTCATTGTTTTATATTTTTCCCTTCTTTTATTCTCCTTACTCCACTTCACTTACTCCTTCTCTTTCTTTCTCTGTCTTCTTACTTCTACACTCCCCTTCCCTCAATCTCTTTCTGTTAGCCTCATTCTCTCCATCCCCTTAGTCTCTCACTTCTCTTCTGTCACGCTCACTGCCTATAACTCAGCTATACTCCCACACTCACCTTCTGTCAGACCTTCTCCTTTAGTTTGCTTCCTCTCTCTTTCCTTCTTTTGCTCCTTCACTCTTTTCTCTTCCCTTAATTTCTTATTCTACTGTATTAACTCCTTCTCTTACTCCTTCTGTCCTCTTAATTGTACACTCCCCTTCCCTCATTCTCTCTCTGTTAGCCTCATTCTCTCTGTCCTCTTAGTCTCTCACTCATTTTCTATCACGCTCACTCCCTATAACTCAGCCATACTCCTACACTCACCTTCTTTCAGACCTTCTCCTTTACTTTTCCCATCCTTCACTCCTTCCCTCTTTTCCCTTCCCTTACTCCTCTTTCTGCAGTTCAGTAACTGTTTCTGTCAATCCCTCTGTCCTCTAACTTACTAACTCCCCTTTTCTCACTCTCTCTGTGTTACCCCCATTCTCTCCGTCCTCTTAGTCTCTCACTCCTCTTCTATCATGCTCACTCCCTATTACTGAGCCATACTCCCACACTCATCTTCTTTTAGACCTTCTCCTTCACATTCCTTCCTCTCTCTTCCCATCCTTCGCTCTTTCACTGTTTTCCCTTCCCTTACTCTCCTTAATCCACTTCACTAATTCCTTGTCTTACTCCCTCTATCCTCTTACTTCTACACTCCCCTTACCTCATTCTCTCTCTGTTAGTCTCATTCTCTCCGTCTCTTTAGTCTCTCACTCCTGTTCTGTCACGCTCACTCCCTATAACTTAGTTATACTCAAACACTCACCTTCTTTCAATCCCCCTACTTCACTTCCCTTACCCTCTCGTCCCTTTTTTTGCTCCCTCACTCATTTTCCTTTCCTCTCTCACTAAAATTAGGACTGGGGACAGCAGCGGTGGTTCTCTAATGCTCGAACATTGATCATAATACTTTGTCCCCCGTAACAAAGTAGGGCATCACAATGTTTGCATTTGATGGAGGCCTCATTAAAAACAGGCTGAATATTTGGGATCAGCTGCTCTGGTCGCCCCCTCACCGATGCAGTTGTCCCTCCAGTTGAAGTAGAGGCACCATCTCTTGGAGCCTCTCGTACCAGAGCCCTGACACTCTCCCGGGCATAATTCTGGGGGTGCCTCCACTGGACGTGCCGAATCGTAGTTGAATTACAAAAACTGTACTTCCTTCTGGGGTCTCCTCTGGAAAGTACAGTATGGCAGATCTTGCACTCCACCTTTGGAGCATTACATTTCACTGTCTTCTGAAAGTACACAAAATGGCGGCGATAGTGTACATTAGAGAGAGGCAGTGAGAGAAAGAAGGCATGAGATGAAGAAGAGATGTGAAATGCACATTGGAGAAAATATAGTGGGAGAAGGGAAGTAGCTGTGAGTAAACTTACTATGTAACACAGAAATGTTGCACTCTATACAATAAGTCTCACTTTATACCACAATCATTTCACTACTATCTCATAAATTACAAGTAGAATAATAAAACATGTCTCAAACAATTTATAATTTCTAAATATAAATTTATTCTTCAGAATTTTTATAATTTAGAAGAACTTATAACATTAACTGATCAGGAATCTCCTCATCAGAAGTCTCCATATATGAGTCCTGGAACTCAATATAGTCCAAACATTCGATTAATTCAGCATCCAAAGTCTCATCATTAAAATCCCCCATTCCATCTCCTCTCAAAAAAAGGTCTTCTTCATGGATAGTGTTATCAACAGGATCATTCAAGACCTCAATAAAACTCGTCTCAACAAAAGTCGCAGAAATTTCAAAATTAATATCAACGGTGTCCTCATTACAATGCATATTCTTTTCAAATTTCTTGCTGTAAATTGCAGAAAAAAATCACTTTAATTTATCGTTTTTAGTAATAGATAATATAAAACTAGTTTTATCAAGTATTAAATTCCCCTTACAAATTAACAACTCGCCTTTTAGAAAGCAGTAGAAGAGTTAGTACTGTGTAAATTTCACACCAGAAATAGAACACCAAAAATTCCTCACAAATGTACCTCAAAGAGTACTATCACAAAATGGCTGTGTTTCCCTCTCATTTTTCATGTATATTCATGTAGAAAACCAATGAAACTTCATCACACACAAATTCAAAACCAAAGAAACATTTTAATTGGTTCTTAATTTCAAAAGCTAATTGGCTCTTGGGTGTCTGTAAACATTCTAAATGGTCTGCATAGTCCGCCATCTTGTGACTCTGAAGAACAGAGACACAAGAGGTGAAAAATAAAAGTGGAAAACGTTGATAGGGGGCAGGGTAGAGACACCCTGCCCCCCTTATGTGTTATCAGGGGGGCCTAGGAGGACTCCGAAGGGCAAAAAAAGTTTTAGTTTTTTTTTAAAATTTCGCCGAGTAAGCTCAGGGTGCGCGCAAATGGGCGCTTACCGGTACGCGTACCCTGAGCGCACCACGGGGAAAAACAGTGTAAAAAATTAGAGTGAAAATACAGCTCTTTTTGAGAATTGGAGGTAGTTCTGAAAAGAACTTTTTTTTTTCTTCTTTTTTTAAATATTTTTTTATACTTTTTTATAACGATTTTATATTTTTTTTTATTTTTTTCAGTGGAAAAACAAAAACAGGGATTCCAAAACTGCTCAACAGGAGCCAAAAAAAATTGAAAAATTGGGGACGGGGAGGGCAGCGGTGTTCCTGTCTCTTCATAGCAATGAGTTCAACGCTCTGCTCCCCATAACAGAGCAGTTCATCACAGTCCACCCATAGAAATTTTATGCCTGCAAAGACCGGCTGCACGTTAGGGACCATTCTTCCACGTGGTGTTCCCGAAGGTGTTGCTCCACCAGTGGAGGTGCTGCCGCCATCTCTTGGTAAATTCCGTTCCAGGTCCCTGACACTCTCCCGGGCAAAGTTATTTGGGTGTCTTCTCTGGACATGCCTAATTAAAGTGGCATTTCCAAAGCTATATTTCCTATCAGGATTGCCTCTGGATAAAGTAGTGCCACATGTCTTGCAGGTTACCTTAGCAGCATTAACCTTTTTTTTTCCTTCAGGGATGGAAAAAAAATTCCAAATGAAGTGGTCCTTTGTTTTGTGGTGAGGAGGGTCCTCAGGCAAAAAAGCATCAGAATCATTGCTGGATGACTACCTTGCAGCCATTGTTGTAGATCAGAAAACTTTGAGAAGCAGATGATGCACAGAACACCTCTTGCTCTCTCCAAGTACAAAGCAATAGTGAGAGAAATGGGTGGGTTTCTCAATATTTGGAAAAAAAAATGTTCTGAACCAATGAAGAGTGTTATTTTAAGGTCACATGGCTTGATGCGCTTACGCTACGTGCTCCGGAGCGCTTCCGGGGCGCTTCCGCGGCACGTACGTGGGTGCTTCCTGGAGCGCTTCCAGGAGCGCTTCCAGGGGCGCTTACGCGGCGCGTGGCAGCGACGTTTTGCCCGTTTTCGGCAATGCGTTTAAAGTTCAAATACGGTTCTTAAATATTATAAATATTACTTTTACATATTATTATTTACTTTTAATACATAAATAAAAAAAAATTACGATCGCGATGGGGCGCTCTCGCTGCGCGTGCCGGTACACGTACCGTGAGCGCACCGGTGCACAAATAATAAAAAAAACATATATATGAAAAACATGTAAAAAATAGTTTTTTACAAATATAGAATTAGGAAATAATTAGAAAAAAATAAAAAAAATTATAGATATAATAATTACCTATCATTAAAAAACAATATTTCACTTAAAAATTGTAGTTTTCAAACTCATTAAAGTTACGAATTAGCTTTTTAAAAAAGTTGCAAATTCACTGAAAAAACCATAGGTTTCACACACGTTATAGTTAGGAATTAGCCTTTAAAAAACCATTGAAATTCACAGAAAAAAACCATAGGTTTCACACACGTTATAGTTAGGAATTAGCTTTTTAAAAACCTTTGAAATTCACAGAAAAAAAACATAGGTTTCACACACGTTATAGTTAGGAATTAGCTTGAAAAAAACCATAGGTTTCACACACAATATAGTTAGAAATTAGCTTTTAAAAAACCTTTGAAATTCACAAAAAAAACATAGGTTTCACACACGTTATAGTTAGGAATTAGCATTTAAAAAACCTTGCTAATTCACTGAAAAAAACATAGGTTTCACATCAGTTATAGTTTGCTGGACAATTTACTCATACAAAACCATTGAAATTCCCACGTTATAGTTAGTTGTACTCACTATAACTCGCGCGCCAGCAATGCACTGCTGATGACGTCACATATTACATCACTCATGACATGGTCAGTGACATCACTCATGACATCACTGATGACATCTCAAATGACATCACTGATGACATCACTGATGACATCATCCAGTGAATGTGTGATCATCCTTGTGATAGTGCCAGACCCTATCTCAGCGTAAAATAACTTTTCATGCACACATTGAACAATAGAAACTATAAATTTTAAAACAATGGAAATGCCAATTCCAGTTACAACAACCTATTCAGTAATTGCAAAATCTACAAACACAACCACTCATTCACCAACATTTACATACATTTACTCATACATGTACTCAATCATCAAATATACTCATACACCTACACATCCTGTTACACACCGACACTCATCCTTAGAGTTACTCACACACATACTCACACATGCAAATAAACTATAAAACATCCATTCACTTGCTCATACAGCTATACATACACCACTGCTCCTACTTTTACAGAAACGTACACATACTTATAATATAAAACAAACATTTATAGGAACAAAAACGTATTTATTCAGGAACACTTACAATCTCTCACTCTCACATATACTTACTTACCTACATCAATTCTAACATTAACTATTTTAAAACACGTGTATTTACTCATTAAGATATTATAGAGACAGTTATTCACTCACTAACACACACATATACACACTCATCCACCCATACAGTCCTGCATACATGCTGTCTTCAAAACATATACAAACAGTTAGCCACTCATTCATTCATCTATGCACTAAGTAATACCCACCACCAAACCATACAGACACTCATACTAATACTCAAAAAACTAAGTAATAACCCATATAGACACTCATGTAGCTACTCAGAAACCCATGCAGCCGCATATAGATAAAGGGAGACAGTGATACAGATATTTACAAATTAAAAAAAAACTTGCTAATACATGTGTTCAGTAAGATACACTTAATAAGTCAGTTACACAATCGATAAAAAAAAACCTTTTAAACACTCATTTAACAGTATGTTCTTCCATCGACGTTTAGGTACACATATATAAAACATATTTATTTTAAAGAAAGTCACACATTCACTGGATGATGTCATCAGTGATGTCATTTGAGATGTCATCAGTGATGTCATGAGTGAAGTCACTGACCATGTCATCAGTGATGTAATATGTGACGTCATCAGCAGTGCATTGCTGGCGCGCGAGTTATAGTGAGTACAACTAACTATAACGTGGGAATTTCAATGGTTTTGTATGAGTAAATTGTCCAGCTAACTATAACTGATGTGAAACCTATGTTTTTTTCAGTGAATTAGCAAGGTTTTTTAAATGCTAATTCCTAACTATAACGTGTGTGAAACCTATGTTTTTTTTTGGTGAATTTCAAAGGTTTTTTAAAAGCTAATTCCTAACTATAACGTGTGTGAAACCTATAGTTTTTTTCTGTGAATATATATATGTATAAATATATATTGAGGTTACGTAGTTTTCGGCTCCGCTTTGCATACAGCCGCCATTTTGTGTTTAGCCGCCATTTTATGTTGCCTTACTCAGGCAGCACGGCTAACACGGTAAAATGGTCTTCCTGCCTTTTCAGCTGCTCCATGTCTTTTCCATTAAAGAACAACTTTTGTCCATGTGTACGGCACTGATGTCAGGGTCTGGCCGAGGTCGCAAAGCCATGTCTAGACTGATTAATCCATGTCTTACTCCACTGTTTGGGTCCCACCATTATTCTCATCTTTATCTTGTTTAACTGGCCTTCACTATTCTCTTTGTGTGTTCTCTTGTTACATAGCTCTTCTTTTGAAGCATTCTACACATGTTTTGCCACTTGCAAATTGAATTACGGGCACTAGTGTTGAGTAACCTGAGGGGAGGAGAGCACACGGGGTCTGAAAGGAGGGTGTGTTTTAGACATCCGATAGCTTGTTTTTGAGCTATTCCTATTTGTCAGTTTTGTGTATATTGGGAGTTGTCATTGTAAACTTGTTCTGTATAATAGACTGTGCGCCACGGATTGAAGTGGCAGTCTCTTGAGAACCTACCTGTGTGGTACTTCTTAGATAACTGTACTTAGCTGCAGCTAAAAAATCTACTTTTCTACGCCTAACAGAGTGTCTCGTGTCTCTGTCGGTCGAGGCAGGTGAACCTGGAGATCTTAGGCGTGCCCTGCGCCGCCTGGCCCATAAGGTCAGGTTCTCCAATTGGCGCCCCACGTGGGGCGACTTCAGCGGTAGTAGTTTTTGTCCGAGAGTTGTGAGGAGCTTCGCAAGAAAATTCCGGAGGATTTCGCGAACCACGTGAGCGACCCCTGCATGTCGAAGTGGACCGAAGGTCTTTTGAAGCGTGGCTACTCCTTCCCGATGGCTGCTGACGACTGCTGCCCTGACTGTCGCCCTGCCTTGGCCCTTTGGTGATGATTGGTATCACGAGACGTTAGACGGACATCTGTTGGCGTGAGAAAAAACCTTTAGTTAAGTATTTGTGGGTAGCGCCCACCCTTTGTTTTTGTTTTTGTTATTCGATTAGCGCGCTAACCGAAGCCAAGGGGTAAGTACGTTTGTGCTGTGACTCTATTGTCTGAAAATCCCTTGACGTTTGTAAGGAAGTCCAGTACGTTACGAAATGCCTGGATTTAGTAAGTTTAAGAAATGTTGCTGTTTTGGTTGTTCTAGGGATTCCCAACTAGAGGATTCTTGCCCGATTCCTCCAGTTGGAACTCCTACTTACGAGCTTTACTCGAAACATGGTCTGGGTCCTATTGTTTTTAATGAAACATGAATCCGATATACTAAAAAAGATGGTGTTTTACAGTTGCCACAAAATGGTTCTTTTGAGCCCGATATATTAGATAATTTGGAAACAATTCTATTCAAGAGAAAAGCCCGGCCGGCAATGTTTGACTCTTTTCGCCTCTGGCGTAAGGAAGCCAAACAGATAGAAATTAAGCAAATGAAGAAAGATAAGAAAGAGCAGAGTATGTCGATTCTACAGGCTGCCCAACAATTTAAAAATGACGAAGCTGATCAGGTGATTGAGGTGTCGGAAAGACAACATCGTATGGCAATAGATAGATGTTATCCTGTGTTACCTACTGTATCGAAGAGTAAAACTCCCGATGATGATTCTTTTATGCCCCATCTGTTGACATTACCCCCACCTTATGTGTTAGGTGCCAATGCACCGCCATTACAACCTGTTGTTAATCCAGCTGTTTTGGTTCCTGCTCAATTGCCTATTCCTGTGATTCCAGTTCCGCCCCCTTTGCCAGCGACTTCTGTACCCCAATCTTCTGTGCCTCAGCCTCCTCCATCTGTCGTTTCTTTTGCTACAGATTCTTCTTCTGTTTTACAGAATACGTTGTCTCCTGTTTTAGTGTCAGATTCCCCTACAGCTCGACAACGTTTAGTCGATACTGTTTCAGGTCTTTTGTCGCCTTTTCTTGGGCCTCTCTACTTTTCTCCTGCGTCGTCTAGGAGACAATCCCGTAGTCAGTTTCCGGATTTGGAAGAACGGACTAAGTTAGATTCTCTTGCTCGTAATTGGATTATGAGTAGTGTACAGTACAGTGTACGTGATATTTTAGATACTTTCCTTCAATGGAACGCGCCCACACAGAGATACGTGTTCAATATTACGTGCAATACTTTGATTAAAGAATGGGGAGATGTGGATCTAGATTCACCTCCTCAGGATTTATTCGACATACAGGATCAATTTGATAAGGGACTTATTGTGGGTCCTGCTGTGGAGCGCGCTGTTCAGAAGCTTGTTACTTTTCGATCCGCCTTTTTCTCTCAAAATTCTCTTGAGCCTGATCCCGCGGTTCGTCGTAAGATGGCACAATATCCGATGCGAGAAGTTCCTCCAATATGGAGAGATGCGGTTGCACAGGCAGGTAATGTTCCTAGTGTACCTGCTCATTTTCAGCGTATATGGGTACACGAGCCTTGGAAAAGGTCAGAAGTATTGGCACTTAAACAGTCTTTACCGGACCCTCGTAAGAATCCTGCTGGGTATTATAAAGAGTTGTCCCAGACTGTTGACACTTGTATTATGAATTTGGCAGACATTGATTTACTTATGGGAAATGTAGTCCCACAAGCAATATGGACCAGGATTCGTAAACAGGATCATGATGCAGCTTTAGGTGGTAATTGGGCTGCTATTACAGCTGCGGATGCAGGACAAATAGGTGGTGCCAAACCGGATGACTTGATTACGGAATTACCTTGAAGAATAATAGATTTGATGAAAACCATGATGCCTGCGGTGCGCGTTAACTGGGATAAGTTAGCGGCGTGTAAGCAAAAGCCGGATGAAAGTGTCTCCGACTTCTTTACTCGTTTCGAGGAGACTTTCATCGACCATAGTGGTCAAGACATGGGTACTGAAGGTGGACAGCGATTGTTCGTAGACAAATTTGTTTTTAATTTACTTCCAGAATTATCACATAAATTGAAACAATCAGAGAGTTCGTGGGCTGTTTCTTCCACTGCCCAGATATTGGCTGCTGCTCAATATTATGAGAATAGGGATAAGGAAGATAAGGAGAAAGCGGAGAAAAAGACTAAAGAATTAAAAACGAAGGTTCTTCTGCAACAGGCTTATCCCCCTCGTTCTGCTCATCCCCAATTTCAACAGCCCCCGCAGTTTCAGAGGTTGTTGCAGAAACCGGTACCCTCAGTTTCACGAGTTCCATTGGGTCCTAATCAGTGTGCCTACTGTAAGGAAGATGGTCATTTCAAGAATACTTGTCCGATTTTATTGCAGCGGTATGGTGGACCATTAGCACCACGAGGTCGTGGTGATTCTCGGTCCATATCCAGAGGTGGGGGCGTGGTGCGTCGACTCAGGAACGACTTCACTTTCCCCCTCAGGATTCTACAAATTACTTTGATCAGCAGACTTCTCAATCTGCACAATATTACAATGATGACTATTGTCTCGATAATGAGGACGTTGATTTTCATACTAGCTAGGACAGCCATAGGCAAAGTAAGGGAGTCGTATCAGTTCCAGTAGATCAGGAAGGACCTTATGTTAATGTTATGGCATTAGGTGTTACGGAACCATTTCTCTTGGATACTGGTGCAATGAGAAGTCCCATAATGCATTCTAAACTCCCTGGGGCACCTTTGTCTGGCTTAACAAATGTTTCTGTAGGATTCTCTGGCGCCCCAGTTTCAAATCCGGTTTCTTGTCCTTTGCCCATTTCTATTGGTCCATACGATTTGGAAGCTCCGCTTCTTTTAACAACAGGTTGCGGAGAGAATTTATTGGGTTTGGACTTATTGAAACATTTACATGCTACGCTGTATTGTTCACCCTCTGGTGTGCACCTCACTTTGGGTGATAAATTGACTTCTCCGATGTATGTATCTAAAGAACAGCTAACTGACCGATGAATGTCAAAAGAGTTTTTCTGATTTACGTACTGCCTTGTGTTCTGCTCCTGTGTTGGGTACTCCGAATTACAGTAAACCTTTCACGCTTTATGTCCATGAAAGGGAAGGTTGCGCATTATCAGTTCTGACGCAACAATTCGGCGACAAACAAAGGCCGTGTGCCTATTTTTCGGCAACATTAGATCCAGTAGCTAAGGCATTACCTAGTTGCCTCAGAGCAACAGCAGCAGCGGCAATTTCTATTTGTCAATCTTCGGGACTAGTGTTAGATCATACTCTTAATGTTATGGTGCCACACGCAGTAGATACTCTTCTTAACAGGACGAAAACTCAGCACTTAACGAGCGCCCGTTTGTCTGGATATGAGTTGACACTTCTAGCCAGTCATATACACATAAAAAGATGTAATGTTCTGAATCCAGCAACATTGTTGCCTATTTTGGATGCGAGCCATGTACAAGATCAGCATGATTGTTTTCTTCGCACTGAAGAAGAAACGAAGGGTCGAATAGATCTGAAGGATACACCACTTGTGGATCCGGATGGGATCCTATGGGTAGATGGGTCTTGTTTCAAACTTCCTAATGGTGAAACCACAGCTGCTTATGCAGTAACGACTTTGCACACAGTGGTAGAAACTGCACGCATTTCGCACAATTCAGCGCAAGCTGCAGAGTTGATTGCGTTGACAAGAGCATGTGTGTTGGCGAAAGGGAAGAGAGTGACTGTTTATACTGACAGTCAGTATGCATTTGGCGTTGCCCATAGTTTTGGTCGTTTGTGGAGGGAAAGAGGATTCTTTACCTCCCACGGCACCAAGATACAGCATGGTCAGTTGGTAACTGACCTTCTTGAATCACTTGCTTTGCCTATTCAAATAGCGATTGTGAAGTGCAGTGCACATAAACAGATTACTGATGACGTGGGTCAAGGAAATGCATTTGCAGATGAAATAGCGAGGGAAACAGCGAGGAATGTTGAAAGTCGCATGTATGTTGCAAGCCCTGCAAGATGGGTCGCAGAAGGTGGTATGTGTGAAGACACAGTGGAAAGCGTGAAAGCGATTCAGAAAGAGGCCACGAGAAAGAATTGAGTACGTGGAGAGAAAGTACGGGAATGTTGGATAGTATGGGATGTTGGACGGAATTGTCAGAGCATCAACGATGGTTGTTACCAGATGCGTATGTACTGCCTTTAGTTACTATGGCTCAGGGACCAGCCCATATTAATGCAAGGGGTATATGCAAGCTTTTAGCTCCAGTATGGCAAAATGAAGGTATTCCTAAATGTGCAGAAAATGTGGTGAAACACTGCATTGTTTGTTTGATGCACAATCCAGGAAAGGGAACTACAACTCCAGCAGGTCACTTAGCACCCCCTACATACCCATTCGAGGTACTGCAAATAGACTATATCCATATGGAACGCTTTAACAATCTCAAGTATGTCCTGGTGGTGGTTTGTGCCTTTTCCAGATGGATAGAGGCCTACCCCCTAAAGGACAACACTGCCTTGTCTACTGCAAAAATACTTTTGAAGGAATTTTTCCCGAGGTTTGGTTTGCCGCGCATTGTCTGGAGTGACAATGGAAGTGAATTTGTAGGTCAAATTATGCAAAAGGTGTGTGTAGGTCTAGGCATTAGACAGAAATTCCATGCGGCAAACCATCCTCAGTCAGCGGGTCTGGTAGAGTGCTATAATGGCACTCTCAAACTTAAATTAGCAAAGATACAGGCCAGTACAGGTCTTTCCTGGCCTGATGCCTTGCCTTTGGCACTCCTTTCAACTAGAATGACTGTTCATTCTCGTTTGGGGCTTAGCCCATACGAGATTGTTTTCGGACGCCCAGCTAATGTTTGGGGAGTCCCCAGACCCAAAAAGTACTCAGATATTCCGTATCCGTTGTTGGTTGACTACTTGCATGATCTCACCACTAAATTGCATGTTATTCGTCAACAGGTCCAAAACGCTTTGCCGGAGGCCTCCTCAGATCCCGGACACTCCATCCAGCCTGGGGACTGGGTGTGTCTGAAGAACTTCCAGAGGAAAAAGAACTTGGAACCTCGTTGGGGCCGCCGAGACAAGTGTTACTCACAACTCGTACAGCTGTCAAAGTCATCGGAAAGAAAAACTGAATCCACGGCGTGCATTGTAAAAGGGTACCATTGCCTTTACCTTATGACCAGTGGGTCCGAGAAGGTGTCGGTGATAGTGAGTGTGAGAAGGTACCCAGGTTCGTACCGTTCAGCAGTGCACGCCTGGATTGGACTAGCTCGGAGAAGGAAGACGATGACGTCTTACAGGAAGCTGTACCTGTACATTTGAGACTTAACACAACAGATCCCGAACATTTATTCAAGGACCAGACGATATCAGGAAAGAGACGATACAATCTGAGAAAGAGATTGCCTAAAGACAATTAATTTTGGTTTTCTTTAATTTTGTTTAAAAGAAAACTTTCCTTTTTCCTTTATCCATCAAGTTGCAGGGTCACGGTAGGAGTCTTGAGCTGTGACCTGAATAGTGACTAGGTCAACAGGACTTGCAGTGTCATAGGACGGCTAACAATCACAGCCAAGTGATTAAGGAAGATTATCGTGAGCAACGCCTTTAGAGTAATGGATAGTACAGGGAAAGGAAGTGCTATTAAAATGATGAAAAGAGCGCATTACAAGAAATTATTATTCAGTCGTTGTGGCGTAGCATTGTGTATTTTAGTATGTTTATGTAGTTTATTAGCATGCATAGGATGGCTTATTCACGTCCTACAGTTAGTACCTGTTCCCACTTCTGTCCCTCTAACTCCCTCTACTACTGTTTCTCCGCATAAATTTTACTCACTCCCAGACCACGAGCAAATGAGAAGAATGGAATATCTTAACAATTTGTTCATTCAATTACTACATCAGCATCAATTGATAGTAAATGTTACTGATTGTTGGGTCTGTGGTCTCATACCACATAATACACAGAGAGGGATGCCGTATCTAGTCCTCACATTTTCATATGAAGGTTCTGCTTGGGCCTATCTGGCCATGTTTTCCAATGCATACCAGAACTTACTTCGATATCCTCCTGGTGGATCCTATAATGGTGGAGTGGATTTCAGTCACAGTCCTTTGATAAAGGGTATTGTAATGATGGCAAGGATTGCTGACATTAGCAAGATTCCCAAAGATGAGAAGAAAGCATACGATGGGTGGAATATAACTCGTTATACTCTCAGTCTCACTGACAAAGTTAAGCAGCAGAGTTTTACACCGATTTGGGTCCTACCCCAAAGAGGTCGTTTGTGTTTGCAAATAAATGGCCAGAATACCAAAACTAAGCAAGAGAGGAGTAATTGCTCCCATACTTATGTTTATACTCCTTCTACTCCTGCACCACTGGTGGCATCTCAAGGTACATATTTTATCTGTCATGACAAAGCTTATACATGGCTTCCCACATACTTCTCGGGAACGTGTTATGTAGCTTTTCTCCTCCCTCCTACATATACTGCTCCTGCTGATTATCATAGGAAAAGAGTTCGTAGAGGAGTTGTAGATTCAGAAGATACAGCAGGACAAGAAGGAGGGGACTTTCTGAAAGGGTTTCTTCCCTTTTGGGGTCCGATGGTCAATAGCAGAAATATCAGACAGTTAGTTCATGTGGTTGATGCCACAATCAATGTAACTTCCGGAGCATTAAAGAATTTGACCGCCGAACTTCAGGCGGATCGACTTATGACTTTACAGAATAGAATGGTTTTAGACATAGTTCTTGCAGATAAAGGAGAAGTCTGTAAACTGATTGGATCTAGTTGTTGTATTTATATTCCTGACAATGCCCCTACAGTATACCAAGCCATCTCTAAGCTACATGTCATCTCTGAGTCTATTCACCAAGATACTGGAGATTGGTCTGTGATGGGATGGTTTTGGGGACTACTGTCCACTTGGGGATGGAAAGTGTTAACTTTCCTTGGGATGATTTTAGCAATCATCTTTTCCTGTTGTCTCTGTCTACAGTGTGGTCCAGCCATTTGTGGACGTTGTGCCACAATCTGTGTCTCCAAACCAGTAGCACAGCAGACAGAAAATATTAAGATGATGGTGCAACAACACCTCAATGACCTCATGACCATTGATATCGACTCAGACTAACATGGGTCTCTTTGTGCATTGCCTGAGTATGGCAAAAGGAGGGTCTGAGGTTACGTAGTTTTCGGCTCCGCTTTGCATACAGCCGCCATTTTGTGTTTAGCCGCCATTTTATGTTGCCTTACTCAGGCAGCACGGCTAACGCGGGAAAATGGTTTTCTGCCTTTTCAGCTGCTCCATGTCTTTTCCGTTAAAGAACAACCTTTGTCCTTGTGTACGGCACTGATGTCAGGGTCTGGCCGAGGTCGCAAAGCCATGTCTAGACTGATTAATCCATGTCTTACTCCACTGTTTGAGTCCCATCATTATTCTCATCTTTATCTTGTTTAACTGGCCTTCACTATTCTCTTTGTGTGTTCTCTTGTTACATAGCCCTTCTTTTGAAGCATTCTACACATGTTTTGCCACCTGCAAATTGAATTACGGGCACTAGTGTTGATTAACCTGAGGGGAGGAGAGCACACGGGGTCTGAAAGGAGGGTGTTTTTTAGACATCCGATAGCTTGTTTTCGAACTATTCCTATTTGTCAGTTTTGTGTATATTGGGAGTTGTCATTGTAAACTTGTTCTGTATAATAGACTGTGCGCCACGGATTGAAGTGGCAGACTCTTGAGAACCTACCTGTGTGGTACTTCTTAGATAACTGTACTTAGTTGCAGCTAATAAATCTACTTTTCTACGCCTAACAGAGTGTCTCGTGTCTCTGTCGGTCGAGGCAGGTGAACCTGGAGATCTTAGGCGTGCCCTGCGCCTCCTGGCCCATAAGGTCAGGTTCTCCAATATATATAGGTTGCTTTTAAATGCATTGCTTATAACATTTATATTTGGATACTCCTGCCCTCATACACTTTCAAAATATGTTCAAAATATTTAGGGCAGGGGTTGTAATGTGGAAAATATGACGGATGACTCCATACAACGTAATGTTTTTAAATCTGCCCTTTACCATTTTTAGTGTAATCTACTTGCCAAAATATATATTTTATCAATTTATCTGTTGATTTTTTTAAAGTCCGTGACAGCAGATCTAGAAATGAGCGCTAACTAATGGGAACTGAGTTCTGCAGGCAGGATGGCCTAGTATTTTAAATGCTTACTGCTGATATTTGCTGTGACTTGCAGCTCACAAGTATGAATCCACGTAAGGCCAGCTCTGCCTTCCATCCTTCAGCGCACGCTACATTTGGATTTAGTCCAGTTATTCGCCGTGCTTAGCGTTTGTAAACATGAGAAGTGAGGCCGTGGTCACGATCTGTATTATTTTCAGTTCTTAGAAACGACAGCAGTGCGGTATTTAGCGCTATATAAAAACAAGGTGCTAGGTTTATCAAGAAGCAATTCCCATGGGAAGTCGGCTTTTAAAGTAGATGACTGTGTTTTTCCACAAGGAAATGTCACCTTAAACTATGATGTTTGTGTTTTTTATTCCGATGTCGAAACCAGTGGAATTCTTTGCCTGGTTTCCATGAGAGTGCAGTAATCCTCTCTGTAATCACTCAGTGTGACTGTACCTTTCCAAATAAATAGATTCTGGTTTTAGTGCAAACAAATGCAATGCCTCCTCAAGGGCATCGGACCACACGGACATTTCTATTTTGAAAAATAATATACATAAGTAGAGAAGTGGACTGAACTGGTGCTCCATGGCCCCTTTGGCACCAACTTCCACCATTATTTGTGCCGTTCGAACTTACATGTCAACTTTATAAGCCAAAAATTATGGTGCCATGCGGGAACAGCTGAAGGCAAAAAGCATTGGCGGCCGCAAAATGAAAAGAAAAAAAACGCGACCGCAAAATGAAATTAAAAAAAGAAACGCGAGTGGTGACGCACGTGGTGCGCACACGTGTCAACGCAAGTGCTCCTTTGCTGGCGATCAGCTTGCTCTAATGCGCATGAGCGCACACGCTCTTGTGCACGTTCTAGCAAGCTGATCGCCAGCAAAGGAGCATTTCCAGAGCACCTACTAAATGTCTTGGCCGATACAGCGCATGCGTTGGATCAGGCCGAGACCTAAAAAAAGCTGCAGTTTTCACAGTACAAATTGCACAGGAACCAATAGTTCTATTTAAGCAGTCATGAATAGGAAAACAGCTGTTTACAGTTTCAGAAATTCACAGCACAGTCTGTGTTCTCACCATCTTCTTTGTTGTTTGTTCACTGGGATGTTTAGGGCACAGAAAGGCTCGGGCTACAAGATGGAGGTGCCTGTCTTGGGGTTCCCTGCACAGACCTTAAAGGGCTTCTGTAGGTGTGAGAGGAGGAGGGCTAAGGGTTGCTTGGGAGCTAGAGGGCCAACCAGGAAGGCACATTCTGATGGTGCAGGGGCAAGGAAGCTGCTCCTGAAGGCCAGATACTCATGCTGACAGACAGGCTCAATCCACACTATGCAGGTCCAGTTTTTAACCCTGCAGGTAATGCCCAATTCCAAGCCACACTATAAAGCAGTCTTTCAAACACATTTTGCTCAGCCTCTGAAGGTGTACATTGCCTTTTAAACTTTAAAAATAAAAAAACTGGAGGGGGTATGGTCTGGGGACTTACCCTTGCAGGTGTAGTCACAGTGCAGGGGAAACTAGGACACAAATTCAAACAGTCAAAGGCAGAAAAAACAGCAGTTTTCACAATACAGTTTAAACCATAAAGTAGATGAAGAAGTCATGTAAACACACTCTGCTTAGCCTCTGACGGTGTACTTTTCATTTTTTACTTTAAAAATCAAACACATGGGTGTGTGTGGGGGGGTGAAGGGGCTTGCCCCTGCAGGCCTAAGCACAGTACAGGGGAAACCAGGACTAACATTTAAACAGTCACTGGAGGAAAAAAACTATAGTTTTCAATGTACAAATTGCACAGAAACCAAATGCTATTTAAACAGTCATGAGTAGAAAAACAGCAGTTTTAAAGTTTCAGGTATGTTCTTATCACCTTCTTTGTTGTTTGTGCACCGGGATGTTTAGGGCACAGGGAGGCTGGGGATACAAGATAGAATTGCGCCAGGTTGTTCAGCTACTCCTGTCCAGCTTGTGTCAACCCTAGATGAATGCCACCAGAGTGTTTATAATGTATATTGGTGTTGATAACACATTTTCCAAGGATCAGTCTAGTCCTCGTAAGGTTGCCATCTGCATGTGTTTACATATCTGCCTAAGCGGATATGCGCCTGTGCTGACAGTTCAATGCTGCAAGTGCAAGTGACGAGGGAAGTCATTTTAATTACATGTGCTGGACCCGGGTGAAAAAGAGTTCCCCAACTACATGATGGTTTCACTGAAACCCAAGTCGGCAATAGTACAGGCCATGAGTCTGGAATTATGAATGACTTCTTGGTCTTGCCACTTGGAGAGGGCTGTCTTGAGCTTTTGGAAGAAGTTGTTAGTACCGAACGAGCTCAAGATGTCACAGTTGTGGAAAGATGAGAACTTAAGGAGAGAGAGAAACTGAAATGGGAGCCTAAGGAAGGTTTTGTCATCACTAAAAAGGCACTGTTTATCTGCCTCTTCCAGTTGCAATGTTCCATTCTTAATTTCAAAAAAATGATCTAAGGGTAAGGAAGGAAGAGATCTCTAGAAGGAGTGATTTTAAGTAAATCCTTATGAAGAACCCACCAGCTCTCTTTTGGAACTTATGGCAAAATAATATGCTGTTACCTTATTTAAGCCCACTACACTTCAACATCTATCTGACACCATTGGCGGATCTCATCGCGAAAATGGGGGTCAAGGTGCTATCCTACGCGGATGACAGCCAGCTGATGCTGTTTTTCAGAGATGTGTCGTCGTCAGTCTTTGACTCTTTCAGAGACTGTCTTAAAATCATTGCCATCTGGATGAACAATATTTTTTTAAAGCTCAACGCCGATAAAACGGAGGTCCTATTCTTTAACCAAGCCGCTCCCCCCCTGCAGTCCTTTGGTGGCCTGTAGAACTCGGTGCTCCACCTGTGCTTAAGGATTCGGTTAGGAACCTTGGTGTCTGATGGGACAAAGACCTGTCCCTTTCGACCCATGTCCAGCAAGTTTCTGCGGCCTGCATTGGAAAGATGAAAACTATTAGAACATGTATCAACTTTCTTCGGGAAGAATGCAGAAGATTTGTTGTGCATGCTTTGGTGACCTCACACCTCGACTATGCCAACGGCCTCTATCTGGGCCTGCCGTGCTGCTTGATCAGAAGGCTGCAGATTGTGCCGAATTCTGCCGCCAGGATGGTCCGTAAGGTTCCACTCCGCCAGCATATTTCACCTCACCACAAACAACCCCATTGGCTCACAGTCACCAAGAGAATTGAATTCAAGGCCCTCACGTACACATTTCGGGCCTACCAGGGTAGGGTGCCTAGCTACTTGAGGAAGAGACTTCGCCCGTACCAGCAGGGAAGGTCCTTAAGATCCAACCAAAAACGTTACCTCGCTGTCCCTCGCTTTGCCAAAACAAGGCTAGGGGTAGATTGTTTGGGGTTGGCGTCTCCAAACGCTGGAATGACTTACCTCTTCATCTACCCATGCTGAACTCTTAACTGGAGTTCAAAGAGGCTTTGAAGACCTGGCTGTTCAAGCATAGGGATTAGCACCTCGCTCGCTCTGCTCTGTTGTTTTCCGCCCTAGCGCCGAGCACCTCTGCAGAAGTAGCTGTCCGCTTTATAAATGTATTTTATTATTATTATTATTACTATTATTATCATTATTATTATTATTATTATTATTATTATTATTTACCAGAACTGGCAAACCCAGTTATGAGGCAGAAACTCTTAAGGTTTCAAATTGGGGTTAACCCCATGTTTTTGAGGGCTGAGACAGCTAAGAGACTAAAAATAAATGTGAGTGTGGAATACAAATTAAATCCAACAATGAACAATTGTTATTGGGCTCTTTGGGCCCAATTCACAAAGCTAAAGTGAGACGAAAGTCTAACTTTACGACTTTCGGTATTCACAAAGTGCATTTACAACTTTTAAATACCCTTTATGAATACCGAAAGTCGAACTTTATGTCTTTCAGTATTCACACATGTTATATGTCTACTTCCGGCATTCTAGGACCCATGCATACTAATATTTCTATATGTTGTGCCATGGAATACAGAATTACAATTCTGTCCCTATGAGAGGGGTATGCATTGATTGACATAAATGGGAGGTTCATTTCCATTTTTTGTAAATTCCGCTATACAGGATGAGGTGGGTGAAGGGGCAGAAGCATCCTGCTGTGGAAGTCTTTGTCATTATACCCATGTTGCCCCTCTTGTATTTCCATGAATCCAGCCCTTGTTTTCTTCAGGAAGTGGTGCAATTTTAATGACTCACTATCCATTGTACATTTGTAGAAAATAGTATGGAAATACCAGATTAACATTTCTTAATTATGGGGTAGCATTCTGGTAATTGTTTATGCTACTTGTGGAAATGCTGACCATAAACAAGTCTCTTTCTCCACATAGACCTTCCCACATGAACTATGAGGCAACTTTCCTTCTGCACTGTCATGTTAGGCATTTTCATTAAGGTGTAATTTGGACTCCTACGCACATCAAATAGTCCTGCAAGTTTTGAGCTATGTATCCCAGACGGTTTATTTCCTTTTTCATTTTATGGATATCAATGAAAAATCATAATGTTCAATACATAAATGTAACCACTGAGGCACAGATAAACTCCAATAAAACAAAGGTGCACTTAATGCTAAATGCATCTGTTATCTCTTGGAATATGGCTGACATTGAATCTATAATGGACAAACATAGACTGGGAAAATATTCAGCAAAAAGCTTTGGCTTTCGTTCTACCAGGTGGTCATCTTTGCCTAAAGTATGTATGTATTTGGTGTTTCTATACCACAAACCTAGCCAAAAGGCAGCAGAGGGCTGTACACACAGGCATTGATTCCTCAAACTGCCTGGGGTACGGAAGTGACATCACATAACCTCAAACCTTATTAACATCACAGGAAGTGATGTCATATGACCCTTGACCCCGATTTTTTCCAGGAAGCCATGTCCCATTACTCTAACATCACAACAATTGAAATCTCTAAAATTCTATAATAACTGCATGATTAGTATAACCATGTAACCCACACAAATGTCTGTTTTTGACACCACCTATACTATGCCACTGACTTGCCCTGAATTGAAGTGAGCGAGCAAAGTGAGTAAGCCGACCTCTTTAAGGGGATTTCTCCCACCTGAGAAAAGTTTTAACCCCTTTGATGCTTGTGACGGAACCATTCCGTCATCAGTCACGGTTCAGCTGTGCTGATGACGGAACGGTTCCGTCACGACCACACCCTGTTCTGGAATGTCCAGCACAGGGGGGGAATCGGCACCGCACGGAAGCGGTTAAAAGAATGGGGTGAAAGAATGCATGTTAAAGCACAATTTTCACAATTTGCTAAAATGCCATAGACTATGAAAGCCCATTCACTAAATATTCAAAGACTTTCATGGTGTGTGAAGCCAATGAAACCTGACTTTCCCAGGAGTTGACACCTTTTTTCAAAATGTGATGGGTGCCCTAATATGTGAAAAGTGTCCTTCGTTGTGCCTAGTACAATTTCTTGGTACAAAAGGGGGTGGTGATGGACGGAGCATCTGAACCAATCAAACACTCACACCCAGTCAACAGATCTGGGTTTAATCCAACACCATTCTTTAGCCCACTCTGCCACCCCAGTTCAGACGCGGCCATATGCAAATCAGTCTGACCCTGTGCCTCATGGGAACAGTCCAGCTCGAACTGCCAAGCCGTGCCTTCCCTGGACCGGACTCAAGCTTCCTAGGACCGGTTTCTGGCATTACAGCCGTCTTCAGCCAGGCTTGCTTGAATCCAGTGGCAAAGTGAGCAAGGGACTCACGTCTGAGCATACCCTGCCAACTTATGGCGAACAAAGTGGTACAAAAGGGGATGGTGATGGACGGAGCATCTGAACCAATCAAACACTCACACCCAGTCAACAGATCTGCTCACTTTGCCACTGGATTCAAGCAAGCCGGGCTGAAGACGGCTGAAATGCCAGAAACCGGTCCTCGGAAGCTTGTTTCCGGTCCAGGGAAGGCATGGCTTGGCAGTTCGGGCTGGACTGTTCCCATGAGGCACAGGGTCAGACTGATTTGCATATGGCCATGTCTGAACTGGGGTGGCAGAGTGGGCTAAAGAACGGTGATGGATTAAACCCAGATCTGTTGACTGGGTGTGAGTGTTTGATTGGTTCAGATGCTCCGTCCATCACCATCCCCTTTTGTACCACTTTGGTACAGTATCTTGTCAGGGATGCCCCTTTATATCAAACATAACATGAAATATACCAGTGCCAGAATTTAGCAATTTATGCTGTCCATATACTAAAAGTAACTTTTAGTACATCAGTTTTGTCAGACCCATTATTTTTCTCAATTATGCCAACCTCCCATATGGTTTGTTGTCCACGTTTAGGCCTATCAACCCCCAGCCTAGTACCTGTGAGGATCTGATTGCGTTAACCTTGCTGTTGGATGACCACCTTGCACATCGCAAGGGCGATAAAATGCAAACAGACTTTTGGCCCTACATCAGGTGTAAAAGCTAAATGAATTCAGCCAGCCATGATACTACAGAGCGCATGGAAATTGGTGGAATAAGAATGCCATTAACCCTAGAAGGGAAGGACCAACAATGGAAAATCAGCCTCTGCTTCTACTGCGGGAAAAAGGGCCATTTTGTAAAAGACTGCACAGCTAAACCAAAGTGCTCAGGGAGTGGAACCAAACTGAAGCTCCTATCTAACAGGGAAACTGACTGGCTCAGGGAACATGCAGGAGAATCCCTTGGGGAAGAACCTTCACTCCCCCTGATCAGTCCATCGCAAATACAATGCAGATTTCCATTCATTATTTTTCACTCCACGTTCAATTTACAGTGGGAAGTATCAACAAACAAGCTGTTGTGATGACCGACTATGGAGCAACTGGAAACTTTATTGATTCTGCCTTTTGCTCTAAACTTAGGATTCCAAACATTATCAAGGAAATGCCTGATACTGTCCGAACAGTAGATGGCACACTATTAACCTCATGGTTAATCAAACACCACGGTTCAGGTGACAATTACTTGCCAAGATCAAAAGAATAAACATACCGAAACTCTGTGCTTTGATGTAATTGATGCACTCCAATTTGGGGTTATACTAGGGACCAAGCGCAACCCTTCCATAGACTGGGCCAAAAGAAACATCAGGTATGATTCTGAATGGTGCATGGTAGAATGCCTGGCCAGTATGCACTCCGAACGAATGAGCGGATCCCACCTAATAGCTTCAGCAGTAGGCTCTCAGGCCAGTCAAGACCAATGATGGTCGCATAGCATAGCTACTGCTGTTGAGCCGGATATCAAGTTACCAAAAGTTTATGAGTCCTATCGAGATGTGTTCTGTAATGGCAATGCTGAAATGTTAACCACCTCATCGCATCTATTATTGCAGGTAGATTTAATACCTGGGGAGAAGATACTGTGAAGCAGAATATATGCTTTAACCAGCAAAGAGAATAATCACCTATGAGAGTATCTAGTCAAATATCTGAAGAATGACTTCATTTGCCCTTTTAAATCACACACCACATCGCCCCTCTTCTTTGTGTCTGAGAGCAATGGTGAGTGATGCTCTTGTATTCACTATAGAGCACTGAATAGTATCACATTAAAAAACGGTACGCATTACCACTGATACCAGTGCTTCTCGACCAACTCAGAGCCGCCTCCATGTGCACAAAGTTTAACCTCAGTGGTACCTTCACACTAGTGCACATTTGTGCGAGTGATGAATGGAAAACAGTGTTTAGGACTCACTCTGGTCTCTTCAAGTACTATGTAATGCCTTTCGGCTTATGCAACGTTCCTTCAGGGTTTACATTTTTTTATCAATGACGTGATCCATAAATTTTTGGACAAGTTTATGATTGTCTACATTGATGACCTTCTGATATATTCCAACTTCTTGTCAGAACACAAAGAACATGGAAAGACCATCCTAAGAACCCTACACCAACATTGTTTACATTGCAAACAAACATAGGGGCCGATTAGGATCGCGGTGAATCCGCATCCTCCGGGCCGGCGGAAGCCACCGCCGGCCCGGAGGATGCGGATTCACCGCTGCGGAGGCTCCAAAGACCCACCGCCAGATTAGGATGGCTGGTGGGTCAGGAAGACCGTCCGCCGCTTTTCTGCCGCGGTCGCAGTCCGACTGCGGCGGAAAAGCTCTGATATGATGGCGGTGTCTATCAGACACCGCCATCCATATTAGGATGGGGCAGAAGACATGCTTTTCAGCGGTGGCTTTTCCACCGTGGAAAAGCATGTGGTCTTTAGTTTTTGGGGGCTCGTTGCGAGCCCCCAGGGTGTTGGGGGGTGGGGGTTGCACATGGGGGGTACCTGTGGTACCCCCTGCATATGCATGCACAAAGCGGCAGGTACCGCGCGGTGCCTGCCGCTTTGTGCATGCATATGCAAAGCATGCACTTTTAACCTTGCGGCGGGCGCTGCTTCAAGCAGCACCCGCCGCAATGTTAAACACAGGGTATGTGACCGCCAGGGTTGCGGTCACATCCTAATCTGCATGGAGGGAACGCCGCAGCCCCTGCGGACGTTCCCTCCACCTCGGGGGTGGCGGACGGACGCAGGTCCATCCGCCTACCTAATAGGCCCCATAGTGCGAACTTTACACAAACAAAGTGGAATTTGTGGTTTTTATCCTTTCTCTACAGGGCATAACCATGGATGATCACCCAGATACAAGACATCCCAGATTGGCCAGAACCCACCTCAATTAAAGACAAACAGCGCCTCCTTAGATTTGCCAATTTCTATTGCCGATTCATTCATCAGTTTTCTGCCAAGGAAACATCATTAACACATTAACTATGAAAAGCAATGAGAATCAAATGGACCCCGGATGCTAGCAAAGCTTTTCAGGATCAAACGAAAGCTTTTCTAACTGCATCTGTTTGGTGCCGTCCTGACACTGAACAACCATAGTAATTTTGTCCCAAAAGGATCCAAACACTAACCAGTTGCATCAAGTTGCTTACCTTTCCAAGAAATTTCTACCAACAGAACATAATTATACAGTGGTAGAAAAATAGCTCCTTGCCATATGATTACCTTTTAAGGAGTGGCAACACTATCTTTGTGTGCTAAGTTTCCAATTACCGTCTATAATGATCATCGGAATTTGCAATTCTTAAGGTGTGCACAAGCACTTACACCTTGCCAGTTGAGCTGGACCTTCTGTTTCACTGAGTTCAACTTCATTATCACTTTTCGACAAGGCAGCACCAACTATAAAGCCAATACGTTGTTCTGTTATGAGGAGACTCCAAAAACCACAGACATTATCAAACCACCTTTCATGCTATCATGAAATCAGATTATAGGTGTTACTGTCGCTGCAGAAACAAGTACTAAAATGGTGTCATAATCAACCATAAGCAGGTCACCTTGGCCGTGCAAAGACATTAGAAATGGTAAGCCAACATTTCTGTTGGCCTAGTTAGAGACAAGATGTCATCAAATTTGTATTAGATTATGACATTTGTACCAGAGTGAAAGATGACCACTCCCCAAAACGAGGTTATGTATTGCCCTTGCCCACACCACAAAAACACTGCAAGGATATCTCCATGGACTTCATTACCAATTTACTTAAGGATTCAAATTAAGATACCATACTGGATGTTATGGATATGTGGCATGTTATGGATATGTGGCATGTTCTGGTTTGCCCACAGCTGCAGAATTAGTAACCCTGATCCTTCATAATCTGGTATGCCTACATAGTTTACCTAAGTCCATAACTTCCGACCGTGGATCTCAATTCATCTCCAGGCTATGGAAAGTATGGTGTCCTGCGGTCCACATACAAAGTAACTTGTCTCCCAGTTTCCATCTAGAGTATGACAGGCAAACAGAATGTGTAAACCAGGTGTTAAAAAAACTATACTTCCACTGTTTTTACAGAAGCATCATGGGTAGACTTAATGTGGGGGGCGGAAAATGTCCCCCTTCCACAATATTAAATATGATTCAACCAAAATGTCACCATTCTATGTCAGGTTTGTTTGTCACCCTCATTTCCAGCCTTTCGGTTACACCTTAACTGGACAGTCATTTTCCACAAGTGTCTACACAGCTCCACAATATGATTAAACTAAGACAACAGTTGTATTAGGGCAAAGAGTGCATATAAGAGATTTGCAGACAGAAAAAGTGTACCACGCCCTCAGTATCAACCAAGAGGTAATGTCTGGTTATCTACAAAACATCTAGCCTCAAGATTAAAGATAAAGTTCACCCTTGTCACATTGGACCGTTTGAAATACTCAAAGGAATCAATCCAGCTTTCTTTAAGTTAAGACTTCCTAAGACAATGTCAATACACCTGGTTTCCCACACTTAATTACTCAAACCCACCAAGGCAAAGATACGTCCCAAACCACCTCCAGTATTCATTGATGATCATAAGGAATATGAGGTTCAGAGTATTCTTGAAAGCAAACCAAGTTGTGGCAAACTGTGGTACCTGGTGTCTTGGAAAAGTTACGGCCCAGAAGAAAATTCCTTGGAACCTAGTGATAGTGTTTAAACTCCATGCTCGATCGAATTTTACAAAAAGTATCCTAAAGCACCCGCATAGCACTGAGTGTTACTGTTTTTAAGGTGGAGGACTGTCATGGTCCTATCATAGCCTCCCATGATGACAGGGTGCATTACTTGTCTCACAACTCTGGCAAGCTTATAATGTAATCCATGGAGAATGAACCTTATGGCAAAACTGAGTGGCAACTGCCTGTGCCAATTATATGGCAAAACACATTGATAATGCCAAGGATTCTATGACAAGACTGAATGATATAGGTCAGCACTTAGAAATTCTCTCTTTGCATAGAGGTATAGGAAAAGGACATTGTAATCAGGAACATTATGACAAGGAATTACAAATGAGCTTTACATTTATAATGCTCACTAGTCTCTTGTTTTGATGCATATTGACTTGCCCTTCTTAAGTTTTCAGTGATTGCCTCCGGTAAATTGTATGACTTATGTCGTGGCCGCCATGTTGGTTGTTGGAAATTTAAAAGGTGACCACACCCACTAACGTGTGCAGATTATTCAGGTGAGCACCATGGAGTGTGGAGTTCCAGTTGCATCTTTCCCATTGCCTCCCGACAATTCCCAGCAGAGACAGGAAGACTGCGGTAGGTATTGTCAGCCTCCGAGCTGCACAAATTCTGATTCCTGCTGGGTTCATGCTGGCTCCAGTCCCAACATCCAGAATTCAGGTAGGCGCTGCGAGTTGTAGTTGTCCCGCTGAGAGACCGGCCATGATCCATTCGTTGGCTGGGTTCTCATTACTTGACCTCCTAAATGAATTGGTCATAAGTAACAAGGCCTGATTAAAGCTTTCAGAAATAGTCATCCTTGCAATCTTAAACACTTTTTCTTCAGTTGATAAAATCATACGCTACACCATAGGGATGTGAGAATTCTTGATCATAATGTTACTTTGGACTGAGGAGCCTTGGACCCTTTTGTGTGGGTAGATTGAGTATTAGAACCCTAATCATACCCACTCCTTTGCTCTACTATACTTTGCATGTTTTTCCTTTTGCTACTGTCCTGATGTAGACTTGCATGCAAAGTTTTAAAGCATACCTTATGCAATAGACAGGTCAAACTAAAGACATTTACGTTCTGGCATAGGTTGAATTTATAGATACTTATGGATGGTGTGTTCTGATTCCTTGACCATCTATCCTTTGTTATGGAATTAAATTAAACATAAAGAAAAAGTTGTTTTTCAAACAGGTCTACTACATTGGTAATCTCAAGTAATATTAGCCATTGTTTTACTGTAGAAATATAAATGATTTCTTTGACAACCTTTTTTCTTCTACGTCACTTCGCACATGAGCACTTCTATGTTCACTTCTCTATGCACTCTTTGGAGCAACCATGAACATGTTTCTCAATGTATGTATATATTGCTGGACTACTTCCAAATATAAATTGAATTTATTTTTGCAAAACTCAAGTGTGTGTATTCTTGTCTCTATCTCGCAAGGATCAACTTGGTTGATCATAGAAACGTGAATCAATATTGTATTTTTCTCTTAAAACAATTGCCATTACGACCACACTGTTGCATGTTTTGTACTATACCCATGTCCTGTGGCTTACCTCGGGTTACCCCATTAGTTTGTCATGGCACCATTGCCCCCCCATTCTCCATCATGTGGCGGGTGGAGACGAAAAGTGAATGACAGTTTAACAGACCAATGGATGAAGAGGTCTGGCTCACGAACCCATATGTATTTATATATGTGTGCATTTCTATTTATGATTTTCTTAAATACATGAGTCTGGCAAGATGATGTCGGCAAGACTGCTGAAGCTGTCTCTCTGCCACACCTAAAAAGGATTTCTTCAGAATCAAAATAAAACTTCATGGGTTATGCACCTTCTGTAGGGAAGCACATTTTTCTGCAAATTAACTTTCTACCTTTATGTGATGAACCTTGAACTCACCTCCTTAACCTCACATTTGAACTTATAATTCCAATATGATACAAATAGTATCTCTTTGCCCAATTCGGAATGATTTTTCTGTGAGTAGTTGTGTCTTATTCCTGAAAGTGACTTATTACATTTTGTGTAATAGTAGCTGTGTCTTACTTTAAAATTAGTTACTCATACATTTTCAGGATGTTGACATGACTAAATACAGATAAAAGCTTTATGAAGGTTTCTGTGTGAGTGTGTCTTTTCCTTGAGATGTCATGTGTGTCAGTATGTCGGGAGGACAAATATACTTTTCATATGAGGCTAGGAAATTCAGGAGTAATCTATACCTAAGAGTAGAACAAGACATAACTACCTACTTGAAAAACTGTGAATTTGGCATAGTCTTAGATCTGTCTTGACATCAAATCTACCTGCGCAATCTATTGTTATCATTTCAGTTAAAAATACATCAAATGTGCTTTGACTACACCCAAGGAATTTTTTCTCACTCACCCCATGATAACAGGTGTTTGGTGAATCATTCCCAGACCTGCCTACCATAGAAGATGTGTCACCTTATGAAATGGGTGGGCCCTTAAAAAGAGGACGTGGCAAGGGAGAGCATGGCTTTGGACTCCCTGCACTGTCTACGAGTCACACCTACCCTCCCCAAAAAATGATTTAAATAATTCAGAGCGCATTCCCTGGTACAGTGTTAAATGGAGCCAGGCTATGCTGAGATTTCACACCAGAGCTAGAAATCTATTCTCTGCAAGGATTTCCAGCGCATTGTGTGTCATTGTGTGACTAGGATGGAACCATGTGCCACAGGGCGGCATTGTGTGAGCTGATAGGCCTGCATTTTACCTCCTACGGAGTGCTTGCATTTCACTACATGAGGGAATATTTTACATCTCAGATGTTCTTTAAATTGTCACACAATAAATGCTTTATCTCATACATACAAGGCATACATAAAAGGGGAGACCTCTTAGTTGGGGCAAAGAACGCTGCACCAAAAATTTAGGGCAGGTTTATCTTTTTATGTGCAGAGTTCTCTGCCCAGATTGCAGACTCCCTGCAGTCATAAACTTTCTATTAAGTCGCAGTTTGTGAATAACAAAAAACAACATAAATTTACACCAAAGGGTAATTTTACCTTTGCAAATAAGACCTGAAATGTCACTATTTCCATAAGGGAGTTATAGTTTGTCTTCAGAACTGTTCCGGGGATCATGCACTTTTTCAGTTAGTCGGGTACCTAACATTACACAGTTCCTCAAACTTCATTTTTTACCTAGGGAGCAATCAACAAAAATAATGGCCTTGAAAATATTGATAGCATATGTAGCACTCAGAAATGAGAAATTGTAAAACAATCTGAAGCCACATTATGACATCACCATATTAATCTTGATGGCACCACATATTCCGTAGACAGTAGTGAAAGAAATTACCATGTTGGCTGCATTAGCATCAAAAATCAGTGGAACATGTGGCCTCCATATCAGAGGCTCTTGACGCAACGATGTCTGGAATTGTTTGTTTCTAGTTACTGTTTCTTAATTTGCTCGTTCCTGTTGTATATCTCTTTTTGTTATCAAGCGATGATTCCTGACACAAATATTAGACTACTCAAATGGCCACAAGCTGAATATAGTGGAGGACATACAAAACTGTCTATATATCACGATATAAAAATGTAGCTTACTTCTCCTAATGACACAGTTGAATATAACGCTATTATGAGAACACGGCTTCTTTGAAATATGCCGTTCTCCAGTGCCAATCTGTGCCTTTTGTATTGTTAAATCAATCATTAGCAATCAATCAGGATTCTTATGGACCGTAACTACTTACACGTGAGGGTCTCAAGGCGCTGGGTGGGGGGCTCGGTCTACGGTTCAGTCGAACAGCCAGATCTTGAGGTCCTTCCTGAATTGCGGCAGCGTTGGTGATTGCCTGAAGGCAGAGACAGGAAGTTCCAGGTCTTTGTAGCGAAGTAAGAGAAGGATCTTCCTCCAGCCGTGGTCTTGCAGATCCATGGGATGGTGGCCAGGGCCAGTTGGGAGGAGCGGTGATGTCTGGCAGGAGTGTAGAAGGAGAGGTGGTGGTTGAGGTATGTAGGTCCTGTGTTGTGGAGGGCTTTGTAGTTGTGCGTGAGAAGCTTGAAGGTGATTCTCTTGTTGACAGGTAGCCAGTGAAGGTCTCTAAGGTGGCAGGTGATGTGGTTACAGAGTGGGATTTTTAGAATGAGTCTGGCGGAGGTGTTCTGGATGGTCTGCAGTTTTTTGGGGAGTTTCTGGGTGGTGCTGGCATAGAGCACATTGCCGTTTTCCTGGACTCAGTGGGGATCCACTTAAAGATCTTGTGAAGGAGATGGAGTGCGTGGAAGCAGGAGGACAAGACAACTTTGAATTGGTGGTTCATTGAGAGTGAGGAATCCAGGATGATGCTGAGGTTTTGTGGGTGGTTTGTGAAGGGAGTACCAAGTACTGCGGGCAACCAAGAGTCATCCTAAGTGGAGGGAGAGAAGCCCAGAATGAGGACTTTGATCTTGTCTGAGTTTAGCTTGACATTAAAAACTAATGGGGTAACCCAAGAAAGCCCTAGGACCCGGGTACCATATAGGACATTTTAACAATGTGGTCCTACTGGCATTGATTTTGATATGAAATACGATCCATAACTCTGTATTTGTAATATTGGCATGCAAGAGGCACAGTGAACAAATCACACTTAAAGCTGTTTGAAATCATCAAATATAATTTTATATCTTTTTTTTCAAAAAATTCTTAAACATATAAATTTTTCATAGAATCATTCTTATCGTGGTTGCTCCAAAGAAAGTGCAAATAGGAGTATTTATAGAAGTACTCTAGTTTGCCCTATCATTCCTTCTTTTACCGTCCTGATGAAGACTTGCATGCAAGAGCTTTACTCACCTGATCCAACAGTCAGATTGAAACGTCGACAATAATCATTTAGCCTGGATTGAATATACATGTCCTCATGAGTGGTGCGTTATAATTCAGCTACCACCGCTCTCTGTATAAGGACATTTGACATTTAACAAAGGAATCAATTTCTTCAACAGGCTATGGCCTTTGGCTAAGTAAATCTTTCTCAGCCATTGGTGAAAATTATAAATACATTTAAAGAATTGTTTTGGATTTTTATTACTTCCTTTCCCTTTCTGATCAATTTGCACATAAGCACTTCTATAAACACTCTATTTGCACTTTCTTTGGAGCAACCATGATAAGAAGGATTCTATGAAAAATTTAAATGTTCAAGATTTTTTTTTACTATAAAATTATGTTTTATGATTTCAAACCACTTTAAGGGGCCGATTATGATGGAGGATTTTCCGCATCCTCCGGGCCGGCGGAAGCCACCGCCGGCCCGGAGGATGCGGATAATCCTCTGCGGAGCCTCAAAAGACCCACCGCCATATTAGGGTGGCGGTGGGTCTTGAAATCGGTCTGCAGCTTTTCCGCCGCGGTCGCCTTCCGACCGCAGCGGAAAAGCTTTAACATGGCTGGCAGCCATATTAGGATGTCGTAAGATGTATGCTTTTCCGCGGCGGCTTTTCCGCCGTGGAAAAGCATACGGACCTTCACTTCGGGGGCCCGTTGCGGGCCCCCTGGGTGAAGGGGGGGTGGAGGGTTCACATGGGGGTACCTATGGTACCCCCATGCATTTGCGTTCACAAAGCAGCAGGCACCACGCGGTGCCTGCCGCTTTGTGCATGCAAATGCACACCTTTCATTTTTAACATTGCGGCGGGTGCTGCTTCAAGCAGCATCCACCGCAATGTTGAAAATACAGGATGTGACCGCCAGGGCACATCCTAATTTGCACGGAGGGACCGCTGCTGCCCCTGCGGACGGTCCCTCCTACTCTATGGTGGTGGACGAACTCAGGTCCGTCCGCCATCATAATCTGCCCCTAAGTGTGATTTGCTCAGTGTGTCTCTTGCATGCCTATATTACAAATATGGAGGTATGAATCGTATTTCATATCCAAATGAATGCCAGTAGGATCTTATTGTTATATGTACTATGAGTTTAGCTTGAGGCAGCTGTCCTTCATACAGGTGGCAACTGCCTTCATCCCATCTTGGAAGTTGCTCTTGGCTGTTTTGAGTTCATCTGTGAGGGAGAGAATCAGCTGGGTGTCGTTGGTGTGGGAAACGATGTTGAGTCAGTGGCTTCTGACAATGGCTGCAAGCAGGGCCATGTAGATGTTGAAGAGGCTCGGGCTCAGGAAGGAACCCTAAAGCACTCCACAGCTGATCTCTGTGGGTTCTGAGTTGAACAGTGGAAGTCTGACTCTCTGCATTCACTCGGTGAGGAAAGAGTAAATCCATTCTTGGGCTTTGTTGTGGATGTCAGCATCATAGAGTCTTGCGCAGAGGGTGTGGTGGGAATGTTAAAGGGGGCTGAGAGATGCAGGAGGATGAATGCGGCCGAGTTTGGGTGTAATGGAGGTGCATGCTCTGTTGAAGTTGTGGTGAGGGCAGGGATGTGAGGGGGCTCTGGAGTGGATGCTCTTCATGATCCTGAAGGTGTTGTCAGCAGTGAGGGTAGCCCAGTTGCTCAAGCTCTGCTGGGAGCTGGAGCCATTGGGTGTGGTGGTTGCGGGTAGGGTGGGTGAGTCTTGGGTTGTGAAGTTTTGCGTTCCCGCTGCACCCCGGTCCACCGCAGGTTCTACCTGATTGATGTGAAGGGTGTAGGCGGTCTCCTCACTTCCAGTTGGGGGCGGAGACGGGAGGTCAGCATGCTGGTTGGGCAATACATAGGCAGCACACCAGACCCGCAGAGCAGCTGACGCTTACAGGCAGGAGACACGCTTGTGAGCGCACCTGCTAATTTCTCTCACTTGCTCTAACTTGCCTATTTTTTAATTTTCGCGACATTTTAAAGCACTGTTCTCACACTCACCTACTTTTCCTGGCAGCGCCTTTGCGTTCCCTCCGCACCCCGGTCCACCGCAGGTTCTACCTGATTGATGTGGAGGGTGTAGGCGGTCTCCTCACTTCCGGTTGGGGGCGGAGACAGGAGGTCAGCGTGCTAGTTGGGAAGTACATAGGCAGCATGCCAGATCCTACGCGCTGCAGACGTGCGCAGCGGACAAGCCGCTGGCAAGCTGAAGGTGCACTAAAGGCAAGCCCGTTTGTGCCCGTCCGCGCCCGGCCGTGACCCGGGGCCATGACCCCTGGCAATTTTGAAAATAATTCCATCTATAGTGCTCAGACATTGCTCAATTTGATAGGAGTCACGGACACCAACTGCCTACATTCGCTTATTCTCGCTAATAGTCATTCGGGCTGCTCCAAATGTAATTTTAAGTTTCACCCTCACAGTAAAGACACACCTTATATTGGCACTCCGCTAAAACTCTTCCTTTTAAACTGTCGTTCTCTTCCCAAACACTCAGTCGAACTTGCACTCCTAATAGAAGATCTTAAACCAGATGCTCTATTTCTGACAGAGACCTGGTAACTGGATGAAATTGACCCAACTATCATTTAGACCTTGCCCCCTGAGTATTTAATACACAGAGTTGACCGCAAGACTGGAAGAGGTGGAGGTCTTAGTATAATTTTTAAAGATAACTTCTGTTGCCGGTCTTCCTCTGATGGGTTACCAGACTGCGAAAGCATGAACTTCTTCCTAGAATTTTCACCCACTAGTACATTTTCTGGTCTACTGCTCTACCGACCCCAGGACCCATAGGACAATTTCTTAGTGCACTCCCAACTTTAGTTGCCAATTTAGCACTAACCCCAGCGAATTTTACAATACTAGGGGATCTTAATGTCCACCTGGATGACCCCTCTAACCACCTGGCCAAAGAACTATCAACTAGCATATTGGCACTCCAAATTAAACCCCCACACATGTCAAGGGTCATCTCCTTGATCCTGTGTTCACTAACGACTAGAATCTGTCAGTAGGCACTGCCATCCCCCTCCCCTGGACCGACCATTCATTAATTCCTCTAATCTGGGAGAACGTGGTTTCCTTTCCCACGCAGAGCGCTACTCTGACGCTAGAAAGGAAATGGTTGAATCTCTCCACCAGCCAATGGTCCACAGATTTGGTTGCCACCACACCTTCCTCTGTTCCTGATCCTGAGAGGGCTAATAACAACTTCAATCTCTTGATCGAAAGCTCACTGGACTCATTACTTCCTAAAAACCATCCTACAAGAGATCTAAACAAAAATCGGCACCATGGTTCTCCCCTAAATTAAGGGAGCTTAGACAAACCTGATGGAAACGTGAAAGGAGATGGAGACAAAACTTAGCAGAAGACAGGAAAAATGACTATAGAGAGGCAATTAGAAACTACATGGCAGAAATTAAAATCGCCCAATCCTCATTCTATGAGGAGAGGATTAGTGCAGCTGCTAATTCTCCTAAAGAGATTTTCCGTATTGTTATACTCCTCTCCACCGTCCCGCAAAAATCTCCCAACTCAAAGGATGCACTAGTTCGCTCAGCTAAATACTTCCATCAAAAAATTCACCTGATTTGTCAATCCTTCCCTTCCCACCAGAATGAGCCTACAACGCCCAGCACTGGGAGCTCACTTCCCGAATCACACTGCTCTCTAGCGGGGTTTCCCCTGCTAGACGAGGTCTCCTTGAATACACTTATTTCCAGGGTTACCTCCGGATCTCCCATAGACCCTGCTCCTCCGCAGCACCTCTCTAGTTACTGATGCCATTCGTCCAGTAATTTTGGACACACTAAACGCCTCCATCATGTCGGGTGCAGTACCCCCTGCCTGGAAATGCGCTCAGGTCAGAGCCCTCTTGAAAAAAACAAATGTTGATATCTCTTACATGGCCAATTATCAACCCATCTCCCTCCTTCTCTGGCTGAGCAAGCTGATTGAGAGACATATAAACTCAACGCTAGTACACTATTTGGAGTCCAACAACTTGCTCCATGACTCCCAGACAGGATTCCGTCCTAGGCTCGGGACAGAGATGGCTCTTCTGGCAGTAACAGAGGAGGCAAGGAGACTTCTGGATCACGGCGGCACGGCGGCAATCATTCTGTTAGATCTCAGTGCCGCTTTCGACACTGTTGATCATAACATCCTGCTTGAGCGATTAAAAAATCTTGGAGTGACACACCTGGCTCTTACTTAGCTCCAGTCCTTTTTAAAGGACCGGTTCGTTCAGGTCTTTGAGGGTACCGCCACTTCAAACCAGTGGCCTCTTAGTTGTGGGGTTCCCCAGGGTTCCTCCCTGAGCCCCACGCTTTTTAACACCTATGTGGCGCCTTTGGCGGAGATAGTCCTTCCATTCGGCATAAAAATCATCACCGACGCAGATGATATCCAACTGATTGTGGCACTAAAGCATCCTGAGGGTTCTTCTTGAGCTCTAAGCACCTGCCTAAAGGCAATAGCCGAATGGATGGAACTATCTCACCTTAAGCTAAATGGGGACAAGACCGAACTGATGTTTCTGGGCAAATCTCCATCACCCTCTCCGTCATTCTCATGGCTGACCTGTCTTGGCCCCATGCCTGCCCCAAAGCAGCAGATTAAGAGCCTAGGTCTGTGGCTTGACAGCTCCCTCTGTTTCAATCCTCAAGCAACCAAGCTCTCAGCGACATGTTTTGGCCTGATGAAGATGTTAAGAAAAATCCTTCCCCTACTTTCCTTCCAGGCGAGAAGGATTATGATGCAATCCCTCATTTTGTCCTGCCTAGACTACGGGAATGCTCTGTATCTGGGCGCCCCTAAAGCCACTATCCAAAAAATACAATTGATCCAGACCTGTGCGGCCCGCCAACTCCTCCAGATTCCGTGGAGACAATCAGCAAAACCCGCATTGAGGAACCTCCACTGGCTCCCAGTTCAGTCTAGGATACGATTCAAGGCCATGTGTCTGGCTCACAGAGCCATCTGGAAATCTGGCCCTGCTATTATCCTTCCCCGGGTCACTCCTTACCAACCTTCTAGGAGTCTCTGCTCTAGTTCTACCTGCCTTGCTACTACAAGGAAAGAACGTAGATCTAGATGGGGTGGACATTCCTTTTCCCTGAATGCTTCTAACCTCTGGAATTCCCTCCCCCTCTCTTCGCATGGAACCAAGCTTACATGCCTTCCATAAACTTCTCAAAACACATCTTTTTAATATTATGCACTAACCTGATGTGCTTCCCGCTTGTTCAGGTCCATAAGCGCTATGAGGCCTCAGGGTAGTAACGCGCTATAGAAATTCAACTTCATTCATTCATTCATTCATTTATTCACTCAATCATTCAAGCTGTCATTGATCTCCTTGATCTTGCGGTGGAAGAAGGTGGCAAGTTTGCCACAGAAGTCTGTTATTTCTGTGCTGGGTTTGGCAAATGCTTTGACCACAGCAATGAGTTCTTTGCTGTTGTGTGTATTGGTGTTGATGCATTCCGCAATGGCTGCTTTCTTTGTTGTACGGATGAGGCAATGGTGTGCCGTGACGAAGGATTGGAAGGCTGCTTGGTCTTCAGTGATCCTCCAAATTTACAGTTTAAATAGTAAAATGAGCTATAAAAATAGTCTAAAAAAATCTGTAGTTCTTCACCTACCAGATGTAAAATGACACATATCCACCATGCACCTGGGAGACAATCCTGCAGTAGGTAATATATCTGTGGTAACAAACTTTAAATACAAAACAGATGACGGAGCAGAATTTTGTCAATGGTCAATAAAAGACTTTGTCATCTTAATGTTTTTTTTATCATTGACTTAGGAACTGACTGCACAGAAAAGTTCCTTTGGTTGCTTCTGTGCCAAAATGGAAAAAAAAAACATATGCTACTGCCCCAAAATATTTGTAAACTCCTTGTTCTCACTCTAATGGAAAAGCTAGTTTCTTACAGTCTAACTAGCTGCCACTCTCAATCAACACAGCAATCACACAGTGACCCATCATTCCACTGCAGTGGTACATACTTCTTTGGGTAGAGGAACTAATAATTCCAGACACAACAGAAAATGATCATGAAAAGGTTGAAACCAATATCCGAGGTCTGCTTGCTCACCCATGAGTGCTACATTTCAGGCTCTTGCAAGTTCTCTAATATGCAAAATGCAGTGTCTTGGGCTCGTTAAGAGCCTGACCACTCACCATGTCAGGAGTAGTCTCCACTGTGATTAAACCTAAGGTCCGCCCGCATTTAAATCTGGCGGTCAGGCCACAGTCGAAGTATCCACACTGCCATGATTTAAATCAGGTCCTTTGCCTTTTTCATGTTCTATTTACATTAGACTCTTGTTTCTTTATGTGCCTGGCTGGCAGTTTCTATAATGATGTTCTTTCTTGACTGTGTATTTTTTTTATACACATGTTTTGAGGCTGTTGCTTTTTCTTTTATAGGGCGTCATTCTACTGGTCTCCATGGATGACTTATATTCATCTTTTCATATTGGCACCTAGCTCTGCCGCCTCTTATTTTTGATCTAGTGCGGTTTAGGAAAAGCAAGGTGGCATCAGGGTAGTACAACACATATTGTAATTCCTTCAAGAAAGCAAGCTAAGGAGAGAAAGGTGTATGGCATTCTATGGATAGTAACAGTTAATTGCTACTGCTTGGCAAAGTGTTTTATTTTCCAGGAATAATCCTATAGGTGGCTAAAACAAAAAATGAATCACATGGATTCACAAGGGATGTGCACCCTATATCTGGGGCATTTTTCACACTTGGAACCACACTGTCCCACAGGGCAGGTCAGACGAGAAGAATCTTGCAAATGGGGCGAGGCAGTGCCCAAAATAGGGTAGGATGATGCACTAAAGAGGATGGGTAAACATCATTATCATGGTGGCTTAGTGACA
Organism: Lissotriton helveticus; assembly: GCF_964261635.1. Lineage (NCBI taxonomy): Eukaryota > Metazoa > Chordata > Amphibia > Caudata > Salamandridae > Lissotriton > Lissotriton helveticus. The sequence goes on along the minus strand of NC_136067.1, from coordinate 1,607,428,481 downwards.
GAGAGGCAGGCAGGTCAGAGATTTTCAACAGCAGAGCCAAGTGAGCCTGTGCTTGAAGATACCAACCGCCCCCCACAACGGATGGAGGTTTGGAGGGGTACCGAGCATTTCACCCACCCCAGCAAACACTAAATGAGCCCATTAATCTGTCTTAACATAGAAGTGGGAATATGGGTGTAAACTAAAGAAATGAGTATTATACAAAAGGTGTGATAAGATACACACTGTCTTGTTAAAAGTCCACTTTAGGCTTGCCCAAATGTGAATTAGTTTCCTCAAATATGTACCTTTGAGTCACCCATATATTTAGAATGTTGGTTGACTGTATCAAACGTATGAGGCAGAATGTCAAGACTTTTTTCACATGAAAGTTATATCTAGGTGTGGTAAAGGAATCATTGCCGTCTCCGGATGACTGAATCGGGATCTGAAGGTATTTTATGTACTTAGTAGCCCAGACAATCTGCCATGTAGCCAGACTTTCTGGAATCATAAGTGTGAGCTGGGGTTGAGAATGACATTGCTAATAAGGGGAACAGTCACAAAATTATGACCCTACATTGTAATTGCAAACTTATGCTTAATTCAGATAGGTGCAAGAGGTGTAATATGTGTGGGAAATTAGACCAAGCATCTCGATTTTTTAAGGATGAAGATGGGAATAAGAGATTTCTCCCTTTGTTTATTTGTTTTCATATGGAGATGAGCATAGTCGAAACTAATAGGTCTGGTGGCTCAAGGTTGAAATTACAAGAAGGTGACATGAAGTGGGTGAGCTAAACTGCAGGGGAATATTTATGCTGTTGATTGAATGTAGGTAGGTAGTCACTAAGTGAGAGGTAAAATATATGGCAGTACTGCCAAGGAAAGTAAGGCGAAACCCATATGGGTGAGTGTCAGTGTGGTTTGAGTGTTATGTTATGTTATGTTATGATAATAACAACTTCTAAAGCGCACGGGCACCCAAGGGTTTCATGGCGCTGAGATTGAGGAAAATTGATGGCGGATAACCTATGCAAATGCTTGCTTGAACAGCCAGGTCTTTAAGGCTCTCCTGAACACCATAAGATTGTCACAGCTCCTAATTGTCAGAGGGAGGGCATTCCAGACTTTTGGGGCAAGGTAGCGAAGCGACAACCACCTTGTCGCTTCCGTTTAAAGGAGGGAGTGGTGAGTAAGTAAAGATGAGCTGAACGGAGATTTCGGGTAGGCGCATACTTCCCGATCATGCTGTTGATGAACCTGGGACTTTTACCATGAAGGGCTTTAAAGGCCAAACAGCCAGACTTGAATGCAACCCATTGGGCTATAGGTAGCTAGTGGAGATCAGCTAGCAGCGGTCTTGCCGATAGCCATTTGGGTAGTTTGTCAATAAGTCTGGCCGCTTGATTCTGAACGATTTGCAGGCGCCTTGTTAAAAATGCAGGTAAGCCCCGGTAGATGGAATTCGAGAAGTCCACCCGTGAGAGGACCAATGCAAGCACCACCTGTATGAGAGCCGAGTGTGTCAGCAGCTGGGCAATTTTTTGAATTTTACGCAATTGATGGAAGCTAGAGGAGATCACAGCTCGCACCTGTCCTCGAAGTGAGAGATCTTCGTTAATAATGATCCCAAGACTTTTCACCGAGAAAGAGGGCAAGGGAGGTGGCCATAGTTCTGGCGGCCAGAAATGCGGGCCCCAGATGGCCTCGCTTTTCCCCAGAAGCACCAACTCTGTCTTACCTGGGTTGAGTTTCAGGTGGTTCTGATCCATCCACCGCTGGATGTGCAGCATGGTGGCCTGAAATTCAGTGACAGAGTCCGGGGAGTCCAGTGGGAATATTAGTTGCAGATCGTCCGCATAATTAAAGATTGTGACCTTTGAGTGGAAGGTTTGAACAAGGCCTAACGGCTAGGGCAGTTGACCTCCAATCTGGGGAACCGGGTTCGAGTCTGGGCAATGATGCACAACATCCTGTGATTCTGGGCAAATCACTTAATCTCCCCGTGCCTAACAAAAATTAATGTGTACTCGTGTAAACGCAACTGGTGCTATGTAAAGTGCTCTGATACCCGATACCGGGTCAAGTTTGCGCTATATAAAACTCCGCAAAAAAAAGGGCAAAGTTAAACTGCACTAGGTGTTGATGAGCTACACTCGTATGGCATGCTACAGATCGAAGCAGAGACTGAACAGCTCGCCAGCAGTTCTATGCTGCTTTTCCCATGTTACTGTCAGCAATGTTTGATGAGTTTGCGGGGATCTCAGTAAAGTTCTTGTGAACTGTATTGCATGCAGGGATCAGGACCTAGAGTTGCTCTTGAACCTTTCTTGCTCTACTTTACCTGCAGCTGGGAGCACACCACACACCAGGACAGGAGCCTTTTTCCTCAGCTGGCTAAGGGGGCTTTCACACAGCTGCTTGAGAGCAGAGCATTCTTGATAGAAGTTCAAAATCTAGAACCCTCTTCTCTTAGTAATAGCTGCTAACTCAGCCCTGTCCAGCACCTACAAACCAAAGGGCAAATATTTAACTAGTGTATATGGCAGGCCAACCTTCGTTTTGAAAGAGGCTTCCGTTTAGAAGAACTGTTTCTGTGCTCATCATCAGTGGTAAATTATCCACGTCTCATCCCAGGGCAAGAGGATGTAGAACAATATTGCTTCTAGAAATATAAGAAACCTGGTTTTATGCGCATTTCCACATTTGTATTCCAGTGCACTTTAATGTTAGGGGACATGGAAAGTAGAAAGAGAAGTATATTCCTTGGAATGAACAGATGTCAAGTATGTTCACTTTCATTGAGCAGTATTTAACCTACTAAAGAATGTATACTAAATCGATAAATCCTCCCACGTTAGAAGACAGGGATTATCAAAAAGCAAAGAAGATACATCTTGGAACCATCTGACCCGAAGTTGGGCAACCCGATCTAAAATTAAAAAGCCAATAAAATAGTCATGTTGGGGTCAGGCTTGTACATGAGTGATGTCAGAAGCAATTTTTTAAAATTTGATAAAATCAACCAAAAATGGATTGCTTTGCTTAGTGAATCCCTATATGGCATTAGGAATTGAATGGGACAAAATGTGTGATGATTGAGTTGTAAGATAGTTCCTCGTGCACTACAGTGGAGGCAGAAGGATACCAACATTAGCAACAGAAAGGCAGGGAACTACAATACTTCTAAGACCTGATTCAAGATGTGTTTGGCAATGTCTCATGCCATTGCTGGAAAGAGTCAGAAAAAAGCAAGCCAATGGTTTGAAGTGGACTGACCCAGTTTTAAATGGTTTGATTGGCTTCACAAGACCTCAAATGTGTAGGAAAAGGGCAAATTACCATTTGCTCTAATTTGCTCTAACCTTGCACTTGAGGATAGCCAGCCCTGTGAATAATCCACTGGCTTTGCATTAGCACAATCAGGCATATCATTACCTAGAAATCAATCATAGTTTTTCCCTGAGTACTCAAACTGTACACGTTCCTAGGATTACAAATACTTTCTGAATTAGCCCCTGTGTTTTTGCTTTTAGTTTAACGTCCAGTGCTAGGTATTATATATTAAAGGTACTACTTTTAGTCTAGCATTTTAGGCACATTCTTATGCAAACTTTGGCTTATCACGTAGATATGCAAGTCCACAGTGTGTCTTGGCACAGGTGCGCGATTAAAAATTCTTCGCATAAAACATACAAACCTGCAGATATTTATGTTTACTAACTACTTAGCACGACACCGTATTCTGACTCTTTGATTCCTGGGTCTTCCTTCCAGAAAAGAAGTCACCGAGTCACGAATTATCACGCCCACGAGAACTACCTAGGTGTTGAATTCATTGACATAAAAAAAAGAAAAACAATCAACACACAACAGTGCCCGACATGTCTGCGTAACTTCCACAAAATTGCTCATTGGTTGAAATTGTCATATCTGACTTTGTGTCAAGGACATTGTAATTTAGGAATACTTCAGTCTCAAAAGAAATGTTCCCCTCACCCGTGAATGGGGGAACACTTTTTATGAACCAAGCACATGAAAGAAAAAATGCTAGAGATTAGTTCTTTTTATATTCTGAGAATGAGTGTGATTAAAGCCACAGTTTAAAATAAGTAATTGAGCCTGCCAGCTAATTACACCATTTAGCAAATAATTTTAAATCTAAAACATGATGATGCTGAGGAAAACTTGAAACGCTGAAATGCAGTTTAACAGAGCTATTAGGACATAATATATCCATTATGGCCGCTTTGAAACGTGTGAAAATGTGTGCTCTTGTTACTGCAGATATCCTGGTGTTTGTTTAACTTAAAGTCTGACACCAAGCGGTTTTCACCCACTCCGAATAATGTTTAAAACTGTTCAGAGATCAGCGGTGGTGAGCACGCTCTGTTTTTTCACAAGATCACATTACGACATGACCCTTAATACTATTCTATAACAAGTTGTTGGCAACTGCCTAGCTGCGAAAACTAAGTCCCCTTTCTTCATTATTTTTATCCACTCTAAAGTCACTCATTTCTTTCTTCCATCCTTCTTTTCTTTCGCCATTCCTCTTCTCCCTCCCTCTCCTTCACCCCTCAGCTCATCCTTCCTTCCTCTCCTATTCCTCATTGCTTCATTTTTATTTCCACAAATGCCATTTTCTTTTAGCAAACGTCTGACCTATTTTAATATACTAATTTTCAATTCCTCTAGGCACCTCACCACTAGTCACAGGTGTATTATTCTCCTCTTTCGGCATTCCTGAATATCCCTGTAGAAGCATTGCCAGCCACTTTCCAATCCCCACTCCTATTAGCCTCTCTTACACAATCTCTTTCCTCTCCCTAACATGCTAAAAACTGGGATTTCCTTTGTGACAGTGTATGTGCCTGCAGGTTGGCTTGTTTATAGTTTATTATGTTGCAGTGTAACTCAAAGCAAAGGGGGGAATAGTGTGCAACTGCTCCTTAGAAAGTTTCTTCTTATTACTTCTGTCCATTACCATAAATCCACAGGAGTACCAACTCAAACACAATAAAATCCCCCACCCCCTCCCACAGTTCATCGCCCCAAAACATCAACATCTCCATTTCCTAACTGAGCAGGCATTACGCTCTTGGCTGGTTGGCAATATAAAAATGACTCAGCAAAGAGGAAATATGCATACAAAGATAATTGTGCATGCTTGAAAACAGAATTGGTGCCAGTTGCACCCCTCCACTCCCCTTAACCTGGCCCAGTACCAAATTGATGATTTGGTCGCACATCGCTATATCCTAAGGTATTAATTCATCTGAGGTTGATACTCGTTCAGAGGGATATTATGCGAATTTGGACACCTAGCTCGACTCCTCCTCTTAGTGGATGGCTATGAGGCATGTAGAGATGCCTTCTTATGGAGCAACTTATGTACATGAAGTTTGATGATGTCCAAAGAAACAAGAAAAATGATTGAAACCTGGCAAGAATTTTTCTAATCAGAAAGGTTGGGTTGGATGGATGGCGAGAATGATGTAGGGTAGGTTCTGTATCTTTCTTCTACAATCCTTGTGCTTTGTGTGGTACCATACTATGTTATACCCGATATAGCATGTTACAACGCATGCTATTACATCGCATGCTTTTACAGCGTGGTCGTTACAACGACCGCGTTGTTAGTACGCAATACCTTTACATCGCAAGTCATTAGAACGACTTGCTGTAGGGGGCACGCTGAATTTAGGAATAGTATTATTTACTGTTCCTACTCCGGTTTGAGCAACAGCAGGGAAGGTGTTGGATTTTATATCCAATACCTTAGCGCCCCCTACAGCAAGTCGTTCTAATGACTTGCGATGTAAAGGTATTGCGTACCAACAACACGGTCGTGGTAACGACTGAGTTGTGAAAGCACTGCGATGTCATGACAGCGTTGTAAATGCTGTTTCCCTTTAGCCCTTGTATCCTTGCACCATCAACGTAAAGTAATGATTTATGTCTGATGAAATTTGGTTGATACCAGTAGTGTTGAACATTTAATGCAAATAAAATGTTTTACAGGAAAAAGAACAAAAGAATAAGGTTTGGATTTTTAATTGAAAGTAATCGCACATTTGACAATGGAGTCCTAATTCTGGAACCCACCACATCAGAAAATAACTATTTCTAAAATTTCTTTGAATAGCGTGGTAATATTGCAATAGATGAATTCTGCACCTGCCATTATTGAATTTACCAGGAGCAATATCACTTCTTGGGATTATGAGAGGACAGTAACGTGACCAAAATATGCAAATGGCCACGAATGTAAATTGTCCAGACCTTTCAATAGCAGGTTACATGCCTTAGACTGGTTGTCACTCCACATGCACATAATCAGATCGAGAACACTATTCGATTACACTCTGCTTCTTCAGGTCTTTACCAATTTGCATTTGCGCCTTGATTGGGAGTGCTGTAGAGGTGACAGGCATTTTTCAACTAGTTCTGTGTCCTATGGTCATTCCCCTCCTTACTAATGAACATTCCCTTTCCTTCTCTTACATCTGTTCTTCATAGAGTGCTTTGAGGTGACTGAAATGTGGCATTATAAGATTTAAAAACAGTTAATTAGTAAATACATATTTATAATGAAATTAACACTGAATATGATAATTTTAGAGTGTAAAATGAGCATATAATCTAAATGTTAGAAAAATAAAATGAAGGGGAAGTGAAAACAGCATAGTGCAATAAACACTATCGCTTATGGGTCACAAATTATTGAATATCTGAATTGGTAATTAGTGATTTGCAGAACTCTCTTAATGATGATGTGCCTCAGATAGAGGAATGTTAGCAGTGCAGGTAGAGTGCTTAACAGCCTCAACAAGCCTTCTACAAATAAAAAGTTAAAAAAGTTAAAAAAGTTAGGGTAACCAAATTAGGCAAAGAGGAAATGGCCTGTTCACAAAGGCTGTTTTTAGTAGGTAATACTTATGTAGTACTATTGTTGTACTTTTACATGTGTTTGTGAATTAGTCCCAAAACTTCTAAAATAGGAATACAATTTATGGGGTCCTGCCAATGGGCTGAATTAGGCAAGTCACGCTGCTAGCACTGATTTGTTGCACCGGGAGCTCATTCTCTGTTAAAAATCTGTGCAAACGGCAGCAGCCAGCGGGCACTGCTTCTCGACTTGATTTTGCTGTAGCTCAAGTAGGTTGTCTACTCCAGCTGCAGCTTACAGAGCGTTAACGGTAGCAACCGCTCACGCTGGGGAAATTTCATCGGGTGCCCTCCCCGCTAACAAAAATTGCACTTTGGGATGCCAAATCTTGCCTGCCAATTTACCATTGGCCAGCCGCATGCGAGAAAAAACTCCACCAGCCGGCGGTTTGCAGAATTTGGCTGGAACTCCGTATTCCGTGGCCAAAGCTAAAACTCTTCTGGCGGGGCAGAATTTGTCACCCACCCCTAGATAGAATAGTACATATTCAGAGAATATGTACAGTATCTAACAAACTACTCCTGGAACACTGCTTCCTGTAATCACAAATTCCTTTGTGAATTGGGCCAAAGAGTCAAAGTAAAATAGAGGGTAAAGCAAGGCTAGCCAAAGTGAATACTTTCATATAGTGACCTAGAAATCCCAGACACAGGAAAAGGAACTTAACCATTAAATTGAAAAATCAATGTTCGTGACTCCTTAATGAAGATGCCCGTAACCAGGATCCAAATGAAAAGGATGAAAAGGAATGTACATATACTTGAGCAGTGCATCCAGTGTGACTTATACAAAATGTGCAACAGCATGCGCCTCTGTACAAAAAAAAAGAATTGGCAGTGTAGCAAATCCAACTTTTCTGCATGGTCATCCTAGACTTTTCTTCTTTAGCTGGACTCTATTTTTTTGTTGGCTTTTGAACTTTGTGCACTTTACTCCTGCTAACCAAGTAACATGTCTGTGCTCTCCCTTTAAACATCGTTAATTTGGCTCACTCTTAATTGGCACATTTTAGTTGCCTGAAAGTCCCTATCATGTGGTACAGACTGTGGGCCCAAGTACAGAAGTAAACTGCCACTTTTGAACTGCAAAAAAATGATGATGGACAGAATGCAGATCAATGTCATACATTCACCCCAGTACAGAGATCTGGGCCTAAATCCATTGGGTTTTTTCCTCACCATGCCATTCCAGTTTGGACCCAGTCATATGCAAATCAGTCTTGACCCGGCGCCAAAACTGGAATGGCATGCTGAACAAGAAAAAGATGGATTTAGGCTCAGATCTCTGTACTGGGGTGAATGTATGACATAGTTCTGCATTCTGTCCATCCATTTTTTAGTTGTTTTTCTTTTACTTTTGTACTGCAACATGTATAGTGTCATCCACTATGGTCCACTAGGGTGGTGGCAAACATGGCTTCAGGCCTACCCTGTGTAGCCTGATGGCTGCAGTGTAAAACCTGCAGTGTGACCACTTCAAATAACCCTTTTTGACAGATAAAATCTCCCTTTTAAATATTATTAATATCAGTGAGTATGTAAGCCTAGTAGCCCATAGCGTAGGGTCACTGTACTCAAAAGTGAGACAGGTTGAAAATGTATGTTATCATGTCCATACAGCAAAGATCTAGATTTACTGTGGCGGGCTTAGCTGTCCTATGTCGAAAACATGAGTGCAGATTAATTTACTAATACTACTAACTTGGGAAAGGGTCCAGCTGGAAAAATAATTAAACCACAGTTTGTAATAGTTATTACAAATCCTATTCAAGGATGATGCCAGTTTTTTTAATAAATAGTAAGGAATGGTAACTTGTACAAAGTTGCCTTTTTCCTGCCTGAAGTCCCTGGAGGAAAATGTGCACAAGCTCTTCAGCAACTCCCAGCCTGTTCTTAGACTGGGAATAAATGTAACAGAGATGTGAAATGCCTCAAAAGAGCAGACAATAGCCTGACCTGAATGGGCATAGATAACTCCTCTGAACTCCACATAATATTCAAAGTGAGGGCTGTCAGCATCATGTGACACTACACTGCCAAATCCTGCTTCTCCAGTCTGTTGAACAACGTGTGGCACTTACAGTACACTCGAAAAGGAGAGAACAGGATGCCAAAGAATTTCTTGTGTATCTCTTGTCTGGTTCATGAAGTTTACTACTTTTGTACTACCAGACGTCTGTTCCTGGGTTTGTTGTGGGTGCAAGGCTTGCTTCAAATTGGATTTTAGTGTTTAGATATGGGAGGACACTGGCTATTTCCCTATCATTTCCCAGCACTTAGAGCCTAGGTTTAGTGTGCATTGTGACTTTCACCACCTTGAAAATGCCCTTATACATGGCATTTTGGGCCTGTTTGCAGTAAGGAATTAGCAACTATAGACAAAGTGGGTAGGGTTGGCCCTGGGATCTTTCCTTTCATTGATTAGAGAGTGCCCAGGAGTAATCCTTCAGACGCCACTAGCTGGTGGCAGGCATAAACGTGGCACCTCTAGGCACCCACTTCAGAACACTTTCTGGACCTGGTGAGGATCAGAAGAGGACTGGACCTGATGTATGTGACCTGAGCTTAGACCTGAAGGACTGGATCAGCTCCCTCTTGTGTCCAGAACAAAAAATAGGACATCAGTGTTCACTTGACCGACTTCCTGTCTGGATACAGGACAGCAGGATGCTGCAAACGACTTGTCCCTGGAAGTATCCTGTTGAGCAGTGGCAACTGGACCTGGACTGGACTTTGCTGTTGGCCTCTACCTGCTGCCTTATGAGTTTCTATGTGTCTCCCACGAAGTCCTGGGTGCGGCTTTATAATTGTACTTCTGTGGTTGTTTGGGCACCATAAGAAAGTATGGAAACTGTTGAAAACTTTTACTCCCGACTAGATATTTGTGCAAAGTTTTCTATGTCAGATTTTCACCGGGACTAATCCACTTGGTATGTCCGACCTGGGCTCCATCTCGATCTGCCAGAAATACATTTTGGACTGGGCCTACCATGACCATTGACTGCCATTGGCGCTTTGCTTTATCTTGGGGCTATTTTTACTTAAAACTTTAAAAGTTCATATATCTGGTTGACCTAATTGGCTTTTTTTTTCATTTTGGTGTCATTTTCTCTATGTTTCGAATTCAGTTTAGTTGGGATTTTTACAACTTGGTGTTTCAACTTTATTGACTGTTTTGATACTGAATAAATACTTTACACTCTGCCGTAAACTAAGCCTGTCTGCTCTGTGCCATAGCTACCATGGGGTTGTTCTCAGGTTAACTTTGCGGCTTTAAGGTTTCACCCAGAAAAGAGGTGTGATTATTCCTTAAGGTGGGCAGTCATCCCCTCACACAAAATATGAATCCCATTTCTTACAAGCAAGTAAACTGGCCAGCCAGCTAGCTGAAAAGACTGAGAAAATAAGGGAGACCGTTCCAACAGATGCTACTGACACTTCCTGGGCAGATGTTGGTGTTATGTTTATATACACACTGGTCTTCTAGCATCATCCATTCTCAAGGTTAGTGGGAAGGTGTGAGTTCCCAGAAAATTGCATATTAGCAGATACCAATGTAATAATGTTCCAGTAGCTGCATTAATAACTTTTCTTTGTCCCTCTACACATGCGCCGTATTTGATTTTTTGTAACCTTTTTTGCCTACTTTATGTTTTGCTTTCTTATTGACACTAGCAGCCTGCATGAACCAATTTCACCAACAGCTCTGAATGCAAAACCAATAAATGGCCTGTCTCCATTGCCATGTCATCACCTACAAAGGCACTGAAGATATTATTAAGGGATTTGAGCCATATGTCTTCTGCTGCTTTCAGACAGTGAACTCACGCCTGTACTGCCATTATATCATCTATGTTGATGAAGGGCACTTCATTCTCAATAATCCAGCTTGCTCTTCTATTACTCGTGGAATTTATGCTTGTCTTTGATCATCTGCTGCACTCCACTGTCTTTTGGCTAGGTTCGAGCTATACCATATACATACTTACAACAATGAAGTCATTTGAGGTGACATCAGTGATGTCATAAATGATATCAAAGAACATGTCATGAGTGATGTAATATGTGAGATCTTAAGCAGTGCATGGTGGGGGTGTAAGGTTTAGTTATCTCTGCTAATTATAACTGGTGAATTTCTGAGTTTGTTTAAATTCAAGAAAATAATGTTGTCACTGGCAAATTCACCCAACTATAAAAACTAAAACATCACTGTAACCTTTGTTTTTTCAGTGAATTTCTAAAGTTTTTTAGAAAACAAAAAACGTTCTTTCAATCACACCTAATGATAATGTTACTTTAACCTTTGCTTTTTTCACTGAATTTACAGTTGTTTTAATGTAAAGTAATATTTAATGAGCATACATACAGCCAGCCTCCTTCTTCTGTGTGCAGATGGGGGTTGTCCGGCCCTGTAGCTAGTCCCCCAAGGGCAGCCTTTGGACATGTACAGCAGGTGGTTTGCAACCGGGCCTGTTCTGAGGCCAGACCTGTGGTCAACCCACCCTGAGCCACCACTGTTGCATACTACTAACGTGGAAGAGGCGTGGCCAAACGGGCAGCGCTTGTAGGTGATCTGGCTCCTGTGCATACTTAGCAGCAATTAAAAGGACAAATATATGATCAACAATGATGGGATTTCAGATGTGATTAGGGATGTTATAAAATTAGTCAATGAATATGTCATGAGTAATTTAATATACAAGAGTAAAAGCAGAGCATGGCAAGGGTGCAAGTTATAGTTACTTTAGGGTATGTGTTATAGTTACCTGAGATAACTGCAATTGGTGCATTTCACTAGTTTTGTTAGTTTCAAATGGTATATTTTATGTGACATTTTCATGAACTATAACATCCCTTTAACTTTGTTTTTTTCAGTGAATTTCTAGTTTTTTTATCATGAAGTTAGATATTCTTACAATTCCTAACTGTTACATCACTTTAACCTTTGTTTTTTCAGTGAATCTCGAGGTTTTTTTAAACGTGAAGGAAGATGTCCATCGTAATGCATGGTGGGGGAGCTGGACACAAGGTCTGGCTTGGCATTGCCCGTTGTACTGCCCCATCCAAGATTGCTGCGTCTGTCCTCCTCCTTCTTGCCCTCCATTGTCAAAGTCCATACCCCTGCTCCCTCGTCAAGCCCTGAGGGCCTGTAGTTCTGCCACTGCCCTTCCCATCTACCCTGAGCACTTAGCTTGCTGCCCATGCCCACCTCCTCCCTACCCTCTGCTGCCCAAGTTCATGCACCTGCCCCCCTCCCTCCTGCCCTGCATGGTCTGATGTGCTGCCACTGCTCTCTAGCTAGCTTGATATCCATGTCCACTCCTGTCCTTGGTTGCCAGAGTCTATGCCCCTATCATTTCCCTCTTGCTTAGCCTCCATGCTTCGCTGGTAGCCACTATCCTCCTTGCCCCTGTCCTCCAATGTCTGCATGCATGAAACTGCTCTGTCCCTTTTGCCCACTACATTCCATGGACCTGCCATTACCCTTCCTGTCTACTCTGAGTGTTCGGTTCAGCTACTACTGCCCCTCCCACCTGCCCAGCAGGTTACACGATAGCTTCCTGCCCCTGCCTCCTCATCCTGCCTCCCATTGTCTGAGTTCCAAGCCCTTATTCTCTCCCTCCTGCCCTCCATTGTTCATTTTGCTGCCACTCCCTTTTGCCCTGCATGCTCTGTTGTGCTGCAACTGCTCCTCCTGTGTGGTCTGTTGTGAAACCTGAGCCCTTCCCTGTCCAATCTTGTCTGTGTCCAGCTCCTAGTCCTCCCTTCCGCCCTCCATGGTCCTTTGTGTATGCCCCTGCCCCCTCCCACTTGCCCACCCTGACCACTGCGCTGCCAGTAACCCACCCCTTGCCATGCATGCTCTTTTGTGCTGCAAATCCTCCTCCTACATGCCCACCTTCCCTCCGTTGTCTGTGTGTATGCCATTATAGTCTCCCTGTTGCCCTTGATGGTGTGCTGAACTTCCAGTGACCATCCCGCCTGCCCAAAAGGTATACAATTCAGTGATGGATGGAATGATTGAATTCATCTCAGCCACTGGTAATCACTCAAGCCACATCCCAATCCAACATTCTTTTGCACACATGCCACCTCAGTTTGGACCCAGCTATATGCAAATCAGTTGTGATCCTGCTCCAATAGGAACACTCCAGCCTGAACTGACAAGCCAGGTTGTCCCTGAACCGGAATACAAGCAACCAAGGAATGGTTTCGCACTAGGTACGGGCTCATCAGCCAGGCACAGCTTGGTTCCAGTGACACAGTGTGCACAGACCCAGATCTGTGCATACCCATCCCACATAGGGTGACACAATAAGTATATAAAACAGTGATGGATGGAATGCTTCAATTAATCTCAGCCACTGGTAATCACTCATCCCAATCCATCATTATTTTGCACGCCACGCCACCTCATTTTGGACCCAGCCATATGTAAATTAGTCTTTACCCTACCACAATAAGAACAGTCCAACCTGAACTGCCAAGCCAGAACACAAGTAACCCAAGACCGGTTTCCCCGTAGTTATGGGCTCATCAGCAGGGTTCAGCTTGGTCCCAGTGACCTTTGCCCTATATGGTCAGATTGCAGTTCCTGCCCTGCCCCTTTTTGCAAAGTGCAGGCCCCTATTATCTCCCTCCTGCCTTCCATGGTCTGTTGATATGACCCTCCCCTTCCCTCCTGTCCTTCATGGTCTGTTGTGCTACAACTGCCCCTCCTGTCTGTTTGGTATGGTCAGCTTGCTGCCCTTGCCTCTTTCACCTCTGATCTCTATTGTGCATGTGCATAGCCTTGTCCCCTCCATATTGCGTTCCATGGTCCGTTGTGCTGCACTGCCCTCCCGCTTGCCCTGTGTGCCGTATTGTGCTACTGCAACCCCTGGCCTCTGCCCTGTAATGTCAGTTTGGTGCCCCTGCCCACCTCCCTCCTGCCCTCTGTTGTCCGAATCCATGTTCCTACCCAATTTCTCCTGCCCTCTGTGGTTGAATGTACCATCCATGACAAGATTTTAGTCAAAAAAATCTAAGAACAAATTCTAAGAAAATGATTTTCCCCATTGATTTACATTGAAAAAGAGGAGATTTTAAGTGTGAGACATCTAAAATAAAAATGTGCTGCTTCCCCCTGATCAGCATAGTCAACTTGCTGCGTCTGCCCCTTCGTCCCTGCTCTCAATTGTCTGAGTCCATGCCCCTGACCTCTGCCTACCCCCAGTATGTTACTGAAAACTAGATTGCTATCATATATATATATACACACATACATACATACATACATACATTAGTTATATTAGGACCTCGTTTCCATAGGAAATCCGCACCATTCTATTTGGAATGACTTTGGCGCCGGTTGACAAATCTTCGCGAAATTTTCAAACTTGGTGGGGCGCTCTGGTCCTATCCTGAAAATCTTGGGGTGATTTGTGAAGCGGGGGAGAGAAAAAAGTGGGGTCCCAAAATGTGTTTTCCCCATGCAATTTTCCATAGGTACCGTTCATCGCGGCTACAGCCCGTACTGCTGAACGGAATTACACCACATTTTGTAGAGTTGTAGTCCTCTATTCAGACTTGTGCCTTTTGCTTAGTTATATGGTGTAAATTTGTTCAGTAGTTACTGAGAAAATGACAATTAAAGGTACAAATATATCTATGGCCTCGGTGGATCCGCGTATCTTGCGCAGACTATAAGCACACCATCCCGATCACGCGCTGAATGCTGATTGGCTGTCAATTGGTTGTCAACATTCGAAACCAGGAAGTGTTTGCAACCATTTTGTGCCTCAGTAGAAGCGAGGATCTAGAAATTAGTAGAACAAGTGTTCAAAATGTATAACGTGGGCAGGTAAGAATTAGTTTGTCCCTCTAAACACACTGAGGGGGTCCCACAATGACCCCTTGGGTCCCCCCAAATGTTTTAAATTTTTTTTAAATCGGATAAATGTGCGCTGGGTGCATGGATCCTCCGTAAAAAAAATAAAAATGAAGCGTGGGCTCCTGTGCTTGTTTAAAAATTAGCTATCTGGGAAGGACAAATCCCATGGTCTAAAATATTGCATTTGAAGCAGGGGCAGAGAAAAAAGGAGGGTCCCAAAACGTGTTTTCCCCATGCAATTTTCCATAGGAACCGTTCATTGTGGCTACAGCCCGAACAGCTGAACGGAATTACACCAAATTTGGCAAAGAGGAAGTCCTCAGTTCAGACTCATGCCTTTTGCTTAAATGGTGTAAATTCATTCGGCAGTTTCTGAGGAAATTACAAGTAAAAGTACATATATATCTATAAAATATTACATTTGATGGGAGTTCCGAGGGGTCCTGTAGCCTGGGGACCGCCATTCCTCGGTGCTAGAAAATAAATGGGTGAGGGCACTCAAAGGTCCGTCCAAACCTGGGGATTACCACCCTGTGTGGCTTTTTATATTTTGAGAGGGGGGCTGTGTGGTCTCCATTCTGGAGCAGTCAAAAGCCTTGGGGAGCACCACCAACCAGGAGCGGTTCCGGCTGTGTCTCGGGGTGCCTACCTCCCGGACACTGCTGTTTGCTATGGCAGGGCGGAGTCGAGGTTCCTGCTGTGTCATAGGAAGGTTGAGGGAATATTAACAAGTGCCATTTCACCGCAATTTTTAGCCAAAAATGCGGTGAAAATTATATCTCCCTATTTACTAGGCGACGCTAAGATGCATTAATGCATGTTAGCAGTCAGTTTGCTAAGGGCTCGCCTTGTATCTCCAATGGGTTGCATTGTAGGTGTTCTCGGTGGCAAGGTAGGTGTTTCTATGAGAATATAAAAAGGAAGAGGGAGGTATGACAATAGTGTTGTATTTGCAAGGCGGCCCTGGATTTGAGAGCCAATAGGAAAACTCTTGTTAATTGCAATTTTAATGCAGTCCTTGTAAATATGCCCCTAAGTTTTGTACTGTCGATAATCCTGTCTCCCATTTAAATAGGCACAGAGTATTTAGTGAAGTGCATTGTGAATCGTGAAGCAACACTGTCTTATTGTGATCGATAAAGAATTCGAAGACTTGTGTACTTCTTTTGCAAGTAATGTGCATAGGGGCAGTTTTACAAGTTCCTTGCGTCACTATTGCATAACTTTTAACATGGGAAAAGTGACGCGAAAGTGGTGCAAGGGAATTGTAAATCTGCTACACAGTGTTCGGTCTTAGTTTGCTTTCCTTTCTGTCATGTAGAGGATCCTGGGTAAATATAACGGTTTCTGTACAGCCAGTACCTTTCAACCCTACCCCCGAACTGCTTACTGCCTGTTACCATAGTAACAGTTCATGGAACACTTAAGTGAGCACACAGGTTACAAGTTCACCACATAATGTTGCTAATCAAAACAGTTACTGTGCTGGAGTTTTTAAAAATGTTCATAGAAACCGTTAATGATAGTTACAGAGTTTAGTAAAGAGATGTAACGAGTTAGCCTCAGTATTATACTTCTAGTTATAAACATCATTTCTATTTTTTAACTGTAAGTATGATAATCACACTAAATAATAGTGAAATGTTGTTAAAAAAGAAGACCTATATACTTTTTTAAAATTAACTTTTATTAAAAAAACCAACAAATAACTAGAATAAGAATTGGCTTGGTAGTTTGGTTTGCCCTGTTCCCATCATGCACTGGGACAGGAACAGACTAATTTGCATATAGCCAAGTTCTGAGCTGGGATGGTTCAGTGAGCTAAAAAACGGTGATGGATCAAGCCCTGATCTTTGGACTGGGTAAGAGTGGTCTGCTTAATTCAGGCACTCTGTTCATCACCACCCCCTTTTCTGAATCATTTTGTCCACCATAAGCGTGGAAGGGTATACTCAGATGTGAGTCCCTTGCTCATTGCACCATCAGGATTCAAGCAAGCCGGGCCGACGACGCCTGAAATGGCAGAAACCGGTCCCCGGAAGCTTGTTTCCTTCCCAGTATAAGAATTGGCTTGGTAGTTTGGTTTGCCCTGTTCCCATCATGCACTGGGACGGGAACAGACTAATTTGCATATAGCCAAGTTCTGAGCTGGGATGGTGCAGTGAGCTAAAAACGGTGATGGATCAAGCCCTGATCTTTGGACTGGGTAAGAGTGGTCTGCTTAATTCAGGCACTCTGTTCATCACCACCCCCTTTTCTGAATCATTTTGTCCACCATAAGCGTGGAAGGGTATACTCAGATGTGAGTCCCTTGCTCATTGCACCATCAGGATTCAAGCAAGCCGGGCCGATGATGCCTGAAATGGCAGAAACCGGTCCCCGGAAGCTTGTTTCCTTCCCAGTATAAGAATTGGCTTGGTAGTTTGGTTTGCCCTGTTCCCATTATGCACTGGGACAGGAACAGACTAATTTGCATATAGCCAAGTTCTGAGCTGGGATGGTGCAGTGAGCTAAAAAACGGTGATGGATCAAGCCCTGATCTTTGGACTGGGTAAGAGTGGTCTGCTTAATTCAGGCACTCTATTCATCACTACCCCCTTTTCTGAATCATTTTGTCCACCATAAGCGTGGAAGGGTATACTCAGATGTGAGTCCCTTGCTCATTGCACCATCAGGATTCAAGCAAGCCGGGCCGACGACGCCTGAAATGGCAGAAACCGGTCCCCGGAAGCTTGTTTCCTTCCCAGTATAAGAATTGGCTTGGTAGTTTGGTTTGCCCTGTTCCCATCATGCACTGGGACAGGAACAGACTAATTTGCATATAGCCAAGTTCTGAGCTGGGATGGTGCAGTGAGCTAAAAAACGGTGATGGATCAAGCCCTGATCTTTGGACTGGGTAAGAGTGGCCTGCTTAATTCAGGCACTCTGTTCATCACCACCCCTTTTCTGAATCATTTTGTCCACCATAAGCGTGGAAGGGTATACTCAGATGTGAGTCCCTTGCTCATTGCACCATCAGGATTCAAGCAAGTCAGGCTGACGACGCCTGAAATGGCAGAAACCGGTCCCCGGAAGCTTGTTTCCTTCCCAGTATAAGAATTGGCTTGGTAGTTTGGTTTGCCCTGTTCCCATCATGCACTGGGACAGGAACAGACTAATTTGCATATAGCCAAGTTCTGAGCTGGGATGGTGCAGTGAGCTAAAAAACGGGGATGGATCAAGCCCTGATCTTTGGACTGGGTAAGAGTGGTCTGCTTAATTCAGGCACTCTGTTCATCACCACCCCCTTTTCTGAATCATTTTGTCCACCATAAGCGTGGAAGGGTATACTCAGATGTGAGTCCCTTGCTCATTGCACCATCAGGATTCAAGCAAGCCGGGCCGACGACGCCTGAAATGGCAGAAACCGGTCCCCGGAAGCTTGTTTCCTTCCCAATATAAGAATTGGCTTGGTAGTTTGGTTTGCCCTGTTCCCATCATGCACTGGGACAGGAACAGACTAATTTGCATATAGCCAAGTTCTGAGCTGGGATGGTGCAGTGAGCTAAAAAACGGTGATGGATCAAGCCCTGATCTTTGGACTGGGTAAGAGTGGTCTGCTTAATTCAGGCACTCTGTTCATCACCACCCCCTTTTCTGAATCAATAAATAACTAGAAGCATAACTTTAACATAACAATTTAATAACCAAAATGGGAGATGGAGTCCAATGGAAGGAGAATAGGTAACCTGCAAAACAAAAATGAAAATAAGTGTTTAAAATTATATCGATGTGACTGAATGACGTCAAATATCACAAATTAAGGTAACACTTGGCCATATTAGTTATTTGCACGTCTGCAGTGTGCCTGATACATTCCACCTCTCTTATAGGCCCCCATTGAAGAGGTGTCTGAAAGGAAGTGCCTACTGCGTCAGATTTACAGTATGGACTAACAGGTCTTTAAAATGATTCAGAGATGAGACAGAATTAGGTGAGAGATCACGTCATTATGCAGGACAATATTTTTTATGTTTAATGCATTTAATCAGAGGCATTATGTATCTAGGCCGCTCTGCTTACCTTGTGTAAACACTGTGACCAACAGAGTTCACAACTTGAACACAGCTTTGGTTCTACACTGGAGACTAATAAATTCAGCCTTGATTTTTTTTTATCAGCAGAGTGGACAGCAGTGTCCATAACTTTAAAAGAGAAAGAGAAACAATGTGAGAGAGAGTGAAAAAACTACATTAAAAGTTTGAGAGAGAAAGTAATAGATGGAGCAGTTAATACTGGAGAAAATGTTTGTAGCTCACTGGTTTGCCTTCGTTGTGTGTTGAAGCAGTGCCGGTTCACAGTGCACCCTCCAGTTTACTTATCTGAAAGATAGCATAGAGTTAGTAATAGTATACTACATACAACCGCACAAGTATTTTTTTGTCTAATGTCTTTGTACACTTAGGAAACTGTTTTTTATCAACTTCCACTGCAAGGAGGTGTTTGTGCAATGTTTTTCTTCCAAAGTACTATACCACATGCACTCCCACTGCATAGTGGTGAGTTCTCATTACTGCATACCCAAACTGTTGCATCCCATTGACTCCCAGATTCTGGAGGTGAGTGCTTCTTCATGCGCACTCAGGGGCAGATTTATAAGTTCATTGCACCACTTTTGCATCAGATTACCATGTTAAAAGTGATGCAAAAGTGGCGCAAGGGGATTGTAAATCTGCCCTTCAGACTGTTGCAACCTATCCACTCCCAGTGCCCGGAGCTAATTGTACATTCCTACGCAGTCACCTGCTGCACACTACCCACTCTCTCTGCCCAGAGGTGACTTCTGGTTGCTTCGGAAACAAGCTTCTTTGCTCACCTTGTGTCATTGGCGTGATTCAAAGAGGGTGCACCACGTGTCGAAACAGCCTTCTCAGACGTTGTTACGATTGCCGCGCATCATCGCAGAATCCTCGAACGTTGAGCTTTAGAGGTGTTGGGGGAGGGGGACACCAATTTGTGAAACACAACCTGTAAGATAAAAAGGAAGTTAATATTGTGCGTCATTTCTTTAGCATAGAGTGAGGAACTGAAAGAGTGACTGAATAGAATATTCGCAGCTCACCTTTCTGTCACCGGTGTGTCTTTCACCACGGGCCAGGACATAATGCACCCTGAAGCTTTACATCTAAAAGATAGTAAAAGAAAGATGTTATGATTGGCAATTGTTACAATCTTAATGGGGAGTAGAATTACATCGCCCTTTCACACACCTTCCCTCCCGCATTTAAAAAAACATCTATTTGTACATATCCAACTTGTTTAAAAGGCTTAGATTTTTGAAAACTTACTATAATAGTAATGTTCTTATCCGGTTGTGAAAGCAAGTGGTGCGCAGTGATACACATGGTTTCGATCATCACGAGCGTCGGACATTTGAACGATTATAAAAACTTTTCTGCTATTGGAAAAAAATACAAATGCAATGAGATACAGTTTATAGGACTGCGTAGACCTAAATCGCTGCGTCGCCTATTTGTACCCAGTCTTCTGCACCCCATCTATTCCCTCCGCTGTGCACCCAGGCCTCACTGCTCACCTTTTCGCAGACAGGGCACCTTGTTCATCACGCAGTCCCGCTTTTCCACAAAGAAGTCTCACATATGGTGCCGAGTCTTGATATCGCTATGGCTATCGACATACTCGTACTCCCATCATCATCGCAGGTTCCTCACGCACTCAGTCCTTCCGGTACCACTAACTCAGTGACCAAAGAGGCCACGCACGTAGTAGTGGGCTCCACTACACGGTGGTTTGGGCCTACATAAGGCGTCCGAACCACTAAGATGGGCCATCTCAGTGCTTGGGATGGGAGCAACTCTAAAATAGTGTCGAGCAGATTCGACCCGTCTTTTTTATTGATAGGGTCACGTGTAGTGACGCTTGTGGTGGATGGGTGTGGTGTGGGTGTGAACCAGGCATGAGGGAGTGTGTGTGTGTGTGTGTGCCGTTCTGACAACTAGACCTGAAACTAAGAAATCACTACAATGAAAATCTGGACAATGTTTCGTTTTTGTTTTTTCCTAGAAGCGTAAGCGGAGTGGGCTGGACTGATGTATGCCAGTAGTGCGCGAGGCTCTGAACCCTGATTCCGGAGCAATGGGCGTGGTTCCGTTGTGAGTTATATGAGAAATCAAGTGATACGGGTGTATGTCTTGTAGTGCTGACGTCACCCAGGTCTTAAACGCAAATGTGTCATTATATCTGTAAAGTCCTACAACATGGCCAACATGGAAGATACGGGGAATAACTGACTCTATTTTCATTCATAGTTGCATACATAAAAGATAGTGGACATGAGGCATTTCTGGGTATATGAATGTTTGTTGTACATTCAGTGGAGTGTTGTAGCTGTAGTAATACAGGGCTATGAAAGCTTTAGGTTGCAGTTTTTAGCACATGAAGGGCAGCTAATATATATACGTATATGGTCAATCGGGTATACTGTCAAACTTGGTGCTGGAAATCAGTGTTCGAGGTTCTGAGTCGCGGCCACATCCTGTTATTGAAGAGAAATGACATAATCTACGAGTGCCTGAAAATGTACTGTATATGCGGTGGTCATGTAAAGTGTTGATATAGTTTTGGGTTGACTTCGCACTATATAAATATGCTAAAAAAAATAAATATGGGACACATTTATGAATTGACTATACACTTTCTTTGCAGTATTGTAATGATCGATTTTGTATGTTCGTATTTGAATAATGATCGAGAGAAAGTAATATAATCAAAGTTTTTGTTATTGGCAGAGGTAAAATGGTTGCATACGCTGTTTACAGCACAATATAATGTGGTAGGGCGCAGGAGCAGCATTTTACAAACATGATAAGTACACTGACATAGATAGATAGTTGAAGTGAGTACGGGCACGTGTGCCCAACTCCATTTTAATACGTTTCTGTTGGTAAGAATTTGTATAGTAATCATGATATCATACACAGATATTCAATCATAAACGGTTTATAAATTCTGCTGTACAAAGGAAGGAGCATTATATGTGAAATAATACACAGAAGATTCTATCGTAAAGGGTTTATGAGTTGTGGTACTCTTCGGTAGGGACGGTTTTTGTCTAGAAGCTACGATGATGTGTGGTTCAAGCAGAACACACTGGTAAAAATTTCTTTTGGCATCTGAATTTTGTCTTAATAAGGCCACGTGGCGATTATTTATGGTGCACTGAGTTAGTGGTACGTGTGATGCTCAGCGTGTGCTCACCCTGCGATGATGCGTGGTTCTAGCGGTCTGTACTCAAAATATTGAGTGTTGCATACTGGTCTGCATGAACTTTGAGGTTAAAAAAAAATGACCATCAATGGTTATCAATTGCTCTGCAAACTAGATCTACTGATTGCTCTCCATAACAAATTAAATGGTTGCATTTCAAGCAGTGCATTCTAACTTTCTGAAAATGGGGACGTATGTCGGGTGGCATTGTTGAAGGTGATTCCCCAGAGGTACTTGGTATTGCCTGTGGTGGAGGTACATTTTGGCGCTCTGTTCTACATAGTTCACATGATGTAGGGATTAAAGGGGCTTGCACATACTAGCAGTGCCACAGGAGTATTTTTTGTCTGTGCCTTAAATAAATCAAGGCTAAATTCTCTACTGTCTGTAGTGTAGAAGCTGAATTCAAGTTGTAAACCCTGCTGTCCGCAGAGTAGATCTTAGGGTGGACTGCATTATCTGCAATCATGATGGAAATGAAAAATAGAACATGTATGTAGCATACATTTTATTATTCAACTAAATCTATGTGATATAAAATAAGTTTTTGAAGGAAGCATAATAAGGGGATTTTGTGTAGGTTTGATAGGTGTTATACTTAGTTTGGTTTGCACTGAGTTAGCGGTATCTGAAACAACAAGGTTCTGTGGAGCCTGCGATGATGTGTGGTCCGGGCAGGCCCTACTGATAGTAATGATTTTTGTGTTGTGAATGCTGCCTTAGTAAGGCCACGTGATAATGATTTTTGGTTCACTGAGTTACTAGTACCGTTGGTGCTTAGTGTGTACATAACCTTCAATGATGCATGGTCTGGGGGTGGAGAGGGCACAGTAATTGGAGTAATGCCTTTTGTGGATTGGATTCTGCATGAATGCCACTTAAAGGTGATAGTTTGCCTCATTGCTGACATAAAACTGTTCAGTCTACTTTCCGATGATTTATGGTGCACTGAGTTAGTAGTAACTTTGGCACTGAGCTTGTACATACCTTGCGATAATGCGTAATGCAGGGGGGCTGTACTTGGAACAATGTTTTTTGCCTAGTGAATTCTGCTTTAATAAGGCTAAGGGGATATGACTTGTGGTGAAGTGAGTTAGTGGTACCAAAAGAACTCAGTGTGTGCATACCATGCGATGATTCATGGTTCGGGGGAGTCGCAGGGGTATAATGTCTCTTGTCTACTGCAATGCATCATGTAAAATCGTCATTCTACCTGAAAGGTGAGCCCTCACAATGTAGATCGAAGGCAGTAGTCCTCACTGACATCAAGAAAATATTTCTGTCGTATCTTTTAACAAAATTTGAGGACATAAAGTACAATTAACTCTACCTTAAAAGAAACAAGGCTAAATTTCATGCTGTTCGTAGTATAGATTCAAAGCTAAACTCAAGATATGAACCCTGTTGTCCGCACTGTAAATCGAAGGCAGTAGTCAGCAGAGATATTGACGAATGATTTTTGTCACTTATTTTAACAAACTCAGAACACATACAGTGCAATTGTCCCTGCATTAAATTCATCAAGGTTGAATTCCTTACTGTGCGTAGTGTACATGCAAAGTTGAGTTCTAGTTGTGAACCCTGCTGTCCATAGAGTACCTTGAAGGCAGTAGTTGACACAGACATCGAGGAATGCTTTTTTTGTAACATAGTTTAACAATATCTGAGGACACAGTACTATTGTCTCTGCCTTAAATAAATCAAGACTAAATTTTATGTTGTCTGTAGTGCTTATGCGCCACTGGTATCAAGTGGTAAACTCTTTTGATCGCAGTGTACATTTGAAAACAGAACTCAGTACAGTCATTGAGGAATGTTTTTTGTGGCATCCGTTAACAAAATAGTCTTTGCCTTACATAAATCAAGGATAACTTGAATGCTATCCGTAGTGTAGATGGAAAGCTGAATTTAAGTTGTGAACCCTGCTGTCCGCAGTGTAGCTCGAAGACAGTAGTCAACAAAAACATTGATGAATGCTCTTTTGTCACAGTTAGCAACATCTGAGGACACCGTACAATTGTCTCTGCCTTCAATAAATCGAGAATGAATTTAATGTTGTCTGTAGTGCTGATGCGCTTCTGGTATCAAGTAGTGAACTCTGTTGATCGCAGTGTACATTTGAAGGCAGTACTCAGTACAGACATTGAAGAATGTTTTTTGTTGCATCATTTAACAAAATTGTCTCTGCCTTATATAAATCAAGGCTAACTTCAATGCTGTCCGTAGTGTACAAGGAAATCTAAATACAGGTTGTGAACCTTGCTGTCCGCAGTGTAGATTGAAGGCAGTAGTTGACACAGATATCGAGGAATGCTTTTTTGTCACATACTTTAACAAAATCTGATGACATAGTACAATTGTCCCTGCCTTAAATAAATCGATACTGAATTCAATGTTGTCTGTAGTGCTTATCCGCAACTGGTATCAAGTTGTAAACTCTACTGACCCCACTGTAGATTGAAGGCAGTAGTCAACACAGATATTTACGAAGAATTTTTTTCACTTGTTTTAACAAAGTCTGAGGACAGAGAGTAGAATTGTCTCTGCCTTACATATATCGAGGATAACTTCAATGCTGTCCGTAGTGTAGATCCAAAGCTGAATTCAAGTTGTAAAACCTGCTGTCCGCAGTGTAGATCGAAGGCAGTAGTCGATACAAACATAGGTCTGCGGTGCTATGGCGCTGAGTTCGCAATGGGCCTGTATCAAGGAGGCACGTGGTCATGGCGGCAGCCATGTGGCAAGGTGAGGGCGTTCGGTGTGGTGGAGTCTCTTCACTTTGCAGAAATGAACCACGCCCAAGGCGTAGCCTAATTATTTATAGTCTTATGCTGACGTTGCGTACGTTGGACCAGCCCACGCCACTTCTGCTTCAAGGGGGGGTGGAAACACAGCTACATGTCTAAAATATTCCCCAGTGTCTGAGATAATATGGTTGCGTCCACTATGCAGTACTCTACACGTATCAATAGTATATCTACACACAGAATAGTTTTTGGTTTCTATAGTGATTTGTGTATACCATTTCACCGGTAGTCTTGCCATTGTGGAAATTATTGTTGATATGCAAGTTCCTTCCCTTATACATAGTTGGTTGTCACGTCTCTGAACATTGAGCTAGTGTGCTGTTGAGGGGATATATTATTTTGGGTAGGTCCGTTGTCCTATTTTGTGCTGCCTGTGAAGTAGTAGAGAGGGAGGGGTTAGGAGGTGTGGTTGTAGTGGTAGTGGCGCTGGGTATTCTGATTTTGTTTGGTGTTGGAAGTCTATAATTAGTATCTCTATCACATATTGCTCTTTAAATATGGGTGTGAGTTGGATGTAATTCACACAGTACATAGTCGACGTCCTTACACTAGTTAAATGTTGATGCTAATTTGTCAGTGGCAAGTGGAACTATTGCCTGTTTTTTTAGGTATCATTGCAGATTTGGTTTCTTGTTGAAAATATGGGGAAGTGGTCAACATTATAATTAGGAATTGTCATTGAAAAAACCTTTTGAAATTCACTGAAAAAACCATAGGTTTCAGGCCGGTTATAGTTAGGAATTATCATATAAAAAAGCTTTGAAATTCACTGAAAAAAACATAGGTTTCAGGCATGTTATAGTTAGGAATTATCCTTTAAAAAACCTCAGAAATTCATTGAATAAACCATAGGTTTCAGGGGTGCTATAGTTAGCTGAACATTTCACTCATACAAAACCATTGAAATTCCTCAATCCACTGGTGATGATGTCACATATTACATCATTCATGACATTGTCAGTGACATCACTGACGACATCACTGATGGCATCTCAAATGACATCACTCATGACATCACTGATGACACCAACATAAACACTTAGGCACCCAAACAGATACTCAGACAACCAATCAATAACACATATAGACACTCATGTAGCTATTCACAAACCCATGTAGCCGGTTACACACCAACAGATGTCATCAGTAATGTCACTAATAGTGTTCTATTGATCATTGACAGCATGTATGAGTAAATGTATAGGTAAGTGATTAGATGTGGGTGTAGATCTAGGAATCACTGAGTGGGTTTTTAGAAACTTGTATTGGTTTGTCAAGGTATTCAAATATGGTACTCTGTATTTTATAGTGAGTGATGAAAGGTTATACTAGTGTATGATGGGGTGTATCTGATTGTCATGTGGATGATGTCATCAGTGATGTCATTTGAGATGTCATCAGTGATGTCACTGACCATGTCATGAGTGATGTAATATGTGACGTCATCAGCAGTGCATTGCAGGGGCGCGAGTCATAGTTAGCAGAACTATGTTTTTTTCAGTGAATTTTATATATATATATATATATATATATATATATATATATATGTATATATATATGTATATATGTATATATCGTAGAGCACTCCTTCAGAACAGCGTCTTTTTTTCACATACGCGAAGAAAGAGCACGGACCACACACATTCCTTGTTAGACCGCAATGTTTATTTCACTCACATACAAACAGCGGCAGCCATTATGCGTTTCGTCCCTCCCAGGGGACTTGATCACATGGCGCGCTTCAAACCTTAGCAGTTTACTTTTATAGGTTACACACTTTTTTCTTTTTTCATTTCCGTTTTTTTTCCAACAATACCACGTGACAAGGTTTTAAAGTGACTTGTGCTCAAAAACAACCACCAACAGTTTGGAGAGACGATAATATACAACCTACTTTGGTCTCACTGTGGGTGTATAGTCATTATTAAACCGATACGCCCTATTTGACCCATAGCAATGGATCCTTGTATCGTTTGCCTATGTACATGGATAAATAAATATATAAATATATATCTGCACAACAACCACATTTGATCCACATTCATTGTAATAAATCAATCAAATTCATTATTTAAATATATAAATAAATAGTTAAATAATTTGTTTCAATACATACAAAATATCTATATAAATATATATGCTATGTCATCAAATTTATTTTTACTATCTACAATCAGTGCATAAATGCCTTTTTGATCTGTTGCTGCCTTAATGTACATAAAATCCTTCTAAGTATATACTGGATTATTCCATCCTGAACTTAGCTATTTACGGGCCAAATCCTGCAGAGTCATTTCCCTGTACAGTTTGGTCGGTTGTTTTATTAACGATGTGCAAATGTGCTAGCAAAAAAGTGAATAGTGCAAAAAATATAGTTTGTGGTGAATTAAAACGAAAGTGAAGGTACATTTAATATACAGTAAAATTACAGTGGGCGGTCTTTCTTAATTCAATTATATATAGAGTTCATTTTAAAGGAATATGCTCAAATTCTAATTTTGGATGGTATCTATTCTCTCATAACCGACTTTCATGAATGTGCTAACCTTGCAAAGCTATTTACCATTATGAGTGTGAACTGTTTAACCCATTAGGATGCATGGTGTCAAGATTTAAGATGTAGTGCATCTCTAATACCCGGAGTGCCTTTTCCCTGTCTCCTCCTCTTCTATTGATCGGAATGGAATCTATAAGATAATATTTGAGATCCTTGGCATTACTGTCATGCCGCTCATTAAAATGACGGGCCACTGGATAGGCTTGATCATTGTTTTTTATGGCTCGAATGTGCTGGAGCACCCTTTTGTGCCCTTGTAAGATGGTACTCCCAATATATTTCAATTTGCAAGGGCATTCGAGCACATACACCACATGATCTGTTTTTCAACTAAGGACCTTATTTATTTGTCTGTCTGGGCCACCAAAGAGGGTTGTATAACTGGTCATTGATACCCCATGTTGACATGCTTTGCAAGATTTACATTTATAGAACCCCATTCTTTGATTCAACCATGTGGTCTTGGCTGGAGGGCCACAGGGATCATTGTCCACCAGGGTGTCTTACATGGACGTATTCCTCCTATAGGTAATAGGTCACTTGGGGACTGATTTTCCAATAATTGAATCTTGGCGAATGAGATACCAATTTTTGTTGATAATGTTTCTCACTGCCGCTTCCTGACGGTCAAATTAAAAAATAAATCTGAAATTGTTGGGTGTATCAGCTACAATTGCCCTGCTAGGTTTCTGTTTAGGTAGGGTTTTCCTGTTTTTTTATTACATTTAGTTAATGCTGTCGTTAGACATGTATTACTGTAGCGCCTACCCATGCAGCCACTTATACACAAAGTGAAACACTAATTAATATATTTAAATATTTAAACATTACTCACTAATATTTATTTTTCAAAAAGACACACATTCACTGGATGGTGTCATCAGTGATGTCATGAGTGATGTCACTGACCATGTCATGAGTGATGTAATATGTGACGTCATCAGCAGTGCATTGCACGCGCAAGTTATAGTGAGTCCAACTAACTATAACGTGGGAATTTCAATGGTTTTATGCGAGTAAAATTTCCAGCTAACTATAACTGGTGTAAAACCTATGGTTTTTTCAGTGAATTTAATAGGTTTTTTAAATGCTAATTCCTAACTATAACTGGTGTGAAACCTATGGTTTTTTCAGTGAATTTCAATGGTTTTTTAATAGCAAATCTCTATAGGTATGAAAAGTAATATTTTTATAACAAATTTTATATTGTATAATTATGTATTTATTTATGTTTTGCCCTGGGCGCTCCCGGGGCGCGTACCGGTGAACGCACGGGTAAGCGCAATGTTACGGCGCGCCCTGGGGCGCGTACCGGGGAGCGTCCCGTTAGCGCTATTTCCGCGATCGAAAAAACCACATCGTGACGCGTCGCGTAAGTGTGACGTATCGCGTAGCCACGTGATGCGTCTTATGGCGCGTCGCGTAAGCGCGACGTATCGCGTTGCCGTGCAATGTGTCTTATGACGCGCTTCGTAAACACACCCGGAAGCGCTCCGCGGCGCGGCCCGGTGCGCATAGCGTAAGCGCGCCGGAGCGCGTAACGTAAGCGCACCGGGTCATGTGTCGAGTCATGTGACCTGAAAATAACACTTTTCATTGGTTCTCATCATTTTTTTTCTCCAAATGATGAAAGCCCCCTCCTTTTTTCCTCATTCTAACTTTCTTCATTGAGAGAGCAAGAGCTATTTTTGATCACTGCAATGGCATCACTTGTAGCTGCAGCTGGTGCACCCCCACCACCACCACCACCACCAAGAAAAGAAGGTCCACCACCACAGTTCCTTGGAGGAGAAGAAGAAGAAGAGGAAGAAGAGGAGGAGGAGGAACAATCAAGGCGCTTCCTGCCTGAAGAACCAAGGCAAAGGCACGTTAAAGTGCACTATATTTGGCAATTCTTTTCCATCCCTGAAGGCCAAAAAAAGGTGAACGCCCCCAAAGTCACCTGTCTAATTTGTGGCTCAGTCCTCTCCAGGGGCAATCCCCTAAAGAAATATTCATTTGGTAATTTTACCATGATCTGCCACATGGAGAGGTTTCATCCCAATAACTTAGCCCACGCTGAAGTACAGGAACTTCAGAACAACCCACCCCCTGTGGCCAGCACCTCCTCTACTGAAAACTCACTTTCTGGTCCTGAAGCACGCCAAATGGTGCCAAATAAACAACCAAAATTTGGCACCATAAAACATGTTTGCATTTTCTGTGGCAAAACGTTATGTTATGGTGAACTTAGTGTCACCTTAATAAATAATGCTGTGGACAACCACCAATGCAACAAGAAAAGAAAGCACTAATTCTTTTCTTTTTTTTGCTCCTGTTGAGCCATTTCCACTTCCCTGTTTTTTGTTTGTTCCCTTAAAAAACACAAAAAAAATATAAAATTGTTCAAAAATACAACAAAAAAAAATGTTCAGTAAAATAATAAAAAAAATATAAAACAACAAAAACAATAAAAAAGTTCCTTTCAGAACTACCTCACATTTATAAAATTAAACCTATATTTTTAAAGGATCTCTGTCAATTTTTTGTCCTTAGGGTACGCGTACCGGGGCGCGTCCACCCCCCAAAAAGAAAAAAAAAATGTATGAAGCAGTTAGCATGAGGGAAGGACACAAACAGAGTTATGTTAAGAGAAAAAGAGCTACAAGATGACCACAGAGGGATTGTTTATTACATAGTAAAAAATAGAGAAGGTGTAATTGGATGAAAGTGAGAAAAGTAAAATGACTAAAAGAGCGAAAGAGAGGAAGAACACTAAAGTAGAGATAGTGTGAGACTGTGATTGGCTGTTAAAAGAAAAAGAAAGGACAGTAAAAAATGGAGAATGAAGGGTAGTGGCTGAACCACGATAAATGAAGAACGATGAGGGAAAGTGAGAAAAGACCAGGTAGTATAAGTAAAGAGGGGTGAAAGAGGGAGAAAAATTGAATTAGGATAACACATGGGGAGTGACAAAGAGAGAGGACAAAGAGAGTAAAGGAAACAGTACCTGAATGGGCTAGAGTAAAACAGCAAAAAAAGATAAGTAATGCAGTGTGTGTGACTTATAGGGAGTCAGTGGGTGTGGGTCGCGGTGTGGGTGTGTAAGGTGTGTCTGTGGGTGTGGCTGTGTGGGGTGTTTCGGTGTGGGTGGAGGTGAGGGTGTGTGAAATATGTGTGAGGAGTGTATGAGTATGGGGTGTATATGTGTGCGATGTATGTGTGTGTATGGAATGTGTGTGTGTGTTTGAGGAGTGTGTGTGGGAGGATTTGTTATGTGTATGAGGTGTGTGTGTGGTGTGTGTGGGGTGTATGTTACAGGTGTGTGTATGTGTTGGAAGGGGGATGAGGTGTATGTGTAGGAGTAAGGTAAATAATTAAGAAAAAGAGAATGAGTGAAGAAGCAAAGGAAGGGAACAGAGGGTAAGTGAAGTAAAGAAAAGGGATTGAAAGAAGTTGAATATGAGATGGGAAATCGGAAAAGGGGAGTAAACATGTAGAATAAGAATAAGTGCGGGAAGCAGAGTAAAGACACAGGAGTATGGTAGATTGAGAAAATGTTAGTGAGCTTAAAGCAAAGGGTGATGACAAACTACAGTTTTTTAGTCATACTTACCATATAATAAATATAACTTTAATTAATTGTTTTAACTACACTTTGTATCTGTGAAAGAGAGAAGAAAAAATAAGTTATAATTAGTAAAATATGTATTTCAAATTAAAAGATACAAATGAAGAGGTTAAAAATCATAACGCTCTATTTAGAAATAAAGTTAGAGTGAAGAACACAGAAAGGGAAATAAACTAAGGTAGAAGGACTAAAAGAGAGAAAAAGAAATAGAAGAGGAGGAAATTATAAAGAGTAAGGCATATAGATTCACTGACAAAAAGAGAGAGAAGAACAGAGAAATGAACTGAAGGTAAGAAAGATACTAAAACAATGTGAGTTAGCAAAACTAAATCAGGAAACAGAAGTAAGTAAAAAGATAATGACTGAGACAGAAAACAGTCTAATTAAGGATGCATTTAGAAGAATGAGGAATAGAAGATAACTGAGAGTAAGTGAAGAACAGTCATAGAGTGAAAGGATGAAGGGAGACAGGATAATATACAATGATTGAGGGAAATGGACTGAGGAAGTTATAAGGTAGACACACTAAGACAAAAACTGTGTGAGGTGGAGTACAATGAGTGAGAAAAGAAAATGAGTAAGTGAGCAAAAAGAAGGAAAGAGAGAAGACGACTAAAACAGTGGTACTGAGAGAAAATAATTTGGTGATGAAAGTAAAGAGAAGGACATTGAAAGAAAGGAAATGAGGGATAGTAATGGAACCAGAGTAAAAGAAATGGGATGAAGAACGATGAGAGAGGAGCAGTGAAGTTGTTGTAAAAGAAGTGATAGAAGGTAGATAAACACAAGTGAAAATAACACAAGTAGAGTGAGGCACTGAGGACATAGAAGTAGTGAACGAAAAATAGAGAGAAGAGGTCAAAAGTAAGGAGCAAACAAAGATAAGCTAGGGAGAGTGGGTGATTTATAGTGATAGAGTGCAATAATACTGCTGAGTGAGTAAACAGGAATTACTAAAAGAGCAAAGGAGGAAAATACGGAAAAGAGAAGTAAAGCAGAGAGACTGAAAGCTGAAAAGTTATGCAAGGGAGAGACGGGATACACACAGTTGAAATGAGAATGAGGGGTTGTCAAAGAAGTGGAGTAAGGGAACGGGGTTACAGAGAGTGAGAGAAAGGCATTATAAATGAGTAAAAAGAGCTGAAAGAGGATGGAAAAAGGAAAGTAAGTGTCACAGAATGGGAATACAATTTAATTTACACAATCCAAAGTATAAAATAACTTGTACAACATGTTACATAGTTTACTTTTGATGTTCTCAGAATATATTGAATTTCACTTAAAACAGTGAGTTCAAATTACTCATCATATGACAGCGGGGGAAAAAAAACACAATCTAAAAGATTGTGTTTTAAAAAAAAACTTAAATACTGACAAATGACAAATGTACGCTAAAGTTAGATTGACTTACTTTTCCTTGAGGCCAAAAACTGTATCATGGTGGTCCTTTTCTCGTTGGAAAGTACTTTGCTGTTCACTTAAAAATCAATTTCATCGACTTTCTATAAGAAAAGCTCCAAGAACATCTGAAATATTTTCAATATTTTCATATACTCTTTTTTTCAGTCATGACTCTTTACTCATTCCTGCACCTTTCCATTTGGCCAAATAGTGTCAGATGTATGAGTATATGTTCAAATTAATTCTAAGGCACTCTGAAATGACCTTTTTCTCGACGTTCTGAAAGAAAGGCTCTACAACTTTTTCACAATATTTAAGTATTTGTAAAACCATCCCTGACTCACTCATGTTCATCATTTTGTATAATACTAACATCACTTACTATGACATCCACTTACAGTACCTATATGACAAGTCAATTTTTTATATTGCCTGGATCACTTTTACTCAGAATATATTTTTTAACAGCAAAATAACCTTTATTAACTGCTCCCGTCTTCATTAGCCAATTACTTTCACCAAAATTTTGGCTGTAAAAACACTAGGTATGAATTTATAAAGCCAAAAGGCAAACGTTGTTTGAAAGTCAAATGAGTGTCGTTACATTGGGTCCAACCTTTAGAAGTTTTTAAATAGCATGTGTAATGCCCTGATGTTGTAGAAGGACCATCATGAAAAATAATAGCTGCAGTTGCAAAGGTTCTTCCTGATATCGATAACTGAGAAGCCACAACATTTTTAATAGAAGTTGTCAATTTAGTTCCATCAGGTCTACATCATTGGAACATTAAAATTACATAGTGACCATAATTTTGTAGAAATAATGTGAACAGCATTGTAGACTTACATTGGGTACACACCATATTGTGATCCGCTGCTTTAACTAGATTATTAAAAGACACTGATTTGCAGTCTGGTAAAGTCAAATATATAAATCTTTCAGAGTCTATTCTAGTACTACTTGATGAAGCACAGTTATCACAGTCATGTTGCCATTGATAAGAAAGGTTAAAAAGATTTTTTTATATCTACTCCTTCATCTTCCAATACATCAAACATATACATTAAAAATTCCTGACAATCCTGCTGAATTATCTGTGAAAATTGATTTTGACCTGAACATATGTCTACAAGATTCCTAATTTCTGAAACACTTTCTACTTTTCCTCTATCACTACTACATTTCTCTAACACAGAATTCAATAAACAGCACAATGTTTGTTCCCGATTTTCGACAATCTGTTTTTGTACATTTTGAAGAAAAAAAACAACATTAACTACTACATTAGCATAGCAGTTGAGACCAGAACTGTTTTCAAACTGAAATCCAACAACATCCTCAACAGAATCCTTTTTCCTTCTGCTTACAATTACAGTTTCATCTACTTTTTGTCTTTTTGCTACTACCTCACTGCAATTACTCTTATTTCTTCTTTTTCGGCCAACCACACGTTTTTCAATCAGAGGATATTGAGGCAAATGTGGAGCATACTCTCTTCTTAACCTATTGTATTCTTTAACACAATCTAGATCAGCACAAATCTTTGTTTCATCACACTCAATCAAGTACAATCCTGATAAAGTTCTGATTCGTGATAAAGCCACATATGCCATACCCTCTTTAAACACAGAACTTCCAATGTTCACCAAAGCACTATCTACACTTAAACCTTGAGATTTATGAATTGTCACTGCATATGCCAAACAAACAGGAAACTGTTTTCGGCGAACATATACGTCTTTCACGAGCAAAAATCTAGCTGAACAACGACAAATTTGTTCTATTTCATCAATGCCATCAAATTTAATTTTTATAATTTCAATTCCATCTCTATTTTTGTAATTCACAAAACCAACAACATGACCCATTGCTCCATTTACCAGACCTCTTTCAACATTTGAATTCCTTCGCAAAATGACACGACAATTCAAACACACATTCAGAGTCTTTTCAAAACCAGCAGTTTTAGATATACTCTTCTCTAATGAATCCAATTTTGATTTCAAATTTTCAGACAAAACAATTGTTGCTCCCATATGCTCTATTTTATCTGTAGCTTCCTGTTTCACTATCTCTTCATTTTCTAAATTTAACATTTTGTTGTTGAACATGGAACATTCTTTCAGAGTTGGCATCAAACATATGGCAGATTTCTTCTAGTTAATTTTCTTAAAAATATTCTCTGGAAGAATGTTTTCATTTGGGTACAAATTTGAAAATAACCGTCCATGTAAAGCTTCTTTCCCTTGCTGACTTATTTTTCCTACTCTTACGTCTTGTAAAATATTTTTATAATCTTCATCCTTTGCCTGCCGCATATTTTGAAGCAGTTCTGCATATTTGAAGTTTAACCATATATTAACGTTTCCAATGCTTCCTAGGCACTTCCTGGTATCTTCATGCATGAGCATTTTGAACACAGGTTGTCCTTTCACTGGAGTCAACTGCAGAAGATCTCCAAAAACAATAATATGTTTTCCTCCAAATAAAACATCATAGTCTGTTCTAAGAATTTCTTGCATTCTCAAATGCACAAAAGCAAGCATTATATATGACACCATGCTTACTTCATCAATGATAAGAAGTTTCATTTTCTTCAGGACTCTCGAAACTTCGGAACACGCATCTCCAGATAGCTTGTGATATTGCAATTTGTTATCATGCTCCACTGGCAGCATCAGTAAACGATGTAAAGTAATCCCTTTAATATTATGTGCTGCCAGCCCAGTTGGAGCGATAACAACACAAGACAGCGGTGATTCAGTCCTTTTCTGCAGATAAGATGCAATTGCTTTAATCAGAAAACTTTTTCCAGTTCCCGCTTCTCCACTCACGTACAGTCGGACAGGCTTAAATGATGTACATGAGCACTCTTTCTTCTCATGACTCAATCCATGTTCAACCTGTTCTGTGACTTCGTCATATATCAGTTTCTGCTCAACGTTTAATTGTTTCACCAAATCTTCTAAATTAATTACATCCTCTTGAGCTTGCTCCATAGCTCTTTCCACCTCATCCATGGCAGTGGCAGCTTCATTTTGGATAATTGGTCCTCCTAGTGGATCCTGACTCAATGAAGCAGAACTCTGACTGCCTTGAGGACTGTCTCTCGCAATCTCTGCAGCAATTTTTGCTTCTTGCTCTATTTCTTCATTCAACATTTGCACATTTGCAGATAATTTGGAAAAACAGGACATTCTATGGTATCCTTCGTAGCATTAAAAGAGTCTTCATAACAGAGAAAATCTCCAAGTAGTTCCTCTTCTTCTCGCCATGGTTTAAAGAGTTGCAAAAGAGCCAAATAGTAAAATTCTCTTTTGTCTGGATTTTCACAACTCAATTTTCGATGATTAATCAACTGACCTTTTCTCTGTTTCACTAGACATCCTTCACATCCAATGACAGCATGTATTCCATTATTGATATCTTCTCTGATGTTCCTCTTATAAATATAGCTTTGAAGAACTTCATAGAGACAAACGTTCTCAAGATGAGGACTTCTATTTGGATAGTATGTATCCAACATGTTTGCCTTCAAAATATCTGTACTTTCTGCTTCTTTCTCCGCCAAATACTCTATCTCTTGTACAGATTTCAAAACTCGATTTCGTGTTGCAGCAAGACCTAGACTCACCCAAATGATGGTTCTAGATTTGGCATAGAGACTTGCTGACGACAATCGATCAGAACATTCATATGCTCCAATTTCTCGATACAACATCTTCAGACTGTAACTGTATAATTTCTTGCTTAGACTCTTTTCATGTGAAATGTCCTCCCACATTTCCTTCAGTTCTGTCTTTTCTTTTTTTGTGATGTAAGACGTCACATATCGAGCCACAGCAATAGAGTTGTCAGCAACGAACTGAATATCCATGTTAGCATTCCACATGGACAAAATCACTGGGTTGTAGTCGTTGATGTACTTGGACTCTTCGTTTCTTTTTAAATTGTATGTATTTTTTGGTGATTTCCTCGTCACAGTGTGTCGCAGAGAAGACATCAAATTATTTACTCTTCCTTTAGAAATCACTTGTCGTGGAAAGCCGAAACGACATTTTGTGTAGAACTTGTCCTTGTTTCTGAATTTTCGACGACAGTACTTTCCACAACGATGGGATTGAAAGCGTAAAACTTGTTGCCTTAAACTGTTTTCCTCTGTAGTTTTCGGAACAGCACATGTTGAATACTCTTCAATGAAGCTCATCACTGTCTCATCCGAATCTGTTCCAAATTTGGGTGCATCTTTAATCCATAACAACATATATATGTGAGGAGCACCTCTCGCTTGATACTCCTTTCTCCAAAAGAAATCCAAAACCTCTCCAAGGGGAGGATTTTTTTTGTTGGTAATAAAAGACATCATAGCTTCAAATCTATGATTGAAATATCTGCATACATTCACTGGATCCAAAGAACACAGTTCTCCAGGTGTTTTGAATTCTATATTTTGTATATTTGCATTTGCCTCTCGTAGAAATTGAAGTAAGTCGTCCCATGCATACTCGGCACAGCTAAGAGTGAGGAACCATGTAGGAGTTGCTAAGTTTCTTAGCATACATTTCAATTCCCCATGACGACGGTACCAATACTCGTTTGTACCACGCTGACATGCCATGAGATTGAATAGATGAGATTCTAAAATATTATCTTGCAGATTCACTTTCTCCATAAAGTCCCTCGCCGAAACATTTTGCAGATGTGCTCCACTTTTCAGTATATGGTTTACTGCATAAGAAAGCCCAGACAAGTCACTTTCATACAGTAGATGAAAGAAATAGGGAATGCATTGACGAAACCTTGGATCTTCAGCATATAATCTTACAGTTCGATATTCAGATGCAGGAATTTGAAGTGGTCGATCGTCATATCGTCCACCTCGACCTGTTGGAAATAGCTGTGGAAAACAACGAGCTTCCAAACTTTGTTCCTATACACTAATGGGACTTCCTTTTGCTGCTTTCATTTGAAACAATTCAATTGCATTCCCCATTACTTATTTGGAATGCAAAGGATGAACAGTATAATGTTCATATATTTCTTCACTTCTAGACACATCAACTTTTTCAATTTGGCTGCCTGAACAATCACTGTCTTCATCTGCAGCTGTTTCCTCTGCTGCAACACATACATCTTTGTAATACTCATTGTTTTTGACTAAATACAACGTTGCCTTTTTGACTTTCCTAACATCCACTAAATCTTGCCAGATTTTTTTACTCTTTGTCGGAACCCCATTAACTAGAATAACTAAAGGTTCCTCTTCTACTTTTTCTATACCAATTGTATCAATATTTTTTTTAAATCTAGGGGCAAATAAACAACTCTTCCCTTTAATCCTCTCTGCAAATCTGTAGGAGGCAATTTCCCTATCTTAGGCTCCATGCGAACAATTGCCTGAAAAGGATGGACACATTGAATCAAAATAGACTCATATGTATTTAAATGCATCAATTCACGGGGAAAGTCTACCAACTCCAGATTATTATGAACAGCTCTAGCAGGCATTCTGTTTTGATTTAATTTATCATAACAATATTTACAAATACGCTGATCAGAACTCAAATCAAAACAATTCTCCACCCACAAATAAGTTGCAAAATCTTTCCACTCATAATTATTCATCTTTTCACTTTTTACATATAAATCAACTAATCTAGTTTGATGCTTATAATGACTTCGTCGGCAACACACACAAGTAAAATTCGGCCTTTCTCTTGATTTCACCTTAAACCTGGTAATTTCCTGCTCAAACTTTTCTGTATTTGAAATCTGTACATTGTCTTCCACATTACCTTGAATTGCTGTGTCAATTTCTACACTGTCCTCTTTTTCACGAAAACAACAAATCTCAATTTCTTCACAAATCTTCTTCACATCTAATTCAGTTCCATGCAAAAGAGCACTGTCTAATTGTTTAAGCTTAAGTGCTGGACTTTTTGCATAATACAACATTCTCACTAATTTCCTCATTTTGGTATGATGCACTGCTAACATCCTAAAATGATGAAAAACACTCTGACAGACTTTTCTAGAAAGACAAGCCAGTGAATGCCCTTGCAAACCTGTGTTTTCTTTCACTCCGCAAGGATCTAAGTCTTGCAACAACTTCACTTACTGCTTTAGACTTTTCTTACTATATGTACGTAAGAAATTACAAAACAAATCAATTGATTCCTGTCGCACACTGCAAATACTACTACACTTCCAAGTGTACACTGGACCCTTAGTACGTCTCCCTAAAACTTTATCAGTTAACACCTCTTCTGGTTCTCTAGGCACAAGTTTCTCTTTTTCAATCGGACAACCGTCTTTCACTTCATACGCTCGACCACAGGTGTCAACTGCATGCACTAAATCATTATCCTGGAAGTAACTCTCCTCATTAAAAAATGGCTCACAACTTGAACTGTGCATCCATTCTCCCGAAAAAACTTTACAAAAATTAGTCCAATTAATTACTCTTTTCCATCTACTGTTTGATTTGAAAACATCAATTGTCTTGTTAAGTGTCCTCATTCTATTGATTATTAAAATAAATAATTTTTTCTTAACTTCAAAAGCCTGATCAACAATCTTCTCTACACTTTTCTTTTTCTTATAAAAAGCAGCTCTCTGTTTACCTTTCCTAATGTTTTTTAACAAAATTAAAACCTCCCTATTGCGAAACATTTGTTTACGAATGTCTCTAAACTGATTCTGCCTTCTATTCCTATTCATATTATTCTCTCCTGCTCCAGTTGTAGGATTCTTTGAGGGTCTCTCCTTCCTTTTCAAATTTACTCTCTCATTCTCTTTTTCTACATGCTGTCCAACATTTTTTTGCGATGTACATATGTTACGTATGAAAGACTTAGTTCTCTTACCAGGAGCTTTGTTCCAGTTTTTTGAAGTATTTGTTGGGGAAGAGTGCTGTAATTCCGTTGCTCTTTTTGTTTTTTGGCGGTTAACTTCTTTTCTTCGCCTTTCCCTTGAAGGCATTTTGTCTTACTCTTGAAATCTTGATTTCAATCTGTGTTAAAGAAAAAAATAGCACATTATAGATCACTATTACCAAACAACAAAGCAATGACAAAAACCAAACAGTCTATTCAGGGTTACAGATCAAGTCAGGATTCTCCAGGGGTGCAGAAGAGGCGAGGCCTGTATTGAAGAGTGTAGTGGAACACAGCTCTGTCCACAGGTACAAAGTAGGTGAGACCTGTGTCTAAGAGTCCAGTAGGGGATAGACTTCATGAAGTCTAGTCCACTGCACTCTTATACAAAGGCTTCACCACCTATGCTTCCCAGGAAAGGCCTCTCTCCCACTACAGTCTTGAACATAGATCTCACCTCCTCTGTCCCTCTGGATATGCCTCACCTCATCTCCACAATCTACTTCCTAAACTCAGGTGAAACAGGTGACATGATTGTGAAAAGATCAATTTTTTTTATGTAATCATGCACACACAATTTATTCTGTCTCAAAAATGTAAAACACATTACTTTGCCCTATAAATGTTTCAGTAGTGTAATGAAAAGCTTATACATATCACTATATCTCTGTTTTTCAAACTTCATTCTAAAAAAAGATTATGAGGCCTAAGCAGGACTGCTCATGTGATGAATCCTGTCCAGGGGAGCACAAAACGTGAGGCTTCTGTCCAAGAATGCAGTGGACAGGACTAAACGGGAGTAGTGTGCAAGAAAAAGATGAGCCTCATTTATAAAACCATGCGTCAGTTTTGCGCTACTGATGCGTCACTTTTTGTGACACATTGGCGGCATAAAACATATTCAACACATAAAGGTATCTAGAAGTCTCACAAGTGAAATCAGATCACACACGGCTGTTTACGTGACGACTAAAGACTAAGAAGAGGGGTGGTAGCTATGATAATGTTATGCATAAAACATATGCCTTGTTGCACCATATTTAAAAAGTGACGCATGTAGGTAGATGCGTCATTTTTTAAACCTCTGCACCACATTATACCTCTGTCAAGTGTAATGTACTTTACAATGATGTTACCTGTGTTAACTCAGTGTAGGAAGCATATTGAGTTTGTTTGCATAGAGGAATTGTATGTTGTAAAATAGTGAGGTTTCAGTAATGACATGGAATGCTTGTACATAGGACCTGTGCTGTGTTTCCTCAATGTGATATCAAAAACGATTTTGAGGAAAATGAATGGCTTTTACATTTTTGAGTATAATGTGGCGCAGAGGTTTAAAAAGTGACGCATCTACCTACATGTGTTACTTTTTAAATATGGCACAAAAAGGTACATGTTTGGGCTTTCCTGGGGAGCGTAGGTGGTGAGGCTTGTGTCTAAGAGTGCAGTGGACTAGGCTTCATAAAGCCTATGCTTGTACATAGGACCTGTGCTGTGTTTCCTAAATGTGATGTCAAAAACGATTTTGGGGAAAATGAATGGCTTTTACATTTTTGAGTATAATGTGGCGCAGAGGTTTAAAAAGTGACGCATCTACCTACATGCGTCATTTTTTAAATATGGCGCAAAAAGGTACATGTTTTATGCCGCCGATGCGTCACAAAAAGTGACACATCAGCAGTGCAAAACTGACGCAGGGCCTCACAAATGAGATTCTTTTTTTTTGCACACTACTCCAGTTTAGTCCTGTCCACTGCACTCTTGGACACAAGCCGCACCTTTTGTGCTCCAATGGACAGTCTTCATCTCATCTGCACTCCTTCTTAGGTGTCAGAATCCTATCACATGGGCAAAGCTCCATGTGAAAGCGTTTGCCTCAGTCTTATCCCTGCTGTGAGGCAGATGCTTGTACATAGGACCAGTGCTGTGTTTCCTAAATGTGATGTCATAAACGATTTTGGGGAAAATAATAAAAAAATAGATGCGTCACTTTTTAAACCTCTGCGCCACATTATACTCAAAAATGTAAAAGCCATTAATTTTCCCCAAAATCGTTTTTGACATCACATTTAGGAAACACAGCACAGGTCCTATGTACAAGCATTCCATGTCATTACTGAAACCTCACTATTTTACAAAATACAATTCCTCTATGCAAACAAACTCAATATGCTTCCTACACTGAGTTAACACAGGTAACATCATTGTAAAGAGTCAAATTGACACCTGTGTCTAAGAGTGCAGTCGGGGATAGGCTTCATGAAGCCTAGTCCACTGCACTCTTAGACACAAGCCTCACCACCTACGCTCCCCAGGAAAGCCCAAACATGTACCTTTTTGCGCCATATTTAAAAAGTGACGCATGTAGGTAGATGCGTCTCTTTTTAAACCTCTGCGCCACATTATACTCTAAAATGTAAAAGCCATTCATTTTCCCCAAAATCGTTTTTGACATCACATTTAGGAAACACAGCACAGGTCCTATGTACAAGCATAGGCTTCATGAAGTCTAGTCCACTGCACTCTTAGACATAAGCCTCACCACCTATGCTCCCCAGGAAAGCCCAAACATGTACCTTTTTGCGCCATATTTAAAAAGTGACGCATGTAGGTAGATGCGTCACTTTTTAAACCTCTGCGCCACATTATACTCAAAAATGTAAAAACCATTCATTTTCCCCAAAATCGTTTTTGACATCACATTTAGGAAACACAGCACAGGTCCTATGTACAAGCATTCCATGTCATTACTGAAACCTCACTATTTTACAAAATACAATTCCTCTATGCAAACAAACTGAATATGGTTCCTACACTGAGTTAACACAGATAACATCATTGTAAAGAGTCAAATTGACGCCTGTGTCTAAGAGTGCAGTCAGGGATAGGCTTCATGAAGCCTAGTCCACTGCACTCTT
Source organism: Lissotriton helveticus (assembly GCF_964261635.1). Classification (NCBI taxonomy): domain Eukaryota; kingdom Metazoa; phylum Chordata; class Amphibia; order Caudata; family Salamandridae; genus Lissotriton; species Lissotriton helveticus. The sequence continues at coordinate 1,607,386,240 of NC_136067.1, read as the reverse complement.
AGACACAAGCCTCACCACCTACGCTCCCCAGGAAAGCCCAAACATGTACCTTTTTGCGCCATATTTAAAAAGTGACGCATGTAGGTAGATGCGTCACTTTTTAAACTTCTGCGCCACATTATACTCAAAAATGTAAAAGCCATTCATTTTCCCTAAAATCGTTTTTGACATCACATTTATGAAACACAGCACAGGTCCTATGTACAAGCATCTGCCTCACAGCAGGGATAAGACTGAGGCAAACGCTTTCACATGGAGCTTTCCCCATGTGATAGGATTCTGACACCTAAGAAGGAGTGCAGATGAGATGAAGACTGTCCAGGGGAGCACAAAAGGTGAGGCTTGTGTCCAAGAGTGCAGTGGACAGGACTAAACTGGAGTAGTGTGCAAAAAAAAAAGAATCTCATTTATGAGGCCCTGCGTCAGTTTTACACTGCTGATGCGTCACTTTTTGTGACGCATTGGCGGCATAAAACATGTACCTTTTTGCGCCATATTTAAAAAATGATGCATGTAGGTAGATGCGTCACTTTTTAAAACTCTGCGCCACATTATACTCAAAAATGTAAAAGCCATTCATTTTCCCCAAAATCGTTTTTGACATCACATTTAGGAAACACAGCACAGGTCCTATGTACAAGCATTCCATGTCATTACTGAAACCTCACTATTTTTCAAAATACAATTCCTCTATGCAAACAAACTCAATATGCTTCCTACACCGAGTTAACACAGGTAACATCATAGTAAAGAGTCAAATTGACACCTGTGTCTAAGAGTGCAGTCGGGGATAGGCTTCATGAAGTCTAGTCCACTGCACTCTTAGACACAAGCCTCACCACCTACGCTCCCCAGGAAAGCCCAAACATGTACCTTTTTCCGCCATATTTAAAAAGTGACGCATGTAGGTAGATGCGTCACTTTTTAAACCTCTGCGCCACATTATACTCAAAAATGTAAAAGCCATTCATTTTCCTCAAAATCGTGTTTGACATCACATTTAGGAAACACAGCACAGGTCCTATGTACAAGCATTCCATGTCATTACTGAAACCTTACTATTTTACAAAATACAATACCTATATGCAAACAAACTCAATATGCTTCCTACACTGAGTTAACACAGGTAACATCATTGTAAAGAGTCAAATTTATTTCTTTAAACATGCACACATTCTTTATTCCTTTAAAAAAATGTAAAAGCCATTCCATTTTCCCAAAATCGTTTTTGACATCACATTTAAGAAACACAGCACAGGTCTTATGTACAAGCATTCCATGTCACTACTAAAACTTCACAATCTTACAAAATACAATTCCTCTATGCAGTAAAAACTTTTTACCAAGCATTATCAAAAAGCATGACACAAAGCAACATTAAAAAACCATAATTTGCTTCCAAATCTTCTCCATAGAGTATACAAGTCTCTATGTATATTAAATGAATCATAACTCATCTTTACAAATGCTCTAGGAGATTCACAACAGTGTCAGATACACACACCAATATTTCTTTAGCTGAGCAAAAGGTATGTTCTCCAGCCACTGGAACCATTAATGGCACAGAAAACCTCTAATTGTACACACATATTCCTCATGGTAACCAATCAAAACTCTTCCCTCTCTATTTTCAAATCAACACCCTACCCCCCCTCAGCCCTTTCTACCTGTTACCATAGCAACTCCCTCCTCACTGAGCTCCCAGGGTTAAAAGTTTATTCTACAATGTTGCAAATCAAATGAGCAAGGTTGTTTGACCACTCAATACACCAGCTTATCTGGTGCAATGTTTCATTAAATAACTTTTTTTTAACCATCCAAATTACTTCTTACACAGAACACAACCATGCACCCTATCTTTCAGTTTTCAACTGTCTAAATCTACCAATCATTGCTTGTGATTCAAGAGCACTGAAACTCCACAGTTTTTTTTTTGCAAACTCCTACTGTTCCAACTGCCATTTCATTTCTACACTTCATCTGACTGCACCAGAACCTCCTCTCACCATGTATTCTGTCTGGATTATTGGACATAGCTATATCCACTGGGCTCAAAGGTATGCAGCTACCAGAAATTTTCACAACCTTGACTTACCAAATGTGAAGATTAAATGGATTGGCCAGAGAGGATTGAGATGTCACCAATTGATACCATTGGTGAAAACCTTTTTGCATTTGCCACACCCTGACCTTTTAATTGTGCGCTGTGGAGGAAATGACTTGGGCACTTTGACTGGGGTAGGTCTGGAAATGCTTTTAAACGACACCTTTGATCAATTGATGGCACTTTTTCCTCAAACTGCCTTGGTATATTCCAATATATGCCAAAGACAGAAATGGAAGTGGTCCAATCAATTTTGTCCACAATTTGAGAAAGCACGGAAACATGTGAATAAATCTATTTCTGCTTACATGAGAGACTATGGAATGGGTTCAATATACAATAATAACTTGCGTTACAACATGCAAGATATCTACAGAGGAGATGGTGTGCACTTTTCAGATGAGGGGAATAGAATATTCCTCTTGAATTTAAGACTGTGCATTGGTACCTACTTGTAGGTACCTAAATCAGCCACAGAACCCAAAAGCCCTTTTCAGGGCTACCCTATCGCTGATCACTCCAAATGATTATCTTTTTCTAACTTTTTTCACTATTTTTCACCATAGTACGCTCCCCGGTATGCTTCCCGGTGCACGTACCGGGCGCTCCCCCGCGAAAAATATATATATATTTTTTTCCTATTTGGGCCTCCTAAGACCCCCTCAGAAAACCTAGAGGGTCAAGGAGTGCCTACGATGCCCCCTTATACCCATTCCCAACGTTGTTTGTCCTCCATTTTCTGTCTTAAATCTACCGAAAACAAAATGGAGGACTGCCGTAGCGCTGCCGGTGCGCGTACTGGGGCGCGCACCGGGAAGCGCTCTAAAAAAATGTTAAAAGTTAATTTACATAAAAACCACTGGAGACACTTTCAGCAAATATAGAATAGCTCATACTACATACCAATCCCTACCATTTTCCCAAATTCGATGGAATTCCATTGAGCCATTTAGCCTGTAGACCTCTCTAAATACCCTGAGGTAAATTACTTCACAAAAACACATCTGAAGTGTTAGAATTGACAACCTATTAAAATGTTACTTTCATTTTCTACTTTTTTTACCTGACATTTGATTGTTTATGTACATGAATATATATAAAGAAAGAGAGGGAAACACAGCCATTTTGACTACTACTTCCTGGTGTACATTTCAAAAGGATTTTCACTAATAACTTCAACTTCTTTTTAAAGGTAAGTTGTTATTTTGAAAACTGAAGTATATTGTGCACTTTAAGTTAATATGGAAAACTTTTTCTGATAGTTATATACTATCCCTCTGTAATAGTTATAGATTTAGATAGACTTCTCTGTTATAGTTATGGATGGATTTAGGCTTGTCTTGTATAATTATGAATTTACTTAGGTTTCATCACATACACTTTTTTATATTTCTACTTCCAGTCTGATACCATACACTGCCCAAAGATAAATTCACTGTTAAAAACTACCTATCTAAACTTAAACCCAACAGTGCCCCATCTCTACTGATATTTTTTTTTAATGCAAATTTCAGCCAAAATGGAAGGAGAACAAAAAGTTTCATTTGAAATTGTCCTTGAAAAGAACAATGAAGAAAACTTTGAACCAAATGACATTGAATTCATGGACGAATCACGAGACCATGAACTTCTACAATGTGTAGAACCTGTGGATTTCCTCCTTCAAAATGAGGACATTTCGGACAGTCAAATGTTAGACGTTATATTTAATTTGGAAAATGAATCTCAAAAATAAATTTATATTTAATAATTCGAAAATTGTTTGAGACATTATTCATTTTTATATATAATTCTTAAACTAGTACCAAATTGATTATAATGTAAAGTCAGACTTATAGTATACTGTGCAACTTTTTTGTGTTGCATAGTAATTTTGCTCATAGATACTTCCTTTCTCCCACTATATTATCTCCAATGTGTATTTGACATCTCTTTTTCATCTCCTGCCTCCATGTTCTTTTTGCTTTCCAGACAGACTATGGTATGGATTCCATATACCACAATAACTTCTATAACAACATGCAAATTATCTACAGAGGAGACAGTGTACATTAAATTTAAGACTCGACGTTGGTACCTACATGTTGGTACTTAAAACACCCAAACAACACAAAAACTCTATGCAGAGCTACCCTACCTCTAATCACTTAGAATTATTATTTTCCTGTTTCACTCTGTTTTCCCTGTAGTACACTCCCCATGTGTGGGGGGGAGGTGTGTGTGGGGGATGTGCGGGGTGTGTCTGTGAGGTGTGTATGTGTGTGTGTGTGTGTCTGGGGGGATGAGGTGTATAGGTGTGTGGGGTATGTGGGTGTGGCTGGGGATGTAGGTGTGTAAGGTGTGTGTGTGGGTGTGGGGTGTGTGGGGTGTTTGGGTGTAGGTGGGAGTGTGGGTGTGTGAGGTGTGTGTGGGCTGTGTGTGGGTGTGGGGGGTATGTGTGTAGAATGTGAATGTATGTGTGGGATGTGTGGATGTGTCTGTGAGGTGTGTGTGTGTGTGTGGGGGGGGAGGTGTGTGTGTGGGATGTGTGGGGTGTGTCTGTGAGGTATCTGTGTGTGTGTGTGTGTGTGTGTGCGTGTGTGTGTGTGTGTGTGTGTTGGGGGGGGTGAGGTGTGTGTGTGAGTGTGGGTGTGTGGGATGTGGGTGTGGGTGTGGATGTGTAAGGTGTCGGTGTGGGGGTGTGGGGTGTTTCGGTGTGGGTGTGGCTGGGGATGTGGGTGTGTAAGGTGTGTGTGTGGGTGTGGGTGTGTGGGGTGTTTGGGTGTAGGTGGGAGTGTGGGTGTGTGAGGTGTGTGTGGGGTGTGTGTGGGTGTGGGGGGTATGTGTGTAGAATATGTATGTATGTGTGGGATGTGTGGATGTGTCTGCGAGGTGTTTGTGTGTGTGTGGGGGTGTGTGTGTGTGGGATGTGTGGGGTGTGTCTGTGAGGTATCTGTGTGTGCGTGTGTGTGAGTGTGGGTGTGTGGGAGGTGGGTGGTGTCAGTGTGGGGGTGTGGGGTGTTTCGGTGTGGGTGTGGCTGGGGATGTGGGTGTGTAAGGTGTGTGTGTGGGTGTGTGGGGTGTTTGGGTGTAGGTGGGAGTGTGGGTGTGTGAGGTGTGTGTGGGGTGTGTGTGGGGGTTATGTGTGTAGAATGTGTATGTATGTGTGGGATGTGTGGATGTGTCTGAGAGGTATGTGTGTGTGTGTGGGGGGGGAGGTGTGTGTGTGGGATGTGTGGGGTGTGTCTGTGAGGTATCTGTGTGTGTGTGTGTGTGTGTGTGTGTGTTGGGGGGTGAGGTGTGTGTGTGAGTGTGGGTGTGTGGGATGTGGGTGTGGGTGTGGATGTGTAAGGTGTCGGTGTGGGGGTGTGGGGTGTTTCGGTGTGGGTGGAGGTGTGCGTGTGTGAGGTGTGTGTGGGGAGTGTGTGGGTGTGGGGGTGTGGGGTTGTGTGCGTGTGGGTGGGACGTACTTGTAGGTACCTAAAACAGCCACAGAACCCAAAAGCTCTTTTCAGAGCTACCCCACCTGTAATCACTCAAAATGATTATTTTACACTATTATTTTCACTATTTTTCACCAAAGTACGCTCCCCGGTACGCTCCCCGGTGCGCGTACAGGGCTCTCCCCCCGTGAAAATCGAAAAAAAAAAAAAAATGTTTGTCCCGCGGGACCCTTTTATGGCCCCCACATCAAACCTAGGAGGTCAGGGGGGTGTACCCTGCCCCCTTTTGGTAATTTCCCCTTTTTGTTTTTAGCCACCTCTTGTGTCTCGGTCCTTCCGAGACACAAGATGGCGGCTGCTCCAGACTGTTTCGAATGTTTACAGACACCCGAGAGCCAATCAGCTTCCTGTGCGCAAGTCGCGTGGTGCGCCCGGAGCGCTCCCCATAGATATATAAATTTTTTTGAACCTAAATTACTCAAAATCCTCTGGAGCACATATCTTGAGACATAGCAAAGGCACATCGGGCTACCAGTCCCTACAATTTTGCCAAGTTTGGTGAAAATCCATTCAGCCGTTCGAGCTAAAAGTGCGACCGACCGCCCTATGGAAATTAACATGGGGAAAACACGTTTTGGGACCCCCCTTTTATCTTGGGCCCCACTTGACGAATCCCCCCTAAACTTTCAGAGAAGGAGCGGAGCACCGCGAGACAAAGTTGCTGAAAAATTCAGGCCGATTCCTCAACCGGCGCCAAAGTTATTCCAAATAGAATGTTGCGATTTCCCTATGGAATTCAATCCTAACTATGACTACCTACTGGCGACCGCCAGTAGGTAATATATGCCGCTTTCTTCCCCTGGCAACGCTGCTGTACCAAATGATTGATGAACGCAGACCCAGATTTGGTGCAATTTCTGATTTTTTTAGTGAACGCCCTGCACCACCGCCATGACGCGTTTCAGGCAACACAGTGCCCTTGATCACATGACGTGCATGTGGAGTGCTTCCCAATATATAAAGTGACAGTACATACGCGTGGTTTCTTACATCACAAGGCATAAACATAGAAGAAACCTGCAATCAGTTCACCAAAAAACAACTTTGAAATCCCTTAAATAATGTTTATATAAACAGTGATAAATAAATATCAGCCACAATATAGCATTAAAAACAGCACATATGGTAAAAACATTTACAACAATTATTACATGTTTTAAACATTGTAGAGACAAAAATTTGATATCAAGCCTAGATTTTTCCCAAAGTTAAAGGAAGAACCTTGCTAAAAGCAGTCTCCGCATGCAATTTGATTAAATGTAATCATGAACATCATACAATAATCAATTATTGTTCAATTCTGAACATTGCGTTGATATCAAGTTAGCAAACCATATATAAAATGTAATATCCGGTCTGAATATACCAGTGTGCAAAATGGCAAAAAAAGGGAAAAGTAAATAAAAATTGTCTCAAAGTAATTCTGCCCTAGTGGGCCTTGATTGCAAATGTTTCCATGGATAAATTAGCCTAAAGTGCATGATCAAAACAGTGCTAATATTCCCCTATTGTAGTCACAGCCGTGACTTACTGAGATGCAAAAGTGCAAAAAGTGGAAAGCTGTAAAAACAGTTATCATAAAAGCAGCAGCTAAATGGATTCCAGATCTTAATTAAAATCTAATTTAAAAGGAATTAGAATTAATCACAGACATGTATAAAAATCCTCGCTCGAATTCAAGCCCTGGGGTATCTTGCTATCCAGTTCTAAAATGTACCATGTCTCAAGTTTCCGGAGCATAGCTTCCCGGTTGTTGCCTCGCTTCTGGGGAAGGATCGTATCTATGACAAATTATTTCAAATTGTCTAACTTACTGTCATGATACTCCTAAAAATGACGGGCAACAGGGTAAGTAACATCAATATTTGTAATTGCTCTCAAATGTTGGAGTACTCGTTTATGCACCTGCAATTTTGTGCTTCCTACATATTGCAGGTTGCACGAGCACTCCAGCACGTAGACTGCGTATTCAGTTTTACAATTGAGACTTTTATTAATCGGTACTGAATTGGGTTTAAAAGGTGTGGTATAGCTTGTTATATATTTACATGCTTTGCATGTGTTACAGCGTGTAAAGCCATTTCTGGGACTCAACCATGTTTTTGCAACCACCACTTCCAGACTTTACTAAGGAATTGCTCATTGACTGAGCCTTCCTAATAGTTATACAAGGTGATCTAGTGGTCTGGTTGCTCAAAATCGAGTCACTCCTTACCAATGCCCAGTTTTTATTCATGATCTTGCGTATGGCTTTGTGTTGCAGGCTGTAAATTAGGATCAGTCTTATTGCTAGCTCATTATGTATATTGCATGGTTTGTTGCGTGTTATGAGTGCTTGGGATTGATCAAGGCTAGCAGTCAAACTCATAGCAATCTCTAGTTTTTTTTCTGGCTAGCCCTTGTTCAGGAACCTATCCTTGCTCTGCAATTGTGCTTTCGTGCACTCACTATCACTGCTGCAGACTCTGCGAATGCGTAGCATCTCCCCATAGGGGATGCTGTTAATCAAATGGGCAGGGTGATGACTCCTGGCATGCAAAACCGTATTACCCGCAGATGCTTACCTATGCAATCTGGTTTCCACCTTATTTTCAATGATATATACTTCCACATCTAAAAAACACATGGTCTTTCTGCTCATTTGTGCTGTAAAACTCAGATTTAGATTATTACAGTTAATACACTCCACTAACTTCTGAGCACTTTCATCAATCCCCCTACAGATCATAAAAATGTCATCAATAAATCTGTACCAACATAAAACCTGATTTGCTAAAATCTCTTCATATTCAATCCTCAGGACCTGTTCCTCCCAGAACCCCATATGCAGACAGGCATAACTGGGAGAAAAACAGACCCCCCATGGCTACACCTCTGATTTGAATTAAATCTGGTTATTGAATAAAAAGAAGTTATTTTCAAGACAGGTTAAAATCATGGTAAATAACATTTTGTTATGCAAGTGCATGATCTCAGATCGTGTATTTAGATAGTACTCTACTGCTTTGATACCGGCACGGTGATTCATACTTGTATATAGTGTTGTAACATCCATGGATATCAATAAATAGTCTTCTTCCCACTTAACTCCACTCAGTTTTCTCAAAAAGTCTCCTGTGACCTGTATATAGGAGGGGAGACTCTTAACATGGTTTTGCAGGAAGAGGTCCACGTACCGCGACCTATTCTCCAGTAAGCCTCCGCAGGCCAATATAATGAGCCTGCCAGGAGGTTTGGATATGCACTTGTGAACTTTCGGGATAAAATAGATTGCTGGAATTTTTGGGTAGTCATTTTTCAAAAATTTGAATTCATCATTTATTTATTTATTTTTATGTTTATTTATTTTATTCATTTATAGAGCGCAGGCGAATCATCCCCAGGGGGATCTCTCGGCGCTTTGAGACAACAGGTATTCGTGAGGGCACATATCTAAAATAGCCATGTCTTTAGGAGTTTCTTGAAGCTAGATAGCTCGCCACAGGCCCTAATGTTCTGTGGCAGGTTATTCCAATTACTAGCGGCCAGTAAGGAGAAAGCTCTCCCACCCATCCTTGCCTTGTGTATTCTCTGAGTACACAGCAGGTTGCCATTGCTTGATCTTAATTGTCGGGGTCGTTGATACCACATGAGTTTGTTTCTGAGATAGGCGGGGCCTTTCCCTTGGAGTGTTCTGAAAACCACGCAGAGCATCTTGAAGATAGCTTGTTTCCTAACTGGAAGCCAATGGAGCTGGTTTAATAGAGGCGCAGAGGGGGTCCGCGGCGGTTTGTTAAGGGCCAGGCGGGCTGCTGTATTCTGTATCACCTGTAGCCTCGATACAAGGTCTTCCCTTACTCCTACCAGCAATGAGTTCCCATAATTCAGTCTGCTCACCAGGAGCGACTGGATGAGGGTTTTCCTTGCTGAAAGGGGGATCCAGGAAAAGATCTTCCTAAGCATCTTCAGTGTACCAAAGCAGGTAATTTATCATCAATCCTGATGCCTAGGTTCTTAGCCCACCTTTTGGGCGCATGTGCTTCCCCCAGCTTGGCAGGCCACCACTCAGGAGAACAAATTGCTTCGGCCTTCCCAAACAGCAGCATTTCTGTTTTTGAGGAGTTCAGTTGTAGAAAGTTCTTCCTCATCCAATTCGCAATGCTTGACATGCAGCTTTGAAATTCTAATCGAGTTGACATAATGTCTTCCTCAATGGGGACAATTTGCTGCGTGTCGAACCCATGGCTTCTGATGATATCCGCCAAGGGTGTCACATATACGTTGAACAAGGTGGGACTCAAGACTGATCCTTGAGGACCTCCCCTGTCCACCACTATGGTCTGTGAGGTGAAGGAGTCCAACTGAATATTCTGGGTGCGCTCTGACAGATAACTTTGGATCTACTTGAGGGCCCTACCTTTGACCCCAATCTCCCCCAGTCTGTCAAGCAGTATCTTATGCGTGATGGTATCAAATGCAGCTGACAGATCAAGGAGGACTAGGATCACTGGGGTTCCTCTATCCAGTGTCAACCTTATGGTATCTGTTACTTCCAACAGTGCCGCCTCCGTGCTGTGAGATGCACGGAAACCGGACTGGGAAGGATCCAGAAGGTTGTGCTGTTCCAGATAGCGGAATAGCTGCTGATTTACCAATGTCTCCAGAACTTTAGAACAGCAGGGAAGGAGTGAAATTGGTCTGTAGTTCTGCAGCTCAGTCACATCCGCTAGCGGTTTTTTTAAGAGTGGTTTAACCTCTGCATTCTTCCACTTGTTTGGAAATGTGGCCGTGTCCAATGATATATTATATACCTTTGAAAGCCCATCTGCTAGGAGTGGACTGAGTATTGACATGGCCGACGGAGGTGCAGGGTCTCCTGGGGAGCCAGATTTTACACGGCTTAGTAGGGGGGCCACTTGCTCAACTGTTACATGCCCGAAGGAGTCCAACCCAGGAGAGGGAGCCCTTTCATAAGGCGGGTCTCTAGGGCGGTGTCCTTCCACCCGATCTTCACCCCCTGAGTCAAAAGATTGGTAGATCACATCAATCTTCTGGGTGAAGAATTTGGCTAGATTTTCACATAGTTCCTGGGTGGGGGGTGGTAACGCATTATTAACCTTAGGGTTTGTGAATTCCTTCACGATCTTAAATAATTCCTTGGAGGAGTTCTTAGCCTCTCTGATGCGTACCCTCAGGAGTCTCCTTCTTGCTGTGTTACAGCTGTTGAGGTAGGCTTTATGCGCCCTTCGATAGATCTGTTCGTCTGATTCTGACTTTGACTTCCTCCACTTTCTCTAAAGAACCCTGCATGTGGCCTTATCCTTTTTGAGGGTATCGGAGTACCAGGGGGCAGGAGCTGTCCTTTCTTGAATAGTCACCCTTTTAGGGGGAGCTATGACATCCAAGGCTACCTGGATCGCTCCCTCTGTTCTGGCCCAGGCAGAGTTGGGATCTTCATCTAGATTAAAAGACAGGGCTCTGTAAACCTGGCCAAAGGCGGAGGCTGTTACTCTTGCCTATGGTCTGCGGCAGTCCTTCCTGTCTTGTGGCCGTGCTGGTAAAACTACAGGCAGTACCGCAAAGCGGAGTGTCAAATGATCAGTCCAGCTCAGTATTTCCGGGGGATCAACTGTTATTTCCGCTATGTTGGAGAATATTGCATCTAATGTATGGCCTGCGTTATGAGTGGGGCTGGAGACTATAAGTGGTAGCTCAAGAGATTCCATTGCTGCCACTAAGCTGGCAGAATCTGGATTCAAGGTGAGCCATAAATGATGGTTAAAATCTCCAATCAATAAGAATCTATTGGAGTTAAGGACATGAGGGGCCAGTCTGTCTAATAATGAGGAACAGAATTCTTTTTTGCTACCTCCAGGTGGACGATATACTAGTGCTCCTGTCCACTCCATAGCCTGGTCTAAATATTAGGAGCTCCAGGTTGGGTGCAGAGACCCTGTCCAGCACCTTGATGTGATAGGGAAAACGTGTGGCAATGGCCAAACCTCGTTTGGAAGGCCTATCCAGCGTGGTAAGTACATAATCATCCGGGAATGCCACTGCCAAAACCGGAGTGACATCGTTAGTCAACCATGTTTCGGTAAAAAAACAGATATCAGGTTTGGTATCCTCTAATAGGTCCCATATCTCGGATGTATGCTTGGGAATTGATCTGGCATTTAGATATAATCCCTGTGTATGAGGGCCTTGTCTTTCCCGTTCTGTCCTAGTTAATTTCTCTAGGCTTTCTTTGTGCATTCTATATTGCGACTGTCTACGAGGGAGAGTAAGGGGATTGGAAGCAGAGCAGGATTGTTTCACCAAGGCCCCTCCACAGTTTCCCATTCAGCATTCTTCAGTAAACCTGCTGATTTCCATGCCACCAGTTTCTTGTAGAATTCATTGCGTGCTGTAGTCACTGACTGCATATTGCTTCCTTTATAGCATTCCCTATCATTTAGCTGATTAAGCGCTTCCTCCATGTACATTTCATATGGCAACAGCACGATATTGCCCCCTTTATCAGACTGGCGAATGATGACCTTTTTTTGTGCTTGAAGCTTTTCCACCAGTCTGTGATATTCATTATTTTGTTTGTTGAATTTCCTTGCTGAGCGGGTTGTTTTATAATAAAGAGATTTTAATTCCATTGTGACCTTTTCATTAAATAGGTCCAAATTGTCTCTCAGCAAAATTGGGCAGAATGTCGATTTGAGCTTAAATGGGGTATGCACGGTTGTTCTTGTTTCTGGTTCATCATTATAGGGTGAATGTGTAGTCATGTTACTTTCAGCATGTAATTCCTCCAGATCCCTGAGTAAAATTACATCTTGTGTTAATAATTCATTAGAGTCATCTGTGGTTGATAATTGTACATCCACTTGTTTTTCTGTATTAGCCCCTCGCATTGTGTGGTATTTGCGCAGCTTTAGTTTATGCACAAACTTGTACAAGGCAATCCTTGTGTTCGCATAGTCAAAATTCACCTGAGGGCTGAAAGACAATCCAAGTGACAGCGTTTTCATTTCCTCATCAATCAATTTTATGTCCGTCGAATAAAGTTAAATCAAATTGTATTTGATTTAACTTTATTCACCATTATCTGCGTTGCCAGTATATATATTAATAATAAATGCAAAACACGCTTCGGACCTTACAAAAGGCAATACATTACTCGCATGGACTCAATGTCCCATAAAGCAATGTTGTACACGCCTACTGGAGACGGTCATACCAATGAATAAATTATGACTGAATCAACAATGCGAGCATCTGTGGCATGTCTTGCTGCCCATGAAGAAGGGATTGTGATATCTTGAAACCCGTCAGCAAAAGCAAATAAGGTGAAAGCAGAGGGCAGGCTGCGCAACACTAACCTTCGGGCTAAGCAATGTCGAGTGACTTCCCGTGCCCAGGCCACTTTGGGAAACAAAATTATGCACAGCAGCCTTAGCCGTGGGGAAGAGCACCATTGCAAGCTGTGGGAGAATTAGAAACCAGCTTGTGAGACTGCAGTTTTTGGACTTCCAAGAATTGAACAGTACAGCGCTTCAATGCTTAATGAGCCCGCACCAGTGCCAACACCATCTACTAAGGTCAACAAGGATTTTTAAATGCAAAACATGCTTCGGACCTTACAAAAGGCAATACATTACTCGCATGGACTCAATGTCCCATGAAGCAGTGTTGTACATGCCTACTGGAGGCGGTCATACCAAATGAATAAATTACGACTGAATCAACAATGCGAGCATCTGTGGCATGTCTTGCTGCCCATGAAGAAGGGATTGTGATATCCTGAAACGCGTCGGTATAAGCAAATAAGGTGAAAGCAGAGGGCAGGCTGTGCAACACTAACCTTCGGGTGAAGCAATGTTGAGTGACTTCCCGTGCGCAGGGTACTTTGGGAAAACAAAAAAATATATATATATATGTATATATATTACCTACTGGCGATCGTCACTAGGTAGTTATAGCTAGGACCTAGTTTCAATGGGAGAATAGTTTTTGTTTGCCTATAACTTTGGCACAGTTTGAAGAATCTTCACTAAATTTTCCAAAGCAAGTGCCCTCATGTGTCTAGTTGTGCATGGAAAGTTTCAGGGTGATCTGCCAAGTAAGGGGTTAGAAAAAGGGAGGGATTTCCAATGGTATTTCCCACAGAGATTTTAGACACAACTACAGCCTGAACCGCTGAATGGAATTACAGCAAATTTGGCAGAAAGATGGATCTTGGTCCAGAAAGATCTATTTTTGTTATTTGTTATTTGGTGTAAATCCCCTCTATAGTTTTCCAGTTATTAAAGAGAAAACAAATTTGTATATCTAGGGACGTGGATCCTCAGCAGATTCAACAGAGTTCATGCTGTGATCTGATGGGCTGCAACAAACACTTCAACCAGGAAGTGTTTGTAGACATTTCGGGACTCGGACTCAGCTGAGTCCCCCAAAAAGTTTTTAAAAAAGAGAAGGGGACATGCTAGGAATACCCTGACTCGCTAGGCTTGATGAGAGTCAAAACATTTTTTTTCAAATTTGCCATGAAATTGTGGTTGATTCACAAATTCACAGTAAAACTGAAAAAAAACAAGTGTGGTCTCCTGCACTTGTTTTTAGTTCAGGTCCCAAGAGGGCAAAATGAAATTAGTACCTTGGGGAGGAGGGCATATGCGGACCCCCTACCAGGCTGTTAATGGCCCTGGGAACCACCACCTCCCTGGGGCAAGATCAATGTTTATAATGGAATGGTGGTTGTGCGAAACACCCTCCTAGGCTCATTATGGCCCTGGGGACCACCACCTCGCCAGTGACAGGCTGATTTATCGAAAGGGGAGGGGGCAATGCTCCCTGTCCTGGCCACTTTTGCCCCCAGCAACAGCTGGCCGCCCGGCCCCCCTCCGACACCTTTTAAAGGCCCAGGGGACTGCCACCCCCAGGACTGGTTCCTGCTATGTCCTGAGGTGCCCACCCTCAGAACATAGCAGTTTTAGGACACCTCTGTTTGCTTTTGCTTGGTGGGCGCAATTTAAAGTTTTCGCCAGGTGAGAGCAAACAGTAAGCCCACTGTCAGTGGGTGGGGGCATTAGAAATGCTCCCACCTCCTGGTAGTTGACTTTTCGTCTGTTTCCCTGCTCACTGTCAAGTAGGCAGGGAAACAAATGATAACATTTGTATGAAAATTGTTTCCACATGCATGGAGCAGTATTGTTTTTGCTTCTTTCTGTGTGCTGGAGAAATGCCAGCTCACGATTGAGGTGGGGAGCCAGCAGGGACCACATGGGCATTGGGGCTTTCCAGCGGCCCCCAACAATAATGACCCAATTCAGGAAGGACCTCAAGACCTAGCTCTTCAAATGATCGTCCACACCCAGAGGGACCAGCAGCCCCCTTTTCTGAGCCTTGAGACCCTCACGGGCGAGTAGTCACGCTGATTGATTGATTGATTGATTGATTGGGATGAACACACTCATCTCTTAAATATTGTTTTAACACAAATATATTAGAATGTGTGATACTGACATTTATACACACACACACATATATATATATATATAAATATATATATATATATATATATATATATGTATGTATATATATATATATATATATATTTATATATATATATATATATATATATATATATATATATATATATTACCTACTGGCGGTCGCCAGTAGGTATATATAGTTAGGATTTTTTCTCTATGGGTTTTTTGAAAATTCTATGTCTAATAACTTTGGCGTTTGTGGACGGAATCGGCTGAAATTTTCAGGAAAATGGCACATTTTGTTTCTGAGCAGCCCTTGAAAATTTGGGGGGGGTTCGTCCAGTGGGGGCCGAGAAAAAAGGGGGGTCCCAAAACGTGTTTTTAACATTGAGTTTTCCATAGGGCGGTTGGCCTCACTTTTAGCCCGAACGGCTGAATGGATTTGCACGAAACTTGGCAAAATTGTAGGGACTGGTAGCCCGATGTGCCTTTTGTAGGTCTCAATATATGTGCTCCAGTGGATTTTGAGAAATTAACGTTTAAAAAAAGATATATATCTGTAACAGCGGACCGGTTAGCGCTCTGGTTCGCGGACTTTTCGCGCAACGGAGCTTTGTGAAGCGAAGCTGATTGGTTCTCCGGCGTCTGTCAACATTCCAAACAGTCCGTAGCGGCCGCCATCTTGTCTCTCGGTAGGATCGAGAGACAAGAGGAGGTCAAAACAAAGGGGGAAATAACTATAAGGGGGCATAGTAGATCCTCGCTGACCCCCTAGGTTTGATGTGGAGGTTTTAAAAGGGCCCCGCGGGGCAAAAAAAAATAATAATAATAATAATCGAACGGCTGAATGGATTTGCACGAAACTTGGCAAAATTGTAGGGACTGGTAGCCCGATGTGCCTTTGCTAGGTCTCAATATATGTGCTTCAGTGGATTTTGAGAAATTAACGTTCAAAAAAAGATATATATCTGTAACAGCGCACCGCTTCGCGTACTTTTCGCGTTACGGAGCTTTGCGAAGCGAAGCTGATTGGCTCTCCGGTGTCTGTAAACATTCCAAACAGTACGTAGCGGCCGCCATCTTGTCTCTCGGTAGGATCGAGAGACAAGAGGAGGCCAAAGCGAAGGGGCAAATGACCATAAGGGGGCATAGTAGATCCTCGCTGACCCCCTAGGTTTGATGTGGAGGTTTTAAAAGGGCCCCGCGGGGCAAAAAAAAAAATAATAATAATAATCGAACGGCTGATGACCATAAGGGGGCATAGTAGATCCTCGCTGACCCCCTAGGTTTGATGTGGAGGTTTTAAAAGGGCCCCGCGGGGCAAAAAAAAATAATAATAATAATAATCGAACGGCTGAATGGATTTGCACGAAACTTGGTAAAATATTAGGGACTGGTAGCCCGATGTGCCTTTGCTATGTCTCAATATATGTGCTTCAGTGCATTTTGAGAAATTAACGTTCAAAAACAAGATATATATCTGTAACAGCGCTCCGCTTCGCGGAGATAAAATTATATGTGTATTACCTAGCTGTTGCTAACACCAGTTAGCGACGGCTAGTAGGAGATAGCGACCATCTTGGGTCCCACTTTGCATGTGAGTGATATTTATCACTAATGACATGCAAAGTGGGCATGCCAAGATGTTAGCGACTGGAAACAGTCGCTAACATCGCTATCTCCTATTATCAACTTTTGGAAATATTCGAGATAAGCGCGAATATCTCCAAAAAGTAACAGCTGCCCTGAGCAGTTCTTAGCCATGTTATCCAATGGGAGGTGGATAACATGGCTAAGAGCATTAGCTCGGTAATGCATGAATATCGCGGAGTTTTCAGCGACATTAATGCATTGCGCTCGTTTTTTATCGTATTTGCGATAAACCTTGATAATAGCAAGGTTTATCTGCGATAATTTCTGACGGTAAAAAAATCTTTGCAATGCATCGTTAGGGATAAATATCGCTTAACTTTGGTAATATGCCCCAACGTCTGTTAACGTTCGATTCGAAGGAAATCAGGAATTGTTGAAAAACATTGTGTGCGCCATCTTGTCTTTTTTCAAATGCCACACTTTTGTCGTGCACGGCAGCCATTTTAGATGCCTTGACCAGATCCACTCTGTGAACGCTGTCGATCCTTAGCATGGCTCCCCACCCTCGCAAGCATCTCCCCCAGGCAGTGGTCACCCCCGCTCTCTGTTTTATGCATGGGTAATAAACCTCCCCCCATCTGCGCTGTTCTTCCCTGAGAATCACACCCTGTGCCCGCCCGACACCTCCCTTTCGCCCTATTCACTACCGCACCCTCTGACACTCCTTTTCCTCTGTGTCCGATTGTCCAGGCCGGTCCTAGGCTATCAGCTAGCCCTGCAGATGTAGTTTATGGCCACAGCTGTAAAGAATCACCCGTCTTCAAAGGAGTTATAGTAGATCAAGGCCCACACTCGATGAGATCCGTCACAGCAGAAGCGTTGCTATTATCTGAAAACCATTCTGTATTGTGATTGGGGAGGGGACCGAGCGTGAAGCGGAAGATTCCAGGGATGACTCTTTGTACATCAAAGTTTTTACAATTATGTGTCACATTAAAAATATATAGCACTCCGACAAAGTAGTAAGATTATAAAACTTTAATAATTTATAAATATATACAAGAAAACAAAAATAGTAATAACATATAAACATTTTTAGAGAAAAACAACGAAGTAGCGGTCGGCTGTGCGAATAGTCCCAACGCAGCACAACGTCCAGATTTCCGGCGTGGGGCGTCGCGGGGGGTGGGTGATCAGTAGCAAACTGTTGTGCGAATAGTTCCAAGGCAGCAGAACGCGCCGAAATCTAGATGACACAAAAGTGATGTCTAGTAAGTTGCCACCCAGCAAATAACGGCGTGGGGCGTCGCGGGGGGTGGGTCATCAGTAGCAAACTGTTGTGCGAATAGTTCCAAGGCAGCAGAACGATGGCACCAAGGTGATGTCCAGTAAGTTGCCGCACTGGTTTTGGTATCCTACAATGCTGCTCCGAATAACGGCGTGGAGCGCCCCGGGGGAGGCGGCGTGAACGGGCCTCTCCAGGTGGAGTCTCGTCTGTTGTAGTGGGGCGCCCCTTTACCGTTTCAGTTGCCATTCCGTCCGCTTTTGGTCCACTGTGTCAAAATCCGCCATTCAGCTGAGTTGCGCCCACTCTTGCGGTGCAGCGATAGGCGGCTGTCACAGGACTCTCAAAATGGCGGCAGGCTGTTTCCTTTTTGGGCCTGGTCCACTGAAATGGCCCTGGGACACCTTGGAAATCGGACGCTTGTCTGCTAGGTCTTGGACCCCATTCTCGAAAGCGTCCCCTCCGCCTTGAGAATTCATCAAAAGTTTTGGGGGCCCCGACTCCTGCAGGCTTCTGGTGGGGAGCGGCTGCCATGATTGCTCGCGGAATGACCACGACGGAGCTACGAGATGGTGGTGCTCTCATGGTGACGCCAGCTTCAGTCTGAAACATCCAGAAACAAGGTGGGGCTTTCATCGTTTGGGGGAAAAAAAAAGTTTTCATCCAATGAAAAGTGTTGTTTTTAGGTCATATGATCAAGCCTTCCATCATTAGGAAACCAAAAGTAAAATGAACCAATGAAAAGTTTTATAAACAAGTCACATGACCTGTTATGCGGCATAGGGTATAAAATGCGGAGAAAATACGTTGGCACGTGAGGCGGCGTCAGTAGCGGACCGATGTGCGAATAGGCCGAAGGCAATACAACGCGCCAAGATCCGGATGGCACCGAGGTGGTGTCATAGTTGAGAGTTCTGAGCAGCGGTTGTAACACTGTCTGAAGCTTATTTGCAGCTGCTGCAGCTTCACTACGCGCCAAGATCCGGATGGCACCGAGGTGGTGTGTAGGAAGTTGCCGCACTGGTGTGGCCATCCTACAATGCTGAAAGTCGGCGTGGGGCGCCCCGTTGGCCTGTGAGTTTGCGTCAGTAGCGGACCGATGTGCGAATAGGCCGAAGGCAGCACAACGCGCCAAGATCCGGATGGCACCGAGGTGGTGTCTAGTAAGTTGTCGCACTTCTGTGGCCATCCTACAATGTTGAAAGTCGGCGTGGGGCGCCCCGTTGGCCTGTGAGATGGTGTCAGTAGCGGACTGATGTGTGAATGGGGCCAAAGGCAGCGCAACAATATTTTCTACTATATTTCCGGTGTAGAAGAGACCACAAGGCGCTGAGATGCCAAGATCCGGATGGCACCGAGGTGGTGTCTTGCAAGTTGTGGTACTGGTGTGGCCATCCTACAATGCTGAAAGTCGGCGTGGGGCGCCCCGTTGGCCTGTGAGATGGCGTCAGTAGCGGACCGATGTGCGAATAGGCCGAAGGCAGCACAACAATATTTTCTGACTGACACCACAAGGCGCTGAGATGCCAAGATCCGGATGGCACCGAGGTGATGTCTAAGTTGCGGACTGATGTGCGAATGGGGCCAAAGGCAGCGTAACAATATTTTTTGTATGGAAGATACCACTAGGCGTTGAGATGCCAAGATTCGGATGGCACTGAGGTGATGTCTAGCAAGTTGGTGTGGTCATCCTACAATGCTGAAACTCGGCGTGGGTCACCCCATTAGCCTGTGAGATGGCGTCAGTAGCGGACCGATGTGCGAATAGGCCGAAGGCAGCACAACGCGCCAAGATCCGGATGTCACCGTGGTGGTTTCATAGTTGAGAGGCACTTCATCTGCAGTGGGGCGCCGAGATCCGGATGGCACCGAGGTGATGTCTAGCAAGTTGCTGTACTGGTGTGGTCATCCTACAATGCTGAAACTCGGCGTGGGTCGCCCCATTAGCCTGTGAGATGGCGTCAGTAGCGGACCGATGTGCGAATAGGCCGAAGGCAGCACAACGCGCCAAGATCCGGATGTCACCGTGGTGGTTTCATAGTTGAGAGGCACTTCATCTGCAGTGGGGCGCCGAGATCCGGATGGCACCGAGGTGATGTCTAGCAAGTTGCTGTACTGGTGTGGTCATCCTACAATGCTGAAACTCGGCGTGGGTCGCCCCATTAGCCTGTGAGATGGCGTCAGTAGCGGACCGATGTGCGAATAGGCCGAAGGCAGCACAACGCGCCAAGATCCGGATGTCACCGTGGTGGTTTCATAGTTGAGAGGCACTTCATCTGCAGTGGGGCGCCGAGATCCGGATGGCACCGAGGTGATGTCTAGCAAGTTGCTGTACTTGTGTGGTCATCCTACAATGCTGAAACTCGGCGTGGGTCGCCCCATTAGCCTGTGAGATAGCAGTTCTTTGGATTTGGGCCTGGCTCGTCTGCTGTAGTGGGGCGCCCCTTTACCGTTTCAGTTGCCATTCAGCTGAGTTTCGGCTGCTCTTGATGCTACAGCGACAGGCGGCTGCAACAGGACTCTCAAAATGGCGGCCTGTTCTTTGGATTTGGGCCTGGTCCACTAAAATGGCCCTGGGACACCTTAGAACTCGGACGCTCGATTTTTTTTTCCTTTCCTGTACATGCAAAAAAAGGTAAATGCCCGGTACGTTACACGCTTCATCTGCCACGATGAACTCTCTAGAGGAACCGAAAAAAAATATAGTTGTGGTAACTATACCATGCATCGTCATATGGAGAGGTGGCACCAATTAATTATAGTGCTGCATAAAAGAGAGATTTGGAGGAGAACCCCTGACCTGCTAGTACATTCATCAAAGAAGTGGCACTGAGAGCTTCAGAGGCAAGGGAAACGGTCCCAAATATTTAGAAGAACTTTGGAAAGATTAAAATGACATGTTTAGATTGTGGCAAATTTATTTCATGTGGACATCTGAGTGTTACTCTAATAAATACAGCATATGAACATCATCATAGTCGATGGTTGGTAGAGACATTTTGACTATATCCTGGACCTGCCCGTCCTCGCCCAAAATGGCGCCAGAATAAATGGGACTCGTAACTCCTTGTTGTGTACTGGTTGCAGAACCTTGAAATCACGAGATACGTATGCAGTTTTGAAGCACATGGCGGGCGGGGACGAGAATTGATTGAATATTTCGACATCCCTATTGATATTAAGTTCTGATGTGTTATTGATTACTGTACTGTTGAAAGTTCGAATTAACGTCACCCATGGTACTTGCCCGCAAATGTATATCTAGATAATTTTATTGTAACTGGCCCTGTCGTATTTTAATTATAAAATGTACGTCCACCGATTCCGTAACTGTTAGACACCTTAGTTCTTGCAACCTAATGGCCCGCCCGTTACGTTCCTCTACAGTGTAAATGTCTATTTATCATATACGATTACAGTTTGCTCCGTGGCCGGCCCACGTGGTTATAGGCTCGTATTTGTATAATGAAATTTTCACAATAAAGGTTTTTAAAAGAAAACATGGTAGTAGTATATACATTGGTAAAGTTTTTAATAATAGTCACTGTTTTAGAATCATTAAAAGGCAAGTGAAATAAAGCAGACCAATTACATGAAGGGTAAAAGGTATAATACGAAGGAACGCAGTAAAGATAAATGGTCAAGGGCTGTTGTGTTTTCTATTCCTGCAACATAAAGTGATCGATAAGAATCTCATATTCAGGCGTATCGGCGACTAAGACAGCAGGTCGACCCTCTTTTGCTCAACGGCTCCGTCATGGGACGAAGAAACGCTCTTTTTCTCGAAAAAAGAATATATTTTACTTGCAGGACAGTTGTAAAATTTCCGGGAAAGTACATTAGCCTGGAACATTATAACATATATTTAAGAAAAAATAATGTTAGGAAGTAATGAAAAGCGTAATTTTTAGGTCATATGACCAAGCCTTTCATCATTACAATAAGAAAAGTAAAATGAACCAATGAAAAGTTTTATTAACAAGTCACATGACTTGTTATGCTTACGTTACGCGCTGCGCGCCCCGGATGACTTCCGGATGCGCTAACGCGGCGCGTCATATGACGCATTACGCGACAACGCAGGTACAGAATATAGTCAAAATGTCTCCACCAACCAGCGGTCGGAACACAACCCCTTTCAGCAGGCTAAATAGTTCTGTTAAATGACAACAGAAGGGACAGGCAACAAGAACCATCAGTCAAAGAGGGGAGGGCTAGTTCTTCTCTACCGGGTTACATTGGGGCGCTACCGGAACTGATCGAATTGGTAGTCTACAGTGTTTCTGGATGTTTCAGACTGAAGCTGGGGTTAGCATGAGAGCAGCACCATTTCGTAGCTCCGTCGTGGTCATTCCGCAACCAATCATGGCAGCCGTTCTTTATCGTTATTTTGGGCGGGGTGGGTGGCGGAGCAGAGCTGTTTTGCAGCCATCATTGTGTGGAGTTCAGTTCATCTCACTAGTTTTGTATTTGTCATGAGGGGTTGTTCCTAATGTTTCTATTTTAGCGAGGTCAAAAAGAGATCCCATTAGTGGCCTACTGATTTTGCTCGATTCCTTTTCTTTTTTTTTACACGATTTTTCGTTATCTGCAAAGACTAAACAGAGTATTGCGACTCTGTGTTTGTTTGTAAATAGAGAATGAACCAAAGA
The DNA here is from genome assembly GCF_964261635.1 of Lissotriton helveticus. Classification (NCBI taxonomy): domain Eukaryota; kingdom Metazoa; phylum Chordata; class Amphibia; order Caudata; family Salamandridae; genus Lissotriton; species Lissotriton helveticus. The sequence continues at coordinate 1,607,363,660 of NC_136067.1, read as the reverse complement.
GAACTAATTCTAAAACAGTAAATACTTGGATAACAATGAATCAAATGGAGAGAGAAGCAGGCACGACGGATTACAATGGGGGCAAAGACCTGCGTTAACTACCTTTCACTATCTGCAAAGAGAGAGTACTCCTAATAGAAATGAGGGGGGGGGCACCATTCAAAGCAGATCAGTGTGCATAAACACGAAAATGTTTTCACTTACCACGTACTTGACATTCGACAGCTTATGATATTTGCTATTAAAAAACCATTGAAATTCACTGAAAAAACCATAGGTTATAGACCATATATAGTTAGGAATTAGCATTTACAAAACCTTGAAAATTCACTGAAAAAACCATAGGTTATAGACCATATATAGTTAGGAATTAGCATTTAAAAAACCTTATTTTACTCACACAAAACCATTGAAATTCCATATATAGTTAGTTGCACTAACTATATATCGCGCACCTGCAATCCACTGCTGATGATGTCACATATTACATCATTCATGACATGGTCAGTGACATCACTGATGACATCACTGATGACATCTCAAATGACATCACTGATGACATCACTGATGACAACATCCAGTGACTGTATGTTTCTGTAAAGTTAAAATGTGTCTTACATATTGAAGAATGAGTGGAAGTATAAGTGTCTGGACAAAGGATTTAGTAGGTGCATGACTGAATGCATGAGTGAGTGATTAAATGTGTCTCACTGAGTGCATGGGTTAGTGACTAAAGTGTCTTAATTTGTGCATCATTATGTCTGTTGTTCTGTAAACTGCTGCATGTTTTGATCAGTAGCTATATGATTAACTATATGGGTTACTGATTGATTGTCCAAGTATTTGTATGGGAGACTGAGTGTGTGTGTGGCTGGCTGGGAGGTGTGTGACTCTGTGCAGATCAATGTGTACTTGTATCAATGATTGTATAACAAGGTAAGTATGTGTTAGTATATGTTTGAAAATGTAAGGTGCTCTATGTTTAACTGTATAGACAAGAACATGGAAGTGTCATTGATTCTTTACAGGACTGACTAGGTGTGTGAGTAACTCCATGGATGAGTGGCAGACTGTGAGTGTCTGTATAGGTGTATGAGTGCATATGATAGTGTTGTAAAGATGAGTGATTGTATGTATGAATGATAGTATGGGTGAATGAGTGAAGGTGTGTGTAGACGTAGGAATCAGTGAGTGCGTATGTAGTAACTAGTATTGGTGTGTCAATGGTTTCAAAAATTATATTCTGTATTTAACACTGGGTGAAACAGAGGTTATATTAAAATGTGAGGAGATGCATTGTATTGTCACATGAATGATATCATCAGTGATGTGGTCATTGATGTCAAATGAGATGTCATCAGTGATGTCATCAGTGATGTCATTTGAGATGTCATCAGTGATGTCATCAGTGATGTCACTGACCATGTCATGAATGATGTAATATGTGACATCATCAGCAGTGGATTGCAGGTGCGCGATATATAGTTAGTGCAACTAACTATATATGGAATTTCAATGGTTTTGTGTGAGTAAAATAAGGTTTTTTAAATGCTAATTCCTAACTATATATGGTCTATAACCTATGGTTTTTTCAGTGAATTTTCAAGGTTTTGTAAATGCTAATTCCTAACTATATATGGTCTATAACCTATGGTTTTTTCAGTGAATATATATATATATATATATATATATATATCAATATTGTCTTTATCTAGGTCATTCTCATTTTCACCTGTCTTTAAAACATGCAACAATAACGTAATTTTACCATTTGCTATACTATTGTTAAGTTTTGAATTTGTGCGTACTGAAGAATATTCAGATGATGATGCAATCAGAGAGCACACCATATATATTAGCTCTATTTTCCATGAAAAGTCTTGCTTCAGAGCAACACAAATGTCAACAAATGGAAGAATGATAAAGCATGCTATTGGCACAAACATTTTTGCATAGTAATTCAAGAGAAAAAAACTTTAAACATATTACTCATATACAACAATGCACTAAACAAAACTTGAATACAAGTTTGAAAAAATGTAAATATTTTAGGTACAAATAAATAACAAAAGTAAATAAAATAATACATATTGGAAAGCATGCATTCAAGATAACTTGTTTTGCTGTAGCTACTCTGGTTACTGGAGATAGTAATTCCTCAGAATTTGCCGCTAATTTCTCTGTACCCATTTCACAAATCTCCACCAAACTTTCTAGACCTATTCTTCCTTCTAAAGTAACGAATGATGAAAAGTTTTGCGGTGATTGGTCAAAGGCGTGCAAAGATAAGGGGTGTCCCACAACGCATTTTGTCCCCAATGCATTTTCCATGGATATTTGTATTGGATTTAGCGGCCAAAAAGTGATTTGAATTTGAATGAAATTTGGCAGGATTATACATTATGGTGTGCAGATGCTCCTTTTTGGGTTAGCAGTAAGTAAGTTATGTATCTTTCAAGTTACAAGGGCATAAATCTTAGTGATATCTGTTGTTGTAGCAGTTTCGCTGTTATTTTGTGAAATTATTACCGCAGTACTTGCAAATGACAAGGCATTATATCATAGGCTAATGATTATCTTTACAACCGTTAAAGGCAGCCATTTTGTTTTTTAGTACAATTTGGCTACGTTCTGGATTGAGGCGTAAAATATAGGTAAGTAGTACGTTTTATATTTCTTCCCTTTCGAAGTACCACGGTACTGCATTTGGAGTACTTGAGTATGGGGGGGGAGGAAACAAAAAAATATGTTTACAATTTTTTACAACTATAATACCCTACACTTTACTAATATAGTTTACTGCAGTGTATTTTCTAATTTTTACCTGTTTAAATAATGTTTTAAAAATGTACGATGTAGCGCAAATATTGCACTAGACTACTGCACAAGTTAAAAAGATTAAATAAAAAAAGGTAAACCGGTTAGAAAATAAACAGGTACTTGCTTGAGAAACACCATAAATCTTTAAAAAATATATTAAAAAAATAAATATTATTTTGCATACCTACAAGCACTTTAACAAAATCGTACTAGGAAGGCAAAAAGAAGAAAACCTATTAGTTACATACAAAACAAAAAGTGCAGTTACTATTAAGTGACCCTCTATAGGTGTAATAGAACCCAAGAATTCCAGTTCTAGTTTTCACTGCACAAGTTTTATTCCCCTTTACTTTCATGGTTGATAGTAGCTGATGATGATAAGTGAGGATTCAGGCGAGTACCAGCCTGTCAGATCCTCCCCTGGGTGTTGCTCCCGTGAGGCACTGTCAACCCCCCTCCCCCCTTTTTTCAGATAGAAGGGTAGATAGAGGGAACATGATTAAATGAGGGCGTCACACACTAACACATACATGCAGCGGTTTTTAGTACCAAAATCAGTGACTGCGAACAGCACATAAAGCTAAAAGGTTGATGAACACTTGTAGCATATTCATAAAAATAACAGAAATTAATTTTGGGTCAACGACCACAGAAGTTGGAAGGGAAGGCCAGTATTGTTGAAAATGATGTGAGTGGGGGACGGTCTTTCCCTGTAATTCCCCTGGGGCTCCAGTTGAGATTGTGTACGCACAGAATCAGGGCATCTATATTGATAAAGATCTCAATTTATAGGACCATGTAATAACCATTTGTAAAACAGGTTTTAAATGACTACATGTAGTTAAGAAGATTCCACCTTTTATTCCTTTGTCCGCAAGAAAAAATATAGTACCGGCGTTGATCATTGCTAGATTGGAATATTACAACTCACTTTTAGTGGGGCACCTAAATATCTTATCCATAAGCTTCAGTTGCTACAAAATTCAACTGCCAGTATCACACTGGGTCTAAGGAGATCGCTTCCTAGCTCAGGTGAGTTACAGAAAGTGCACTAGCTTCCTATTTAAAAAGCTTACCTTTTTGGTGATCTTTGTTTAGGACCCAAAACCCTTTACAATCCTAATCGCAATATATATTTGAAATCTCTTCATGCCTAGTACGTGTCCAGGAGAGAACTGAGATCCAAACACAGATTTCTTATGGTCACCACAAGATAAAGGAATGCAAGGCAGGGAGGGCGCTCTCTGGCAGTGACCAAAGCCAGAACCTGGAATGCCTTGCTATTCAATATTCATAGGCAAGAAACTTATATGGGTTTCAAGATGATTAAACCTATCTGTTCTCTCATACAGTGTGTATTCAATTTCTACTATTATCTCTTAGCTATCCGCCACCAAGTAACTGCGGGGAAAGTTCTCACCAAGTAGCTGTTGGGCTTATAAGTGACCACTCAAAGTCAAACAAAAAAAATGGTATGGGGAAAAATTGTCATTGTGAGTGGACTTTCCACCATGTTAATTACATTCAAACTGGATACACATTTCTGAATCTTAGAATGTGGGTACCGACGACTTTAAGGGCACTCTAACGTTTGACTTTGTTGCTCATATAAATCTGTGCAATAGATTTGATATCTCATGGGATAAGCCTCGCTTGAAGTACAGAAAGAGAGCAGTGCAAAGCCAAGGAAAATTAATGCTACAAGTTAATTTTTTGAACCGTCAAGTCTCTGCGTTTAAATCTCTCAGAACTGCCATTATTTGCAATCCTTTCCGTCATCCAAGTGCTCCGTTAGAAAAGTGCAAGTGAGGCATGTCCGCTCAAGTGAGGCATGTCTGCTCTTTTCAAGACAGTACCCAAAGTGTGTATGATTTAGCGGGACAAGAAGATTACACCACACCGTTAATTAAAGTTTTCCTGGCCACTTTTATCCAATTTCTTTCAGCAGCCCATAAAAGAGAGGCTGACATAAATTTCAGTTTCAAAACAATTGACTTGGCAATTGCTGACCTTCTGATCTGTCAGTCTCGCGATTGATTGGATGTTGTTGAATTGTTTCATTCCACAGTAATTAAACAGAATTAATTATACTGGTAACCTATTATTTCTTTGAACCAAGGACTAAGTCATTTGTCTTTGGTTACAGTGAACTTCGAACACTACACAACACAAGCCATAACTGCAGCACCCTGGAACTAAATAATTCAAGAGAACAGGCTAATAATCAAAATAGAATGCGAACAATTTTAATTTCCTCGGCTTCTGCTTACTGCATTAGTATGGAAATGTAATTTCGACAGTACATGTTTTAATACGCATGATTTAAAAGGCTGTCCCTATTGGTTAATTGCTGAGATAAAACAGCACAAGAAAATAATACTATAAATGGAAACTGGTAAAGGCAAGGCTGATAGCGACCTAGAAACCCTTCATAATCCTAAAACTGCAAGTAACTTAAATAAAGCTGCCAGAATAGCTGTTTGGATGTGGGTGAGTTTTTATTGCATTTTTGATGGGAAAATATTTAGAAAATATATTTCGATTATACATTTTTGGTTTGCAGAACTCAATTAGTGCCAGGGTTGGAGGAGCAACATGTATGTGCTGGTAGGAATCAAAATAGGGTTTTGAGGTTTTCAGGTTTTCATTTTTATGATGCACATATTCTTAATTATTGATCATAAAGTACCATTATTGGATGAGCCGTAGGATTCCACGGGTAGACCCACTGCACACACACAAGCTATATAAAAGATTCACCTGACAAAAGAGTGAATGTTGTTATGCTTTTAATATGAAAAGCATGACGTGTATGATTGTATGGCACAATCAGTCTTCCAAAGGATAATTTTATGTAAAACGTTATCAAATACTCACCCTAGAATTTCAACACTCCAAAGTCAAGGTCCAATCTAGTATTCTTAAGAATATTCACATTTCCTTTGACATTACTGGTTGTAAATAAAATTACTGCCTCAAGTAGTATATTAGTGATGGTGTATGCCACAATTATTCACATTTAAGAGCAATTGATCAGTTAAGAGCTCCCCATCCCAGCTAAAATAAGATGGAAGCCATCGCACATAATGATTCAGTAAAGCAGAAATAGATAGGGATAAAGTGTATAGCCTGGACTAATATGACACAGGCAGCCCACACCAGGGTTAAAAATCTATTTTTGAGAACAGTTAACACCCCATTCCTCAATAATAAATATGTCCCGAACCCTGAAAATTCCATAGGGGCAGGTGCATGGGCAGGTCACTTTCCCTCCATTTTTGCATCCACATCTGATCCAATAGCAGTAGACTATCACCAAATACCCACAGAGTATGGAGGAAAATCAGAAAGTGTAAGTTAAATTCATGCAGGGGAAGGCTTCTGGAACCAATGGGGTACCAATTGGTGCTTATAATCAACTCCCCGAGCTATGGGTGCCCCTGTTACCAGAGGTGTGTAATGGACTGGGAAGAGACATATACCACCTTCCTGGTCTGAGTCAATTATTATTTCTATTTTTAAAAAAGGCTGCAAACAGGATCCAAATGCTACAGACAAATTTAATTCTTGGATTACTCAGTAAAATTACTAGGAAGGGTATTATTAGAGAGAATTGAGGAATTGGCTGAGGCCAATAGCATACTCTCAAGTGCACAATAAGGAGTCTTGAAATGGCCGAACAATGCCTAACTTAAATCTGTTAATTGGTAAATACCTTAATTTCAGGTACAGTAATCTATACATGTGTTTCATACATTTAAGTAGTGCTTTCTGTCTGGTGGACCATGGCAAGTTTTGGAGCTGTATGTCTGAATTGGGGGCCCCTAAAGACATATTTGCACTACTTGCTCACATGTACAGTAATCCTACTGCTAAGGTATGCTTTGGAACTCATGGGGAAGTCATCAATCCTATTCATATTCAAAGGGGAGTCCGACAAGGGTGCGATCAAGCCCCGTTTCTCTTCTCAATGTATATCAATGGTATTGATGAACTGCTTTAATCACTTGGTACTGATTTCCCTAGTGTAGGAGTTAGATAAGTACCAATTCTGCTATACTCGGATGACACTGTCATTCTAGCATTAACGCAAGCCAGCCTTAGAGTGCTCATGAACTCTTTTAGTGACTTCAGGGGTGGCATTTTCTTGAAAATCAATAATGGCAAGACATTTACTATGTCATGTACTAGTAAAATGGGGAGTCCCACCCATTCTTTTTAAGAGGAGAAAGGATAAACAGCACAAAGCACTTTAATTAGCTCTGCTTTAGATTTTCAGATAAAGGGGACTTGAAAATGCACAAGGGATCCACTGTCACAAATATGGCAAGGAACAACAAGGCTATCTTCAGATTTGCCGCTAATCTTGGGTCGAAGCATATACCAGAACATGATAACGTTGTATAATTGTATAACACCAAGACGATTTCCACTGCCACATATGGGGCGGAAATCTGGGGTCTAGGGGACAACACAACCTTGCAAATTCAGGAAGACACTTTTTTAAGAAGGTTGTTAGTTGTCTTAAAACCAACCTCCAGTATTATCATCTATTTCGAAATTGGCTTACAGTCCATAGCAGCTTTACGATATGAGAGATAGTTGCTGCTTTGGCATTCAATCTGGACAGAAAATTAAGCTTTGCTGACCCAAGACACCATATGGCCCTCTACTCTTTAGCTGAGAATAACGTGAACCTGTGGTTATATCCTGGGGGCATAGCACACAATTTCTAAAAATGCCTTCAGGCAACTAGCCAAGGAAAAATGGGGGCCAATAACGAAAAGCAGTGCTGAGATCCAACCGACAGTTGTATTATATAAATCTCTTCTGGGTTCCAGCAGTATATGGGATGGGGTGATAACACTTATCACAGGTTCTCATTAATTAGTTTTCATTCATAAATCTTCCATCAACTGGTAGCATTCCCAACGGGTTCTAACTGGGCTCCCAAGGATTACAATTGCTCTTCTGATAACGCAACCGCTCAATCTACACTGCATGCAGTTATCTTCTCCTAATTTTATCATGAAGGGTAGAAAAACATTTTAAGGCCCTTTTTCCTTCGTGAAGGGCTGCGTTCATATAAAACAGCTGACCAATTCTTGAGGGGAAGGCAAGACATAAAAATTAGCTTTACTCTTGCATCCTTTCTTACATATTCAATTAAAACTAGGAACTCATTGAGGGATAAAGGAATAGTACCCACCACTCGCATGCAAGAATTTATACTTTCTTAATATTGCTGTACTTTGCACAATCAAGATCTATAATGTTATTTAAAAGATTTGAATTGTGTCTTATCCTTATTGCACTTGTTTTAACTAAATAATCCGATTTGGTCTGTTGTATATTTGGCTTGATGCTATTTTGTGTGCTTTTATGGTCATATTTGTATGTACTGAATAAAGTATTTTCGAACTTTGATCAATTCAATGTTTGTGGCATGTAGTAACAACATGTTATATATGATGCTTGCCATGAAGAAGATCTGTAGATTCAACAAAAACAAAAACATTGAGAACTACTGGTTATATGGACTGTTTTAACTAGAGATGAACTGAACATTTTTACCATAACATCTTTGTACTAACAATGATCTCTGATTTTCTCTACATCAAATGTGCTAGTAATACATTGAAATACTCGAAATGTGTGCAGATCATGTCAAAATATGTTGTACATACACCAATTCATAAACATGAACATACTTTAAGTTCACTATTCTTCACATGACCTGTTTCTGCAATGCAATTAAATAGTTAACTGTAAATAATGAATTACAACACTGTTACATTAATTGCTTACAAGTTATTTTTTTCTAAAGGTATATTTAGAAAAACATCCTGAAGGCTCTATTTTCATATGATTGTCTATAATTAATTACTTTCTTCTTTGCAATTTGTACCCACTTGTAAAATAGGTTTCTTCCCCTGCATGAACTATCTGGGCTTGTTACAGTGGCATCACATACACATCTTAAATGCCATCTTCTGGCATGCAAGTTACCAAAACTGGTGCTATGCACAGTTTTCCAACCAAATAATCAACCACAGTGCTTTCAGCAAATAGAAGTTAGGAAACAAGCTTGGAGGAAGCTTAGATGTACAGTTGAATAAATATATGATGGCAATCTGATTTTGCTGGGGCTTTAGTTTAAACCACAAGCAAGGATGACATCAAGGTATCTGTACTGAATGGACAGAGTAGGTTTGACAATTTAGGTTGTGAATCAAATGGCGGTGGTAATTGATTAATGAGGTTGGCATCTCCAATGTAACCTTATTCAAGATACAGAACTGCAGATTTTCCAAAAGTCAGGCAACACATTACACGAATGGTAAGACACTGTGACACACTATATTTACAAGTTGCATGATGGTGTTTAGTATGCAAACCCTAATAATGCCGTGTTTGTGTCCTGCGTGAGATGTGTAGTTAGATCCTACATTTGAGTACAGGTTTCTTCAGATGACCACCCACATTTGGTTTTCAATAAATATGGTATTATATGAAAAGTATACATTTTCCATCTTGAAATACAACCAAATGCATTTCATTTGGTGATAACATTCCATGGAAAGCTAGGTCGCACAACTTTGCTTCATCTTAGTTGATTGATTTAGCTGGTGTCTTGTGAGGTGTTTTCACTTTTCACAACCAGTTCCGCACACTTTACATGAGCCATCTGTGAATTTTTCTCTATATGTCGAAGTGCATTCTAGTGCTTATGTGATATGTGATATCAACTTTATGTAAGCAAAAACATTTAAATCAAATGTGGAGTGCTGCACAATTAGATTTGCATCACACGGGTCTCGACAAAAACTTTAATTAATCTGGGCTAAAATATGTACTACTGATAAACTAAACACTACAAATGGGAGACCCAGAATGTGACTTTGTTCTTAGTAGAGAAATACCACAATATGCAATTGGTCCAAATCCTATGGCAAATATAATTGAAGTATTTCATTTGAGCCTAGACAAAATGATTATGAGTAATCAAAGACAGGTCCAATGTTGATGATATATTTCACTGTCCCAATTGAAAAGGAAGAGGTCACACCATTTCAAAAGCTTCTTTTTTCAGAGGAAGTACAACCAATCACATGCAACCCAAGAGTTGCCAGATTTAAGAAATTGTGTACCCTTAAAGTCACTAAATGAACCTGAGCTCAACCCCCAATTAGCTGTGGTACAGAGGCAACTGGCTGAACATAGGGCAATGTGTAAAGCATTTACGCAGTACCAAAACAATAATAAAGTCAAAATGCAAAACAAAAAAAATCCTAATTTAACCCCTTAACGGCGGGCGGTTTAACGGAGTGGGCGGGGCCATGTCGGCCAACGGACATATGCAGCACTACGGAGGTAGTGTTTGCGACAGCCGTTGGCCGACGAACATATCAAATGGGTTAATTAGAAAAATAGAGTACATTTTAAATAAACACAATGACACCAAAATGACAAGATTCCAATAAGGGGAACTGGAGATATGAATTTTAAAGTTTTAAGTAGGATTAGCTCCAAAAAGCATAAATTGCCAATGATAGTCAATGCTTGTGGTAGACTGCGACCTAGGCTTAATTCATCACTGATAACGATGGAGTGTAGGTCGGATAAACCAACAAGGCTTATCCTGATCAAAGACTTTTACCTTCTGACATTAGTCCTTTAGGTCCCAATGCACCACAGGAGTATACTTCTAAAGCCCCCGGGACCTCAGGGAAGGCTTTTAGAGGCACACAGCGTGTCAGGCAGAGGCCTAACAGCAGGGTTCAGTCCAGATCCATTTGCCACTGGCCAGCTAGGTAGTTGCCGGGAAAGTCCTCTTGTATCTTGTAATGTCCCTGTAGCTTTAACGGGACCCTTGGTATCCACAAGAGCAAGCAGATCCAGTCCTTCAGGGCTCTTCTCAAATCACAGACAGAAGGTTCAATAATCTTCTGATCCTCCTTAGGTCTAGGAGCATTTTTCTGATGTTCCTCATGTGTAAGAAGTGTTCTGAAATGGGTGCTTGGAGATGCTACATTTATGTTTGGTATGAGCTAGTAGATGGGAATGACTCCTGGTCATGCCCCAACCAATGCGCTTATAGTTCCTGGCCCCAACCCTAATCACTTTGGGCATCTTCAAGATGGCAACTGTCTTCAGCCAAACTAAATTTGAGCTCTGATGGCTGGAGGTATATGTGGTGTGTGTACTATTGTAATCCTAGTATCCTAACACATCTAACACTAAAATCCAGTTTGAGGCTGTCACTATACCCACAAAAAAAAACAGAGACAGAACACTGGTAGAAAAAAGTAGGGTTTTCCAGCAACCAGTCAGTGGATACACAAGAATGGTTTTGGTATCCTGTATCCCTTCAATTCAAGCATTTGAGTGTTTTATGTAAAAACCCTGAGACAGAAGTCTGGTAAAACAATATTTTGGGTTTCCAGCAACCATACAGTGGATGCACAAGAATAGTTTTGGCATACTTTTTCCCTTCCTATCAAATGTACCCCAAAGTGTTATATGTAAACCCAGCAGACCTCTCCATGCAGGATTTGACATTCAGGCAGGATTTGACATTGTAATGTTAAAAAAGATACTCACAGCTCCTGGCCTGCATATTTCCTCAGGTATCTGGGAGTCCTCTCTGCCCATTCAGATCAGCTTAGTGCCTGTTCCTGGGAGACAATTTGCACCTTTTTCACACTTATTCAAGTACTAATAACTGGCTGAAAGCAGGTGGACTCCATAAGCTTAGGGTAGATAGGAGGTAAGTTTCTAAGAGTCACTTTCCCTTAATATTTCGCAAATTAGTAAAAATTAATCTTCAACATTGAATTTGATTTTTAATAACCATTAACTATTGTTGTTTCATTATTTTTAAAGCTAGTCCTATTTCTGAGATACAGTACTAGGATTATGATCGGTTCACTTGTTTTGTAAATAGGACAGCTACATCTGCCACAGTGAAAAATAGCTTTTGGTTGCTAGTCACTGTAAGGACATGTTATTATTAAATTCCTACATGTCTGACTTTTAAATGCCATGCACCTTGCATTGTGGACGAAAATGCCTACATAGGTGTGACTTATTAAAATGTATTTAAAATTGAGAATCTGACCTGTCAAAAGATTTTGTTTTGGCAGGTCGAATTACAATTTTTACACTGCTTCAGTTAGACTGTACCATTAGGCCTGAAGCCATGTTTGCACTGGCACTGTAGATCTTTACTACTGGTTAGCAGGGGTAAAGTGCACAAATGGCAGCAAAAATATAGAGTCCGGAAAAAGGTGAAAATAACGGGGTGAAGGGCAGAAACTGGTAAAGATAAAGAGAGAGCAAAAACTGGAAAGCGAAAGTGGAGAGGATAGAGACAGGAAGGTGAATGCCAAAAGCAATTATGGAGAGGAGATCAAGGCATAAGACTGTGTCAAAGGTTTCCTACTCCATTAATGCAAAGGATGGCTGCCACCTCACATGCACTATTCTAACTCTCTCCCTCAGTCTACAGCATAGTTTACAGGTTGTTGGCGTTCCATGAGGTAGAGCTAAATGTAGAGTACTATCCACCTGTGGAATTTGCTTCATGTAAGGTGCAGTAAGGAAATTCACCCCGATGTTTCTTCTTTGGTTTTAGCCCTGCCTTCAAACACAGGAGTACATTTCGTTACTCTCTGCAGCAAGGCAATACATGGGACACAACAGAATACCACACTAGGTGTAGTACAGGATACAAAGGAGTTGGAGGGGCAAAGGAAGGTGAAGTGAGTGTGACTAACAGGAGAGCGCATGACTGAAGAAACAAGTGAGGTTTGCAAGATAGAGAAATTAAATAAACTCCAAGGAGAGATACTAAATGAGAGGAGGAAGAAGTGTATGAGAAGTAAATCTCACAGAGGAGACACAGGAGTGAGAGAGAGAGAGGGAAGGGATTTGTAGACTGAGAGACAAAGATAGGAAATGATAAGGGAAATGAGAGAGACAGAGTGAAGAACATATGTAGAATGAGAGACACCACAGAGTTGAAAAGAATTAGAGAATGAGAGATTGAAAGAGGAAGAATCAGAGAGGGGCAAAACAAGTAATAAGGAGAATAACAGATGTGTACACAGCAAGTAAGACAGAGATATGGAGATAGAGGGAAAGAAAGGCAGAAGGGGATAGAGAAAAAGAGAAGTTGGTGTTATAGATTGATAGATAGAAATACAGAGAGCTAGAAAACCAGACCGATAGTTGCATTTGGTGATACTGAAGGTGAAATGAGGGAATAGAGAAGGGGGTGAGAAAGGGGAAGGGATGTATATGTGTTTCAGTGACAAAGCACTGGGCAGACAATTCCTAGAGATTAATTGAAAGGTTGCACTTGGAGTCAATTGTAGTGTTTCCAGATTCAAATTAAGTCTCTCCCCACAATACAAAAGACATCAAGTGCCAAGCTGTATGCAGTGCCCAGACACATCACTTGCAGAGAGGCTTCTGGGTGACAACTAAAGGAGGAAACTTTGCACAACTCTGATGTGTACGACTGTGGATGCATTGCTGCATCTTCTCAAGGAATTTAGCTGTCACCTGAGTGTGGGTGGCAGCTACAAAGGAGCTGAAGGTGACCATGAAAGCCATTGGTTCAAGAGTGAGCAGGTACTTCAGGGGCATGAATGTGAAGTGAGGAAGAATTTCAGTTTCCCTAGGGTTACCATGAGTTTCTAGCACCTAATGTGGACAGGAACTTCAGGGACACATGTCGTAAGCAGGCAGTGTGTGTACCTGAGCATGACCATTAGCGTGAGGGAACTGAGGGTGAGCAGAGGCCTGGGGACAAGCAAGAACATAAGGGACAGAAGATTGAGCAATTGTTTCAGAGAAATGGAGGTAAACTGGTGCCTCAGATATCTGAACTGAGCAATACCCTAGGAGCTCCTGCTTGCCTCACTGTCCTCTGTGGGAACTGGGAGAGAACAGGAGCCTCAGGTCCCTAGGGTGAGCAGTGCACCTGATAATTTGGCTTGAGGATAAACATTGGAATCAGAGCCTTTCATGTGAACGTTTCTCTGTAACCACAGATTTCTCTCAAAATTACTTCCAATACTTATAAACATTTCATGACAGGTCATTATCTATGAATGGCGGCCACTTTTTCTTTGGGTGCCTGGGCCTAATTTGAATCCCAATTCGACACTGGCTATGAGAGACTATATAATATAATGATATACTAATGTTGGCCAGGGCTGCTGAGACACCTGCAACCAGATCCAATAGAAGAGGAGAGTTATTAAATTTGGGTGGTGTCATTTTCCTCTGCCAGGTGATAATCAGATTTTAACTCATTCTAAAAGCATGGCTGTGTGAAAAGATTATGGAATTAATCATTGGATTTTCAGTAAAATATTTTAGGGGCACAGTCTCTATAAATACTGTGACAAGTACCAAAGAACAGATTAATGCACAGTAGGTGAAAATGAGCAATATCTTGTTACAGCATTCATTATGGCCAATACTGTTGCAACAGGCAAATGCCAAGTAAATGTATATAATAAATGGGAAAACACTTTTATCTGAGAATTTATCTAGGTAAGATACAAAATCCCTTATTTGCGGAATATGATTAGAATTAAACAACTAAGAACAACTAAAGTCACTAGTGGAAACACAAGCCACCAACTGCTCTAGAAGTATAAGTGCACCTTTGAGGTCGACAAATCTTCCACTTGCAAAAGCCTTTACCAAGTCAGGTTTTTAAAAAATATTTTTTATTTTACAAACAGAATTTGATCAATATCATTTGTACCTCAAGACATGTTACTTAATGATAAAAACCTGGCATAATTAAACGATTTCCCAGATGATAAAAGCACTTAAAAAATATTAGAAATACATTTAAGAGAAATCCCACAGCAAGATACTATGAGGAAGTACACAAAGGGTGATTTTCCCCTATTCGTAGCATATTCCACCCTACCCACTGCCACCAGCAGATATTTTAAGACAGAAATTTCACAAAATGTGCACCCTAAAGGGAAAGGCACCCGAGAGACATAACTCCCTAGGCGAAATTTATGGACCACTGGTAATAATAAAACTTTAAATCTACACGTAATTTTAAATACCAAAGGTCAAATCAGAGGTTTAAAAAAGATAAAATGTAATCCCAGTCGCTTCCCTTCCTCACTTGTCTCCCACAGATTCATTCACTCGGGAGCTTTTAGAACCTGTCACACGGCTCAACCATCGATCAAACAGAAATCAATGCTTCTGAATAAAAGCGCACCTGACTCCTTTGGCCAGAGAAGTGCACCAAACTTCAGATGATATACACACTCAAATTGCATCATTAGAGCAAGTGAAGAAAAATCCTTTTATTGACGGGACATTGTCACTCACGCACTGAATGGCTGATTAATAAGAGAGTTAACATGTTAAAAGTATCTTAGTCCGCATTGAGGGTTGTTTATGTTACCACTGCATTTATTTTGTGCTTCAGTTTGTTCTACTACCTTTGCTGAAACTAACACCAAAACAAAGTAACGCAACCGTATGAAGAACGATTCCACAATGTAGAGCAAACGAGGTGTTACCATAATACCTACAATTGCCTGGACACCAGAACTACAAATCTATCTATAAGAAAATAAATAATGGAGCAGAACAGAAGAACCATCATTCAAATAGAAAAGGTAAATTAACTATTTTTGGAAATGCCGAAGGCGAGCAGTCATTGTTAAACAAGCATTGGCAAAGCCAATAGATCTCGCCCTTGTGGCCTATTGGCTTGCCGATGGTTTTTAGCCACGCTCTCCAGCAACCATAATGGTGTACTAAAGACACAGTGCTATTCAATGATTACCATTGCACATCCATTTCTTTTGTTTTACTGTCATTATAGCATTCTGTTGGATGTACAACTTTTTCTGTTCACTATCTAAAGGCCTGCGCAAATATTTTTTTCTTCAAGGTGCAATGAAAATACTGGTCTTCTGTCAAAAGTAACTGCTACGTAATCTTTTACTGTGTATGGCTTTTACGTTGACCACTCAAACAGAAAATGTTATCTTCTGACTCATTTTTATTGTAACCTTCTTTGAAGGCACAGCTTATCTCTGCTGATGTAATCTGTTTAGCAAAGAGATTTTATATTAGTTTCACACATTGCCTGATTTTTCAATTTTATATAAAGCACACTCCAAACCACCCAAATATTACAAAAAATGTCCCACAATAAAAAGCCAGGCCTATTTGGTTTGCCAGTGCTTGTTTACTTTTCAAGACCATTCATAATGCTAATGATATCAAAATTATTTTAGAAATGCAAAAATTAGGCAAAAGCAAGAAAGTCTGTACAGGAACGAAGAAGTGATGTCTATGTTGGGTATATAAAGACAGCTAATGAGGAGATTGGCCCTGGTTTCCCCCTTGACCGTCACCTACCCAGCTGGACATTGGGCACAGTTCCTCCTCGTCTCCCCGCTATCACTCCTTCCTCCCCTCCCTCCTACGAATTCTTGCAACATTGTTTATGTATAACTGATGTAACTTTTAACGCAACAACCCTAAATGTAAAGCGCTCTGATACCCTCTTGGGTCAAGTTCGCGCTATATAAATTTTATAAATAAAAAAAATAAAAATAAATGCAATGTCATTTTTTCAAGACCAAATGAAAGTGTCTCAACTCGTACGAAAGCTGTGTATGACACATCCTCACAACTGGCAGAATGCTGCTACTAAAAGTCTCATGGTGAATTTTTTAATGGATTATTATTTGTGTTTCATGGACCAGATTCCACCAATATTTTATGATGGCATGTTGTCTTTCGCTTGTTTCTTACTTTCCGTTAGTTTCCACTCTTTTTCTTTAGTCTCCCTCTCTCTGGAAAATTACAAGTTTTTCTACAGTACCACAGATTTCTTGTGCTAGCTGACAAACTTGCAGAGATGTTTTTTTCTTGTACCTTTTGTGACTGGATTTCTGGCAGGTGGTCGGTGCCTTTTCAATTGAGGGGTGCTCTAAGGCAGGCCCGAACAACATTAACTTGTAAAACATTTTCCCCGACCTTGCTGCGTTGCTGGAATCATATCTCCATGGTGACGTTTACCCTGTGCGGCCTCATAACTGATGTCCTTTTGTCCCTGCCTTTGTGCTGGTCTGAAAATGGCCGCTTCCACTGATTTATGGCTGTTCTGTAGCTCAGTGACTGAAACATCATCGTATATCTCCAAACTTTCAAGGTCCTGCCAAACAGCTCATGGGCATCCTCCTCCACTTTGTACTTGAATCCTGTTTATAATTGATTAGATAAGGAAGAAAAATGAAACCGAGGGACCTGCTCTGGGAACAAGGCACCTGGATGCTTTCTGATAACAAGCTCTTGAAGTGCAAACACGAATTCATTGCATGTACTTCATGGTCAATGAAAGGACAAGAAAAGACTTTCATGTTACCATATGGTGGTGGCATTTTCAGATTAAATTCAGGAAATGTACTCAGGAATTTGAGATGTTTTGTTGGGAATTGAGAAGATCTGAGCAGATGTGGCCTTACCGCATGTCAGAGGAAAAACAAACGTAAAACTTGGAGATTTCTCAATATGACAACATCTTGTCTTGTGGGTAGTAACCGGACTTTCACTGGCACTAACTTGTTCAGTCATTTATTGCTTTTATGAAGTGCAAGGCCAGTGCTGATTGCTTAGTGCCATTTTGCTCTAACAATTGCACCAACCAACTCGCATAAAAATGTGATCAGATTCAACTGACTAATGTAAAGTACAGGCTTTGCAGTGGTGAGGTCAGAACACCGGTTTTGTATGTTAGTGCAAAACTGCACTGCCCATAGGAGAAGAGTAGAATTAATATGTGAGTTTTGGGGCGATTTAAGGAGTATTTTAGAAGCTGGGGTCACTATCTTGAATAGTAATGGGAAATCCTTCGGATACTGAAGGAAATACTAAATTGGAATTATAATCCACCTGTGGAATTTGCTCCATCATTGTATGACTCTGATGGAGGAAAGCTCACTGGTGGATTCTCCACCTGATTTAGAGTTTTCTGCCATGGTTCTTTAAGGTTTCTCATTCTAACAGTATGCATCATCAATTGGACAATCCACAATTAAGTAGAAACATTTTGGTGGGAAGTTCAGCAACGTCTGACAATGCAGAAAGATATTCTGACACTGGTGTGGTCTCAAGTGTAGAAGTGCCATGCTTCTTTCCACATAGTATTCTCCTTAACATGCTAGGAGGTACATCTCATCATGTAAGGGACATTATATCTATCTTTGCTGACGGTCCGCTACCATTTCTGTGAATTATCAGCTTTCATTAAGTTAACTCCTTCAGACCTGATGACAGCCCAGTCACACACATTGTAGAAGTTAACTTTAAGATTAGTGGAAGCAATGATGGAGCCGTGGGTGTCTTCAGAATCTAGCAACATGCAATAATGTTGAGGTTTGGTTACTAAAGACATGAGAAAATTTGCCAATTACACCAACAGGCAATATTGACGATCCCCAAATGTAAGATACAGAATTGCATTAGGTTAAGGTGCTTCAATTTTCAATGTCTGATTTAGACACTCAAACCCTGCCTCAGACAGAAATCCAAAATGTTCTAAGTTATCGAAGGAGATGGTTGGTCAAGTGTTTTGATTTTGAGATATCGGAAATAGTAAGCCTCGAAGTTGGAGCCAGTATTTATAGATTACCTAGTCAATGTGGTAGTTCTGGATATTTCGGAGAGCTCTTTCCTGTCCAGATGCAAAAGAGAAGTAGAAGTGAAGATTCAATTTAACTAAAAATTACTTTTGTATTCAGCCTGGATACTAAAGTCTTTGCAAAAGCATTGCACAAGTGACTAGTAGCAATGGTATAAACATCTAACTTACTCCATAAAACCCTGTCCAAACCAGGGCAAAATATTTGACTACCAATAACTATATGGTAAGAGCATGTTTGGCTCAGACAGCTATTGAGAATAAAACCACTCTTTGTGCTTATGATTTGTAGACATTAAAAGTGCATTTGATTCAATTGACAGTGAGTTACGGTGATATAAGCCAATGAGTATGAACGAATATAAATATTGAAACTTCCCCGTTATAGTCCACTTAATCATTGTAATATTCAAAATGGATGACAACAGGGCCATCAGGTAATATTAGCAGGTGTTTTTCCAAAATGAAACTAGTCATAGAGTAAATCAAGAAAGAGTGTTGATGCATTGTAACCTCCTTCTGGCTCACTTTGATATGCAGCGCTCATAAATTAATAATCATTCCCTTTGCACATGTGCCATCTCTGTACCATGCAGTAGTTAATTCGCAATATATTATTATAGTACCGATATTGCGAAAGTCGTGTGGGGCTGCATAGAGGTTTAGAGAGAATAACATTATTTTCAGAAGTAAACAGCATGATTGTCTGGCCTCTATCGGGAGGACAGAGGCCAAACAGGGGCACCTGGTTATCAACCATGGAGACTGAGGTCACTTGACTTTGATGTACCTGAGCCTATCCTATTTTGGCTCGGAAAACTGGGCCAAGCACAACTCTATCCGCAGCTGAGTCTCCATAGTAGCTATGGCGAGCAGTGACGGGCTTCTCAGTGAGTAGTGTGGAGATGCTTGAGCTCAGGACTCAACAAATCTAAGGCAGCACAATTATTCTCCAACCCAGTGCTTTGCTTTCAAGATGATAAGTACTTAAATGCATACTAGCACCACATACTACACACACAATATGGGTGAGATTTAAGGTAGTGTCCTCTGGTCTGAGGTCAGATAAAGTCTATACCCTCTACTTCCCCTTGGTCTCTCCCCTTCTGGTCTACACAGTTCCTCTCAGGGTTGAAATGATGGCATGATTAGGCTCAAGTGCAGCTCACCCACTCTTCAGCAAAATGTGCCCAGTCCTTCACAGTTCACACTTACAGTTCTTACTGGGTAATGCTTAGTTTCTTAGTCTGTTATGGGTTTGGTACAATCAACCAGTTGTCTTTCGTTGTCTCTGTACATCATCTCTCCAACTTAAGAACAGCGTAAGAACCAGCAGCTCTGACCGGGCCTACTCTGTGACTGCAGTTGCCAGTGTGGCTCCTTCTGTGAGTTTGCTGTTTTACGTCTTTGATGGTGTAAACAGTGATCTTGCAGACCAGGACAGCTGTCCCACAGAAGTCTAGATTGCACACAGAACAGATAAGAAGATAATCAGTGCAACCACACTCAGGCGGATCTCATCCTGGTCAGACACAGGCAGGTACTTTCTCTGGTCTCCAGTTCTGGTCTTGGCAGTCTCACTCACGGTCAAAGTAATAGTGTGACTAGGCTCATGTGCAGCTAACCCCCTTCATAGCAAATTGTGATTATTATTTCCTAATTCATGTTTGTTGTTCTCACTGAGTGACACTTAGTTGCTCAGTCCATAGTAGGTTTAATACAACTTGGCAGCTATCTCGCTTTGTCTCAGTACATCCTCTCTCCTGCTTCTAGAAGATTGTGTGAGCCAGCAGCTCTAGCAGGGCCTACACTGTGACTGCAGAGATTTGCATGGTAGTCACTTCTTCTATGAGTTTGCTGCTTTAGGTCTCTGATAGCTGTAGACATTGGTGTGCAGACTGGGATAGCAGTCCCTGCATGAAACAGGTGAGGAGGTAATCTGTGCTGCCCTGCTCAGGATGATCTAATTCTGGCAATGTACAGACAAGTCTTTAAGTACAACGTGGCCATGCACAGGCCTGTGTCTGTTGGGCCATTACCAGCCTCACTTCCCTTAGGCAGGGCAAGTTGTTACAGGCATGAAAGCTAAGGCCAAGCTGCAATTCCTTATGGCACAGCAGCTGAGGTATAGCCATGAACTCTTTTGGGTACAGCAGTCAGTACACTCCATTCTTCTCCTGGCACAATGGCAGTGTAGGCCATACCAACCCAGATCCTAGCCTCGACTAGACCAGCAATCTTCAGGTCATGTCATCACCGGTTTTGCCAGCAACAGTGGGTGGAAAGTATATTACTCGATGACACCAGGTACACTGATTGATCTCCACAGTTATCATCTTCTGGCAGACCCCACCAGCACTGAGGTCATGCTGCACCCAGCTCTTCCTGAACAGTAACTCCTCCTACAGGGTTGACAGGTTCTTTCCATTTCTCTGCAGGTAGGTATACTCCGAGGCAATTCAGGTAAAGTAAACAGCTCTTTCAGCAAGGAGGAGATCTCAAAGAAATCAGCTTATGTCTGGGAAGAGACCAGCTTTGTTTGTAGGCCATCCTCTGAGTATTCTGTGGAGAGCTCCCTTTGGAACTGGAGCCTTTTATACAATTTTAGCAGAGAGAACCTGTGTATCCTCTGTCTGTATTTTCACAACTGGATTGGGGGGTTCTCCTTTCAAGTTTCCTTTCCAGGCTGCACTCAAGACATAGCCTTTGTATAGAATGATGCTTTCCACAGCCTGGTTGTCTTCAGCCTGGAGCAGCCACAACAGAGACACAAACAGGTGTGGGTTTCTGCTCCCGACTGTCTTCAGCTAAACTGAAAGAGTGATCATGGAAAGACAAAAGGCTACCACTCACTTTGCATAACCAAGACTGCATTCCCGTCCTTTACCCCTATTATCTATCAACTGGCAGTGTGAGGAACTGAAGTCTAAAATCAGGCCTCGTGGGTAAGCTGAAGACACATAGTATCGATTAGAAATTAGCGAGATGCATCTATTCAGTTCATTATAGGTACCCTGGCATTAGTGGTTTTCACATTAGTTAGTTTCTTATGGTTGTTGAACACGTTCTGCCTTTTGACGGGTATTATAATTTAACCCGACCAGCGCCATTTTGTGGCCTAGCTTGCCTATAGCACTAGTAAAATCCAATCGTTATAGTCGGTAAGGGCTGTTCCCTCTAGAAATAGCATGACAACTGCAACAAACTGCTGCACCTGCATGTTATGTCTGTCAAGGTTATAGGTGGGGGTAGGCCGGATAAGTACATTCCAGGAGGCGCTGTGCGAACCCTCCTGAGACAGGCAGAAGGGAGTTATCCTCATCGACCTTGCTATAACGAGCTGTGCTAAACTGAAGCTGCTTTGTATGCCATATATGGTCTTTCCTTGTTAGCAACCTGTACCAACTTGTATTTTTCCTTCTTAGGTAAAGGTTTCGAAATGTAACAGTATATATGTGATCTCTTGATAATGTGCCAGCAGTCTTCTCAGCGGACCTCGAGGAGTTAGGTCGCGAGAGGCTCCTCTGGCAGAGTTTGTTGTATAATAAATGATTGAACCTTCTTCACTGCCAACTGACTGGTTACTGGTAATTGGTATTGGGGGCTATTAGTAAGTATAGCTCTATATGGTTTTTTTTTTTTTTTTGTACTTCTGTTGGCGACTCCGCTGGGACCCCGCGTTGGGGTCGTCCCTCTGTAACCGGAAAAGAACGGGACATTAGAAAGGGTAATTTTGGTCGAGGGGGTGGACTGACCACAGTTTGGGGGTTACTCCGCTCTCCCGATCAGGAGAACCTCAGCTGCTAGTGGCCCCATGCCGGAGTCCTACGGGTGTAACCCAGAAGCAGACCGTGTTGGTCTTCAGGAGTTGGCAGTGGAGAAACTTGCAATTGAACCTGAGTGCACCAGGTGAGTGATTCGTCTTGTTTTGTGTTGGATATCCTTTGATTTTGGTTTTCGGTATTTGGTGTTCTGAAACCACTGAGAACTTGGTGGGGGTCTGACAGGGCAGTACGGAGACTGCACTGGCAGACGCTCCTGTTTTGAGCAATCTTGGTGAGTGATAGAGATATGAACCAGACGCCTAGGTGTGACTTGTGACAAAGTTTGCACCCGGCCGGACTGCTCTCGGAAATGCTGGCGGTCATGATTGGGTAGTCCCTGGGCACATGTGGAGCGACGCTTGGAAAGTGGGCTAAACCAGAATAGTCCAGGAGGTGAACCAGAAAGTCTGCTGGATGGTCCGTAGGTCGGTCTGTGGTTTGAAAACCTGTGTCTCTATCTCTAGGTAGTCTAAGGACAAGACTACTTGACTTTGGGTTCCTTTCATTAAGAATTGGAAAATACACGAGTTCTCCATGAGCAAGAGTCGACGGGCTCTGCCTTTTGTTTAGTAAGAATTTTGTTTGTCTTTTATGTGTCCAAGGATTATTGTATGTTCATTGTATGCAAATAGTTGAAGTTGCTTGAACATGGCCATGTGTATGAGAGTATTGTAACTAACTTTCTTTCCCTTCTAGCCAGAAGAAATTAGACTCTAGAAAGATAATGACGTGCTTCAGTAAGTTATGTTTCGGCTGTATTTGTCGAAGAGGCACAAGATTGGATGAAAGCCAACCGGCCCCCTCCAGAAGGGAGCCCTAGTCATGATATGTATTGCAAGCACGGGATTGCACCACTTTTGTTTAATACCTTATGGCACAAATATACAAAAGATAATGTAGAATTACAATGGCCATTGACAGTGTCTTTTGATGAAAAGAAGATCCGATATTTATAAGATCGTCTATTTGCTAAGCGCAGCAGACAAGCCATGTTTGACACCCTTAATAAATGGTAGAAAGAAGCAAAGTGTAGACTCATCAGAGCAGAGAAATTAGTCAAGATAAAAGAAGGACAGACTGTTACCCAGAAAGCCATTGGCTATGATAAAAATCAGACGGAACAGAATATTGATTGTTTGGACAGACAGTTTAGATTGCAGATAGACAAAAGTTACGTCACTCGAAATGAAGCTGAAGATGAAATAGAGGATCTCTTGGACGTTCGACCTCCCCCACCTTATGCGCCGCAGCGCGTGTACCCCGCCGTTCCCCTCCAGTTAGCCACTGCTCCCCTAGATTCGGCTCCAGTGGTAGCTGCATCTCTAGCTACTGTTGGTACTTCGAGTACTACACCTACCTCACTAAGAGATACAGCTACCTTCATTCCTGATGCGCAGCCACCTATGGGAGGCTCTCGTGTAATTTTAGCAACCCCAAGTCCTATATGGACTTCTCAATCGGCTGGTACGACACCTGAAGTAAGGGATCATACTCCGTTAGGGGATATAAGTGGACTAAACGCTAGGCGACTATTCACAAGGGCAGCAGTTGGATATAGCGAAAAGGAAGCAATAGCAGAACATGCAGTTAAGTGGATGCGGAAAAATGTGTATACTGTGATAGACTTATGGAGTACCATATGGGATCCCGTCATGCAACAGCATGCTTTGTATCAAATGTCTTGTTACCTTATTGAAGTTTGGGAGAACTGCTTTCGAGATGGGTTGGCTCCTCAGATATTGTACGACATCTTGGACCGAACTCATAAATTTGATTTAAGTCCAGGGGAAGTGTACAAGAACGTAGAGACATTGGTAAAATAGCGAACTAGAATGTTTTTGAAATGTCCCAATTGGGATTCTCAACATCCCATGAGGGAAGTGCATCCCATATTTCATCCTGAAGTGCCCGAATTACGCAATGATCAGAACGTAGTAACAAGAGATAGAGTAGAGGCTCGGTTTCAGGAGCAATGGGTATACACTCCATGGAAAAGAAGCGAAGTCCTGGCCCTAAAGTCGCAGCTTCCCGATCCCCGCAAGAATCCCACAGCCTAAGGAATTAACTGAATCTGCGGCTTCAGCCGTAATGACCTTAGCCGATGTTGAATTGTTTTTCGGGCTGTTGGTCTCTGTGGATATATGGCGACAGGTTCATGACACTGATCACGCTGCCGAAATAGGGGGAACCTGGGAACAGTTGAAAGAATGGGATAAAGACTGCAAACCAGGGGACAAGCCGAGAAATGAAATTACTACCCTCCCAGCCAAAATTATTGCTTACATGCATTCTTTGATCCCCCCTCGCAAGGTCGATTGGGATAAATTGACAGCCTGTAAGCAAAAGAAAGAAGAAAGTGTTTCCGATTTCTTCACAAGCTTTGAAGGCACATTTATCGACTTTAGCGGACAGGACCTTGCTATAGAGGGTGGGATTTGGTTGTTTGTAAATCGTTTTGTGACTAACTTATTACCAGAAGTCTCTACCCGGCTACAAGCCGCTGAGAGCACTTGGACTACGTCCACCCCTTCTGTTATATTGAGTATGGCCCAGGACTATGAGCATAGGGAAACGAAAGTAAGGATAAAATAGAAAAGAAGACTAAAGACCTTAAAACACAAGTGTTATTGCAGCAAGTCGTCAGAGGACGAGGAGGAAGAGGCATCCGAGGGCCCGTGTCCAGAGGGGTGGGGACAGGAAGGGGTGGAGTCCCAGTCCCGTTTGGTAAGGATAAATCAGTGTGCGTACTGTAAACAGGAAGGACATTGGAGAGCCCAGTGTCCGTTGCTGTTAGCACAGAACGGAGCTGTCCGAGGGCGAGGACGTGGTCGAGGTGGTCCAGACGGAAGTGATATGCGTAGAGAAGAAGCAGCGCAAGGACAGTTTGAACGAAATCATTTTGATAATCCTCAAGGTAGGCAATACTTTAACGAGGACTACGCGTTCAGAGACCAAGATGGGTATGTTTATACATAGGACAGTCAAGGACAGAGTGGGGGCCAAGTGTCTATACCAGTCAATCAACAAGGACCCTAGGTGCAGGGGGAATTGATGGGGACTTCTGAAAATTTTCTGATTGATACAGGAGCAATAAACAGTTCCGTTGCTCGATCATTGGTCCCAGGGGCTGCTCTGTCCGGGCAAAATAATGTTTCAGTAGGATTTTCAGGAGTTCCGGTGGTAAGTCCCATCTCCAGGCCGCTCTCATTCACTATCAGTCCAGTTACTGTTGACTCCCCCTTTGTTAACTTCGCATTGTGGTGAAAATTTGTTTGGCCTGGATATGTTAAAGAAATTAAATGCGAAAATCCACTGCTCCCCGGATGGTGTCTACTTGACAATACAACCCCCTACTCAAGATTTGAAACAATACTTTGCTAAAAACGAACCTCTTCCACCCGAATTTGACACTGTTCCCTCTACGTTGTGGGCTACGGGGGATGCGGATGTCGGTAAATTAGACATCCCTCCTGTTCACATAACGTTGACACCTGGTGTAAAGCTACCACGGATCCCGCAATATAAGATTTCGCCGGCTGGCGAGCGGGCCTTGCTCTCTATTATACAGGACTTGATTGACAAAGTTGTAGTTGAGGAAATAGCTGCTAATGTTTGTAACAGCCCTATTCTCCCGATTTTGAAAAAGACTCTTGACACTGGGATTTCGGAAAATGTCGACACATATCGTTTTGTGATCGACTTGCGGGAGGTTAATAAAATTGTGGTGCCCCAGTACCCAGTGGTGTCTGACATAACTACCATCCTTACCATGATCCCTCCAACTGCGAGGTATTTTTAAGTCATTGATCTGAAAAATGCTTTCTTTGGCATCCCAATCCATCCCGATAGCCGTCAGATCTTCCGCTTCTCATTATCTGGCCGCAGCTTCAGATTTTGCAGCGCACCTCAAGGCTATACCGAAAGACCTAGCATCTATAGTCAAGCCCTTAAAGCAGTTCTAGACGATTTGATTTTGCCTACGGGTAATGTGCTCTTACAATATGTGGATGATTTGTTAATAGCATCCGACACTGAAGAGGGTTGTAAAGACGCCACTGTGAAACTGTTGCACCACCTAGCGGCGAAAGGCAATAAGGTGTCCCTGTCCAAATTCCAATATTGTCGTCAGGAGGTGACCTACTTAGGTCATCTACTGTCGGAGGAGGGGAGGCGTTTGACTCCTGAACATATTATTACTATCTCTAACATGTCTGTGCCTTGCACCCAGCGTGATGTTCGTGCTTTTCTTGGCATTACCTCCTACTGTCGCTAATGGATTCCTAACTTTTCTCTCCTTGCTAAACCATTGTTAAATTTAACCACTAAAGATGTGTATGAACCCCTTCCGTGGACTGATGAATGTCAACATTCTTTTGACTCTCTGAAATCTGCTCTTTGTTCTGCACCCGTCTTGGGTACCCCTGACTACCGTAAACCTTTTGTACTATATGTGCATGAGGTTGACGGTTGCTCGCTTTCAGTGTTAACACAAGGATTTGGTGGTAAGCAAAGAACTTGTGCTTACTTTTCGGCCACATTGGATAATGTTGCCAGAGCGCTTCCTAGCTGTCTGAGGGCCACTGCAGCTGTGGCGGTGGCCATCCGACAGTCGGAGGGGCTTGTTCTAAATTCTAGCCTAACAGTGATGCTGCCCCATGCTGTGGATGCCTTGTTAAATAAAACAAAAACATAGCATCTTACGAGTGCACGCCTTACTGGTTATGAATTAACTCTGTTTGCCCCACATATCACGATTAAGCGATGTGCTACTTTAAATCCTGCAACATTGCTACCTCTCCCTTCGGAGGAAACTAAAAACGAAGCACATGATTGTATATTTCGGACAGAAGAAGAAACGAAGGGGAGGATTGACCTCACAGACATTCCTCTATCTGACCCCTAGTGGGAATTGTATGTGGATGGTTCTTGTTTCAAGTTAGCAGATGGTACAACAACAGCTGCATATGCAGTCACAACGCTAAAAACAGTAGTTGAGACTTCTCGAGTGCCCTATCGATCACCTCAGGCTGCTGAGCTAGTGGCATTATTACGAGCTTGTGAATTGAGCGAGGGGTTAGAGGTTAACATCTATACTGACAGCCAATATGCCATTGGCGTAGCCCATAGCTTCGGGCGGCTGTGGAAGGAAAGGGGTTTCCTTACCTCTCATGGTCAGAAAATACAGAATGGTCACTTGGTGTTGCGGTTACTTACAGCTCTGACATTACCCAAGAAAGTAGCAATAATAAAATGCAGTGCACATAAGGCAGTAGTGGATGATGTGGGGGAGGGGAATGCTTTTGCTGACCAAATCGCTAAACAAATGGCCCAGTCCAGACTCACCTCCATGTTCGTAACCTCTTCTGCAAGATGGGTGGGGGAATCTGATTTGTTTAATAATACCATAGAAAGTGTGCAAGAAATACAGAAGGAGACTACCCCGGTTGAGTTGACTCGATGGGAGCAGGAGGTGGAAAGGTTGGATGAGAATAACTGTTGGGTGGATTTGACTGAAAGACAACGATGGCTGTTGCCCAATGCTCTGGCACAGGCCGTTGTAACTATGGCTCATGGCCCAGCTCATATTGGGGCGAAGGGCATTTGTGCCCTATTGGACCCAGTATGGAATAACCCCAATATTCAGAAGACGGCTGTCCATTTTGTCCAATATTGTATGGTCTGTTTGCAACATATGTTCAAGACACCTACGGCTTTATCAAGGCTGGAAATAATACAAAGAACGTATATTTGTAATGGTTTGTTACACATCATTGATAAAACCTTCCACCATTTTCATGCAGACCGTGTCAAGGCTGTAAATCAACATTAGTGCATTGTAGCCTTCCCAGCTATTTTTTAGAGCAAAACAATGACATATTCAATCAATTTGTAAAATACCAATATTAGACATCGTCCGTGGTTTACTTTAAAGGTGTCTGTTCTTGTACTCTAGACCATTATTTACCTCCGTGTTCATTATTATTTTGTACAACCCAAGTGCTCCCAATAAAAAAGAAGAAACGTGCATCCAGTATGATGCTGATACCTTATTCAGTAGTCAGGATCTATCCTGAAAACCGAGAAGAAAAGGAATCATTTGCTTACTATCATGCTGTCAGGCTTAAGTTAATAGCTATAATTTTATAATTTTATAAGGGGTTGGCACAAAATCCTACCTCATTGGTGTTCCACTCCTGTATTCTATGTATTTTTTGTTGTTCTTTCCTTCTCAATGTTTATGGAATGCCTTTTCGAATACTGGTTTCCCCTGGCAATTTCGTCAAAGAATGTTGAGGCTGTAAGCCTGAAATCATATTAAATTAAAATAAGCACCCCATCTGAATTGTAATCTTGAGTAGCACATTACTTGTCCTGCATAATAATCTTTTTGTTTAAAGAAATGAGGGCGCTTACCTCCAAATTTTGGGCTTGGCACAGACTCTCCAATATTAAAATGGTGGAGCCTCACGTTCGTGTTGCCAGCCATTCAATCCCGTAATATATCATCCCTGAAATAACAGTGTAAGTACTAAGTTTTAGTCAATCGAAGTATAGTCTCGGGACCAAAACCCTCTTAACCTATCCGCTTCAATACTCTCTCACCCTTACCTTAAATCAGGGCTCCTTCGTAAACTGCGGCGTTCTGCCCGTGTGCAGGCAAACGTTTTGCATACTTGTATTTTTGTATCACAATATGAAGCCATGTATATGTAAGTCATATAATGAGAATCTACTGCTGATGTTAATAGTAAATAATATTTGTACAATCCAAATGCGCGAATAACTTGATAAATAGGGACCAAATTAATTTAGATCATCAAAATAACAATACTCATGAGATATCGATATTGCCAAGAACTTAAATGCCCTTAACCTTTTAGTTATATTTGTGATCAGTAATATTTATACAATGGAGTAACCCTTAACGATATATATGAATCAGCTCTAAATACGTAGACCAATGGGGTATATAAGTAATAGTACACAATAGAACTGGTTAATCTCAGTAGCGAGTATCTGGTCCTTTTTTTGTATCAATGTGTATACATGATAGAGTAGGAATGACCTGGCCCCACTCCAGGATGGCGGCCATTCACGATCGCTATATCGTGGTCCTTTCTCTATATTTATGGACATGCTCATCTAAGCGCATGCACAGAAGAACCGAACGTTTGCCTGCACACGGGCAGAACGCCGCAGTTTACGAAGGAGCCCTGATTTAAGGTAAGGGTGAGAGAGTATTGAAGCGGATAGGTTAAGAGGGTTTTGGTCCCGAGACTATACTTCGATTGACTAAAACTTAGTACTTACACTGTTATTTCAGGGATGATATATTACGGGATTGAACGGCTGGCAACACGAACGTGAGGCTCCACCATTTTAATATTGGAGAGTCTGTGCCAAGCCCAAACTTTGGAGGCAAGCGCCCTCATTTCTTTAAACAAAAAGATTATTATGCAGGACAAGTTATGTGCTACTCAAGATTACAATTCAGATGGGGTGCTTATTTTAATTTAATATGATTTCAGGCTTACAGCCTCAACATTCTTTGATGAAATTGCCAGGGGAAACCAGTATTCCAAAAGGCATTCCATAAACATTGAGAAGGAAAGAACAACAAAAAATACATAGAATACAGGAGTGGAACACCAATGAGGTAGGATTGTGTTCCAACCCCTTATAAAATTATAAAATTATAGCTATTAACTTAAGCCTGACAGCATGATAGTAAGCAAATGATTCCTTTTCTTCTTGGTTTTCAGGATAGATCCTGACTACTGAATAAGGTATCAGCATCATACTGGATGCACGTTTCTTCTTTTTTATTGGGAGCACTTGGGTTGTACAAAATAATAATGAACACGGAGGTAAATAATGGTCTAGAGTACAAGAACAGACACCTTTAAAGTAAACCACGGACAATGTCTAATATTGTTATTTTACAAATTGATTGAAAATGTCATTGTTTTGCTCTAAAAAATAGCTGGGAAGGCTACAATGCACTAATGTTGATTTACAGCCTTGACACGGTCTGCATGAAAATGGTGGAAGGTTTTATCAATGATGTGTAACAAACCATTACAAATATACGTTCTTTGTATTATTTCCAGCCTTGATGAAGCCGTAGGTGTCTTGAACCTAGGCGAAACGCGTTGGCGCAAGGAGTGGATCTTGTGAAATAAAAGATTTCTATTATAATATTGTCATTTTGGAGTGAAAAATTGAAACTTACAATTTGCAATTGCATTTAATTTTATGTGTGCTCCGAGATTGTGTTTTTTTGTAACTTCAACCTTGGTTGAAAATTAAGGGAGGAGGGGTGTTGTCTCCTGAAACTCTTGGATGCACCAGTAAACTAATCGGGATATCAAGATTTATATGTTTAATTCTATATGAGCGCCATTTACCCATAAACACCCGAAAGTGTATACGTTTGTTCTTCAGGAGGCTGCTCTATAGACATATTAGATATTGACAATACTGTGCACATAATGAATGATGATTTGGACAGAGATAGGCTTGCTGCACAATTGTTTGATAACCTATGTAAAGGCAGTACCGTGAGTGAGGCTGTAAAACAGGGTAACACAAACAAGATCGAAGGTTTAAAGGACAAATTTATAAGACTAGAGAGACTTAAAAAAGCGGAGATGTCGAAATGGTGGGACGGAGCCACCCTGAAACAATATGTGAAACTCAATAGAGTACCTAGGGGGCTCCGTTCACAGATCATGCCTACTTACGATGATCTAGACGAAGATTTACTAGCAGTTTGGGAAAAAGAACTAACTTCCAGTTCTCTCAAACTAATGGATATTTTAATAGAAAATTCAGAGAGAAAGGTTAGAAAACTTTTAGCCGATATCACCTTACTTGAGAGTGAGATTGAAGCATTAAACCTACTCGATCCAACCGCCAAAAATTATGAGATTTTGAAGGGTATCTTGAGTGCCCATCAAAATGATATCAAACAGAGAAAAGCTCGCAAACTGAAACGAGACGAAATAGATTATAATTCTGGAAGAGTGTTTACTTTTTCCAAGAAGTATGACTATTTAATGCAAGCTGATAAGACCAAAAAGGCCCCAGTGACAATTGCTGAAAGTACCAGCACCACATCACTAAGTACCATCCCTTCTAGCAGTAGTGACAATGAAGGGGCATCTGGATCCGGAATTAGACAAATGCTTCCTTTAGGCAACTCATCCTTTGTACAGGAAGTGAATCGTATAAAGAGAGGGAACAGGGAACAGGCCAGACATGGTGCCGTTACAAAAAAAACAGACGGGTTAAGAAGAGACCCCATAGATGCAGACAGACCAGGAGTGAAAACAAGGTCCTCGGACAAGAAGTAACAAGTAATAACCTAGAATTACAAGTGATACATCTTTCTGATGTCAATCTTACAGAAGAAATGATAAGTTTGCTTAAGAAGGGTTTGGGATTCTGTCCAAATACACAGGGAGATGATTGTAATGTGAAAATAGATCTGTTCAAGTTCATAAGAAGACTAAAACTAAAGAAATATTTCTCGTATAAACCTGAACAGAATAAAGCAACTACTGTGCAACTGTACAATTCAGTCTCTGACTCTCTTACTATAAATGATGTTCAAGACACGGTCAACCTGTTATCAATTACAGAACGGGAGGATGACCCATACACAATTTCTAGAGTATTGGAGGATTTGGATATTAGACCAGATCTCACAATTTCAAGTGGTCTAAGAGAGAAGTCTAGATGGGTTCCTAATTCAATGGGGGGTAATCATATTGAGATCTTTTACCGCCTAGTTCTGACTGATTTAGACACACACTTAAAACATATACACAAAGGTGAACAACATGCGCCTAATTTGTCGATAGGGGAGAAAAAAGCTCTGGAAACGCTTAAGCGAAATGATAAACTCATTATCAGGAATGCAGACAAAGGTGGGAATATTGTTCTTATGAACAAAACTGATTATGATAATGAAATCTACAGTCAATTACAAAATGGGACATGCTATGAGAGAGTGGCATTGAATCC
Organism: Lissotriton helveticus; assembly: GCF_964261635.1. NCBI lineage: Eukaryota > Metazoa > Chordata > Amphibia > Caudata > Salamandridae > Lissotriton > Lissotriton helveticus. The sequence goes on along the minus strand of NC_136067.1, from coordinate 1,607,331,278 downwards.
AATATTCAAACTAACAAATATGATCAATGAATATCTAAAAAAGTGGTATGACTTAGGCTTGTTGGACAAGGATGAATATCTTTTTTTAAAAGTAAGCCGCCCAAGATACCCCATATTATATACTTTGCCGAAAATTCATAAAGACCTCCCTTTTCCACCTGGGAGGCCAATAGTCTCAGGAATAGGAGGACCGACGGAACGTTTATCTCAGTTCGTAGACATTTTCATTCAACCCATCATGAAAAACTTACCCTCTTTTATCCAAGATACACATCATATACTCAATATTTTGAGTGACATTAAGTGGGATACTGGTATGATACTCGTCACTCTTGACGTGGTATCCTTATATACCAGCATTCAAAATGAATTAGGACTTAAGGCTCTTAGCCATTTCCTATCTAAAAAATCTGCAACCCAATGGGAACATACACGTATGTTACTAACGATGACAGAAATAATTCTGACAAATAATTTCTTTTTATTTAATGGGGAATGGTTCAAACAGAAACAGGGTGTGGCGATGGGCTCCAAATTTTCCCCAGCCTATGCAAATATCTTCATGGGCTGGATGGAAGAGGTATTTATTTGGAGCCCACAAGCAAGTCGCTGGAATGAACATATCCTCTACTGGGGCAGGTTCATTGACGATTGTTTAATGATTTGGACTGGCCCTGAACCCCTCTTATATGAGTTTTATGATTTTTTGAACAGTAATAACATGAATATCAGATTTACCACTTATCATAGCTCAACCAGTGTAGTGTTCCTAGATGTAGAACTCTACTCTAAAGAAGATAAAATTCTCAGTAAAATGCACAGGAAATCTACAGCATGTAATGCTATTTTACATGCGAAAAGTGCACATCCAAGACATCGGATCAGAGCAATCCCCTTTGGAGAGATGCTCCGTGCAAGAAGAAATTGTAGCAAAGATCATTGGTTTAAAAGCTGCATAGAGGACATGGAAGGTAGATTCCAACAAAGAGGTTATTAACCTTCAGATATACAGATAGCAAAACAACGAGCTCTAGACACAAAACGTACTTCTACCCTCAAACCCAATACTAAAACAGCAACTAAGAAACAACCGATTAGGTTGATTACTAATTATAACCCTATAAGCATGAAACTGAAAGAAAGTATGAATAAACACTGGCATGTATTGATGATGGACAAAATACTCATGGACTCTATGGGTACATATCCTCAAATAACCTATTGTAGGGGAAGAACATTGGGGACTCTACTGAGCCCGAGCTATTCTATACAAAGATCAGAAACTTGGTTAGACCTATATTCCAAGGGTTTTTACAAGTGTGGACACTGTGGCGTTTGTAAATATGCTTTGGATAAAACTAAGGACTTTCAGATTGATAGTGGTAGGAAATACACAATTCTTACAAATATCACATGCAGCACTAAATATTTTGTTTATATTATTCAATGTAAATGTCTCAAGATATATGTGGGCAGTACAATTAGAATGCTCAAAGACCGTATGGGGGAACATATAAGAGCAATGAGGAACAATGATGCCAAATACCCCACGGTGGAACATATGAACAATTGTTTAGCACAAAATTCAAGCAAAAACTTTGTATTTTTTGGTATTGATCAAATCAAATCAGATCCACGTGGTGGTGACAGGGAGCTGTTACTACGCAGATGTGAAGCTAAATGGATCATGCGCTTGAAAGCTGTGGAAAACGGAATTAACTTTGATCATGAGCTACAATTCTTTCTGGGGGATTGAGATACGGTTTAGAACAAGAGTACATACTTACATACTTGATGATGGTGGTTCAGAGGTGGGGTATGATGCTCAATCTATGGTCACTCTCGTTTAAAAAGTGGTTCAGATGGAAACTTTTGCATACTTGTATTTTTGTATCACAATATGAAGCCATGTATATGTAAGTCATATAATGAGAATCTACTGCTGATGTTAATAGTAAATAATATTTGTACAATCCAAATGCGCGAATAACTTGATAAATAGGGACCAAATTAATTTAGATAATCAAAATAACAATACTCATGAGATATCGATATTGCCAAGAACTTAAATGCCCTTAACCTTTCAGTTATATTTGTGATCAGTAATATTTATACAATGGAGTAACCCTTAACGATATATATGAATCAGCTCTAAATACGTAGACCAATGGGGTATATAAGTAATAGTACACAATAGAACTGGTTAATCTCAGTAGCGAGTATCTGGTCCTTTTTTTGTATCAATGTGTATACATGATAGAGTAGGAATGACCTGGCCCCACTCCAGGATGGCGGCCATTCACAATCGCTATATCGTGGTCCTTTCTCTATATTTATGGACATGCTCATCTAAGCGCATGCACAGAAGAACCGAACGTTTGCCTGCACACGGGCAGAACGCCGCAGTTTACGAAGGAGCCCTGATTTAAGGTAAGGGTGAGAGAGTATTGAAGCGGATAGGTTAAGAGGGTTTTGGTTCTGAGACTATACTTCGATTGACTAAAACTTAGTACTTACACTGTTATTTCAGGGATGATATATTACGGGATTGAACGGCTGGCAACACGAACGTGAGGCTCCACCATTTTAATATTGGAGAGTCTGTGCCAAGCCCAAACTTTGGAGGTAAGCGCCCTCATTTCTTTAAACAAAAAGATTATTATGCAGGACAAGTTATGTGCTACTCAAGATTACAATTCAGATGGGGTGCTTATTTTAATTTAATATGATTTCAGGCTTACAGCCTCAAAATTCTTTGACGAAATTGCCAGGGGAAACCAGTATTCCAAAAGGCATTCCATAAACATTGAGAAGGAAAGAACAACAAAAAATACATAGAATACAGGAGTGGAACACCAATGAGGTAGGATTTTGTTCCAACCACTTATAAAATTATAAAATTATAGCTATTAAATTAAGCCTGACAGCATGATAGTAAGGAAATGATTCCTTTTCTTCTTGGTTTTCAGGATAGATCCTGACTACTGAATAAGGTATCAGCATCATACTGGATGCACGTTTCTTCTTTTTTATTGGGAGCACTTGGGTTGTACAAAATAATAATGAACACGGAGGTAAATAATGGTCTAGAGTACAAGAACAGACACCTTTAAAGTAAACCACGGACGATGTCTAATATTGTTATTTTACAAATTGATTGAATATGTCATTGTTTTGCTCTAAAAAATAGCTGGGAAGGCTACAATGCACTAATGTTGATTTACAGCCTTGACACGGTCTGCATGAAAATGGTGGAAGGTTTTATCAATGATGTGTAACAAACCATTACAAATATACGTTCTTTGTATTATTTCCAGCCTTGATGAAGCCGTAGGTGTCTTGAACCTAGGCGAAACGCGTTGGCGCAAGGAGTGGATCTTGTGAAATAAAAGATTTCTATTATAATATTGTCATTTTGGAGTGAAAAATTGAAACTTACAATTTGTAATTGCATTTAATTTTATGTGTGCTCCGAGATTGTGTTTTTTTGTAACTTCAACCTTGGTTGAAAATTAAGGGAGGAGGGGTGTTGTCTCCTGAAACTCTTGGATGCACCAGTAAACTAATCGGGATATCAAGATTTATATGTTTAATTCTATATGAGCGCCATTTACCCATAAACACCCGAAAGTGTATCTGTTTGCAACATAATCCGGGAAAAGGGGAAACTGTTCTGAGCGGGAGCTTTGCACCCCAAATTTACCTTTTGAGGTGCTCCAGATTGATTACATCCATATGGAGCGCGTCAACAACCTGAAGTACGTCTTAGTGGTGGTCTGTGCTTTTAGTAAATGGGTTGAGGCCTACCCGACTAAAGAAAACACTGCTTTGGCAACAGCAAAAGCTCTTCTCCAAGAGTTTATCCAGAGGTTTGGATTGCCCCGTTTGATTTTGTTGGACAATGGGGGACATTTTCATGGGGCCCTTGTTAAGCATATTTGTAATGGGCAGCAAATAAGACAGAAATTCCATGCAGCTCGACATCGTCAGTCAGAAGGGTTAGTTGAGAAATATAACGGAATCTTGAAACTAAAGATGGCAAAAATCCAAGAAAGTACTAACCTGAAATAGCCTGATACCCTACTTTTGGCCCTAATGTCGTTACGAGTTACCCCTCATTCACGTTCTGGTCTATCGCCTTATGAAATAATTTTTGGATGGCCTGCTAATGTCTGGGGAGTACCTAGGCCGAGATCATTTAAAGATGTTGAATATCCTATGTTGATAGACTATCTGTACACTCTGACTAAAGATCAGGAAGTCCCGGGTCATGTCCGTTACAACCTGCGGCGAAGGAAACATCACGGTACCTCAGACGAAATGGCTAGGAGATAAGGAAAGACTTGAATAAATAGGATTTGCTAGATTTTATTCTGAGGTACTGAGTGAGACACTGGACTGAACCCGTTGAGAGCTGGAACTTTGATATTTTGCTCTGTTCAGAAAGAAAGACTTTTTGTATACCAGGGCCCAGGTTGTATGTTTGATTTCCTCGTTGCACCACGAAGCGCGACACGGATTGATGGTTTTTGAGAGGAACGATAGGCGTCTGCCTGTGAGACTCTAGACGGACACAGGGAAGAAGATCCCTCTGGCAGGAAGGTCTTCTTTGGCCAGTGTAGTTTTGGACTTATAGCTAGGAATGTATCCCTTTGGTCGTATTGTGCCTGAAGAAGAATGCCCTTTTGCTCCACGACATTTACCTTTTTATGAACCCATGTTTTCTGCTTGGACCATGCGTGTAAAAATAGCCTTTGTAGTAGTGAGAGCAGTTAACAATGATGAAAACTACTGTTGCCCCCCCCGGAACATTTGTTGTTTTCCTTGGATCCCCATATGGAAAGACATCATCAAACATATGCTAAAAATGTATTCGTGGAAATTCTCCATCAAACGCATAGTACCACTAACATTACCGATTGTTGGGTTTGTGGCCTTTTGCCATCAGTTATGCACAAACATGATTTGTTCCTTTCTTTACCCTTATCATACTTAGGAAGTTGCGAAGCATGGTTCCAGATGTTATCGGCCATGTATAACCATTATGTGGCAAACCCAAACAGTGCACGGAAAAGGATTATAACATGATTCTAGCTTATATCGAGACACACCAAGGTTTTGACCCGGCAGGAAATGATGGGGAAGGATCTTTGGATCCAAATGCCTGTATGAATTTATACACCACCCATGAAAACAGTACTTGGTTGAAAAATGAACTTTATGATTTCACTAACTTCAATCATGCACAGTATTTTCAGCAGTTTATTACCAGAAATGTTACTAGTGAGCGAATTCTGCCGGTACCAATTTTAAACACTTCCTCCGCTTTCTGTGTACAAGGTATGGGACATGTACAGGTCGGGAATAGTATTCGTAACTATACCTATAGAATGAAGATTTTCAGCAGCCCGCCGTTATTGACCCCTCCAAATGTTTATTTTGTATGTGGGGAAAATGCTTATACCTGGTTACCTCGGGGATGGGCAGGTCAATGTTATTTGTCTTTCTTGTATCCCCCAGTGTACATAGCACCTTCAAATTATCATAAAACTCGCCAATTATATGATTCCAATGCAGTTCCTAGCAGACGCAGGAGGTAGCTAGGGATGTCCGAAGTTGATCAAACTGACACTTCCTTGCAACAGCTCTATGACGTTGCCAAGGGATTATTTTACTATCTGGGGTCCCATATTCACTAGTAGAGAAGTTAGGCGATTGTCCAGGGTGGTGGAGAATGTCATCAATATTACAATGGAAATTATGACAAACATGACGGAAGAGCTTCAGGCCACGAGACTTGTCTCGCTTCAAAATCGGATGGTTTTAGATGTTATCTTGGCTGATCGAGGAGGAGCATGCCGTGTGATCGGCAGCTCCTGCTGTGTTTACATCCCAGACTCCGCTCCCACAGTTCATTCAGCAATTTGGAAGTTAAATTGCATAGCCTCAGAAATACACACAGACAATGGATCCTGGTCACTCTCTGGTTGGTTCTGGGGGCTCTTATCAGCATGGGGATGGAAATTATTAATGATAGTGGCCGGGGCTGCAGGCATTCTATTCACTTGCTGTCTTTGTATGCAATGTGGTCCTGCCCTTTGTTCTTATTGTGCTACTAAACTCTACCATCTCCTCCAAAACTCAGATGCTCCAACAGGAGATTAATGAGTTGATGGCCATTGATGAGGAGGTTTTCCAAGATTAGTTCCTAAATAGTTAGCTACATCACGCTAAAAGGAGGGTTTGAGGAACTGAAAACTAAAATCAGGCCTCGTGAGTAAGCTGAAGACACATAGTATCGGTTAGAAATTAGCGTGATGTATCTATTCAGTTCAGTATAGGTACCCTGGCATTAGTGGGTTTCACATTAGTTAGTTTCTTATGGTTATTGAACACGTTCTGCCTTTTGACGGGTATTATAATTTAACCCGACCAGCGCCATTTTGTGGCCTAGCTTGCCTATAGCACTAGTAAAATCCAATTGTTATAGTCGGTAAGGGCTGTTCCCTCAAGAAATAGCATGACAACTGCAACAAACTGCTGCTCCTGCATGTTAGGCCTGTCAAGGTTATAGGTGGGGGTAGGCCGGATAAGTACATTCCAGGAGGCACTGTGCAAACCCTCCTGAGACCTTGCTATAAAGAGCTAAGCTAAACTGAAGTGGCTTTGTATGCCATATATGGTCTTTCCTTGTTAGCAACCTGCACCAACTTGTATTTTTCCTTCTTAGGTAACGGTTTTGAAATGTAAGAGTATATATGTGATCTCTTGATAATGTGCCAGCAGTCTTCTCGGCGGACCTCGAGGGGTTGGGTCGCGAGAGGCTCCTCTGGCAGAGTTTGTTGTATAATAAATGATTGAACCTTCTTCACTGCCAACTGACTGGTTACTGGTAATTGGTATTGGGGGCTATTAGTAAGTATAGCGCTATATGGTTTTATTTATTTTTCGGTACTTCAAGTGTATCAGGTAGACAAATCAGCAACTCCTTGCTCAGCAAAAAGCCTAAAAGAATTAGTCTTGGTTCTTCTATTCTCACTTCAGCCTGGGACTCCTCCCTCCAGCTTCAGGAATGTCAGTAATACACTACCACTCTGTGGGAAAACACCCTCACCTCCCTCTTGTGACAAAAACCAGGCCAGTGGTATCTAAAATGGATCCAACAAGCTTTCCTTACTCTGTTTCACTCATGCACCATGTATGTAGCATGCAGGTTACACATTGAAACCTGTACAACGTACACTTGGGATGTTAGCAACAGAAGTTGGAAAGGCACATAGAATTGGAACTTTACAAGAGTGGGCCAGTAGAGTTCCATGCAAGTGACACAGATAAAAAGGTCGTACCATAACTATGAAGTCCGAAAGCACAGTACTCTGACACCTCTGCTCTATGTGCTAAACCTTCAGCAGAGACAGTAGTTCATTATGTGTCAATAAGAGTGCATTAGGTGTGCCCTCCAAGTAACAGAACTGTTACAGGACCTTGCTGATGTCAAGGGACAAGCCTATGCTTCTGCACACGTGCTTAAATTAGTGTGGCGTCAGGGCCAAAATAAAATAAAAAACAGGATATCATACACTTGCAGTTAGGCACTTAGGGCAGAGGGGGCATTAATGTGCACAAAACAGAGGCATTCCTGTCTCTGCAATTGATTACACAATTAAAATAAAGTGTATTACATTTTATGCTCTGATTAATTATATTAGTGGCCATGCCACGGTAGCTGTCTCCACCTGGTCCCTGAATACAAATACCTTGGTGTCACATTGATGACAGTCTTATATGGAATTCCCACTTTGATGATATTATAGTGAAGACGAAAAATATGGAAAGAGCCTTGTATTTCTTTATTAAGCAGTATGATGGCTTGTCTGTTTGGCCTATTGTTAGCCCATTTTGTCAAACTGTTGTCCTTTATGCTATATGGTGCATTCATCTCTTGCCTGACAGTTAGCGTCAGCCTCTATGTCACTGAAGGGATCATTTTGGGGGAATATATTTGGATTACAGAGTTAATTTGTCCAAGTACTAAAACTGGAAGTGGAACTAAGATCTCCCCCACTGTCTTCAGCCTTCACTCACTCTTCCACTCGTCCACTTCCGCCCACAAACACGCCCACTCTTTGAATGCCATCCCACCCATTTGCACCGCAGAACATTCCAACAACGCTAGTATATCCCCCCCTTCGATTCCCTGCCCGCTTTCCAGCTCACTACACAACCATTCACCAATGGCTCTCACCACCTACGCCATCCCCAATGCACCCCCTGACCTGACTTTACCCACCCTCCAACAAGTGAAAGAGGATATTCTACAAATCAAAAAAGATGTCCACGCAATCAAAGACCTTCTCTCATCACACCCCAGTCCACCTCCCATCATCCCTCTACCCTACAAAGGACGCACCCGCCCTACATACCCTCGCCTCAAACGACATCCACGCTGGCCGACTATCCCCGTTCGCAACAACTCCCACCACCCCCGCCGTGTCCCCAACCCATTGTCGGACCGCGACCTATGCTCTCTCCTAAGCTCTTACGGCCCAGGTCCGGTAAAACACATATCCAGCACGCACATCCCCATACCCACAATTCTCACAAACCCTCTGAGGCTCCCAACACTCAACAACAGAGGTTCCGTCCCTAACAACCTCAGAAAAGTTCCCCTCACTCTAGAAAGCTCGACCACCCTTCTCTCCCCCAAACTCAAATGCATCCTACTCAACTGCAGATCGGCCCAGAGACACTCCTCCGACATCGCTGATCTCGTCTCAGCTAGGGATCTGGACCTAGCCATTCTAACAGAAACTTGGCTCACTGAAGCCTCTACCCCGATTATGGACATACTAGTCCCCCCCAACTATCACATCATTAGGCTAGACAGGTCTTCGGACAAGATGGGCGGGGGAATTGCATGCATTTTTAGAAGCAACCTCTCCGTTACTAAAATCCCCTCCCCCTCGCTCTCCTCCTGTGAACTCCTCTGCCTCGACATCACCAGCGAGGGCAAACAAGTTTGTGCTTTACATCTCATCTATCACCCGCCTGGTGACAATCTCATATTCACCCAACAACTCATGGACATGATCACTTCCAATGCCGGTCGGCAGACCACCCAAGTCTACCTGGGTGACTTCAATATCCACTGGAACGATCGAAAAGACACAGTGGTGAATAGTCTCAAAACTTTCCTTAATGCGCTTGACCTCACCCAAATATGCGATAGACCAACACACGACAAAGGCTCGATACTTGATCTCATCATTGCCAAAGAGAATTCTACACAACTGGAGACGTTTCTACCCTGCGACTGGTCAGATCACCACATTATCACCTTCTTTATCAATGAAAAAGTTAAACCTAACCCGGCTCAACCAATCAAAGCCAAAACATGGAAAAGGGACATGAAGAATCTCAACCCCTCTACCCTGCCTCCCCACATCGGCAATCTCCTCGTTCCCCCTTCAGGTGCCTCGGATGTTCAATCACTGACTTACCACTACCTTGAATCTATGAATACATTAGTCAATGAAGTCGCCCCACTGCAACTGAAGAGAGTCTCCACCAAAACTTCTAACCCCTGGTATGACGACAGACTCAACGACGACAGGCGTTCGATGCGAATGGCAGAGCGCACCTGGAGAGCGGACCCTTCAGCACTGCACCTTAAAAGGCTTAAAAACAAGAGAAATGCCTACTTCAGGAAAATAAAGCGCACAAAGTTGGACTTCTTCAGCCGCCAGTTGGACCAAGCAAAAAACAGGCCAAGAAAACTGTTCGAACTAATCAAGACCCAAACAAAGGCACAACCCTTACAATCAAATAGCACAACAAGCGACACCCCACACTGTGAATACTTCTCTGCTTTCTTTAAGCTAAAGACTGACAACATAAGAAATGACCTCATCATGGATGTAAGCCGATTCCCCAACCACACCAGAATGGCTAACACTCAACCTAAAAACATGGCATCTTGGCTGTACTTCGATACCTACTCGGAAGAAACAATACACAAACTGCTCGGCACCTTGAAGCCCTCTAATCACCTCACAGACCCTCTACCTGCTAATGCTGTAAAAGACTTCATCCCCTTGCTCCTCCCTCTCTGGACCAAAATCATCAACTGCTCCCTGCAACAAGGCCTCATTCCAGACGCCCTCAAGGTGGGGCAAGTCACGCCTATACTCAAGAAACCTACAGCTGATCCGTCTGACCTAAACAATTACCGGCCCATCACCAATATCCCCACCCTGGCCAAACTGCTGGAGAAATGTGTCCAACTCCAACTAACAAGACACATTGACCAATTTGACCTCCTCAACTCTCATCAATCAGGCTTCCGAGCGAAACATAGCACGGAAACAGCTATGACACACATAATTGATGACGCCCTCCAAATTCTTGATCGGAATGAGTCCTGCCTCCTCATCCTTCTTGACCTCTCGTCAGCATTTGACACGGTCAAACATGAGAACTTGCTGGAGCTGCTAAGCACTAGAATGGGTCTATCGGGAACGGTTCTCAAATGGTTTTCGTCCTTCCTTCACAACCGGTCTCAGAAGTTCAAGATCGACAATGTGCTATCTTCACCTGTGCCTGCAGATCTAGGGGTTCCACAAGGATCCTCCCTCTCCCCCACATTGTTCAACCTCGTCATGGAACCGCTCGCCACCTTGCTCCAAGCTTCTAATGTCCAATTCCATATGTACGCCGACGACACACAACTGTACCTAAAGCTTCAATCCCCGGAAGATATCAAACATCTGAATTCCACGCTTATTAACACTCAATCTTGGCTAGCTGATAATCACCTCAAACTAAATGCTCTGAAAACTGAGTTCCTTCTCATCTCACCCCCGGCGAAAATTTCCACCACCCAAACATGGCTCAACAACCTAACAGCACTCAATGTCCAACCCACCATCGTGGACTCAGCGAAATCCCTGGGCATCACACTGGACGCCAAGCTCAACATGCAGCAGCACGTTAGCAAAGCCACAAAAGCAGCTAATTTCCAAATCAACACACTGAGAAAAATCAAACCCTTCCTCCCTGCTGAAGACTTCCAAACTGCTGTACAAGCGTTAGTCATCCCTCGAATAGACTACGGAATTGTGGCCCTCAGCGGACTCCCTCTATCCACAACAGCACCCTTAAGAGCCTCCCTGAACGCTGCCGCAAGACTCATTACTGGCTCAAGAAAACATTCGCATATTTCCCCAGACTTAAAGTCCCTAAAATGGCTGCCTTTTGAAGCCAGAATACAACTAAAAATTGCAGTTATGACACACGTGGCCGTGCACCACAATGCACCCAACTACCTCGCTCAAAAGTTGTCTATATCAGGAGGTTCGAGATCCAATAGAAGCTCAAAAAATCTACTCCTGAAACCCCGTAGATTCCGGAAAGAGAAAACCTACAAGCGCTCCTTCTCAGGAATGGCACCCATGATCTCCCTCCTGAAACAAGGCGTATCTCCTCCACTGCACTCTTCAAGAAAGAGGTGAAAACCATCCTTCTGGCCAAGATCTCCTGAACCTTATAGGTGCTGGATCAGAGACTCTGCATTGCCTTGTGTCAATGCTCACCTTGTCCTTTGGCACTATACCTCTACTTGATGACTATACTAAAACACTGGTATAAGCCTTCCACACACCCAAGGTGTACCTGAACACCTCTGTAGTGGGATCAATGACTTGTGCCGTCTCATATTACTTGTTTACCTGACTGTATATTGATATGTTTTATGTATGTTATTATTATCCTTTCATGTTAGTGACTACTACATTGCTCCCACTACCTCTGTTCATTCCTACTGCCCCTACCCTGTCATTGTGAAGCGCTCTGATATCTGTAAAGATCTTGTTCGCGCTATATAAAACTTTGAATAAATAAATAAATAAATAAGATCAGAAAAGGTAAATGCTGAATCATCAATGTTTTGGTCTGACCGCAAATAAACTATTTCAAGTGCCTTCTACGCTACTTCACTATTTAAGAGGCACGTCAAATTTAGGTATGGGTCATGGATTTTGGGGCTCAGCACTTGAGAACATCTGCATGCCAGAAAAACATGTGTATAAAGGGAAAATATGTATATTTTTACGTTTTGTATGTATACCTATTATGGGTGGTCATGTATCGACAAATGTATATATTTTCCTCCCACTGTAGAGAACAAAAAAGAACTAATCTCCCAAACCTCACCAAATCACCACTATATGACTCATCCTATTTCTCTTCCAAAATATTCTACCCCTCACCTCTCTGACTCATCTCGATTCTTTTTACTACTATGCACTGCCAAAAACTCTATCCAAACTCTTCACTCCTCTATCCATACTTTATCCTATTCATCCTACTAAAAGGCTCGCTGACTCATCCTGAAACTCTTTTACAATTATGAACTCCCAAATAATCCTTTCTAAACTCTTCCCTCCTCTATCCACCATCTATCCTATGCATCCAACTAACAGACTCACATATCACTGCTCCCACCACTCCCAATAACAATTTATATTTGCCCCTACTAATTCACCACTAATCCACTTTTGGGTTACGGAGTAGCGTGCTACCAGAAACAGCTCCTCTTTGGGAGCGGAGGAGTGTTGCCCTGTCTGCTTCAAATCCAGCAGGCAAACACATATAAACAAAATGGCATGTCAATGCCATTTTATTTATTTGCCACTGCGCTGACTCATGCTCTGTACAGCGCGAGGGTGTGGGCGGGGCTGAATCCTGCAAATGCAGGATGGCAGCATTGGTCTCCAGGGGGCAAGACGGATTGGGCGGCGATTTTGCAATAGCCAGTCCAACATGTGCACTGTAGACTCAGCAAACCTAAAGCTATGAAACAGTTTGAGGATTGCTGGCGAATACCCCCAGCCTCAAAATGAGTGCTGGGTGAACCTGCTCCCACCAATCCTGATGCTGATTTCACAGTATGGGAGCAGCTGCAGAATTGGTTGGAGATGCGTTCCACAAGCAGGAAGAAAGTTTTCCTTTTCCTTCCAGCTCATGGAAAGTTAAGAGGAGTGTCACAGCAGTCGTGCTTCCAAATTTGTGGTGAGTCGCATGCCTTCGCGCCGCACCATTTTTTACTCACTGTAGCCGCCACTGCGTGTGGCTCACTGAAAAGTGATTCAATACCTCGTCAGGGGTAGTAAGCACTATATAAATACAAAAACAAAAACAATTACAACTAAACCAAGTTTTTTTTATTCATCAATGAAATACAAAAGGTAAAAAATTAAAACCGAAGCACATTACAGCATATAGATAAAACAGCATGCACTTAATAACGATTGATAGGCTTTATTTCGATATAAAAATATCATAAAAGCTTGTAAAACAAATAAAAAACACAACATTTATAACGATCGCATTCTATTTACACTAAAAAGGACAGGAAGGAAAGTATTAAAACAGTTAAAACGGAATTAAATTGACAAAGAAAGCCTTCTTGCACGAATCAACCATGACCACTTTAAACATTTTGACACAGCGCAAACAATCAAGGTGGATGTATCAGACATTAAAATACGCAGCGCCACTTTGTGTTGGCGGGTGCCTAAGAATCTACATAAGGGTTTTAGCCAGCGGCTCCTGGGTGCTCAGTAATCCGGACATTGCACTTAATAACATAAACAGTACAGTGTCTCAGTAGATTCAAAAATAAAAGCTGTAACTACACTGAAGGAGATTGTTGCTTGTTTGCCTGTTCCTGTTGTGAAGTCCACATTACGACACTTTGATGTTTTCTTACCGGCGATATTGCTAGCTTATGATAGAGGTGGGTGAGCCAATGAAGGATTGAGTCAGGCTCAAGCCAGATGCCTGGCTCTGATTCAGCTCGAGGTCCTATGTTTGCCAAAATGAGCCTAGCTTTCATGTGGCTTCTGCCTGCCATCTATGCTGTAACTTGATGTGCAAGGAATTGCACAAAAAGATGAACATTTTATGCAGAAACAGGTGAGAGAAAAAGATGCCACAACTAGTGGCTGAACTGTACTATATAAAACCTGAATATCTGGGATCAATTCTGTTTTCTTTGCTTGACCAAACTGTGTGACCATAGGCAAATATTTTATTTAACCTTTTACTTCATTATTGCATATTGTGGCAATAAATATATGAGTTTGGGGTGTGTGCTGTACAAAACCTTCTCTTTTGTTTGATTTATTACACTGTAATGTTGCTCCATTTAATGAGAATATTGAACACATACAGTTTGCACATGGCTCACTACGGAGGGCAGATTTTCTAAAATCTCATGCAACGCGGCTCAGCAGGCTCAAAAGCTGTGCTCCATTGCATGAGAAGAAGAGTGCCATATTTACAGAAATATGGCACTCTCCTCCCCTCTCCCTAGCGCTGGTGCTGAAATTAGCTGCTGTGCGCCACGCACACACCTTTGCACCATAGTGCATGGGTGTCTGTGTGCGTATAGCATGAGTTTCATATTCGAAGGATAACCTTCCAGTACAAAATACTATGCTCAGACTAATGTTAAACCGTTTTCCACTTTGTATGTGTGCTGTACAGTGCAGCACATATACAAAGTTGGAAAATGAAGGATAAATGAAAGCATTTCTCCATCATAGCACTAGAAATGGATGCTATATTCTGACGCTAAACCCTGGCAACTTTTTAAAGTAAATAGTGCTTAGCGTTTAAAAGCTTGGGTGGTTTGATGGGAACGCCCATGCATCAACCATGGTCCACCCCCTTGGTGCTAAGTAATGCAAATTTTCCAGCGCGAAACAAGTTTAGCACTGGAAAGTAAATAGGTACAAAATATTTCCGGCGATTCGCATCAATTTTGTGACACAAACGGGCATGAAATCATAGTAAATAGACCCCCTAGTTTACTAATGGCATAGTCAGAGCAGGGGTGCAGGAATTGTTTCTAAGTTCAAATTCAAAAAATATAACTTTGAAGACATTTTGCTACACTTTTATTTTTGTTATGTGATTGGATGCCAAAACATTAATGACTCATCTCGTGCAAGCGCTCATAGAGCCAGAGCTAACCCTTCGCGTGGCTCTGGCTCAACTCCCCCTGATACTTTGTTGGCTCACCCACCTCTCCCTTACGTTGAGTGACATGAGAAATGGTGTGTACAATTTCTAAGATCCGTTAGATACTATTTTAGCATTGTGGTTTAGTACATAGTTCGTAAGCGGGACCTCAGAGACCATATAACAGATAGTGCCTTGGGGGCAGAACAGGTTTGAAGACCAGCTTTCTGCACCAGAGGCACAACAACATTGCAGAAGGGGCTGCCGGTGCTTGTGTGGTCCCTCCTGTAATAATGTTAGCACTGGTGCACATTTAGGGGCACATTAGTATGGCGGGCGGACTTTGTCCGCCTGCCATACCAGTGGGAAATGGGACCGCCCGCAATGCTAGCGGCGGTCCCGCACATCTGATAAGGATGTGCCCGCCGCACTGGCAGGCGCATCCCGCATTTTTGACATTGCGGCGGGTGGTGCTGAAAGCACCGCCCGGCGCAATGCTATGCTTTTCAATTGTGCTTTTCAATGCCCAACGTGACAGGCACCGAGCGGTGCCTGCCACGTTGTTCATTGAAAGGCAGGGGGGTACCATATGTACCCCCCATGGGCACCTCCCACCCCACCGGAGTCTATGGGGGCCCGCAACATGCCCCCCAAGCAGACTCTGCATGCCTTTCTGTGGCGGAAGGTAGCACTCTGAAAGGGTCAAAGGGGGTCTCATGGACCCCCAGACACCCTTACAGGTGATTGGAGTCACTCACTGCACCTGCCTGCCAGATGATCTCTCTCCCCTCTTCAATATGAAAGTGGTTTGCTGCCTGCACTCTGAAAAACAGAGCAGCTTTGAAACAGTCACTCCGTATTTGAATGTACTGTGCAAGTTTGCAGCTCCCCCAGGGCAGTACATTTATTGTAAGAGGGCACACTGTCTCTGTTTGTGTCAGTGCACCTGTTTAAAGGTACGCTGTGGCACAAACAAACACAGTGCTCACTATCACTAATGTGTGCCCAGATGTCCCTAGAGTGTGAGAAGAAAGCAGAGATTTGCATATATTTGAAATTGCTCATTACATTATAGTAAGTCTTTGAAACATTTTTCTTGTGTGGATAAGTGCCAAGGATCCCTGTGCATCACAATTTTTCAATTTGCATTCAGTAGTGCTAGTGCAATAAACGTCCTCCAGCTGGGATGTTCCTGACTAATAATACTTGACATGCACCGGGGTCTGGTGCAAGACTGCGAGCAACCATTTTCGTTATCGTCAGAGTGATTGTGTGAGTAGCCTGACAGTAAAGGTTCAGAAGAAAGGGGACCTGTGTACTTCAAGGAGCTGCTTTGAAGTCACCCTTACTTCAAAGGCACATTTGGGTATAAGCACTTGGGCTCTGAACATACCAAGACAGTACACTACTGGTCCTGTGAAGAACTCTGCCTGGGGTAAGGACTGCCTTTTTGCTTGACTGACTGTTCCAATGAACTGCTTCACTGCTGTGCTGAGCTGCCCCTGCTGCCTGCCTATATCTGCCCTGCTGAGGACAAGGACTGGACCCATCTCACTTGAACCCATAGTAACGCTAAGGGTTTACTGGCTAGTTTCCTATTCCCTGAAGTCTTTGGGTTACAAAATAATTCTTGCAACTCTGCTGGTGCTACTGGACTTTGCCATCTGTGAGTTCTACGCTTGCCTGAGGTGCCTGCTCCAGTCCTGGGCCTCAGAAGTGAGCTCTGGAGCTATTTTGCTACAAATTCAACACATCATCACCACCTCACCAATCTGAACCAACGCAGTGCACTTCGACACCTACACAGTGCCGATCCGAAGACATGAAGACATCCCTGCTTGACTCAACAACACAGCTCCAATCAAAGGTCCCAACTGCAAGGTTTGACTCCAATGCAGTGCCGATCCGTGGTCCCGATTGCAAGTCTCGACTTCGACGCTTCGACCTGACTGCGTGAATCGTAATCGACACATCGTACTCTCGACGATGACGCCTTGCTCCATTCAAGGTACTTTGTAAGCGGGACTAGTTTGAGACCTATAGCCGGCCTGCCCTCCATCGTAGTCTGCCTGAACTTTGGATTTACCCTGGTCTAGCGTGACCTCAAGCAACCTTTTAGCACTATTGACTTCTAAGCACTATTTTTTGTGTATTCTTAAAAAAAATCATGACTCCTGTCCCACTTATTTAAGTTTTTTTCATTTTGCTCTTGTTTTACTCAGATAAATATTTTCTATATTTTTTAATCTGCGTGGAGTCTTTTTGTGGTGTTTCCATTATGTTTCTGTGTCTCTGCGGCACAAACACTTTACAATTTGACTCTTTAGATAAGCATTACTACTCTGTGCCAAGGTACCAGATGGTTAGCACAAGCTATCTTTTAGAGTGTATCTAGCTTACGCTATTAGGATTGTGGTCCCTACTTGAATAGGGTGAATACCTCTGCTAACTAGAGACCCGATTTCTAATAGAAGTGGTTCACCTAGGAATGTGTGGCGAAGGCAGCTCAAAAGCCACACTAAGTCCATAGTTAAGAAAAAGTTCTGTGGGTGTGGTTGTCAGGATCACTGAAGTCTTGTAGCGCGTCCACAGAACAAGATGCTGAATTTGAATATTTTAGTTTATTTCGATTTATAGTGAGTTTGCTTTACAAGCCAGTATTGGATGGTGTAATAATAGAAGTTCTGGTGAGCACAGGAAGTTTGTCTGTGCTCTGGATCCCAGTTTGTGCCATTCTGACACGGTACTATGACTGTATTGATTGAGGGCTGCTCTTTATCACTTGACGACGCAGCACGGCTTGCTGAGGGCATGGTGCCACACAGTCCCTTTGGACTGCTAAGTGTGGCAGGAATGGCTAACTAAACCAAGCCTAATAGTAAACATCACAAAGGAGTCCCCGTCAGGGTCCCTTCCTCCACCTAGCTGCCCTATATATACTAGATCGGCCATTTTTGGTCCATCAACATGAAATATCTTCCTCAAAATCTGTCTGCTAGTGTTTATTTCAAGTTTTCAAGTAAGGTGACAAACGAATTACTAAATAATTGCTAGTGCTTTTCTGCATGAAACAAACCTAAAATCAGGTCGTGGCATATAATTTATATAAGATTTCATTATGTTCCAGATGTTGGATGGCTTCCTGAAACAATATAAACACCGCGCTGGCTATATTATGTACACATCCACGTTCTGTATACACAGCTGTAAATTGTTTTATTTTTGACACAAACATTGATTTCATCGACAGATCGCTCTGGCTCTTGCAGACATTCAGCAACAATTTCAGCTTATGTTCTTAGAGGCCGCTGATGTGCTGCATTTGCTGGAAAGGAAACAAACAAGACGCTGCATTTGTTTCCCCGGTTAAACAGATTTGCTAAGCTGTGATTTGCTATGTGCACGGAGGTTCTGTAAATGATGTGTGGCAGCCCGCCGCTGCTTAGCCTTGAAAGAGCCGGCCTCTGCAATCATTCCGGTGCTCTGGTGGATGGAGGAAACGTGCGAAGTGTGGGTTCTCGGCGCTCCGAGCAGAGAATGTGATTAGCTGTGAAGATAAATTAAATAGCAAGGGAGCTTTTTTTGTGAAATATGTCACAACCCATTTCTTCGCCAAGGTCTTAAACACCAAAAACTAGTGAGTTGTCGAGTTTCAAATAAGCTATCTGATTGACCTTTCAGGGAGACATCTATCACTTGAATTGATCACCTATCGGCGTCTTCTGCTTATGCAATCCTCTGCAATTTGCAAGAATTCCAGAAAGGCCACAGATGCTTTTAAAGTGCATTGGCTGCAAAGTGCGTTTGTACACACACAAACCAGCATCTTCAATTAGATTCTTGCACAGGAACTTCTAAAATGCTTGCCTCAAATTTTCGAAGAGGCAATTTAATTGCATGACGCGCCTAAAATATTTTCTTGCTATTAATAATTGTAGGACTATTAATAGCAGCATCAGCAATATCAATTGTAGTAATAATAAGAACAATATTAATGAGCCCTTTTTTTAGAATGAATACCTTCCTTGCTTAAAATGCTGGAAGTCGAAGACATTCATTTCATAAAATGGAAGTCAAAAGTTAGGAAAGAGGCGAGGTGAAATTGGCTTGTGCTATGTTTTTTTAATACACAGCAAAAGGGAAGACAGAGCAGTCAGTGAGATCTTCAAGGGTTTCAAATAAGCAAAGATAATGGAGGGATGGATTCTCAGAGATGTTGAAGAGTAGGTTTGAGGTCAACCATTGTCACTGCATTTTTTTATAACTCTAGCTGCTGCTAATGTTCTAAATCTGGGAGCTTGAGTTTAAAAACCAGGTGGCATATTACCAAGGGCTTTATCTCTGCTTTTTTGGCTTAAAAAGCCAAATAAAGCGGAGATAAAACTATCGCCCGACTTACAAGAGGGTGCTAACATGCATAATTGCATGTTAGCACCCTTTTTCGAGATGCCTCCCTTTGGATCTCTAATGAGATGCAAAGTGGGCGTCATTGGGCGTACCCCAATGGACTACCTTGTAAAATATCGCTGATGTTCACATCGCAATATTTACAAGGCAGCCCACAGAATTGTAGCAGATGTTAGATTTTGGCGAAAACAGCGGTTTTCGCCAAAACCTAACGCGCTGTTTTCGCCAAAACCTAACGTCTGCTAAAATCCTGACTTAGCTATCCCTAACATAGGGGGTGGATTATGCTGATTTGACCACAGGGTGCATCAGCAAGGTTATCGCCGTTTTGCAGGGAACATCGCTGGAAAACCAGCGATGTTCCCTGCAAAACGGCGATTTCCCCACTATCGCAGACATTTTTATCGCTTTGGAGATACGCGTTGCTAATAACGCGATATCTCTGCGATAAAAACCTGCGATAGCCGGTATTAGAAAAATGAGCGCTAAGCGCGCTTTACGATAGTTATCGCAAAGCGTTGCTAATATGCCCCATGTAGTCTTTGGAAGTTTTTGACTACTTGACTCATATGTTTAAAGGTTTCTTCCCTTTTACTGCACTCAAAGATATCCTCAACAACTCAGAACCGATGAGTAATATAAAAAAAAACACTCGCCGCATCACCGACTCGGCAAGCGCAAGGCAAGTGTTTTTTTAAATTCAATTTTTAACTAACCCATCATCAGTCAACTTTCTCACCTCCAACTCCACCCCACCTCCCACCCTGCCTCACCTCCCGCCCCGCTGCACAGCTCTTACCTGTACCGGTGGCTACTGCCTATATGCACTCAACATTCTGGGATAAGAACCTGGTAGCACAACTACCCTACAAGGCATGAGCTATGACTAAATACTACAACTGTGAAGTGATCAAATTCGTTTGTAGGATGGACTTACATAGCAGCCTAGTGTAGTAACGTTTTAAAGAACAGCAAATGCTGACTGTTGGATTTTTGTCAGTTATGCATACTGGCAGGAGTCCAGGCCTGAATGTCCAGCACATGACGCTCAATGCAACCAAGACAAAAATCCTGCTATTTTTCAAGAACAAGAAACAGTGCAAATCTTGCTCAATGGCATGGGCCTTCAAACTCCCAACTTTCAATAAATGTCATGTCACCTGGATTCACCCTTGACAGAAACTTCAACCTCAAGGACACACTGCCACAAATATAGACACATTGGTCCAATCTCTCTCTTCTAAAGAAAGTGAAACTGTTTCTTCCAGAAAGTGGCTTTAGAACTGCTATTCAAGCCCTCATACTCTCTGGATGGTGGTATCCTCCTGATCCATGGCCCCAGACTCCTCACTGGCACCATTTTTTGGGCATTCTTCATGCTTCATCCAGGGCCAGAAGAAATATGATGTCATTATTCCCATCCTGATGGAACCTCCTTGGCCCCCCTTGCAGGCCTGCAACATCTTCAAAACCAGCTACTTAACTTACAAAGCCACCATCACTAGTATCCCGCTTATCTCGCAGTCCTCGCACACCTGCAGCCAGGATAGCATCAGATTGCAGACTAAGGACCCTTTTAAGAGCCAGGCAGAACAACATTATCTCATGCTTTCATGCTTTAGTTCTGTTTTCTCTGACTACTAGCTATTACCTGATTAGATTTTTTTCAGTACATAAAAACAATCTGGCTGGACATATCACTTTAGACTTTGACTACAGCAACAGCCAATTCTCATTCCAATTTTTTGTAACCGGGGAAGCATACAGTGCTCCCCACTACTAGACAAAGAACTTCTCCATCTCTCTCCTCAGCCCTCATATGATATGACAAGGGAGTGGATGGCCATTTTTAGTTCATCAGCGGGTTAATGTGGCAAAAGTTCTTCACAGCTTTCACCAAGTGTGAAAACCTTGTAAAGAATAAAAGCAAGGGACTTCACTGAGGGCAGGGGGGGGGTTGCAAATCTTCTCATTTGCAAAGACTCCAATAGCTTGGAATTGACTGCTTTTGTCTGAGGTTGAGAGGGGAAGACATGTGATTTTCTGGGGGGTTAGAAGGAGAAGGTTCTGTTGCACCAATGTTTTTAATTGTGGCATGGAATTTTGTAGCATGGTAATATCATTATTGGTGAGGTTTTTAATACAACTGGGTGTTGTCTGCATATAGTTAAAGGGTGATAACCGAGTTATATAGTGTAAGAAATTGGATTATCAAGAAAAAGTCAGATTTCTTAACAGAATGAACCCTTAAAGTCACTAAATTAAACTGAGATCAACCCCTTGGAAGATTTGGTGCAGAGCAGACAGGCTTAACTTAGGGCAATGAGTAAAGCTTTTGTGCACTTCCAAAACAGTAATGCCAACCAATAAACTTCCCAAACGGAATTAGAAAAGATTAAGACTAAGATTAAATAAACAAAATGACATCAAAATAACCAAACAAATAAAGGGAATGTTTTAAGTAGAAATAGCACCTAAAAGCACTAGTCACCAATAATAGTGTATGGTCGCAGTAGACCATGACCTATGCACAATTTCAGGCTAACCTCAATGGAGTCTGGGCTGGATACACCAATCAAGTTATTCCCAGTCAAATATGTTATCTTCTGGTTTAGGGGCTGATTTATATGTTGGGGGTAAGGAATGTGACGTAGTATCCATACCGCCAACATAGTTGCCCACCTGCCCGATTTATATGCGGGTGGGCCTTTGGTGTAACCATAGCAGAGGCTACTCAGTCTCTACCATAGTTATTACCCTCCAATGGCCCAACAGAGTAAGGTCTGTCGGAGGATAACTGCTATGTCCTCACTTCTAATTTATATGGGCGAACATACAGGTGAGTGTTCACTACCTGTCACCACCAGGAAAGCCCCAGTGGTAAAGGGCAGTGAAGATTGTCTAATGTCCCTGTGAGAAGCCAGCCTGGTATATAAAGTGCACTTATGTAAGTGGGCACCAGTCTAGACAACACTTATGGTGATTTAAGAGGTCTTACAAAACCTTAGAAAGCTCGCCAAGTGGTAGCTGTGGAGAGCAGCCTTCAGGCTTAGTGCAGAAGGAATGTAAAGTAGCTTGTGTTACCAGAATACAATCTTATAGTATAGATTAAGTGAAAAAGAACCACACAAGGTATTTATAAAAATATGTATTTATTATATAATACTCTCTATTAAATTTAGATTTCTCCTACTTAGGGATAAACACAATGCACGCAATACTTTGCATAGAAATACAGTAAAGAGCACGACATAAATAGTGGACCCCAGGGAGGGACCAAACCATATACTAAGAAAGTGGTATAAGAACCACAACTCGGGTCAAGACAATGTCGTGAGGACGTAGAAATGCTGGGACCCAAAGAACCACCCAGGGTGAGTGACTAGGAACACCCCGGAGAGCGTGTGCAGTGTGAGAACACGACTTACTCTGTACAAGTCTACATGTAAGTAGCGGTTGGATTTTTAAAGATTAAGGCCTCTTCCCAGTGGATCCGGAAGAAACCCTGTGGAAGACAGAAGGTTGGAAAGCCAACCCGCCAGTGGATACCCTAGTACCCACGTTACCTACACCAGGGAAGCCGAGTGCATAGGTGTGAAGTGGTGTCGTAAACCGCTGTCGAACTTACTGGAGGACTTCAGGAAAGTGCTTCTGCTGAAGAAGGAGATTCAAAGGTGGATTGTAGATGAGAGGTACCTGCAAGCAGAGGGGACAGAGTCTATGTCACTCAGGAGTGACCAGGAGACTTGGAAGACGAATGCCCACCTATGTCAGGTGTTGCAGGAGAGATGATGATGACCTTCATTCTGCAGCTGTGATGACCAGGCGATACTGAGGAAGATCAGGAGCCAAGCACCACCAGTTCCATGAAGGATGTTGAGCACTGAGGGGTCGGTGTCCTGCAGGAGCACCAACAAGCCTTGGCAAAGGCAGCCAATGCAGGAGTTGAACAAGGAGCAACGTCGGAACCAGCAAGGTCCAGGGGACTCACCAGAAGCAGGGGAGTCAGGGCAGACCCCGGAAAATAAGGGGAGCCCAAAAGAAACAAAGGTGACCCTCAAATGGACCCACAGTCTGGAGGCACTGGAGTTGCAAGAGGACCTCAAGCAGCTCACTAAAAGATGCAGGCCACGGTACATACGATTTAATGTGGATGAAGACTTTGGTCACTGGAGGAGCTTGAGGTTGGGGCTACTTGGAGCTCGAAGATCTTCTTGGAAGGAAGTCAGCAAGCCTTTGCTACTGCAAGTTGATGTGGTGCACAGGAGTTCAGGAATTGCTGCCCCCACCAGGGATACTGGCCTCAAACTTGATGAGAGGGCAGGGCAGGGCACGAGAGCTGTGGAAAACCACTACCTGTGTTGCAGACTTTTAGGGAGTCCGGAGGAGCTCAGGATCAGCTGATCGATCAACTTAGTTGAGGTGCCTGTGAATGCTGGGAAGTGACTCCTTCACTTCAAGGGAGAGTCCTTCAGCTGTCGTTGGTGGCTACAGGCCTTGGAAGGTTCCTGTATGGTGCACAGGCACAGGCAATGCAGAAGACTGGAAGGGGGTCTGGACAGGGGGGAGGTTACTCCCATGTCCTTTGTCCAGTTTTGCACCAGAGCTGGAGCCAACGGCTCCGAGGACCGGTTTGAACTGGACTATGCACAGGGACACTAAATGTGCCTCTCATGCAGACTCAGTGGCACCGGCAAGCGCACCCACCTAGTCCCAATACACTAAATCCTATCTGGGAGGGGGCCACACCTCCCTGTGACAGGATGCCTATTGTTCTGCCTTCCCCTGCTCAAGCTTGGCTCAGCAGCAGGAGGGCAGAAATGTGTCTCTGGTCGGCAGTAACCATCAGTCCAGGTCTAGAAGGTTGGCACCGAGAACCCTGAGAGCCTAACAAAGGGTTCTTCCAGTGCTTGGAATCATACATTCCACACCGTTTATGGTGTGGTGTATGATTCCAAAATATTTGATAACAAACATGATAGGATTATTTGCAGCCAATTTCGAGATGGTCATTGCATAATTACGCGGTGCCCCGCTATATGGTCTATGGCTGTTTCACTGACAACAGGGGAGAATGGACTCCGTAGGCTGTAGGCGTGTCCTGCTCATGCAGGGACACCCTCTCACTTAGAACTAAGCACCCTGCCTTCAGGATTGCAAAGGCCTGCTATAGGGTTACTTAAAGGTTTAAGTGCAGTGACCCTACATGTAGTAAAGCTATATCTTTAGTAAGTGGTGCTAGCACCAGCTTACACCGGCTACAATGACAGGCCTGTAGTTCCATTCTGAATGGTCTCCCATAAGTTGCATAATGGATTTTTCAGCCCATGAGGGCCCACTGGGGTACCTATGCCCCTGGTCCCTTAGTACCATATACTAGGGACTTATAAGGGTACCCCAGTATCCAGATAGCCTGGGGTCCTGATTAGCAGGATCCCAGTCAGACTAGTCAATAACAGCTTAGCACCAGGCAAAAAGTGGGGGAAACCCTAGAAGCAGATCCTACTTTCCTATTGTCCCACTCCCCACCATGGTAGAAAACTCCCATGGTGAGAGTATTTTTTCATTTTCAAAAATAAAATTCTGCTTAGGATTTTCTTTTTGACTTTGAAAAAAAAAAGGTTTGACAGGCAGCTCTGTCATGTTGACAGAGTTGTGTGTTAAACTTATAAAAGCATTGACAGGGAACATTGTGATGGCAACTGCTGTTAATGCTTCAGAAAGGTCCGGCAGCTTTTTAAATTGAGCAGAGTCAAAGGGTGCAAATGAAAGGTCGCCAGCAGCATTATGTCCAGGTCCATTGCCACTGGTAATCTGGGTACTTTCAGGAAAAAATCTCTTGCAGATTGTTGTCTCCTTGGATCTGCACAGGAGGTCAGGCAACTCATCCTTGAAGTTCATTTCTGTGTGCTGGGTAGAAGGCTGTGCAGGTCAAGTCCTTCATGCCTCCTCTTAGGGCACAAACAAGAGGTCCAGTCCTCTTCTCAACTTCCACACGCCCAGAAAATATTATAAAGAAGATGCCATGAGGTGCCACATTTATCAAAGAAACTAATTCACCTAGGTTTTCTTACTCACTTGTCAAACAATCATACATACATTCATGCACAATATATTCTTTTAAAAATGGTGAAACCAATGCCTCAACTAATTAGAGTCCTGAGGCAAATATATTTATTACAATTGTATATCAGATTATCAATTTTTACACAACAATCAGCAATCTAAAAAAACACCAAAAATCACATATAAACACCATTCATCATTTAATATATAGGTAGAAATGTATAAATCAAGCTATAACATTAGCTGTCAGAAATACATATCCCTTATTTCATGTCACTGGACAAATATGAATTGATTTTCATGTATGTTTAATCAGTGCTATAGGATTATGTTAAGGCTTATTCTAAAGGCATTGCTCTCATCAATTTCTGTGAGGTGTCACATTAATGCCTGGTATCAGATAGGTGGAGGGTGTGATTCCTTCCTAACCAATGAGTAAAGGTTCCCAGGGGTAACCCCACCCACTTTTACAGCAGTCCCTGCCCAAATGGCATTTACCAGGACATTTTCAAGATGGTTACAACCTTTGGCCACACTCTGACAGATGGATATATTGGTTGGGAGAGTATATGGTAATCCTAGTACCTTCACACATCTAACACTAAGATCCAGTTTGAAGCAGGCACTGTACCCACAACAAACCCAGAGGAAGAACTCTAGAAAGAAAAAAGCAGGGCCCTTCAACAACCAGATAGGGGATAAACAAGGATTGTCTTGGCATCCCTTTTTATCCCTTTTAAATGTGGTCCCAACATATAGCAAACTCTGGAACCCACTGTTTGAGCACTCCAAATTTGACATCAGCAGTGGATTGTGCCTGTTTGCCATTGTGTACCCAGTCTGAACCATTTGTTGTATCTTGAGCCATATCTCGGGAAAATTGCTGTCACCTCTGGATGTAAGGAGGTAGTTATGAGAGGCTGCAATGTTGAATGGAGGTACTGTGTGGTCATAGAACACAGTTATGTTATGTTCGATTTGCATTTTCATGTACAGGATGGCTGCAACGTCCCATGAATCCGAGAAGCATTTTGAGTGGATGGTGAACCAAAGGTTATCATCACATACCAACAAGATGTTAAGTCTGTGGTATCCTTTATGGTTACATAGATGAAGGGGTAGCTCTTACCCTTTCAATCTAAGGCACCTATGGTGAGTGTGGTATAGAAGTTACTCTGTGCCTGCTGCATCTTCTGTAGTGTGTGGCGTTGACGTTCTCTTACCTTGTTTACGGGGCATATCAACGTTTATGCATTTATCAATGAAGATGTGTTAGTTTGTATTACCCATATGCGTTGTTAATGGTGCAGTTGTTGTGTAGAGGCACAAGGTGGTGGATGTGGTGAAGAATAGGTGCTGAAAGGGTTACTTCGAAGGGCAATCAGTGCTTAAAGGAAATTCGTGTTTGACGGTGCAGCTTGGTGTTAAGTATGTGCACAGGTGGCAGATTTAAGGGACAGAGATGTGCCCCAATCATGGGGCAGTGAGCACAGCGTAATTGCCAGAGTGGAAGGGCTATGATATATACCAGTCTTGGGTGTAGTTGCGAGTGGCCCAATTTGGCTTTTGGAGATGGGTTTATATTTAAAGCAGCAAGAAATTGACATTTATTCGTGAAGGACTATCTTGGGTGTAATGTGGGTTACGGTGCATATTAGCATAGTATTCGTAGAGACTGAATTTTTTAACGTATTGGGGTAGTCCTGAAATAGTGTCCTTTTCCTATACATCAGTGGGCCTAATTTGCCACTTCCTCAGTAGCATGCATGTAAAGTGGGGGTGCATGTGGATGAGACAAACCACTTTTTGTAAGTTGCCTGCTCTGTTGAAACCCATCGAATGATGTTTTGTCTGTGCATTACAAAGAGAAGGCAGTGGCTGCATTTTATGGTATGATTTTAGGTTCCTGCAGTATATTGATTGTGATGCAGCAGGTGTCTCCTTTAAAGAAGCATTTCACATTTTGATGTGTCCTGTTTTCTCCCTTCGATGTTATTTTTTTTAGTTTTCTTCCTTTTTGTCTGGACAAAAGCAACGCCGTTGAGCTGCGTATCTGTGTTCTGTTCACTTATCATTGAAAATCACATTGTTAGTGTTTATGTGCGGGGGTGAAATTGCTTCTTGTGCAATTAAGATATCAATTTATATTTACTGAACATCAGTGTCATTGTTGTGCAATTCAAATTGTATGGCATTTTGTGTTAATTTGATTTAGCAGTACTTTGACTAAGGCCCAGTGTGCCCCATTTGTTAGCCTGTTTGCTCCATGTGTATGTCACATTCCACAATCAAATACTGCGAATGTTCCCTCTATGTCCAGCATAGCCACTTTAGGGCCATATTCATGAACACATTTTCCCATAGACACAGAATGGGCAAAACCCTTTGATGCATCTGGCCCTAAGTCATCATGAATTTAGGCAAATTGACCTTAATCAAGCCCAAAGTGCATATAGTAAAGAAACATGAATGGTTACACACTTAAGTAAGGAAGGAGCACGAGGTGATTTCTGAATTAGGACTATAAGGGCAAACTGTCATTATTAATTGTAGGTAAGTACATATTTGCTAAATCTGTCTCATGGTATAAAATACATGAATATGTTTCTGCACCATCGCTTTCTATTCATGGCTATTTCAAGTTTGATGGATTAAAAAAAATGTATATTTCAAATGGCTGTATAGTCAATAC
The DNA here is from genome assembly GCF_964261635.1 of Lissotriton helveticus. NCBI lineage: Eukaryota > Metazoa > Chordata > Amphibia > Caudata > Salamandridae > Lissotriton > Lissotriton helveticus. The sequence continues at coordinate 1,607,303,089 of NC_136067.1, read as the reverse complement.
AGTGTTGTGAGAGGCATGCTGATGACATGGAATAGACACGAATGTTGAAACTTTGTATTTTTTGCAATTAAGGAAGATTGAAACAGCTCTTGAGGACCAGATCAATTCAATGTGCTGCCAATTACCACACCATAGGTGAATAGGTCGTCATCAGATTGAACGGTCTGTGAATGTAAGTAATTAAAAATTATCACAAACTGGACAGTCTAGTAATTGTGAATGTTAAAGGATGACGTTATAGTCGCGGGGTTTCAGTGATTTACTGCTGAAAAGAAAATGGTTGCTCTAGCACTGTATGAATGTAATTAAGGTATCAATTTATGCAGGAATGAATAGATGACCGAAGAAAGGGAGACGAGAGGGGAGGGGTGGGAAGGAGTAGAGGGGAGAGGAGAGGCGAGGAGAAGAGAGGAGAGGGGAGGAGGTGAGGAAGAAAAAAAGGAGGGGAGTAAAGAGGAGAGGAGAGGAGAGGGGAGGAGAGGAGAAGTAAGGGGAAGGGGATGGGAGGGGAGGGGAAGGGAGTGGCGGTGTGAGGGGAGGGGAAGAGAAGGGAGGGGAGCATGGACGTCAATTCACCAAAATGTCAGGGGTAGCAGAAGTGACATTACACACCATTTCACATTTACTTCCACTTACACACACATTCACTCATACACACAATTTCCCTTACATAAGCACATTCCCACCTGCAAGCATGCACACAACATACATTTAAAAGTTTGAAAACTAATAACATTTTTTGGAACAAAAAACATACATTTAAAAGCATGTTTTACTTACGTCAGCTGCAGATAAGGTCATATTACATCTAACTGTAGACCTTTTTACTACACCAATAGTACATAATATGATATTATTCACTATTAGTGTAATAAAAAAACTGACTGAAAATAAGGAAAGTGAAGCCCCAACTGACATCGATAAGGATGAGCTGCCCCTGTGTTTCCGGCACCACTGATGTTGCCAACTGTAAGAACAGGGGGCAGTGCCAGGGGTCCCAAGAGGCACGCCAGGGGTCGCAGATGGCATCCATGTGAGGGAGGGCAGAGGTGGGAAGAAGAATCAAAGTTCCGTAGAGTGAAGTCTTAAACTAGGTGCAAAACAATTACGGTTTAAATTAGAGCTAAATTGCCTTTCATTTTCAACACAGACAAAAAAGCTTCTCCCTTTCGACATGTAATAGTGCACATTTTTTCAGACTGCAGGAGTCTTTTCTCCTTTCATTTATTGTATGATGGTGAGTGAAGCATGTACAAATGGGCTAGGCCCTGTCCAACGAAAGTAGTTCTGGCTTTCCCTGCGCTGCCTTTAGGTGCATAAGTAGTATTAAGTAATTGTCCTTAAGAATGCCTTCATTGCTCTTTCAGTTGTATTTAAATCAATAAAAGATCCATATTTTAGAAGAAGCATTTTTGCACCTATTGTGGCCCACAATGCTTACATCAGGGCAACAAAAATATGCTTCTATCTGATTGGCATTTTCATAGGGATTGATAACAGTGGTGTTTACCATTTTATTTTACACTAGCAGCCCGTCCCAACGTTTTCCGGGTATGAATTGGATGGATGGATGGATGGATGGGTTTTTATATAGCGCAATATCACCGCCAGGTCTCAAAGCGCTTTGCATTAGGAACCCGTCCTGGTTTTTCCCTGTGAGATAGCCCCTACTGGGTATCCCCAAGGTGAAAGCCAGGCATCCCGCCGCGGGGGGCCGTAGTGGAGATTAAGCAAGCTATTGCCCAGAGTTGCAGAGTGTGAACCTGTGATTCGAGTAGGCACCGAAGCGAGAATTACTGAGTCCGTGGACATTTAGGGCTCAAGACCCTGCCGCGTCGGGAATTGAACCCTGGTCCCAGGTCTGATCTCAGCGTCCGGATCTGCCTCCTCTAACCAGTGAGCCACACTTCTCCACTGCTGCCGGACGAATGTCGTGCCCATTGGCCACGCCCCCAGAACACGAAATATTGCCCAATAAAAATGACCATAACAAATGCCTAAATCCTAATATGTGAGCGCCCTCCATAGAACATCTGGCGGGAGGTGTGCCTAAAAGTGTATCTCGGGGCTGGCCATCAATGAGAGAGACCTGTGCATTTTTCAAATGGGTGGTGAAACAATATGAGTATGTTGCTGGAGATGTGGCCCGCCGTGCCAGCAATGTTATGTTATGTTATGTTATTTGTGTCTTTTATAGCGCTCGGCTACTCAGAGAGTGTCCCAGGCGCTTTATTGACACCCTAAAAAAGACAAACACAACACATAAATTAAAAAAACAAAAAACGGGATCAACGGAAAAAAGGAATCTAGGAGGCAAGGAGCCAAGTTTTCAGGCTCTTCCTAAAAGCCAGCAAGTTTGAGGTGCTGCGCAGTGTCAAAGGCAAAGAGTTCCAAAGCTGTGGAGCCCGAGACATGAAGGAACGACCTCCAATACGGGCCCTCCTCACGCGAGGAACAGTAGCAAGAAACATCGACTCTGATCTCAGAGATCGTGACGGATGATAAAAGACAAGCCTCCTTTGAAAATACTTAGCCCCTGCAGCATACAGGGCCTTGTGTGCCAGAGTTAGAATTTTAAAAACGATCCGCTTCCTGATAGGCAGCCAATGGAGGGACTGCAGCAAGCCAGAAACTCTGACTCGCCTATGCAGGCCAAAAATGGCCCGCGCTGCCGTATTCTGGACCACCTGCATCCGTTGCAGGAGATATTCCGGCAGGCCAAGATATAGGGCATTAGAATAGTCCAGTCTTGAACCAATCAAGGCCTGTACCGTAGTCCTCCTGTGGTCCTCAGATAGCAAAGGAAGAAACTTCCGAAGCATACGGAGGAGACCAAAGCAGGTGCCAATGAGGGCAAGGACCTGAGATCTTAAGGTCAGGCCGTTGTCAATTTTGACCCCCAAATTCTTAGCCAGCTGAGACGAAAGCACCGGAGGAGACATGTCAGCAGGCCACCATACCTGCCAGTCCGGATCGGATTGACCCCCGAAGAAGAGTACCTCCGACTTATCTGAGTTGCACTTGAGGCTGTTCAGTTGGAGCCATTGAAAAACAGCCCCAAGGCACTCCCGGATACTCTCTCCATAAAAAATCCTCTCCTTTCCGACAGGTAAAGAGCAACTGGGTGTCGTCGGCGTAGGATACGATCTGGGCCCCGAAAGACTCAGCCAATGTACTTACCGGGCGAGGGATAGGCCCTTTCTTGCTATTTCCGTGGAGGCGGGCCTTGTTTCCGGGTGTGCGTCGCGCGAGGCCTGTGCACAACAGAAGTAATAAATCTCCAGTGTGCGCTCCAGGCGTGTGTCACGCCCCCAGTACACGCCCACAGCACAACGCAGACACGCCCACAAGGGACTACTTTGCTGGCACGGTTCTTTTACCTTTTAAATGTATATGGTGGGCGTCTGCATAGCCTATGACCTTCTGTTGCAACTGCCCTTTCCAACGCTGTATTGGGTGTTGTGATTGGTGCTGTGGTTACTGAGATTACCCGCCTCAAAGGTTTGGGCTCTCTCTTTATAATATTAGTATGGATATATTATTGAACGTGGCACAAAGCTCCTCAACTGTGTATCTCATAAAGCTGATTCTATGTAGTATCCTTGTTCTAATGAGGTTCATGCTATGCTAGTGGAATTCTCTCTGAATGATGTAATATGGAATGTTGGGAGTGAGAGGCCACAGATGAGAAGAGCTGAGCAGTATGCTGGCTGCTCCTGGTGGGGCTGAACTACTGGAATTGTAACTACTACAGTAAATACTCCCGAAACACTACAAACAGCCTGGAGTCAGTTACTACTTTTTTATGGCGACAAAGTGTTTTTCCTGTCTCAATTCTACAGCGTCTGTTTCAGCTGCCAACGTGCTGCATCGCAACTTGCTTGTCCTCCCACTACTGAGCATCCTACTTGTGTACTTTTCTCCTTCTACTAAGGACCCTGCTTTCACTTGCTGTCATTTGGACAACTGTTTCTGTCAAACATTATCCCGAACAACAAGCTTTTCATTGGCACTACAGATCGTGCACTTTCTACAGCGTGGACAGTGTCACCGGGAAAAACCCTAGTCTGCCGGTCTCTGTGTGGTGTGTAGTCCTGGGAGTAGTGGGACTGCAGGTTATCTTGCCCATTTCCCCAATGTGACTGTTAGAGAGACTTGTTGTGTTGTGTGTGGCATTTTGGTGAGCCGGTGAACTTGTTTGGTGCAACATTGATGAAGACTCTGCCTCAACCGGTGATCAGGGGCGTTTTTTTTTGGGTTACTTCTGGGGTTGGCGCTGTGACTTGGCCATTGAATCACTGCCGTCCAGAAATCAGTATAAGGAACTATTACTAAATTAGGAGTACAAGAATTGCAAGAACAATGTTTTCTCTAAGCACATTTCACCAGGAAAAAAACTGGTGAAATGAGCATGGGTACGAATGCCGAAAATGAAGGGCAAACATGAGAATCTGTGCAGAAACATAGATTTCCCTTGTTTTTCCCCCTACTTCTCCAGGAAAAAACAATTGTGAAATGATACCTCACCCAGAAATGACTGCACCCAATCACACAGATATTTTGGTGCTTTTCGGTTGTTCCTCAATTTTATTATAAACTACAATTAAGTTTTCCATTTTACGGATGGTTTAAGTGACATTTGGGTGGTAAACTAATAGATTCATTAAATGTGTTAAAGATCCTTCGAAATGGTAGCTTACTATTCAACAAAACAACCCCAGCAATGGATAGGAAGGACAGAGCTGGAGAAACAGAAGGCATTGTGCAACTTGTGTGGTTCTGTGCTAAAAAGTGCCTTTCCATCCCCTAATGTAGTGTCTTGTGAGTTATAGATGAAGGGACCCGTTTGGTTCTGGATAGGCTCTGTAGAACAGTGACATAAGTGTTTGGGGTCAATTACAATGTCATTCGGAAACTCTTCTGACCGAGTCGGTTTCGGAAACCTTTCCAACTGAATCGGGTTCTGCGAGTCCGACCAACTGATTACGATGCTTCTGGACATCGTTCGGTTGGACTCGCATTGACTTCAATGGGAGCCTGCATTCCAAACGAGAACCCAGGCTCCCATTGACAAAAGGGGAGATTAGGGGAAACCTTACACCCTGTGGCGGGCACCCCATAGTGCCTGCGACACTGTGCATTCATGGAAAGAGGGTACCCTTAGCTACCCCACAGTTCTGATTAGGAGGGCCCCGTGGAAAGGAGGCCTGCTACAGGCCCCCAAAGTCAGATCCCGACAGCCGATCCATGTCGGAACAACTGATTCGGAAAGGCTGTCCAAATCTGATATCCTAAGTGCCTCACCTGGAAACGCAGTCCGTATACTGCTACGATTCGGGTCCGACTGACTCAGTTACTCTGTAGGCCTTTCAGAACCAAGTCGGAAAGTCCAAACGATTTCCAGCTATCATAATCGGCAAATAGGAAAAGTGTCCGAGACGGTCGGAAAGGCGGGCTCCGAATCGGATTCAGACAAATCGAATGCCGTTCTGAGCCTTTCCAAACAACATCATAATTGACCCCTTAGTGTGTAGTTGATGGAATTCATGATCTAGAATGTTCAGTTAACAGTTACACACTGAGGAATAAAGATGTGTGATACCAAGCTCTGTCTGTAGTGTAACCATTTACATGCACCAAGGCTGGGGAGGACGCTACAATTGGCAACGAGATAGGAGATACATAACCCCAAGAACCAATAGTGCTCTCCCAGAGATTTTGCCATGGTCCAGCAAACTGCTTGTGCATGCCACACACACCTCATTTGAACTGAAGATCTAGGGTTGGCATATGTGGAGTAAAGTGCCACTCCAGCCAGTGTAAAGGATTTGAAGAAGATGAAGGCCTTACAGAGAAATTTGTGGATTATCAACCCAGCTCATAGCCATAAGTCATACGGAACGATAATGCTAAAGGTAGTGACAAACAGGTAGAAAAAAATGCTAAAGGCAGCGACAACCAGCTACAGAGAAGCGCTAAAGGCAGCAATTACAGGGTGCAAGGAAAGCCTGAAGAGAAATAGCCAGGTACAGGGAAATGCTAAAGGCAGTAGAAACCAGGCACAATGCAAAAGATTGAAAATGGTGATGAACACATGCAAGAGACAAAATGAGTACTTACTGGAAAAGATTAAGAAGGCTCTGCACATCCTGTGTGTGGGCCAGATGATCTGCATTAAAGTACTGAGCCAGTACTTCCAGAAGGTACAAAATTAGGTGACCATGCAGCACTGCCTGGACTGCACATACTCTCAACAGCAGTAAGTTCTACAACTCGTTAGAATGCCACCTTTTTCCTCAAACCACTAATTCTCTTCAATACCACCAAAAAGTGGAATATTGGAGCCAGATGGACTGCTTGGATTGAAACTTTCAATGAATTCATTGATGCACTGGAATAAGCAGATAGCAAAAAGGTCATCAAACATCTCAAGAATCTTGCAGATGAAGGAGTAAAGGAAGTAATTAAGAAAATACCACATGCTGATGAAATCTCTTACCATCAAATCAAAGAGGCGCTAAATATCAAGTTCAATCCAATGCTGAATGTTGATACGAAAGTTAACGTTTCAACCAGAAAAAGGCAGAAATCTGGAGAAATGATTGACAAATACGTTGAAAGACTTGATACGCTCATCAAACATTGTAATTTCAATGAATTCAATGATGAAGAGCCATACTTCCCAGAGTCATAGACAGTTGCCTTTCCGGTTCATTCACATGATGAATCCTGGAAGAAATGCTCAGTTTAGAGGGAGTGCTCATGACGCAAGAGCTGAGGAACTTGCAGAATGACAAGCTGCCAACTTGGGTGTTAGGGGAGCTGAGAGTGAGTCAACCTTGAATGTGAAAAGTACGCAGAGACACAAGGTTGAAGGGAACAAAGTGATGTCTCCAAAGAAAAAGAAACCATGCTTCAGATGTGGACTTTCTTTTCCACATTAAAGTAAATGTCCCACCATTGGACAAGTATGCAAGTGCTGCAGGAATGAGAACCATTTTGTAACGGTTTCCAAAGCGAAGGAACAACTAAGTGCCTCATGTCGAGAAAACAAAATGGACGGCAGCATGTCCCAGAATTGATGTTCTACTCACGTTCACAAGGCCAAGCTGCCACCTCAGTTGAGGCAAATGAAAACTAAATAAGGTCAATCGTTGTCTAAATCTTCATCCAAACGTTCTCCATCGTCATTGTCAAGCGACAGTGAAGAAGATGGATGTGTGATGTTGATGTCAATTAAAGACAAATGTGTGTATGTCAAATTGACCGCAGGTGAGGAAAAATGCAAGTCGGAGACGCATCGATAAGTCAAGTCACAATATTCATTTTGACATTGTCCTAAAATCACACTAAAGGTGAATGGTTGTTCCATACCTTTTATAATGGACAGTAATGCATAAATGAACATAATTCAACTCATAGAGATATGCTCTATTTATGTGGGGGTTTGTGTGTTAGAAATAAGGGGTAGTGATCCTTTAAAATGACAAGAACCCACACTCACCCAAGGGTGACATGCTTCATCACTGGTCTCCCTGCTCACATCGGAGCCGCATGGTCCCGGATGTGGACTACAATTCTCCACCTAGTGCAGTGGGTGGAGAGGAGCTGAGGTGTTTTGAATGGGAGATGCCACTCAGCCATGTAAGTGAGTGAGGGGCAGAGTAAGTAAATGGTTAAAACTATCTCAAGGGCTCAATATCTTTATTCAGTAGTGTCCTTGGATAGGGTTAAAAAATGAGAGGACTGGGGGTTCAGAGCAAATATACCCCCTTGGTGGGCAACATGTTTCTACCTTTGCTAGACTCCAAACGGAGTTCTTAGGCATTCTTCAGGACTAGACTTCAGTACAAGTCACTCTGTGAACAACAACAACAATTTTAATTAAGATGGCTATACTGGCCGTGATGGAGTGCGGTCACCAGAACAGTGGGTAATTAATACACCAACTCCATCTGAAAGAAAGGGAGAGAAATTAAATAGAAAACGCGTAAATAACCATTTTGCGCAAGGGCTATCCCGAGGCACATTCACAATCTCCCCCATTATCATTACAAGGTGTATTGTAAGCCAAAAAAGGGGGGAAGACCAAGGTTACCTGGTTCAGGAGATACACTTAATCTCTCTACAACCACATGGTGCCCGTGGCCAGTTCGGCCAATGAAACTGAAAGGAAAATTAAGAAACAATGGCAGTGATATGGGAGTGACGTTCAGGTTCAACTAGTGTTTGGTGCAAGGTACATCGAAAAAGTAGCCTCATTAGCAAAAGCTTTCTGAACATCATACTGACAGACCGAGGAGCAAGGAAAAGGGGCTCATCAAGCTTACAAGAAGGTAAGTGTACATGACACTACAACCCCTTCCATTGTATGTGTACTCCGATTTATTCTTACATCATGCGATTAAAGTATAGCCTGTGATACAGTTTTGTCTCTAAGGGGTTCACGGTCATCATCCCTCATGTGCCTCCCAAGACCCTATGAGAAAAAGAATAAAATATAGTGGAGGCAAATATCCCAGCCCAAGTTAGGCCAAGTTAGGCGACTCTGAACAAAATCAGGATACACAATGCCATCTGTAAAAAGCCAGCCCAGAGGTGGGCAGGCGGAGGTTGCTATACCTCATTGTGTAAAATTGGGCTCCAAATGGGGAACCATACCGAAGGGTGCGAGAACCCTCCTACTGCATTGGTACATCAAAGCAAGGAGCAAGTGGAAGCCAAATTCGATAAGCAACCCACCACATGCAAAATTTGGCTATAGAGGGTAGCGGTACCGGAGTAAGAGAGTTCCCTCTTGCTGAGATAGTCGGTGAAAGCAAAGCATGAGTGGAACCAAGTGTTAATAAAAAACAGAAAATGCCCTCAATGTGATCGTGCAGTCCAATTTAGTCTGCAAACAGAGGGAGAGAGCGTGCAGAACTTACCACAGTCCTCAGCCGAGTGAAAGTGTAAAGCAGGGTCCTGGCGAGAGGAAGAAGTCACAGGAAGTGTTCTTTTATTAAGCGAAAACAAAAACTAACGGACGTGACAGTGTGTGACAAATTTCAACATAAATGCTCATCATGAAATAGTGAGTCAGTTTCCATTGTTGTTTCATGGATTACGAGAATTTAAGACAATGAAAGTGAAACTGCATTTTAATAAGTACATTGATCCTGTTGCTCAGCAACATAGTCGAATTGCATTTCATTTACAGTTAGCTTTTGAAAAAGAGCTTGAGACATTACTAAAACATGATATTATTGAGCGATCTACTGGTCTGACACCATGAGTTTTGCCCATAGTGGTAGGGCCTAAAAATGACAGTGAAGGAGCTGTACACATCTGTGTTGATATGCGTCAACTTAACAAGGTAATTGAAAGAGAACAATTGCCACAGATTGCAGATATGATCACACAGCTGAATGATGTCAAAGTCTTTTCTTGCCTTGACCTGAACAAAGGGTATCATCAATTGGAACTAGAAGGTACTACCTTTTCTACCCATATTGGTTTGTTCAGATGAAAAAAGTTAAGTTTCTGCATGTCATCAGCTGCAAAACTGTTTCAAGATGTTATACGCTGAATAATAGAATTTCCACCAACCCACCAGAGAACTCTGTTCAAGATCCGTCTCCCTAGAAGCTACCCAAGGCATCCGCCGGGAAAACAGCAGAGGTCTCTCATTCTCCCACCTGAAGGCTAAGACCTGGGACACCCCCCTGGACCTCAGAGCCTCACCTTCAATCCAGCAATTCAGGAAGAATCTCAAGACCTGGTTGTTCTTTCAATAGCAATATGGAGAGCAATCCTGAAGCTTGATCCCACAGCACCTTAAGACACACACAGGTGAAGCAGCAGCGACTTACAAATCCTGATTGATTCAATACAGCCTATCAAGAATGCTTTCAATTACAGTAATGATATATTGGTCTTTTGGGGCCACACAAAAGGAACATGATAAAGCTCTTAGACAAGTGTGCCGTTCACTTGCTGATGCAGGTCTCTTTTTTAATGCAGAGACGTGTGAGTTTCACATAACAAAACTCAAGTTCCCTGCCAATATTTTCTCTGACGGGGGAATGACTTCAGATCCAGCTAAAGTACAGGCTTTGCCAGCCACCTGTCACGCACAAGATGTTACCATGTTATCCACTTTTCTAGGCATGACCAGCTACTGTTCTAGGTACGTCCGTGATTGTGATAGAGTAAGTTCTCCATTAAAAGACTTCACAAAACAAAATGCTTCATTTCAATGGTCGCATGAAAGTGAACAAAGCTTCAGGAAAATCACGCATGCAATTGAGAACATCACTGAAATGTCCTACTTTGATCCAAGGCTACATACAGAAGTTATTGTTGATGCAAGTTCAGCAGGGTTGGGTGCGTTTCTTGCCCAACACAATGGACATCCAAATGCTTGAAGGCATATAGTGGCTTATGCTAGCAGAAGTTTGTCACAACCTGAACGTTCCTATTCACAACTTGAAAAAGAAAGCATAGCTGTGGTGTGGGCTTGTGAACATTTTCATGTGTTTCTATATGGAAAGCATTTTACTCTTGTCACAAATCATCAAGCATTGCTTACCAACTTTGGCAATCCCAAAGCCAAGATGTCCCCTCATATTACGACGTGGGGGTTGCAGCTGCAGGAATATGACTACACTATTGTGCACTGAACAGGGAAAGACCAAAACTTTGCTAACTACTTTTCACAGGGCCAGTATAGTGTCATAGTACCACTTCCAAAGCGGATGAAGCCTACATTAACTTCATCATAAAGTCCAGTACATTTGCTGCAATATCAATTCAACAAATCATTGCTGCCACAAGCACAGACAGTGATATGCTTATACTCAAAGACATTATTACACATCAATCCTGGAAACAGCACATTTGACCTCGTACAATCGCCACTGAATACCAGAAATACAAAATGTGAAAGATGAGCTTTCAGTTACCCAAGAAGGTATTGTCTTATGAGAGTCATCATACTGGAGAATCTGAGACAGCAAATCATTGAAGTGGCACATGAAGGACATAATGAAGCTGTTGCCACTAAGGGAGCTCGCCAAGACCGAGTTTGGTTTCCTCATCTTGATGAAAGAGTTGAAAGGAAGTTAAAGACCGGTCATTTGTGGAACTGTTTATCTCCCAAAACAACCCAGCATCTGTTGAACATGTCTGATCTTCCAAAGCATGTGTGGAGAGAGAAGCGCTGCTGACTTCTTTGGACCCATTGACAATGGACATCATCTAATTGTAGTCATTGATGAGTATTCTTGGTAGAAGACCTCTCGTCGATCCCTCAGGTAAGGTAAACAAGAGGCTTGATTGTATTTTTGAAATGTGGTTTGTTCCTTTATTCTTGAAGTCTGACAATGGGCCACCCTTCAACAGTCGAGAATTCAAAGACTTTTGCATTCATCCGAATGTCAAGCATCAGAAAAGCACACCTCTTTGGCCATATGTACCCTAAGAAAGACTATTTAGCGTGCTGGACTGGAAAAGCTTAAACTCAGGCGTGCAACCCTGATGTTTCGAAGAGCCATGAAGATCAAGCTGCTACAATGGACCACAAAAAGTGTGAATCATGATGATGAACTTCGTCAAACAGATTAATGTCACAAATACAAAATAATGGCCTTCTGCTGTATCTCTCTAGCCTCACATGAGAAGACCTGGGTGCTTGGTTCAAGCACCAACATTACTTATTGAAGAGATATGTTTTTTTTCACTTTTTATTTAACAAAGTGGGAGATGTAGTGCCTTGTGAGTTAGAGATGACCGGAACCTTTTGGTTCCTGATGGACTCTTGTAGAACAGTGACATAAGTGTTTTGGAGTGGTTGATAGAATTCATGAGGTAGAATGTTCAGTTAACTGTTACACACAGAGGAATAAAGACGTGTAATACCTAGTTGTGATTGTGATTGTGATTGTGATTGTGTTCTTATATAGCGCACTACCACTCCAAGGAGTATCTTGGCGCTGCGATTCCAAGATGGTTAATAGAAATGAGAGGTAATGATGATTTAGTGAGCGTGCAGGGTGATGATTATACCAATGCTTTGTAGTCTGATTCTGAAAGGGAATAGATCCAGGTTTTTAGGTTTTTCCTGAAACTAAGTTCTGTTGTGTTATGGCGTAGAGACAAGGGGAGGTTGTTCCAGGCCTTTGCTCCGATGACAGCAAGAGATTTTCCTCCTTTGGTCGTTAACCTGAATCTGGGGATTTGAAGCTGGTTAGTGGTAGATGACCTGAGGGTTCGTTTCGGCTGATATGCTTTAAAGTACTTCCTCAAGTACAGCGGGCCTTGGTTGTGGTAGGCTCTGTAGGTGATGGTGAGTACCTTAAAGAGGATGCGTTTATGCACCGGGAGCCAGTGCAGTGCATCTAGTGCTGCCGATGCTGAGGACCTTCTGGGTAGTTTCAGTACAAGCCTGGCTGCTGCGTGCTGGACCATTTGCAGTCTGTGCAGGGCCGATTTATTCAGCCCTGCATACAGACTGTTGCAATAGTCCAGTCTGGACGTTATAAGCGCTACAGCCACTGTCCGCCTAGCACTTAGGGGAAGGAAATCAAAGAATTTCCTGAGGCTTTTGATGGTTCTGAAACAGGTCCCCGCTACTTATTTGGCTTGTAAACTGAAAGAGAGGGTATTGTCGAACTTAATGCCCAGGTTTCGAACAGAATTAGTTGTCTTGGGGGGGGCTTCCACCATTTCCGGCCACCAGTCCTTTGGGGAGAAACAGTTATTGAGGCCAAAAGGAACAATCTCAGTTTTGGCTGAGTTACATTTTAGATGATTTTGGGTCATCCACTTAAAGGTTGCTGTTAAGCACTCTTTCAGAGTTTGTTCAGCGTCAGTTTGATTTTTGTCAAGGGTCAACACGAGTTGGGTGTCATCAGCGTAGGCAATAGTACTGATGTTAAAGGTGGAGATAAGTTCCAGTAAGGGTACCATATAAAGGTTAAAAAGGGTAGGGCTCAGGCTTGAGCCCTGCGGCACCCCAGATGTCAGGAGCTTCTCCTCAGAACGGAAATTGCCTAGCATGACAACCTGTCGTCTCTGCTCCAGATAGTTCTTGAGCCATTTGAACACGGTTCCTGCTATGCCAGCTTTGGTCAGGCGGTGTAACAGGATAGCATGTGACACCGTGTCGAAAGCCGCAGAGAGGTCCAATAGGATCAGGACAGCCATTTTTCCCTGATCTAAGGCAGCACGAATGGTTTCTGCTGATGATAGTAGCGCTGACTCAGTGGAGTGATGAGCCCTGAAACCAGCTTGGCACGGATGTAATAAGTTGTTGTTTTCTATGTGGGCCATCAGTTGTTTGTTAACAAGGGATTCGGTGACTTTGCATATTGCGGGGAGGAGGGAGATGGGGCGCAGGTTAGACAGTGTCGTAGGGTCAGGTATTACTTTTTTCTGTAGTGGTCTGACTGCGGCCAGTTCCATCTCTGGAGTAATCATTTACATGCACAGTCTGGGGAGGATGCTACACCTAAGATATTAATATTTAAGGTTTTATGACACACTTGGAATGAAAAAGTATATTTACAGAAGTGAAAAGGTAGGCACCATCATGATCAAATTGGTCCTCATTTTCTTTTGTATAGTTTTTTTCTTAGATTTTGAAACTTATTGATTGTCTTATTAACATGCATCACGTTTTTCCTTAATTTTTAATGTTTTTTTATTTCTTAATTAAGATTTGGCAAACATGTCTTACTTCCATGAACTGGGAATTGTAAAATATGTAAAAAAAACTGAAAAGTCAGTGAACTTTGTGCACATCGGTCTATTTGAAATGTGTTTGCAAGTGTGTAAAGAGTTGCATTTCGATATCTAACATGGCTGTCTTGATATGGTTGTGAATTGAGATTTTTGTGGGGGCATCCAATTAATCAAATGTCAACAACTAACTTCCAGCAGGCCTTTTCATTTGAGCACTTCTTGAAAGAGAATTAAGGAGTAAGAGAATGGAAAATAATGCAAAATATTTTGGAAGTCACAAAAAACCTTTTGGAGTGTGATTTACGATTTGTTTTTCAGTAGCTTGCCACGCAACAAACACAACGTTGACTGAAAGATCTGTATATCATTTCTGGTCATAGGCTTTTATCATCATAACAAATATTGGGGTAAATTTGTTTTGTTTTTAGTAATAAACAATTATAACGTGTCAAAAAAGTAATTTTTTTATTGCCCCGCCTCCCACAAATGGTTATGAATAGTGAAATTGCACACACACACAATTCTATACCACTTTTGAACTTTAACAATTTAACAATACTATAACACTTTTGAACTGTAGTTTATCTCTTAGCAACTGGTGAAGTGAGATTGAATGAATCTTTCTTCCTTTGGATAGGTCCAGCTGTCCTCTGTCTGAGAATCAAAGACTGCCATCAATAGAGTTCAGACAAAATAAATATTTCTTGTGAAGTGAGCCATTGTCAGTGAGATGGTGCACCCAAGATAAAAAAAATAACAGGATGCTGCTCTGGCCCATACTCTGAAAGTGTGCAGGCACTGTTAAATGTGGCCTGGAGTAGGAACACTGTATTGGGGCACAAGTGAAAAGATCCATTGGGATCTACCTAGAACCCGGTTCTGGCTCAAGAATACCTCTCATTTTATTCTAGGATTATCTCTACAGATTGTAACTGTTTATTATTTTTGTCAATGGGGGTTATTCACTTCTTTTAAATGATGTATATTTCCACAATATTGATTGTGCCTCATGTTGGTATAATTTACTATAGTATAAACGTTTACCCAATGTGCTGCACAGTAATTAATTAGGGGGTGCAAAGTAACTTTTTGGAATGATTACAAAGCACATGAAATATAGAAAACAGGAATACTAGTTGGATCTTAATACTTATGTTACAATGTTGAGAGTGTGTGCAGGTGCCTCGAATGGTATAATGAGATGTTGGAAATTATGATTTAAAGAGGAGGAGAGTCGGCGGCAGTGGTGGCACCATCCAGAGCAGGTCCTTCTGTAAATTTGTTCTTAATAAACAAGAAGAAATTACCCACTGTGTCTGGAGACTTCTTTTCAGTAGCGACGAGTCACACAGCAGGTCCTTTGCAAGCATTCATGAGCCGGCCAGCCTTACTGTCTCAGGACGACTGCCTGTTGTTCCCTCATGTTTTCTTTTGGACAGTCCTTCAAGGTATTTTCTCCAGGACACCTCCTTATAGCATCTATTCTGTGATCGCCATATACATAACCTAACGTGCCAGGTACTCCCTAGCTTCACCTTCTTCTGTCCGCGGTCTCTGTTACTGTGCATTTCTCTGTGGAAAATAGTGTTGCTATGGTATTGGAGATGTGCGGTGCAATGTTGATTTAGGGCAACATGCAAGATCTACGTGAGGTGACATGTACCTCATAACATTTGCCTTGACGCCTTTGGATCATTGAAAGTCAGCTGTCATCACTCTTGTGCACAACGTGCCTCGATTTTGAATTGGGTAAATTGCATATCAGGGGATGCACACACCGTAAACGCTACACAGTTGGCAAAGTCTTCTCTCTGACAGTTGCACAACTTGTGTATTGGTGATAAGCACTCCCCAAATGTTATATTCCTATGGGTGTGCCTTCATTTTCATTTAGGCAAATCGTGCATCAGGTGAAGCACATACATTAAACTCTAAATTATACGTCAAATCCTTTCAACGTGCTCCTGACGTTGCAGTATGTCAATGATACCCTCATCATAGGGCTACGCAAGTGTGGTAAATAAATAAATAATACCTCTCTTTTTGACTAGACATATATCATAACAGATAGCTCAATAAATAAGAGTCAAGATTCGAGGTAGTAGGAGTTTTGCAGGTTTAATACAGCATAAGGACAGGAACAGGACAACCTGCATAGGAATAGGATGACAGGGCCCAGCAGCTGCTGGGGCTGGATCTGGGATGAGCGCGCTGACTTTTAATAACAATACATGAGCATATATACATAACGCAAACACATAGCATTACATTGCAGTAGGCGTAGCAGTGGGTGGAGCAGAAGGCGTGACGCGTAGCAGTCGCGAAAGATAAAGGTGAAAGTGGGTGTAACAGGGCGTATACATAGACATGTGATGCAAACGTAACAGAATATGTCATGAATGGGGCGGAAACCATGGAGGGGGCTACCTAAGGAGCCGGGACCTCTAACCTGATGGTGCGCGCAAACTAGCAATGACGTATCACTAGGAGAAGCTGGGGGCTATGAACTCTGTGCTAGGAGCAGAGACTGAAGTCTGGAGAGTCAGGGCGACATGTACCTAAGCAGTATCTAGTATCTGATGTTTTGAGAACATGTTGATATAAACTAGAAGTTAGGAGGGGAAAGGCTAACTTGATTCTAAGACTGGACCATGCATTATTCTACATGTAGTGCGTGATGAAGAATATTAAATGACCATTAAATGCAGTATTTCTCTAACGTGGAGACGTGAAGGCTAGACAATGACGGAAACTATTGATGAGGTTCAGTAGCTTAGGAATGCAGAAAAGGAGGACTGAACTGATAACTGGAACTATAACATACTTTTGGCAGACTCAGAGGCTGAGCCAGGCTGGGCCGGGCACTGCGAGGCAGGAAGTAAGTGAAGGGTCGAGGATACAGGTGGGGGCTGTATCGCTCCTCAGCGAGGCTTCAGGAGACAGGAGCTGAATCTGGTGTCCAGGCCTTTTTGAGGCCTAGAAACGGGGACTTTATAATAGAATAACGTGCACACTGAGAAACGTGGCAACGTAGCTTTACATAGGCCTGATATACGTAGTATTCACGAGGACTGGAAACTGGCATACTAGAGGTGGACACAACTGTAATTGCGTCTTTAATCGGACATGGGGAATGCATATGCATATTTAATCATGCACACATAACATATGATGGATGACACGTAGGGACACAGAACATGGCAAAATTTACTTTTCCACATTCCCTCCTTGTCACTACGTTTCCATCAGGAAACATCAATTTTCATGATACCGTCTATCATTTCATACAGTATCATTTGCTCGTCTCGAATTTTCTTGGAACGGGATTTAGAACGGGGCTTGGGACTAGGAATACAAGAGGTAGCACAAATGCCGCAAATCGCAGGGCCACATTGTATACAGAGGCAGCAGCTGAATATGATCGCTACTGCAATACCTAGAAAGGACAATATTTTCCATCCCCATGCGGAAATTATATTCCAGAACCAACCGGACCATGTCCAGGTGCCTGGGTCTTGGTGTAACAGATGGGCAATTTTATGGAGTCTGGTTATAGCTGAATAAACAGACGGCGCGTTATTTGGAATGAAAATGCAGCAACTAGATCCGATGACTCTACAGGCCCCGCCCCTATCGGCCAGTATGACGTCAAGGACGAGACGATTCTGTAAAACGACAAATCTCATGGCAGATTGCTCTTCAGTTAAGTTACCTAGAGCAGAGGCAGTCTCATTTACTACAGCTTCAAGGGTTCTGGTTAACCTACGGATCAGTTTACTATTCTGGATAGGTCCTATAAAGAAAAAGAAACCTCTGTTGAAATCTGTATACTGTTCTAGAGCAGTTTCAGTATAATCGACAATTGGGGGCTCCCTTCTATGTCTAATGTGTACTAGATGTGTATTTCTATGATAATCAGGTGGGGCTAGGAAAACTGGTGGCAGTAGGAAGGCAATGTAACAGGTTCCCTCCCAATCGAGGGGCAAACGAACATATGCAGTTTGACCACAAATAAAATAAGAATGACGTGAAGCTTTGAAAATAGATTTCCCACTGTCACTATACTTGACAATAGTAGTACATTCACTGTGTCCTACATGTACAGAACCATAATTTCGGACACATAATTCGCCTTTGACTGGTAGTACTGAAATAGCAGGTAAGTCTGGAGTAGTATCAGACTGAACATTCAAGACCATGAAATTCGAAGAATAATTACCTAAATTATACACTTCATTTTCTAGATCTAACCCGGTTCTGTGGGGAAGACCTTGCTTGTCTGGAAAACATGTACTGTTAAGAAAAGACATATCTGTTGAGGATGACGTTAACGTGGACCATGCTCCACACGAACCATTATGTGAAAATGGATAAGGAAAAAGTGGCAGGACTCCCTTCGGTGTCTGGAAAGGGGGGAGTCGACCACACACCCAACAATTAGTGGCATTGCTGGTCTGGTGTGAGTAATGTAACATGCGGATAAATGAGTTATTTCGCATAGCGAGGCGGTAAGAGAGTTCATGAGGAGGCAGATCACTAAACGTGTGCTCTACTGTAGCATTAGCAGACTTATTTACATGAAGAACTGGGAAATACAAGAAAAATGCATAACTGGTACAGGAAATCATAAGGCTGAGAAACAATATGAAACATAGAAAAACGATACATCGGATTGAGTTTTGACTAACTCTCTCACTATGGGGGTCTATTTTATACATGTCAGAAACAGTCTAACCGTTTCACCTAGGGGAGGACTTAGACAATCAAACTGACTGACTTATTTTACTAGACCGGAGTTTTAGCTTATACTCCTGTTGCGGAGTTTTCTCTAACAGGGGAGGGGTTGTAGCAATGTCTTTTGCGGGACAGTCCTTGAGAACAATGTTTTGGCAATCCTTCAAATCCTGGGAAATGTTCTTTAAGACGGGTTTCAGTCCATTAAAAAGTTTAACATGAGAAAGGTGGTGCGTCCTTCCAACTTCACGGCTGTACGGGTGGTGAGGAGGAGCTGTCGGGGCTCTTTCCAACGAGGCTCCAGCGGACTTGATCTGTCAAAGTTGCGGACCATCACCATGGATCCTGGAACGATTTCGTGCGGTGCCACCTCGGTATTGTCTGGAAATGCGGCGGCAACCTGTGAACGACATGAGTTGAGGGCAGACATCAAGGAAGCTAGGTAATCTGTCAGCATATTACTTGAAACATCGGTAATACTTCGGGGTCTAGGAGTACCCCACATATTTGGGGGGCGGCCGAAAACGACCTCATACGGGGACAGACCTGATCTGGAATGTGCGACCATGCGCATATAAAACAAAGCAACTGGCAGAGCTACTAGCCAGTCCACACCTTTCTCTTTACACACCTTGGCAATTCGGATTTTCAGAGTCTGGTTATGTCTCTCTACGAGACCGGCTGCTTCAGGATGGCGTACACAATGAAACTTCCACTGGTACCCTAATAACAGGGAGACGTGCTTCATGAGTTCAGATGAGAATGGCTGGCCGTTGTCAGAATATACGACTCTAGGGAGTCCATAACGAGGGAAGAACTCACGAACCAACTGCTTGGCAGTGGTCGCGGCTGTGTAATCTGGGACTGGATATGCTTCTGTCCACCTGGACAAAGCGCATACAACTACAAGGACATACTTGAAACCTCGACATCGCTCCATCTGAATATAATCCATCTGGAGGACTTCAAAAGGGTGGTCAGGAGGCTGGAATCCACCTTGTTCCACCGGGACACTTTTACCTGGATTAAACTGACAACATATCATACAGGTACGGACTTTCTGCTTGGCTGCAGCTCGTAAATGCTTGTTAAACCAAATGTTCTGGATACTGTCTAACATGGCTTTTTCTCCTAAATGTGCTGGACTATGTGCGGTATTGATAATGACTTGAACCATAGAGTCGGGGAGAAACCATGTGGCTCTACCCTTCGTTAACCATCCTTGATCTGTCTGGACCCCTCCTTGTTCGGACCATTTCTTGATTTCTTCAGGAGTAGCATGTAACTGTATGTCTATGACATCTTGTGTAGGGTCCTTAACTGTCATACATGTAACCGGATCTGGAGTATGTGTCTGATTAACTGGAATGTCTGGAGTCTGTGCTGTAAGCTTGGCTGTGCGGTCTGCTAGATCATTACCTTGGGAAATAGTGTCAGTAACTTTCGTATGTGCTTTGCACTTCATGATAGCGATGGATGTCGGTAAATGTATGGCATCTAACAGAGCTTGAATAAGGAGACCATGCTGAATCTTGGTTCCATGAGAAGTCATGAAACCTCTCTCCTGCCAGAGCACTCCGAAGTCGTGTACAACTCCAAATGCGTAACGTGAATCTGTGTAAACATTAACTTTCAAGTTCTTGGCGTGTATACAGGCTTGTGTCAGAGCAACTAGCTCTGCTGCTTGAGCGGACAGGGTGTCAATACGGTGTGTTTCAATAACTTCAGTGTCAGTAGTCACTGCATACGCGGCGACTAGTTCTCCTGTACTTGTTCTCATACATGAACCATCCACATAAAGTGTCAGGTCGGGGTCTGGTAACGGAATATCTGTCAGATCTTGTCTTGGCTTTGTCGTAATGTTAACTACTTCCACGCAATCATGTGTGGCTGGATTTGAATTAGCTGATGGTAACAGTGTAGCAGGATTTAAAACGTTGCAGCGTCTGATTTCTATGTGTGGCTGGAACAGTGTCAATTCATAACCTGTTAAACGTGCAATTGTCAAGTGCTGAGTTTGTGTTCGGTTTAAAAGAACTTCCACGGAATGTGGAACTTGTACTGTCAAGGTATGTCCTAAGACTATGGAATCACTTTGTCTGATAGCTAGTGCTGTGGCTGCAACTGACTTGAGGCACGCAGGCAGAGCCTGGGCTACAGGATCTAATGTGCTCGAAAAATAAGCACAGGGCTTGTATTGTCCTGCTTGATCTTGTGTGAGAACAGATAATGCTGTACCTTCGCGTTCAGTAACGAAAAGTGTAAAAGGCTTACTGTAGTTCGGTGTTACTAGAACTGGAGCTTGGCATAGGGCTTTCTTTAACTCATTGAAACTAAGTGTATGTTCAGATGTCCAAGGGAGGACAGTCGATACGGCTGCCTCCTGTGTCGTTAACTGTATCAGTGGCTTGGCTAGAAATGCATACTGGGGAATCCATTGTCTGCAATAAGAAGTAAGGCCGATAAAAGCACGTACCTCCTTCTGGGTCTTGGGCTGGGGAAGACTCGCTATTAACTGGATACGGTCTGGTGTCAACTGCCTACCCCTCTTGGACAGTAAGTGTCCTAAGTAGACCACTTGCTGGACACAGAATTGAAGCTTAGAAGGGGACACCTTGTGCCCCATCTCGGCTAGGAAATACAAGACTGTAAGGGATGCTCGCTCGCAAGCACGTTCAGAACGGGCTGTGATCAGTAGATCATCGACATACTGGAGCAGGGCAGTGTCAGTTGGCATGTGAATGTTGTCTAGTTGTCTCTTGAGTGCTTGACTGTAAATACTAGGACTTTCTGTGAAACCTTGAGGAGCTCGTGTGAACATATAGCTCCTTCCATTTAAACAAAATCCGAAAAGGAACTGGCTGTCTGGATGAATAGGGACACTGAAAAATGCGTTCTTGAGGTCTATGACAGTGAAGAACGTGGCTTCGGAATCAATGGCCGTTAATAGGGAAGAGATATCTGGGACAACTGGGTACTGAGGAATAATACATTTATTAAGCTCTCGTAGGTCAATCACTAATCGATATACTGGGGGTGCATTTGGATCAGTACGTTTCATGACTGGAATGATCGGAGAATTACATACATTGGAGTCAGTTTCTACAACCACTCCTTGAGCCATGAGCTCGTCAATAATTTTGGATAAGGCTGCTACAGCCTCAGGTGGCAATCTGTACTGTCTGATTCGTGGTAACACTACACCTGGCTTGAGAGTCACACGATAGGGTGTGATTTGCATATAACCTACATCAGTTGGACCTTGCGCCCATAAGTGCTGCGGAACATTAGACAGTCTTGAATCAAAATCTCGTAATACATAGTGACCCTTGAAGTCACGTAGGAACAATCGTATTCCCTCTGGGGAACAGCATATAACTGCACCTAACTCTTTCAGTGTTTTAATGCCTAATAGATTTTCTGGACATGATTTAGTAAGTAACAGATCAGTAGTGCGGGACAATGGACCTACTTCTAGAGTAACTGGTTTTGAAATCTCATTTACGATAGGTTTTCCTGAAAATCCAAGGGAAACATTTCTTGAGCCTGAGAGCGGAGCCCCTGGAACTTCGGCGTGACTAATTGTGGTCCTACTTGCCCCTGTATCAATCAAAAACTTTCTGTCTTTCCCTAATACTTGACTGTGAACATAGGGACCTTCTTGATCTACAGGTATCTCGATGAGAGGCAAGCCTACCTCCCTCTCTAGGCTGTTTCATGAATACTGCTGGTACTCTGGATACTCAGACTGTGCATACTGGTACATCTGCGATGTAACATGCTGTGTTGCAGCGATAGGCTGCGGTGCTGTAACTGTCTGTGGTGCATTCTGTGGCTGAGGAGTCTGTGAAACTTGTTCTTGTCTAGGCGGACGTGGTCTTTCTTTAGTCTTACCAGCAGCTATGTTGTGTTTCAGAACTGCACACTCATTTATAAAATGACCTGGCTGTTTACAATAATTGCAGTTCCCTTTAACGGGAGCTGCAGGATGACTGGCTTGATTCGGACCCCTCTTCTGACTGTCTTGAGGAACAGATTGTGCAACTAGTACTTTCATTTTCGTGTCTTTCATACGTTTTCTTTCGTGTTCTTGCTCTTCTCTGATTCTATTCTGGTGGTATTGGAGCATTTGCAACATCTGGGACGGGGTATTAGCTTGCCAGGTACTTTCGACTTTCAGAACTCGATTTTTAATTGGTGGGCTTGAATTCTCGACTAATTTGGTAACAAAAAGGTGAGGGTATGACTCACTACTTGTCTTGAGGCCACTGTTGATACTAAAACATTTTTCAAATCTAGAATAAAAATCACTAATATCTTCGTCTTGTTTCTGTTTACAGGCTGAGATTGCATCCCAGTCTTCTTTTCTAGTTGTCAATAATCTGGGTAAAACTTGTATTAATAATTCCGGTAATTCTTTACATTTATCTCCAAGACCGGTACCTGGTACTCGTGCCTTGTCTTCAGCTTCTAGAACTGCCCAATCGATCTTTTTCTCTCCCACCTCCCATTCTTTTTCCTTGAGCTTTTCATACACCCCTGCGGGCAGCAGAACCTTTAACATTTTAATTATATCTGGGTACGTGTATTCTCCCATACGGAGCATGTCTTTTAATTCTCTATGGAACCCTGCTGGATCTTTGTCATGACAGGGAATTAATTTCTTCATCTCGAGGAGTTCCATCTTTGTTATTGGAGTGTATACAAACACTCGTTCTAGTTCGCCACCCGTTCCTTTAACTGGGTGGACTTCTCGTAACGGATTCTGTCTCTCCATGTAAAATGGTTTACTTTCTGGGGGTGAGACATGAACAAAATGCGGGTTCAGAAACGTTCTATATTTGTGACGCTGTTCTAGAATGACACTAATTAAATCGGTACCTAGACCTTTCCATCTATACTGGAGTAACTCGTTCAGGACATCATGTAACGGACCTGGATCAGAGTGTTGACCCTCATACAATGTAATGAGGTGCTGAATCATATACATACCCACCAGTCGTTGTTCGGCTGGGGGCATTTTCAGAAACATTTGTGCCACTATTTCGTCTGGAAAAGTGGTAGAATCAGTAATCCATCGGACTGCTGATCGGGCTAGTTCTTGTTCATGCATGGTACTTAACTCACTGTAACCGATTCGTGATTTCAGAATGTGATCGGTAGCTTGAAACACTTGTTCTAGTGAACCTTGTTCTGGTGCTGGAGAATGAAAAATAGACTTGTGTTCTAGGCGTAAATGGCGATCTGGAAATCTAGATTTTCCTACATACGCTATTCTGGCGGGATTCTCGTCCTCTACCTCTTCAGTATCAGAGTTACTTTCTTTCTCGCTTACTTGTGCTGCTTTACGTTGTTCGTGTATCTTTATTATTTCTCTACGGATTTTCTTGTACATACTCTCCACAGCACCGACGGTCTTGTGCTTACCCTCGGCTATATTATCACTCCACCTTGTCAGGATTTTCATTTCGGCCGGATCTTTAGACGGGTAATCTTGTTCTCTTATTAGACAATTGATCAGAAACTTTAATATCATGAGCTGGATCTCGGCTTTCCTTTGAGACATGGCCTCGCTAATACTTTCTGGATCATCCCCTGTACGGATGAAACGATATATTCTGTCTAGATCTTCTTTCATATTCGGTAAGGTGACTAGATACTCGGCCACCTTTCTTACGCGGAATGAATATAAAACCATATTATCCTCGCCTGGGACTGGATCATAGCCGCATTCGGCAAGGGATTTTCTTATTTCTGCTACAGTCTGATGTCTAGGCGTACGCTGTGACGCTTGTGCATGTAATTCGGCTGTCGTTAAACGCTTGTGTGGCGGCGGGGTTTGAGGAGTACCTCCCCCTGCGGCCCCTAAACTGGAGTCTAGGTCTACTGAGGCTCTTCGTCCTGGCAGAGTGGGAAATGGAAATGCAGGCTGGACTTGTATGGCGGGCTGGACCGGGGGTACCGTAACAGGTACTCCGGAGTCTGGAGAAGCGGGAAGTGCCTGATTTACAGGGACTGGCGGAGCGCGAACAGGATTTGCATATTCTGGGACTGTGTCGTCCAAATAGGACGAAATAAAAATATCAGCTGCGGTCTGTTTGTGACGTAGCTTGGTCGGAACTAACGGTGGCGGGAAATTACTGGATGCCTCTGGGGTTGCTTTTGGCAAGCCCTCGGCAAGGAGAGGATACATACCCCTATTAAGGGCATGCCTCTGTCTGTCTGACTGTTCGGCTTTGACTTGTTCACCAATCTCGATTAGTTCTTTTTCTTGTGCTCGTTCTAAGGATTCTCTACTTAATTCTGACTTTCTGATTTCCTTTTCAGTTCTTTTATGAGCTTCTTTGCGCCATAACTCGATGGCATCTTTCTGTGACTGTCTGGCTTTCTTTTTCCATAATGCTTCTTCTACTCGCATGATGCACTCGGCATCCCATGTACCCGATACGGGCCATCTATACTTTTCCTTTAACTGTTTGGTATACTCTACCCATAAATCTAGATACAATATGGCGCTTATGCCATGCTTCTGATACATAAAGTGACCTGGACTGTCCCTCGGCGGAACAGGAACTGCTTCTTCTAACAAACCTTTTCTAGTTTTTAGCTGACGTAATCTCGAAAAGAGAGACATTGTAAACTTGAATCGGAACACAATACAATACACGAGAAACAATAACAATTTGGAGAACAATTCAGGCATACCACGACATTGGAAATACATTGAACAACATCATAACATAACAGTTCGGACAGAATATTACCTGGAATACTGAAAAACAGAAACACAAGAATTTCTCGAGAACGGAACAGACTAGAGTTACTGGATGCACTGCTGAAACAGTACGGAACATACCGGTCCCATAAAGGGACGCATCAAGACCCGTATCCACCTAGGTGAACACTTCGTTTGTGAGTCTGTGTACCACCAACCCACGGACCAGAGTCAATTTAGATTGACCCTGTCTAGATACTACCCCAGTAATGGTACTCACCGGGCAGCAAGAACGGAAAGCCTCGGACTGGACTGGACTGCTACGACAACGACGGACTTCGGACTTCAGTTACGGGTGGGCCTCCGGATACCTCGGACCTTGAACTCTTGGCTTGGGCTCTGGTCGGGACTCGCCGCGTTCCTCCACCGTCTCGTTTGGATGCTGGACCGCCTCCTCCGTCTCCTCCGTGGGCCTGAGGGATACTTGAAGCAGAAATATCTGCCGGTGCACAGAAGAGTTCCGTCACGACTGCAGAGGGTCAGGGGGTCGGCGTGGCTTCACCGACGCGTGGGGAAAGGGCAAGTCCCTGTTCGGGCGCCATTATGTGGTAAATAAATAAATAATACCTCTCTTTTTGACTAGACATATATCATAACAGATAGCTCAATAAATAAGAGTCAAGATTCGAGGTAGTAGGAGTTTTGCAGGTTTAATACAGCATAAGGACAGGAACAGGACAACCTGCATAGGAATAGGATGACAGGGCCCAGCAGCTGCTGGGGCTGGATCTGGGATGAGCGCGCTGACTTTTAATAACAATACATGAGCATATATACATAACGCAAACACATAGCATTACATTGCAGTAGGCGTAGCAGTGGGTGGAGCAGAAGGCGTGACGCGTAGCAGTCGCGAAAGATAAAGGTGAAAGTGGGTGTAACAGGGCGTATACATAGACATGTGATGCAAACGTAACAGAATATGTCATGAATGGGGCGGAAACCATGGAGGGGGCTACCTAAGGAGCCGGGACCTCTAACCTGATGGTGCGCGCAAACTAGCAATGACGTATCACTAGGAGAAGCTGGGGGCTATGAACTCTGTGCTAGGAGCAGAGACTGAAGTCTGGAGAGTCAGGGCGACATGTACCTAAGCAGTATCTAGTATCTGATGTTTTGAGAACATGTTGATATAAACTAGAAGTTAGGAGGGGAAAGGCTAACTTGATTCTAAGACTGGACCATGCATTATTCTACATGTAGTGCGTGATGAAGAATATTAAATGACCATTAAATGCAGTATTTCTCTAACGTGGAGACGTGAAGGCTAGACAATGACGGAAACTATTGATGAGGTTCAGTAGCTTAGGAATGCAGAAAAGGAGGACTGAACTGATAACTGGAACTATAACATACTTTTGGCAGACTCAGAGGCTGAGCCAGGCTGGGCCGGGCACTGCGAGGCAGGAAGTAAGTGAAGGGTCGAGGATACAGGTGGGGGCTGTATCGCTCCTCAGCGAGGCTTCAGGAGACAGGAGCTGAATCTGGTGTCCAGGCCTTTTTGAGGCCTAGAAACGGGGACTTTATAATAGAATAACGTGCACACTGAGAAACGTGGCAACGTAGCTTTACATAGGCCTGATATACGTAGTATTCACGAGGACTGGAAACTGGCATACTAGAGGTGGACACAACTGTAATTGCGTCTTTAATCGGACATGGGGAATGCATATGCATATTTAATCATGCACACATAACATATGATGGATGACACGTAGGGACACAGAACATGGCAAAATTTACTTTTCCACACAAGCAACCTCAATTTTTGCTGTGGAACCTTACATTCCAAGAGTTTTGGGGTACTTTCTATTCCTCCAGGTTTATTTCTTCTGTCTGTAAAATTTTACTCATCTGTAATTGTGCATTTTGTGATTTGGTTTTTGCATTTTGTGCTCATTATTTATCTGTTTCTCCAGTCTTATTGTGTGAATTTGGTACACTACATCATGCAGCAAGCAAGAACACCTCCTTCACCATTTATACCAAGACCTACAGCCTCTTATACTGACTGGAGTAATGGAAAGAAGATTTCGAAGCATACTTTGATGCTATTGATGGGGGCTCTTTCACACAGAAGAAAATGTTTGCCATTCTCCGTCACTGTCTTGCACCTGTTGGTCAGAATTTTTTTTAAATGCATACCAAGGGAAACAGTTTTAGGAGATGGTGACAGTGGAGACATGTATGCCTCTGCCACCAAATCCATGGATGTCAGGTTTAACGCATGCACGTATGTCCTAATGGAGAGGCATAGGTTTTTCAAAAGTTTGCAAATTCCTGGAGAATCTGTTGCAAGTTTTGTAGGAGCTTTAAAGAATACAAAACGTTCAAAGAATAAATGATTATTGATCAAAATGTAGAAAAGACTTGAGTCTTGATCAAAATTTTCAAATCTTCTTGCTTTGACCACGTTTAAATTTTCAGAGAGAAGGTTCAGTGCACTGACCTTATTTGCTGTCCTGAACATTGTCGAGTTATGTTCTGAGAAGTCTAATTCTCTCTTTCTGTTCTTGCAGGAAAATCGACAACCGAGGGCGGAGTCCAGCAGAGTAGCGTGGCAGGAGGAGGGTCGCCCAGGAGACTGAAGACTGGATTCAACAAGAGACTATACGCCACTGGAGCCAAAGAAGGTACGTTTCCCAGAGAACCAGTAGAGCTTGCAACCAGGTAAGTTAGAAGACAAGCAGAGGCTATGTAGATGGATGTGGTATTTATACTACTGCACCCAAAATCTCCTGAGAAATGCAAATCTTCTGATATTTCGACACAAATTCGAGTTGCACAAGGAAACAAGGGGGCAAGAAGGAGGCCTTAACCACAAGGAACAGCTGCCATAATTGTCATGTGAGGAACCACTGGGAGTGGTGGGAAAGGCTGGGGGCACATGTAAACACAGTGTTGCAAATGAGTGGAGGAGTGCAGGGCCAGCAGGTGAACCACGGCAAATGGAATGTGGAAGGAAGGGCCACTGGGTCAACCATGACTACTGCCAGATTGGGGACAGCTGGAGTTCACTGTGCCTGAGGAACAGAGAGCGCAGGAGGTGTGAGTCATGAGAGACACTTCCCCAGGTAATGATGATGTAGTTTTGATGATCTGTAAAAACGATCAAACAGTCTTAGATGTACCTGTAAAAGCTGATGCAATGTTAGACATTCCTGCAATTAGTGTCAAAAGTCTGCTTCTCTCATTCAGATTAGCAATATTAACGTCAAAGGTTTGGCTGATGATTCAGGGCGAAACTTCACCCTGTTTGGGGAATAAATTTGGGTAGCCCAATTAAAAAATGTTTCTCTTAGGAATTCTTGTAATTGCTCTGTAGGGTGTGAGGTAAGCTCATTGATGTAATAGAGGAGTTTGATAGTCTTCTCAGTTTCAAGGGCAATATTTCCAATGCAGTTGTGTATGTAGCCAAAGATAAGTCATGTTTATTTGGTTGGTTGGGCATTATTTATATCCAAATAATCCAGAATAATTCCTTCTAAGAACGGATTATCTCTAAATGTTTTCTGTAGGCAGACTTGTTTGGGTAGGTGAACTTTCTGATGTAGTTCAAGAAAAGTTAGGATTAATGAAGATTCTTCTGCATCTCAAGGATAATGCTCTACCTATAGCTCATAGGCTTCACAGAGCAACCTTAACTAAAAAATAATTTGAATTTACTTTAACAAGGGTTAAAGGGCTGAAGGGCATATTGAAAATTCTGAGTGGTTGGCACCCATTTTGTTTAGCTCGCAAGCCCAATCGATCTCTTCAAATGTGTTTTGACTTAAGAGATCTAAATGCCAACATCTTTATCGTTCAACATCTTCTTGTCAACATAACTGAAATATTAGCTACATTGAAGATATGGGGGAGTGTTTTCACATTATTAGATATGGCCTCTACATACCATCGGATCAACTTACACCGGGACTTGAGACATCTTACACCCTTTATCACTCTGGAGGAGATGTTTCAGTTTAAATGTATGCCCTTTTGTTTGGCGTCAGCCTCTTCCATTTTTCAAAGAGTGATTAAAGGATTATTTAATGGTATTGATGGTATTGTGGCATTTCAAGATGATGTTTTGATTTATGGATCTAGTTGACATGAACATGATGGTAGAGTAAGGGATTTACTAACTATTCTGAAGAATAAGGAGTTTTCTCCGAAATCTGATTAATGCAAATTTGAGGTTGGAAGAGTAGACTACTTGGGTTAGCAATTGTCTTTCAAGGTGGTGGCATCTTCCTTAAAAGGTCTTGTCTGTATTTTGTTTTTTAATAAACAAGAAGAATTTACCCTCTAAGTCTGGGGACTTCTTTCATAGACATAAGAGAAAAATATGGTGTCATGGAAGGAAATAATAGTTTAACAACTGACAATATATTGATATAATGATGAGCTTGAATAAACAAAACATTCTCCTTACTACCCATCAAAGTGAGAAATGTCAAAAAGATGAGGTGCCAAAGTCATTGTGTAAACTTCAGGCTTCCCTTCTGCAGTCTATCGACTTAAAAGGCAAATAAAGTCATAGTCACACATCTCAAACAACAGGAAGCCATGACAGTTGAAACTCCTGAGCTGCACTGCAAAGGAATCGAGGTGCCTGGGCCCTTCAAGTCTGTGGTTGAAGAGACAATAGGACAAAAGGAGGCATGCTTGAAAGCCTCCTTGCAGTGTTATGTTTGTCCTAGATGGAATGCTTTTAGCAGCAACAGGCTTCTATGGATTGCAGACCACACCACAGTTGGCCACCAATCATGCTTCCACATGTCTTGTATGGAACAGGAACCTTGGGGAAGAAATTACTCAAGCAGACACCGCTCTAATGGTATTTGAGACATACATTGAGAAAGACCATGTAGATGGGGTTCTGCTCAATGGTTTTTAAAGTGTTTTGTGTATGTGCGCTCTTCCATTTATAGGCTGATCATGACTGACATGCAGGGATATGTGGTGTTCTGGTTCTGAAGCAGAAATCACCATTTCCACATGGTATCACTCCACCATGACTGTGCAATTGCCAGTGAAATGTCATGTGGAAAGTAGAAGTATCACACCATGTTTCGCATGTTTTCCCTGTTTCTGGGCCATTTATTAGGCACATATTCCACCTGATTTTGGCAAGTAGAAACTGTGAGCTAGGTTTCAACTCACCGGGTAATATCAGGTGTAGTAAATGAGCACCACCAGTAACCCTGTTTCAGGTGGACGTGGGAGTTTATGCCTGTAATGGGATTTCTGTTTCACTTGAGATCGGACCCCTAGGAGAGACACTCAGAAAATCACATAGATATCTTTTAACTATATCTTAATGTGTTTTGCACTTGAATGAAAACTATAGACTGCTGTTCTGCCTACTTTTTTCAAATTAAGTGTCCGGTATCAGTTAAAAAACAAGAAACTAAACAGACCAAGATATATTTCTTTTTGGTACAAATGTTTTGTCGACAATAGTGGTTACCATATGGTATTTTGCACACCTGGTTCAATACCCATAATAGTTCACAGAAATTGGCAAACTGTGGGAGAATTAGCATGTTGTCGATACTTTTACCGCAGCACAATTGTCATAATTGTTTAATATTTTATACACTACATTTTTGTATACAAAAGTGATTAAAGATATGTAATAAATGAAAGTAAATTCAAACACAAACTCTTTGTACTGGGCACACCAAGGCTGTCATTGCGAGTTGCATTATTTCACCTGGAGTCACCCGACGTGTTAACTC
This sequence comes from Lissotriton helveticus, assembly GCF_964261635.1. NCBI lineage: Eukaryota > Metazoa > Chordata > Amphibia > Caudata > Salamandridae > Lissotriton > Lissotriton helveticus. Next base: position 1,607,272,132 of record NC_136067.1, on the reverse strand, counting down.
TGGGTGAAATACCAAAGTCAAAATTACAAGTGTTCCAAGGTCCAGAGTTACCCAGTCTGAAAGCTCCAAACCCGGTAATTCGATGCCCAGAGACACTGGGCCTGGGAGAAATACTGCTGAACAGAGCTGAGAGCAGCCGCATTACCTGGCCCTGCCCACCTACTGCAGCAGTCCAGGGCGAGCATACAATGATCCTCTTGCACAGGAACAAGTGTGCGTTGACCATTGCCCCCACTCCAGCTTACCCATCCACCCCCACCGGTAGTCCTGCATACACCTTACACCTCCTCAGAGAAACTGCTCAACAAAACACCTGATTAAACTGGGTGCAGGCAGTTATTCCCCATTTCTACAGAAAAGCACTTTAGTCAACTGTATTCCTCTCATTTCATCTGCGCACTCTAGACATCAGATAAATAGCATTCCTTATGGAGAGTTCTTATGTACCCACTGAGCAGTTCTGACTCTGCTTTTAAAACTGAAGCATCAAATATGAAAAGATGCTTCATGATGAGGATACAGAGCTTGTATATTAGACAAAGCAAAGGCAACTGCCCAAAAGTAAATTAAGACATCAACTTATGTATAATCAAAAGGTAACTAAGAAAAAAAAGTATCTAGACATCATTACTTTATTTATAATCAAGTGTAACTAAGAATAATCAAGTATAACTAAGGAAAAGAAGGTCTCAGATAACAAAGAGAGGTTTGTTACATACTTTAGCTAAGAAAATCAACATATGTATTAAAAAAATCGAACACTGGCAACACTGGCATCACATTGCACTTAGGCCTGTGATCACTTTCAGAAGGGGACTACTGTAAAATATTGTGGGCCAGATGTAGGAAAATTCTGTTTTCCGACTCTTAAATACCGACTCATACCGAATTGGTATTTCAGATTCGTAAAACGGAATGTAGGAAAAAATTTGGAAAAAATTACCGATTCTGTAACACTCGGAATATGTAATCGGAATTTACCGAATCGGTTTATTCCTAATCGGTAAATACTGAATCGATAAAAACCCATTCATTCCTATGGTCCTCCTGTCCCATAGGAATGAATGGGAATTACCGATTCGGAATTTACCGATTCGGAATTTACCGATTCTGTAAATACCGAATCGGTAAATTTCGATTCGGTAATTTGAAAAATAACCCATGTGAGCCTGTGAACCAATCAGGAACACCCACCACACCCCACAACAAAGCCACAGAGGAACCAACCAATAAGCTGCAACCACTCCTCCCCAGTACCTGGGAGTGGCGACACCCATGCAGGTGCAGAGCAACTGAACTGTTTGGAGAGCAGGAGGAAACAGAGAGGAGCTGGCTTCCCTGGGCATACCTGATCAGCAGAATGGAGTCCCAGGATGGCCAGAAGGATACAGCTGAGCGCAGGAGGAAAATCAAATTCAGCCCAGCAGAACTGCCGGTGCTGGTTGAGGAGGTGGTGAAATACCACACCAAAATCTTTGGAAAACAGTCTCTGCATGTTGCAGAGTCTGTCAAATGTAGCACCTGGCTTGACATCCAGTCCAAGGTCAATGCCATTGGGTTCTTAAACAGGGACATAGATGACCTTAAAAAAAGATGGTATGATCTCTGTATCATCACCAAGAAAAAACTTGCTGCACTGAGAAAAGAAGCTGGAGCCACAGGTGGAGGGAAAAACAGAGCCCCAAGACTGACAGACCTCGAGGAGCTGGTAGAATCTACCCTGAAGCCTGAAAGCATCCATGGGATTGGGGACACTGACAGCTCTGCCAGAGCTGCAAAGAAACAAGGTAAGATGCATGAACATTAATCTCCACCCATTTCCCTGTCCCCCTTCCCCACTGTGTGTGTGTCACCATCACACTCCAGAACAGGTTTCACTTATGTCCAGCAATGCATCATGGGAGACGTAGTCATAGGTACATACATCAATGCAGTCACCATAGAATTCAGCAAGGCATGCCACACACTACTTCCAGAAGCTGAAGGAGACTAGGCAATTGTGTGATAGAAGTGTGATTTAATCATGACACACAGGTGAACTACACCACTGACCCAATGTCCATATCTGTCCACAGGAGAGTCATCGCACAGTAAAGCACAGGAAAGGGAGGAGAGGGCACCGACAACTGAGAGGAGGGAGAAGACAAAAGAAAGAGCAGGTCATAGCGCTGTTCAGGAAGACAACACCACAGCGCAGGAAGCCACTACACCTGAGCGACCCATCACACCACAGCCTCAGTCACCTCTGTTATTTGGGACACAAGAGTTGGAACCAGCAGCACTTTCCTCCACACCAACATCACAGTCATCTGTGCAGGGAAGGGCAACGAGGCTTGATGTGCCCCCTCTCATGATTCTGCAAACGTCAGATGAGGAAGATGAGGAGGGTGTCATTCTAAGTAATCTACCTGTGGCTGACAAAGCTGGGCAGCAGACTACCTCAGGAGCTGTGTGGGCCAGTGTCCGAGGCCGAAGGGCACGGGAGAGAGGCGAAGGCCAGGATGGAGAGGGGGTCTTCTGTGGTCTTGAGGCCACCATGGTAAAATTCCAGCGCCTGTAGGCAAAGGAAATGTTAGCAGTGCACAGGCAGGTACGCAGTATAAATTGCAAGATGTCAAACATAGACCATGGCATTGGCAACATGACTGAGAGCATGCAGTCCATGGCAAAGGGGATGACAGACATGGCACAGGGCATGAGTGCTCTGTGCAACAAATTAGATAGAGACCACTGTGAGAGGCGCAGAAATCGTCAGTATATGCGGCAACAGTCAAAAGCCTTGAACCGCTTTGCTTCAGCAACCTCCCTGCTGTGCCGGCGTTCTGTCACCATGCAGGATGCAATTGTGCACTGCTGCACAGATTTGTCAAGGGGGATGTGGAGAGTCACCTCTGCTATGGAGCTGATGCTCACAAACCAAGCAGCCAATACTGGAGACACAGGTGTCGGGGAAACAGAAGACTCCACAAGCAGGAGTGGCTCTAGCACTCCTGTCCCTGACATGCGTAGGAGGAGCAGGCGCCAATCTGGTGACCCAGGCCCCACCGAAAGGGTTGAGACCCAGCCTCATACATCCCGCACTGTAGTGCGTGGGCGCAAACATTGAACATGTCCTCAACCCACAGGACAGATCACGGTGAGGTTAACTATGACCACCCAGTCAGAAAAATAGACATTGTAGTACCATGGTGTGGTATCATTTAAATGCCGTAGTGACAATTAAACTACGTTCTTCAAAAACTAAGCCTGTCTGTGTCTCCTTACTTACTTAGAAATATCGGCGTGTGATCTCTGCCCATCTCAGACGCCCATCTGTTGCTGGTGCTGTTCCTGTTGCATAGGGCTCTGCCTGTTCTGTGTCATCATCAATGTCCTCATGATGTGTGAGCTCCACCTCTGTGCCTTCCTTGGTGGCAAGATTGTACAACATGGCACAGATCGCTATCATTTTGCAGCACAGGATTGGAGTATACTGGCGTGCACCTCCGCTCTTGTGGAGGCAGCGGAACCTGCTTTTGAGGAGTCCAAATGTGCGTTCAACAACGTTGCGAGTTGATCTGTGAGCCACATTGTGACGCCTCTCACTCCTGGTAGATGGATTGAGATAGGGGGTAAGGACCGCAGGGCATATGCGCTATCGCCTAGGTGGAAAAGAGGGTGCCATTAGTTACATTCTCATGATACATTCATCTGCTATAACTATCAGGGTGTGTCACAGTCATTTACCTAGCAGGTATCCTTCCCCAAACTCTCCAGCAACAAGGCGTGTGTATATCCCACTGTTCTGGAATATGTACGAATCGTGGGTACTCCCAGGGAATTTAGCCACAATGTCTGTAATGATGTTACCAGCGTTGCATATCACCAGCACATTGATGGAGTGCATTGACTTCCGGTTCCTGTATATGTGTTCTGTGGCTGCCGGTGGGCAGAGTGGGATGTGGGTGCCATCTACGTGAGGGAAGTGTGCCAGTTCATATAACTCAGTTTTGGTCTTCGCAAGTTCCGCAGGTGTGTCAGTGAACCTAATATAATGATGCATTCAGTGCATCATGTCCTCAAGGAACTTCCTAAAGAAACGGGACAGGCAGCTCTGGGACACACCACCTACTGCAGCAATCACACTCTGGTAACTACCAGAGGCAAGCAGGTGTAGGCTACACAGCACCGGCACATGGGGAGGGATGGTGTGCGCCCTTGGTGTTGGGTGATCCAGGAGTGGGTGCAGGTCCCAGATCAAGTCCAGGATGGTTCTGGGGTGTAGCCTGTACCTTGCAGTATCTCTGGCTCAGTCAATTGGAAGAGTGCTATCCTCTGCCTGTACACTTGCTCCTCCCTTCTCCATACCCTCTCTCCTGCTGCCTGTAGCCGCAGCCGCCTTGCTATGACGTAGAATGCCACCATTCTGGTTAAACTGTTGCATTTTGGGGCCTTATTTTATAGCCCGCACCTGGTTAGCACCTGCTTTCAATCCATGGTAAATACCGACTCTTAAATACCGAATTTCATTAAATTCGGTATTTTTTTGGTTTCCTACATCTCAATTGACATTTTTTACCGTTTCTTATTTACCAATTCGGTAAATAAGAAATCGGTAACTATGAATTCGGTAAATTCCGATTCGGTAAAATACGACTCATATTTTTCGATTCGGTAGATTTTTGACTCCTACATCTCCTTTTCAATATACCGGTCGGTAACGGCTGAAATTACCGAATTTCGGCCGTTACCGACCGGTATTTGGCTACATCTGGCCCTGTATGCCTTAGTGACACTTCTTCAAGTATATCAACTTTAACCAAACTCAACGGTTCTTATAAATGTGGCAGTTGCATCTGTTGTCCATATACAATGGAGAAACAGAAAACATTCTTTGGTGCAACAATGGAAAGTGAATTCTGTATTAAGAATTTCTAAATTGTAAGACTGTTTGTTGTATTTATATGAACACCTTTCCTTGTTCCAAGATTTAGTTTGGCTCCATGAAGAGTCCCATAAAGAGAAGTGAAAGGAGCATTTGTGAGCATTTAAAAACAAAGATAACCTATACCCGATGTCTACCGATATCCAGAACATGGAGTGTAAAAAAAATCAGTATCACTAAGGGACAAATTACGAGTTAGGCAGTCCATAGGACCACCAACCTCTCGGTAGGGGTGCGGTGGCCGTCGGCAACTGCCGCACCAGTAGTCCGAATGCTGTAGTACAAGTACAGCGGTCAGAACTCAATGGGACTGCTGTAACCACCAGGCATGGCAGGCTTGAGGCCGCAATATGCTTGGTGGTTCTTCTACGGCACTGCCAAACATAGTAGGAGTTTCCTCACTGCCACAGTTTAAATGCCAGTGAGGCTGCCATGAAAATGTGGCCATAGGGCCCCCTGTTGCCTCAGGGCCAAGGATGCCTTCAGGGGGACACATGTTGTGACCCCCTGTGTGCAGTCACCAACTGTCCTGCATGGCATGGACTTTACAGTAGGAATTGGCTTTGGTTTTCCCATTGCGCTTTCTTTTTAATATGCACCATATGCAGGCAAGGCAGCCCACTCCAGGACTGCCAAACTCGTAGTCAGGCCCTTAATTCTTAGCACTCTGTATCAATAAAAATGATGAAAGAGTTGACAATACTGAACACTACCTTGGACAAAAAGAGTTTTTAGATTTACTAATTAAATCAACCTCTCATGGTTTTGATCTTCACAATGAACTGAATACATTCTTAAATGTTACTTTGAAATATATTTGTGATCAAGATTAAAATGTGTTGTGATCTGTAAACATTCTTTTTTTCCATGTATAAACTGTATTATGATTTATTCAGATGTACTGTTAAGCCTATGTCTCTTTTTAAATATGTAAAGAAATACATTGTCATATTTTTATAAAATGTCTGTTTCGTAGTTACTAGCTAAGGGTCCAGAGTGTGGAATTATACTGTTCCCTCCATGAATGTGGATAAGTTGTATGCATGTGTGTGTGATGTATAATAGAATATAGTCTAAAGTACTAGAGTAACAATCTTCTCTGTGAACAATCACTTTTTATTGCAGATGTCGTATTATAATTATATTTGTACCTTTCCCTATAGCCCCATGCATAATTTGCTTATTTATTCCTGAATGATAGTTTGCATTGAGCATAGATCTGAGGCCCAGTTTATGGGAGATTCTACAAGCTTTAACACTTTCATAAATCAATGGCAATTGCACTTCATGTGCAAAGCCTCATGTTTTCCTATGGAACAGGCTAAAGTGGCAATTGGTTTATCCTACTTAGGTGGAACTACCGCCACTTGGTCCATTCCGTTGGTTGAGCGTAATGTCCCTATGTTTTACAAGTACCCTGCTTTTAAAGATGAGCTAAGGAGGTTATCTGATAGGCATTCCTTTATGCAATCTGTTGAAACAGAGTTACTGAATCTAAAACAAGGCACTGTAGGCCTCATTTACAAGAAAGTGCCACAGTGCGGCACAGAAATCCCTTTGGCTGCGCCACCCTGCAGCATTTACAAAGCACAGGGATGCAACATATTTACAATAATATGTTACATCCCTTGCTTTCCCCTGTGCTGGTGCACAATTGGCTTCTATATGCCGACGCAGGAGCCCTTGCAAGGATGCCTGCGTCACGGGGATGATTGTTCATGTGCTGGAAAGAACCTGAAATGGCGTGTTGCAACTTCTATGTGTGCTGCATTAGCACACATAGAACTTGTAAAATATAATTTTTCTAAATGATTGTTTATGTGCAGAGGTGATTTCCTCAAACTATGTGTGCTGCAGAAGCATTTCCAAGTTTACGATTTCTCGTAAATCTGGAAATCTGTCAGGTTCCATGGATGTTGCTTGGGACCCCCCACAGTAACACCCATGGAATGCCCCTTTCACCCAAAATGCTGCGTGTAAAGGTCTGTATTTACAAGGACAGAAAAAGCCACAAAGGGTACCTTTTCCTGCCCTTCTTAATATGTGGCAGGAAAATGTGCCGCCAGTGCAAAACAAAAATGGACGCACCAGCAGAGCACAAGAGGCTTGTAAATAAGCCCCTAAGGATATATATATATATATATATATATATATATATATATATATATATATATATATATATATATATAGTTTCAATAGACAAGTGGCTGAAGCTGGGTGGCCTGAGACAAAGTGTAGTGCACTTTTTTATAAGGGACTTAGAGATACATTAATAGACCTGTTGGGTCAAGTAGTAGATCCCCAAGAGTCGTGCAGTTCTCTTATTGACATTGTGGTCAAATTAGACCGTTGATTAAACAAAAGACGTCAAGGGAAGGGTTCTGACAATAGAATAGTGATAGACAAAGATAAAAAAGTAGATCCTGACAAACTGTCAGACGAACCAGAGACTATGCAAAAAGATAGTATTAGGGACCCTCTTAGTGAAGAAGAGTGACAGGGTCATAGAGACAAGAAGTTATGTCTCTGTTGTGGGAAGCAAGGTAATTTCTTGCGGTATTGTCCCGAGAAACCTATGAGACAAAGTGAGTCGGGAAACAAGTAGGCCCAAAGCCTGTTGGGACAAGTGCTTCGGGAAGGTCAAGATTTATCATCTCACAACTTGGAGGTCATGCACAATTACTTATCTTCTATCCATAATTTTTATGTAAAAACTCACCTTAAGTGGGAAAAGCAATCTATTGAAGTCCAGGGTATGATAGATTCTGGCACTACAGGGAAATTCATGGTCATACAATAGGCCAAACAAATCAGAATTCCTTTTGGGACCAAGCTAATATGGATGAGGTTAAAGCCATTGATGGCAGTGACATAAAATGTGGTCCAATAATACATGATACTAGTGATTTGATTCTCCTCATACATGTCAAACAAAAGGAAACTGTAGATTTTGATCTTATTCAATCATCTCAGTTTCCATCCATCTTGTGTATCCCTTGGCTAATACAACACAGTCCTGAAATAGATTGGAAGAGTCATTCTTTGTCTTTTCCGTCTAGCTTCTGTAACACCCATTGTGCATAAAGGACTGGCAACTAGTCGTAAAAAGCGGTGATCACGGAAACTGCAGTACCTGAATTGCCTCCTTGCTATCATGACTTAGCGGTTATAGTTGATTAAAAAAAAAGTCTACCCTTCTGCCTCATAGGCCGTATGGTTGCAGGATTGATTTGATTACTGGAGCACAAATAAGCTGCAGCAGAATCTATGCTTTAACTGGAAAAGAGAACCTTTATTTAAGAGAATACTTGAAGGAAATATTACGCATTCGGTGTATTCGACCTTCTCGTTCACCTACTTCCGCTCCTCTTTCTTTCTTCCAAAATGGGAGGGAGGTCTTAGATGTTGCATAGATTAAAGATCTCTCAATGACATCACTATAAAAAAAATATCCTTTACCATGAATCCAATCTTTGCTTGATCAGGCCAAGAATGCCAAGCTTTTCACTAAACTTGATCTTAGAGGGGCATAATATTTGGTGAGGGTTCAAGAAGGTGATGGTTTAATGATGCGCTTCGACAACAGAAACAACCTCTACGCCAGTACGAAAGAGCATGGCGAAAATCCTATGACTCTACCACACGTGTAGCTTACACCGCAAATTTCGCTGCCTATAAAAAAGCTATTTTAGCTCGTAAAGCTGAATTTTTTGAGGCTATGATCACTGAGGCTGCTAACACCCAGAAAGAGATCTTCAGGATCTTAAATGAACTCAGGAAAGAAAGGGTGGAAAAACCGGCTTTCATACAAGTAGACTGACAAAAATTCCAAGCGTTCTTCACGCGAAAGATTAGTGACTTGGTGGCGGCAATCCAGCACACTCCGACCTTTCCCTGTACAATTCAGCCTAATTTTCCCCCACCAGTGGTGGGAGATATTCTGTCCTCCTTCCCCACTCTTACACAGGAACACCTGACCGGGTTAGTCGGGAGGGTGAAATCAGCCTCACCGGCTGATCCTTGTCCCCCCAAGACTTTTAAAATGACATTACCAGGGATTAAGGACAGGATGCTCTCTCTCCTTAACTACTCGATGGAAACTGGACAGGTCCCCAGTAATTTCAAAGAGGCTCGAGTGATTCCGTTGCTAAAAAAGTCAGGCGCGGACGAGAAGGATCTGAAGAATTTCAGACCGATCTCGCAGCTGCCAATTTTAGCAAAGATATTGAAACAGCATGTGCTGCAGTCCCTTCCCCGTCACCTGGAGGCTAATCATCTCCTCGAATTCAACCAGGCTGGTTTCAGACCTCATCACAGCATGGAATTGGTTATGCTTTCCGTGCTGGATGAGATGAGAACGAGAGTGGATAGGAAAATGCTGTGTGCTCTGGTTCTGCTTGATTTATCTGCGGCCTTTGACACGGTTAATCATGGTCAACTTCTGTCACGGATTGCTGACTTTGGGTTCCAGGGCATTATCTGGGCATGGTTTGCTTCCTTCCTGAGGGACCGCTCCCAAAGAGTTCAATTACCAGACTTGGTATCCCTCTCAGCGACCTCGACATGTGGAGTGCCGCAGGGCTCAGCACTGTCCTCCCTGCTTTTTAATATCTATTTACAGCCTTTGGTCGCCGCTTTAAACCAGTTGGAATGTAGGGTATATAACTATGCCGATGATACCCAAATTCTCATCCAAATTGACCAGTCGCCAACTTTACAGGTGAGAATGCAAGATATCTTGAAATTTACCGTAAATTGGATGTCGGGAAACTCATTAAAATTGAATACATATAAAACTTAGGTGTTGGCCGTTACCACAGCGGCAAACCCCTGGAATGAGCTGTTCTGGCCTATTGAACTTGGGCAGTTCCCAGAACCAGCGTCAACAGTAAAAAGTCTAGGCATCAAAATTGATGCTATGTTGTCGATGTCTCAACAGGTCTCAGCAGTGGTGGGAACCTGCGTGGAATTACTGCGTCAATTGCGGAAATTGTCCCCGTTGCTGTCTTTCTCTACTCTCAGGCTTGTGGTCTCAGCCTTAATCCTGGCTCTCCTGGATTACGGCAATTCCCTATATTATGGGCTACCAAAAAAATCCCTGGCCAGGCTAAAAGTCGTCATGAACGATGCAGCCAGACTAATTTTAAAAAAATAAGGCGGACCCACGCTACTCCTCTGTTGCAGGACTTACACTGGCTTCCTATACTACAGAGATTCAAATTTAAAGGCCTCTGTATCGATCACAAAGCCATCTATGGCTCAGCCCCAAGCTATATTAAGGACAGACTGACCAAATACGTACCTAGCAGGAGGCTCCTGTAAACAGAAGCGTGTCATCTGGTATGTCCGTGTTTCAAGCGATCATCGATGGGGGGTAGAGCTTTTTCAACCGCAATACCGCCAGTTTGGAACAGGCTTCCGGAAAGTTTGCGTAAAGAAACCAACCTCCTTACATTCAGGAGGAGGCTAAAAACTGTCCTCTTCCTGGAAGCCTGGAGTTCCCCTTAAAGCACCCCTCATGGTTGTTTTTTCTTTCTTTCTTTTTGGGCTCCTCTCTGACAGCGCTTAGAGCCCACTTTGTGATAATGCGCTATACAAATGCCCCATAACATAACATAACATGAATGGAAGACTGCAATTCGCTCTAAGTTTGAGTTATATGAATACTTAGTGATGCCCTTTGGCCTTTGTAATGCCCCTGCTGCCTTTCATTTTTTTATAAATGAAGTCCTGAGTGAATTGTTGGATGTATGTGCAATTGCGTTTACAGATGACACTCTGGTGGACTCCTCTTCTATGTCAGAACATATGGAACATGTCAGGGATTTTCTTGAGAGATTAAGAAATAACAAACTGTGTGTGAAACTAAACAAATGTTAATTTAAATCAATCAATCAATCAATCAATCAGGGAACTGTAAGCATGCTACTCACCAGTGAAGGTCTCAAGCCGCTGAGGAAGGCTCGGCATATCTGTTTAGCCAAAGAGCCTGGTCTTGAGGGTCTTACTGAAGGTATTCAGGGAGGGGGCGCGTCTGATATCTGCTGGTAACTCATTCCAGGTCTTGGCTGAAATGTGAGAAAATGATCTTCTTCCTGCTCTGGCTCTGTGGATGCGCGGGATTTCGCTAGTGCGAGCTTGGAAGATCAGAGGTTTCTTTTGGGTATGTGGAAGTTGATTCTGTCGTTAAGGTAATTGGGTCCATTGTTGTGTAGGCATTTGTAGGCGTGAGTGAATATTTTGAAAGTGACTCTTTTCACCACGGAGAGCTAGTGGAGACTTCGTAGGTGTTGACAGATGGTTTTGTGTCGGGGATGCCGAGGAGAAGTCTGGTAGCAGTGTTCTGTATTGTCTGGAGTTTGCGGAGTAGGGACTTGTTCATGCCAGCGTAGAGTGCTTTTCCATAGTCCAGTCTGCTGGTGATGAGTGCGTGGGTGACTGTCTTCCTTGACTCAGGGGGATCCCCTTGAAGGTCTTGCGGAGGATGCGGAGGGTGTTGAAGCAGCTGGAGGTGACGGCATTGACCTGTCGGTTCATGGTGAGTGATGAGTCGAGTATGATGCTGAGGTTCTTGGTGTTATCTGAGGGGGTAGGTGGGCTTCTGAGGACAGTCGGACACCAGGTGTTGTCCTATTCAGAAGGGGTGGTACAGAGGACGAGGAATTCTGTCTTCTCGGCATTGAGCTTCAGGCAGCTGTTGGTCATCCAGACTGCGAAGTCTTGCATGCAGTGAAGGGGAGGAGCGAGATGGGCCGATAGTTCTTGAGGTCGGTGGGGTCAGCTGTGGGCTTCTTGAGTAGAGTTCTGACTACTGCGTGCTTCCAGTCATATGGGAAAGTTGCCTGTTTTGAAGGTGGTGTTGATGGTGCATTGTAGTTCAGGTGCAATGGCGGCCGCCGCTCTGTGGTAGATGTGAGGGGGGCAGGGGTCAGTGGGGTTAATGCAACACGTTACAGGTCACATTTTTGGGATTTTTATTATCCCCAGATGGGGTGATCTTGGACCCTCCAATAATTTCTGTTATAGCACCTTGGTCGTCCCCTCGATCTGTATAAGAACTGCAAAGTGTTTTAGGCTTTCACAACTTCCCTAGGGGTTTTATTGATAATTTCTCAGCTCTGGCATCTCCAATCACTAAACTTCTAAAAAGGGTGCTACATTCATTTGGACCCCTGCACCTGATAAAGCAATTCAGAAATTGAAAGATGTTCTTGTTATTGCCCCCATACTAAAACACACAGACCCATCCCAACCCTTCATTGTTGAGGCTGATGCATCACAGATGGCTATTGCGGGAGTACTATCTCAAAAAAATAAAACTGTTGCTTTTTATTCACATTAACTGAAATCTACAGATCAAAACTATTCTGTTTGAGATAAAGAGCTTCTTGCCATAAAAATAATTTTTGAAGAATGGTGCCAGTATTTGTTGGCAGCATTACACACTGTCACTCTTCATATTGATCATAAGAATTAGCAGTTTTTAAAATCAGCTCGAGCTCTGTCCATGAGACAATTGCCCTGGACCCAATATTTCAGTGACTTTGATTTTGTAACACAATTCCAAGCAGGTAAAAAACATGGGAAAGCTGATGCCCTCTCGAGTTTAGGATATGAAGTTGGGGGGGGAATCTAGTGACCATCCCCCTATTATAGTCAGGGAATGGATTTTAGGGGCTGTATGTTCCGAAGAGAAATTCATTAATGAAGTGATACAAGCACAGAACCAAGGATGTTGAGAACTTGAACAGAAAGACAAGGCTGTAAGAGTGCAAAACCTCCTTTACATTCGGGGGCTTTATTATTCCTACATTGCCCTTACAACAGCAAGCATTTTGGAATGTTGCCATACTCACCTGCTCACTGGACATAAGTCTCTCAATTTTTAGAGACAACAATTTTCGTGGCCCAATATGGCGAGTGACAGCAAACAGTATATTCAGAAATGTCATGTATGTGCTCAAAACCAAAGTTCTCACCAGGCCCCTGCTGGCTTATTGGCTCCTATGCCCACTCCTCCTAGTCCATGGCATTCTGTTTCCATGTTTTTATCGTGTAACTACCAAGGACCACACAAGGTTTTACAGTCATATTAGTTGTGGTAGATATGCTGACTAAAATGTCCCACTTCATTCCTATGAAAGCTACTCCTACATCTAAAGAGTTGGCTACTGTTTTTTACAACACATAGTGCGGGTGTGTGGACTTCCTTCTGTGATGGTTTCAGATAGTGACCCCAATTATATTTACATTTTGGAAGGGGTTGGGCACTATGTTACATATGGACATTCATCTTTCATCTGGCCATCATCCTCAAACTGATGTTCAGACTGAGGGAGTTAACCAATATCTTGAGCATTACTTACTGTGTTAATTATTGTACTCTCCTTCAGATTGGAACACATTGTTATGGGTTACTGAATTTGCTTTCAACAATGGCATGTCCTCTCCCTTTGGTCTTTCTCCTTTCTACAGTAATTAAGGATTCCATTCTCAATTCTTGCTTTCACCTTCTCCTCTTTCTACCCCTACTCCTGCTGCTTTGGAATTTTTTGATCATATGCATGATAAACAGAAGACAGCTCAGGGTAACCTGGACAAGGCCAAGGTGGTGTACACAGGGAATGCAGATTTCCATCACTGCTCCAATCCTGATTATGTGATTGGGGACATAGTTTGGTTGTCCACAGAGAATATTGCTGTGTAGGAACCCTGTAAATTCAAACCTCGCTTTATGGCCCTTATAAGATCATCTAAGTAGTCAAACCAGTTAACATGAAATTGGAACTCCCTTCTACTTTGAGGATACACCCAGTTTTTCATGTTTCTCTGTTGAAGCCTGTAGTGACAGGGATGCAGTTACCAGTCTACCTCCCCCTGTGGAGGTAGATGATGGGCCCAAATATGTAGTGGGTGACATTGTGGACTCTAGGAGAGTGAGTCATAGATTGCAATAGTTGAAGGGCTATGGTCCTGAAGATCGTACATGGGAGCCTGCTGGCCATGTGCTTGCCCTGTGGTTGTTGCATATTTTTCATTGAAATTACCCTTGGAAGTCTTGGCAGTTCGGGCTGGACTGTTCCCATGAGGCACAGGGTCAGACTGATTTGCATATAGCCATGTTTGAACTGGGGTGGCCGAGTGAGCTAAAGAATGGTGATGGATTAAACCCAGATCAGTTGACTGGGGGTGACTGTTTGATTTGCTCAAATGCTCCGTCCATCATCCCTTTTTGTATCGCTTTGTTCGCCCTAAGTGTGGCAGGGTATGCTCAGACGTGAGTCCCTTGCTCACTTGGCCACTGGATTCAAGATAGCCTGGCTGATGAGGATTATGAATCCGAAACCGGTCCCAGGATGCTTGTTTCCGGTCCAGGGAAGACATGGCTTGGCAGTTCGGGCTGGACTGTTCCCATGAGGCACAGGGTCAGACTGATTTGCATATAGCCATGTTTGAACTGGGGTGGCCGAGTGAGCTAAAGAATGGTGATGGATTAAACCCAGATCAGTTGACTGGGGGTGAGTGTTTGATTTGCTCAAACGCTCCGTCCATCATCCCTTTTTGTATTGCATTACCCTTGGAAGCCCAAACCTGTTGGGGGATTTTCGGGGGTTCTCTCAGGCTTGCTCTGCTACCTGCCGATTCTGTGGTGGGCGGAGTAGTGTGGGCATAAAGCGACTCTGCAAGAGCGGAAGAGTGCTTTGCATTCTAGTTGCCGCGTACGTCTCTTCCACTTTGAAGTTCACCTACCTAACTCTTTGTGTCACCACGCGTCGTTGTCGTATTCTCATTGGGCTTCATTGCGGCAGTTCCTTTCTTGCTCCTGATGCCTGATCTCGGTCTCCTTAGGGAAGGCGCCCAAGAATCCTGTTCCATGTAACTCTGCAAAACCAAGAAAAATACAAAGAACATTTAAAGTATCGTCATCAGCTTCTAAAGTGGTAACGAGCTGCACGCTAGCTTATATTAAGCTGTGATACTTATCTGATAATTATCCCCCTGATATTTGGAGATCTCATTCTCATTTTTGTGACTTCCCATTGAAGGTGTAATGGAGACATCAGCTCATTAGTTTTCTCCTTACGTTAAGGAGATGGTTAGTATTTTGTCCTGCACATTTTAGTGTGTTTTCCTGTGATGTTTTTACTAAGAGGAACAACTCAAGTTGTGAATGCCTCCTCTGTTCATCTTATGGACATATTTATTTGAGCATTCCTTGACTGTCTGCAGAACAATGCTTTCAGGTGTGTTAATACTGTTTTTTTTGTTACTATTCTTCTGTCTTCACTGTAGTGCTATGTATACAAAATATTTCTCTTTTCTTTATTTATAGATGGTACACTTCTTCGCTGTATACAGTTACTGACTTATATGTGGAAGAGGAGAGTTAAATACTTAGCAAATACATTAAGACATAGAAAGTTTAGAGTGAATTGTATGTTCTATTTATTTGAAATCCTTGCTCAAAGACACTAACATTCCTATTCTTTTCTTTACATGCAGTGATCACATAGGAATACATTGAACCTTACCTTCTTCACTGAGTTTGTCGTGGGATGTGTGCCTTTTCTCTTCCCCTTTTCCCCTCTTCCCCCATCTAACCATTTACTGCTTTGACCATGTTGGGCATTCTTGGTGGTTGAGGGAAGTTGGGACCTTGCTTTGGGACTTGCATGTCGCTCCTGCGGAAACATCAGCTGAGACCTTATAGAATCAGGGCATAACCCCTGAATTTTACATAGGTCTCAAAACAAACCTTGTAAAGCAAAGTTCTGGGAATAAAAAACAAACATGGTTATATACATATTTGAAATTTTAGTGCACAAAATTCAAGAGAGAAATCCTGATTCAAGTAATGTGTAAACATATTTATGTGTGCAGATGGCATTAGTTGTATAGTTAGGTTTGGAACAGGAAGAGAAAAACCCTTTGTTTTATGAGGAATAATGGAAATACATTTCATCACATGGAATCAGGGTTGCCATGATGGAGAAAAGAGGCAAAGATGTGCATTTGCACATTGACATTAATACTAAGATGTGGATGTTGTGCATTACCTATTAAATTATAAATTCTAGTTTTGACTGGCTCAAGAATATTAGTTTGTTTTCAGAATACCACAAAAAACGAGTTGTATTGGGCAAACCCTTCATTAGTACATAAGCAAAAATCATCATATATTGGAACGGCCATCTTTACCATTGCACTTGCTATTAAAGATTGTTTAAAATGAAAATTGCATTGTGTTGTTTCATTCATTTTGCACTTACTAGCCTTATGTTTGGAGTTTAAGTGCTTACCCACACAGATAGAAAACTACACACTTTAGAGAGTTTGATTGGAAGAGTGTGTTGTTTGTTTTGAACCAATATGTGAAGTGTTTTCATGTCATGCATGATGAGCATTGAGGTGCAGTTATCATGCTATGAGACACAACGACTGACAGAATGATGGGTGAAGTTATGTGTAAAAAAAGACACACAGATTCTCATCATATTAAAGGCCATAACATATAGGCAGCTCCACAGCACCAGTCAAACGAAAAGGGCAACAAGATGCTGTGTGCATGTGCACCCCGACGGGGGGTAATCAGAGAAGGCCCAGTAATCCATATAGCAACATGCTCCAGGTAGATGTGCTATAAAATTACCAGAAGGATGCTAAACATAAGATTCGGTGTAAGAATCATATCCATTCACCATTCTGTTTTATTACAGTTGTTATTATGTTTAAAGTTAGGGATACTATCTACTACTGAACAAATACACCACATGAAGGAAGGAAATGTATTTATTTATTTTATTTTGTGAGTTTTATATAGTGCAAACTTGACCCAAAGGTATCAGAGCGCTTTACAGAGTAAGCACAACAATAGTAACAATATAAGGTACAGAAAGTACATAGATATTTATATATATGGTAATGTCTAGCTACTTGAGAAGAAACTACACAATCCTTAAAATGCCATGATTCCCCCTACTCCTGCTAAGCTGAAAGAAGCCAAATTTCTGAGTAGGGGTTCATGCCCTAAGCCCCACTCAAACTTCTGAAGGCACCCAAAGACTGACAGGAAGCAGTTGGGTGAGACTTACTCTGAGACAAACTACACTGGCACCCTGCACATGCGAAGGTTGGAGATAAAATCTGTGGTAGGTTAGTGCCCTTGCAGCCCAAGAGTAAATAGGCCTTACTCATGTTACACAGCTGTAATCACACTTCAAAGCGAGATCAATATTATCCGTGTCAGCATGACCAGGAACACATTATCTTCTGAACAACCACCAGTGTGGCAAATGCTTAGAGCACCTAGCTGAGCAGGTGCCCAGACCCTATTTCCCACACAGTATTTTTTTGTGTTTCCAAAACAAACACCCAAAGCAAGAGTTTGTTTTTGAACATGGCCTGCCTATAATTCTCACCCACACCAACATGCCCACTTTGCATTCTTGAGTACTTTCAGCAGATTCAAGGAGCTGCGCCTGACTGCAGGACAGGACCCGCACCAGCCCTTGCACCAACATGCCAGCAAACTGAAGCAAAGACATGGGTTGTTCTCAGGAGACACTGGAGACAGGGCCTGTACCAGCCAACACACCATCGAGTATGCACTACATGGTTTTTGGCTGTGCGCTATCGCCCATGAACATGAGGCACTGGGCACTTAGTTTATAGCCATGAGCAGCAAACTTTGGGTGCAGACCCTGGCCACTGTTTCATGGGTCCTGCTACATGTAGAACCAACAAAAGCCCACCTCAAGGAGGAGTGGGGGCTTGGTGGTGTGGGAATCACCCGAGTTTACTCTTACCCTCCTTGTATAATAAAGCGGACCCGGAAACCTTTGTCTGCATAAAGAACCACCTTTATTACAATAGCCTGGGCTATGGAACAGAGTCTCAAGCTAGTCAGAGACAAAACCCAGGAGGCTGCTGCTTTACTCCACAGCGAACAAGCCTTATATACATTTTTATTCCACTCTTTTGGCAGTCAGTCCATTGTTCAATCAGGGTGGTGTTTGTAGTTGATGACCTGATCAAGGCTCGGCATTCGGACCATTGTTCAATCAGCTTGATCAACACTTGGCATTCAGACCATTGTTCAATCAGCTTGATCAAGGCTCGGTCAGTCAGACCAGTGTCCAGATGACTTGATCACGGCGCCAAGGATGTTTACCAAGCAGGGAGCAGAAGATGAAAAACAAGCTTGTGTACACAGGGCGTAGGTGTCTCATTGCTTTCTGTTGATGAATTGGTTAACTGCAAAGAACAGGGGGCTTGGGTATGTGATAGTTTTTTTAGCGTTAGCGTCAGCAGAAATGGAGGCTGTAGGCAGGGTTTTGTCACGAGATGGCAAGAAATGGAGGAATGTAAGGAATGTAAGGAAATTAATAGGACCTAGAAAGAACGTATTTTCTTCAGACCCTCCTTTTGCCATTGAGTGGCAAACATGTTCTTAGGAAATGTCTATCTTCATTAGGTCGCCAATCTCTTGTTGATGCATTATTGATGCCAATCTCTTGTTGACCACTATTACGCTGTAAGAAGCGGTCGCTCCCCACTCTCCCTGCCAGAGTTCCACAGCGCTTGGCTCTGACTGCTTCCCTGATTAGAATCTTGCCGCCTGGTATCGTAGCGCTTAGTCACATTGTATTTGATTGCATTTCACTGCTCGCATCGCAGCGCTTGGTCGCATTGTATTTGCTTGCATTTCACTGCTCACATTTGTATTTAATTATCGTAGCGCTCGCATTGTTTGGCTTTAAATCTTGAAATCATTGCCTGATTGTACCGGTGCCATTGGCCATAGCGTAACACACTTCTGTGCCCCAATCTCGCCCAGATTCTGTTTCCCTTTGCGGCCATTTTGTTTGTTGTGCATTGAAGCCAGCCTCTCCGCCCCACACCTGCCTCCCAGCTGCTCCTCCCTCGCTCCGCCCCCCCCACTTTCCACTTATGTCAGGACAGCTGACGCACAGCGTTCACGCGCAGCGATCGCGCCCCATGCGCGCCGAAGCCGCACCAAAGGTAAGCCCGTCTACGCCTGTCCGCGCCTGGACCGCGCCCAGCGCCAGACTCCCTGGTCCTCGCAACACCCACTCCACCCGCATAACGTATGACGCCGCCACCCTCTTAGCCCTTAACCCCGGACGCACACCACAATGCTGCGAAGCTGCCCCAGGACACACCCATGGACCCTTCGCCTGCCACTCCTGTAAGTTCGCCAGCATCAAGACCCACACCAAATCCATGACCTCCAAACACAGCTCCAACTCTAACCACCTGAAGTGCATCCTGCTGAACACCCGCTCGATACACAGACACGCCACTGAACTCTGGGACCTACTCGACACTGCGTCACCGGACATCGCATTCCTTACAGAAACCTGGATGAACGCATCATCAGCACCCGACATCGCCATAGCCACCCCGGACGCCTACAAGATCATCCGAAAAGACCGCACCAACCAAACAGGAGGAGGCATCGCCATCGTCCATAAGAACACCATCAGAATCACGACCAGCAACGACGAGAACATTGCAACCGCCGAACACCTCCACTTCCAGATCCACACCGACCCCAGGACCACACTCAGAGGCACCCTCATCTACAGACCACCAGGAACCCGTAAACAATTCAGCGAAGACATCACTGATTTCATCAGCCCACATGCCCTCCACTCCGAGAACTACATTCTACTGGGTGACCTCAACTTCCACCTGGAAAAGAAAAACTACTGCAACACCACCACCCTTCTGGACAACCTGGCCAATCTCGGACTCAAACAACTCGTTGACACCCCCACCCATGTAGCCGGACATACGCTTGACTCTATCTTCACCTCCTGCAAACACATCTCCTTCGATCACACCACAGCTCTCCATTGGACGGACCACAGCTGTATTCACTTCAGCTTCAAAACTACCACGATCCACAACCCCCCACAACCTATTCCTCGAAGAAACTGGAACAAAATCACCACCGACCAACTCCTCACATCGCTCAACCAAAACCCCCCCACCCTCTCATCGGACCCAAACGAAGCTGCCACCAAACTCAAACAATGGATCACTCACAGCATTGACGAATTAGCACCCTTGAAAAACCACCAAACCAAACAGGGTAGCAAAAAAGCCCCCCTGGTTCAACGATGACCTTAAGAAATCCAAGAAACTATGCCGTACTCTCGAGAAAACATGGAGAAAAAACCCAACCACTGACAACCTGACCACATTCAATACAGCCACCCGCAAACACCACCAATTAATCCGATCCACCAAGAAATCAGCATTTAAGGATCGACTCGACAACAACGCCCATAACAGCAAGGAACTTTTCAACATCGTCAAAGAATTTACCAACCCCACCGCAGCCTCTAACGACATTACTCCCTCCCAAGACCTCTGCGATTCGTTATCCTCTTTCTTCTACAACAAAATCGCCGACATACATAACAGCTCTAAGAACATTTCCAAAGAACAGTCCACTCCACCCACCTCCGAACCCAAACCGCCCTCTAGCAACATTAGCGCCTGGAACCCAATCACCACTGAAGACACCATCCGCCTAATGAACTCCATCCATTCAGGTTCGCCAACCGAACCCTGTCCCCACCACATCTTCAACAAAGCAGACTCCATCATCGCACCCCATCTCCGTGATGTCATCAACTGCTCCTTCAACTCCGCTACCTTCCCAGAAAGCTGGAAACACGCCGAACTCAGTGCTCTCCTGAAAAAACCCACAGCAGACCAGTCTGAACTTAAGAACTACCGCCCCATCTCACTCCTCCCATTCCCTGCCAAAGTCATTGAGAAAGCCGTCAATAACCAGCTCGCCGCCTTCCTTGAAGCCATCAACTCCCTCGACTCCTCACAGTCTGGCTTTTGAGCCAAACACAGCACCGAAACCGCCCTCATTGCAGCGACAGACGACATTCGATCGCTACTGGACAACGGAGAAACAGTTGCCCTCATCCTACTCGACCTCTCCGCGGCCTTCGACACAGTCTGTCATAGCACTCTCATACAACGCCTCAGCATCGTTGGAATACAAGGAAAAGCCTTGGACTGGATCATCTCATCCCTCGCCGGGAGAACCCAGAGAGTCCGACTCCCCCCATTCAAATCAGAGGCCACCGAAGTCATCTGCGGAGTACCACAAGGATCATCACTCAGTCCCACCCTCTTCAACGTTTACATGTGCCCCCTCGCATCCATCGCGCGACAACACAACCTCAACATCATCTCCTACGCTGACAATACCCAGCTGATCCTCTCCCTCACCAATGACCCAAACACCGCCAAAACCAATCTTCATGAAGGCATGAAAGAAGTAGCCGAATGGATGAAAAACAGTCGCCTAAAACTTAACTCAGACAAAATGGAAGTCCTCATCCTAGGGTCATCCCCCTCTGCCTGGGACGACTCATGGTGGCCATCGGCCCTGGGCACAGCACCCATACCCACAGACCACGCACGTAACCTAGGCTTCATCCTAGACTCCTCCCTCTCGATGACCCGACAAGTCAACGCCGTCTCATCCTCTTGCTTCAACGTACTCCGTATGCTCAAAAAAATCTTCCGTTGGATCCCCACAGAAACAAGAAAGACTGTCACCCACGCACTGGTCACTAGCCGACTGGACTATGGTAACACCCTCTACGCCGGAACCACAGCCAAATTACAGAAAAAACTCCAACGCATCCAAAATGCATAAGCCAGAATCATACTGGACATCTCTCGCCAAGCCCACATCACCGACCACCTGAAAGACCTCCACTGGCTTCCCGTCAACAAGAGAATAACGTTCCGTCTCCTAACTCACGCACACAAGGCCCTCTGCAAACTAGGACCCGATTGCCTCAACACACGACTGTCTTTCTACACACCCACCCGCCAACTAAGATCCTCCAATCAAGCCCTCGCCGCAGTTCCGCGCATCTTCAGATCCACCATGGGAGGAAGATCTTTCTCCCACCTGGCGGCCAAGACCTGGAATTCCCTCCCCGCTCACCTCCGCCTCACACAGAACCACATTGCCTTCAGAAAGGAACTTAAAACCTGGCTATTCGATAAATAATGCACCCCATCCCACAAGCGCCTGGAGACCCTCTGGGTGAGTAGTGCGCTATACAAATTCCTGAACTTGAACTTGAACTTGAACTATTATCCTTACGTTGGTGTCACATGTACTGACCGGGGACCGGGGAACTTTTAAGGGCCTGTGTACACATAGCACAAAGCATAGGCAAACACTGGATGCACAGGCAGCACTGCTGTTCCTAAGGCAAAAAAAATGAGGATCCCCCATCCCCATCTGGAAAGGAGGCCCCAAATCCAGCCCATGAGGGACCAGTCGTCTTGTTGTTGATGAATCTCGGAGGAAAGTTTATGCAGACATTGGAAAGCTTGATAGACTGATGGAGCATTATCAGGTATGTAAATGCAGCAGCTGGAGCGGATTAGTTTACATACACCACCACTGCCAGCAAGTACCATTCGATGTTGTAGTGTCATCAGGCGGTCCGCCTGAACCTCTGCGGTGATGTTGCCCAATGCCCCTGCTGTTTCATTAATGGTTGCCTCCACCAATCGGGTAAGGTGTCATATGTTGCGGCTGTTGACCATGGGACCCAAGAACGGCAGGAAACCTTTGAAGAAGTCCCCCATCTCCTATCCTGCAGTGTCATCGGCCTCAATTACTCCCCTAGGCATACGATGGTGGAGGTGGGGATTGGTCAAGTGATGTGTCCCAACAGCAGTAAAGGTAGTGGGAAGAAGAAAGGCCAAATAATACACTCCTGACCAATTTCCTGGAATCCAGATATAAGCAGACTGTCCACAAACAAAATAGGTATTTGGAGAAGCGATTAGGAGTAATGGTGAGGTAATATTCAGTGTACTGACTATTGCGCAGTCACTGACTCCTACCTCCCGGGTCCCCAGTCCTTTTATGCACACTTGGCCATGCGAGTTGATCACATTGAAAGCCTGCAATTTAGTGGGAACTTTTCGTCTGGACCGAAAGCAGGAGAAGATTATTCTACTTGAGGTGTTGAACACAACCATCTCATTGCGTTCAGCACGAGAGATGTTCAAGATGTCAGATGTCGTAGTAGGGCAGAAAGGATTACTGACATTGCCTGTTCTGTTTCGGGTGAAAGTGTCATAAAAATCGCCAATGATGGAGCTCGTTGTTCCATTGATCGTATATGCATCGGTGACGAGCATCCTCCAAGCCAGACAGGACCCAAAAACAGAAAATGGATAGACAAAATAGGGGACAGTGTGTGTCATATGGTGTGGCATGATCCCACATACCCAACAGTTCGAGGTATTAATCACAAGCTGATGCTAGTGCAATAATTGTACAAAAGTATTGTTCATGAATTCCAGGCGTCGTGGTAGTTCATGGGGTGACAAGGTGGCGTGGAGATGTTCTGCAGGTGTCGGTGACGTAGCCAGAGTAGCTGGGGGAGAGGTCAGTAACAGAAACCATCCCACAACCAGCAGGATGAGGAGAGCAAAAAGTATAACTATTGTGGAAAGGAAGTATTTATTGTTCAGAAGTTTGACATATTTCTTGTGCGCTTCAGACCCTCGGACCACTGTCATTGTGCTCAGCCTGTTGTCACTAGCGACTGTCTGCGATTGGTGGTTGCTTCACTGGATGTGGATACCAAGAGTCCTACGGACTTCCCATTGGTCCAGCATACCAGCACCGGTCTCAGCCGGGAAAATCACAGCCCTACAGCCTATTAGACACCAGTCAGAGTCAAGGGCCAGCCCCTTTTCTTGGTCTCAAGTTGTAGCGAGTGGAAGAAGGTATGGAGTGGTCTGGAAAGAAAGCGTCTTGTTCCTTCCTCTGGTCCTGCAGAGGAGGGATGACTGGACCCCCTAAAATTCGATCAGTTTCGGCTTCCGTAGTGGTGTAATGAAGCTGAGCATCACTGAAATGGACAAAGGTCGGTACTACTTCTGTGTCGCAATCCGGCAGTCCTTCTTTCACCCATTGGTCTTACGGGAGGGGTAGAGATACCCTTTTACAATGGGTAGCATGTATCCAGTTCTTTCTCCGTTCGACTTTTACAGCAGTGCGGGTGGCCAGAAGAACCTGTTGGGTGTGCGACCAGCGGGGCTCCAGACACTTGGTACGCTGAAAATTTCAGATCACAACCAGGAACCTGGTTGAATGGTGCGACCTGGGCCTTCACTCTTGCCGGGGATAGCAGCATGTACCTGATGATAAAGAGTACGAAAGGAATCGGTCAACTGGTACAGGTAGTCAGTCAATACTGGGAACTCAACATCAGACAATTTCATTGGCCTTGGTACGCCCCATACATTAGCTGGTCTACCGAATACCAATACGTAAGGGAGATAATCCTATCCTTGAGTGGGCAGTCGTCCTTACTGACAAG
This sequence comes from Lissotriton helveticus, assembly GCF_964261635.1. Lineage (NCBI taxonomy): Eukaryota > Metazoa > Chordata > Amphibia > Caudata > Salamandridae > Lissotriton > Lissotriton helveticus. Next base: position 1,607,247,790 of record NC_136067.1, on the reverse strand, counting down.
AGAGCAAGGGGTAGGGCATCTACCCAGGTAATGGCTGTTTCCACCACTATTTTGGCCAATTTTAATTCATGGGCGGATGTAGCGAATCTGGCGTACGCGAACTTGCGTATTTACGGATTCGCAATCCGCAAAATCCGCGAACTCTCGTGAATTTGCGGATTTTTTCGGTTTTTTGTGTTCGCAAGGGTTTCTGCCAGTTCGCGAGGTTTGTTTACCAGTTCGCAATTGCGAACTTACTTTTCGGCTCGCAACGGCCGCGACTATGTTGTTTCTACGTCTGGTTCATCATCACAGGTTCACAGCACCCTCTGTTTCACCACTGCCACCCTCTGGTACACCCATGCCACCCTCTGGTACATCCTCACTGCCACCCTCTGGTTGGTTTATCACTGTAGATTATGGGGGTGAAAAAAAGCAAGCACACCTGCCCTGCTTCAACTGCCATGAATTAATTTGGGGTTGATTAATGTGTCACTGATTTTTAAACTTCCAGTCTGGCTGGCACCTGCTTCCTTCCTTATCTGTAATTTGCTTTCTGTTGCAGTGCAATTTTTTTTCACAGGACCTTTATGGCCTACTTGTAGCTATTCTATGAGCCTGCTGTGAGGGTCAGAGCAGGGTCATAGAATAGTTGCAAATAGGCAACTGAACTCTGGAGGGGCCCCTCAGGAAGCACTAGAGTGAATGGTTACTAATGTTAAGATTGAACTTTTGCACCTGCTGATTGCTTTCAGTTTTGCAAAAATCGTTTTTCTGCAATTTCGCGCAATTTGCGGGGCGCGAATCCGTGCGAGACCGTTTTTTGAAGCCGCGAATTTGTGCGAATACACAATTTGTTTTTTGCTGCGTGTTTGTTCGCGTGATTTTTTGCATGTTCGCAAGCCGCTTGTAGTGCAACGTTTGTGAAGTTACCCTAGCGGTCGTACATGGGCGCGGCCATCTTGTTTGTGTGACGTAATTCCGTTTCCGGGCGCTATGTGTAATCTCGCAAAGTGTGCGGCTCGCTTGTACATGTTCGCGTGTGCTCGCGAGGAAAATCTCGTGCGAACTTACCCACGCGGTCGTGAACGTGCGCGGCCATCTTGTTTTTCATTCATTGCTATGGTTCTGGGCATGCTCTCTGTATCCTTTCTTAATCTCTGCCATCCTTTGCTTGTTTGAAGTTTTTTTAATCTATTTTACTCATTATCTATCCCTCTATTTTTCTAGCTCTATATTTTTGTGTTTTCTGCTACTTTTTGTTCATTTTAAACTACTTTTTTAAATGCTTTTCTTTTCTTCTTCCCTGTTCTATTTCTTGTTTCTTATTTTGCTTCCTTTCTGCCCAGACCATGGCAAAGGGAGCCGGGAAGAAGCCCGCAAAGGGGAAGGGTCCCGCACCCCGTGCCCGGCTCCCGTGCAGACGTTTGAGGGGGGAGACAGTTGTAGCTCGGGAGATTTTTAGAGCGGAGGAGGTGGCCGCACTAGTCTTTCACGTCCAGCGCCGCCTCCCCAAGACCATCATGGGAGGCGGCAGGATCGCTACCGCTACGGGATCCGGGAGCGCCGGAAGCGGTGGGAGAAGGTGTGCCGGGCCATGTTTGAACACTCTGGGGTCCGGCGCACCTATAACCAGGCCACCCACCACTGGACGGATCTCATGGACCGGGAACGCGACTTGCTGGACGTGCTCGGCGTAGAGATCCCCGGGCTTGGTGAGTAGTAGTAGCTATTTCTAGCTATTTCATCACTACTCTGTTTTATCCCGCTCTGTGTGTTATTATATTGCAAATTTTTGTTTTTTACCAAGAGCAATAATGCTGCAGATTACATTGTATTTTATTTATGAACAACAGCGGTCCTATGCACACATGATGCTGTGAACAATAAATATAGACAGAATCGATTCTATATTTGGAACGACATGTCCAGCCGGACAGAGGTCTTCAAATTTACTAGAATGCAACAAAGTACAATCAGAAGGAATACCTTCAACATTCACCCGTGTGGGGCACAAGCCTGTACCCTGACACTCCTAGATTCCACTGAGAGGAAAAAAGGAGGGCTTTTGTAAGGCAAAAAGTGACGTTTTCTGTTTCAAAAGTTCATATATACAGAAATATCATATGGCGCCATTTACAATACATTACATATAGGTCAAGTCATGTATAAGGTGCAAGGCAGGTCGACGGCGTTTCGGTCCCACTACTTTAGATCATGGGGACCATCATCAGGACATTAATTAATGCCTTAACGTATATTAAGCCTCTAAATGCCTGGGAGGGGGAAAGAAGAGGAGAATTTGCATATGTACATTTACATTAGATTATTAGTGACTTGGAGTGAGCTTATTTATAAACAGACGCGGTGGCTTTGTGAATTTTATACATACTATAAAAGTGGGCCATGCGGACAAGTAGCTCTCATTCTCCTTGATGTCATTTACAAAGGTCACTACACATAGAGTGGTAGATCGTGCGCTAAGGAGGCTTGGGCCGTGGGGGTATCAACTGTGAATTATAGGGTCGTGCGTATGGTTGTGGTGTTGGCAGCGGAGTACTAACATAATAAAGCAGCGTGAGAGTAAATTGGCTGTGTGCTCGGTGATTAAAACCGGACGGTCCGGGTGGAGTTTCAAGCGGGTCACGAGCAAGGGAGAGGGCTTACCGCGTTCGAATTCCTAAATGATTTGGGCGGCAACGGGAATTGGGCCGGTTAAGAGCGAGAAGCCCTGAAAAATAAACACGTGAAAATAAGCGGCATGCAATGCAGGAGCCGGCTGCATGGTGAGAGTGCCGATCGGGTCTTACCATTAATTGAGCTTGATGCGGTGTATCGCGTTACAATAGTGTAATCGAGCGGTGCCAGGGGGTTGCCTGTAAATAAAGCATGGGTCAGAGCAAGGTAGGTGAAGGGACGGTTAATAGCAAGCCCGAAGGCGTGGATGCTGCTTACCGGTTCAGTCGGCAGTATGGTGTGTTTCCTGGCTTCCTCGTGGGGAAGTCAGTGTGGTTGTTAAAAGGGCTCTGATTGATCGGTGAACCCGGGGAGGAGCAAGGCATAGAAATAAAGGGTGGACTAGTGGACGGCCATCTTGGGAGTGCAAGTAGTGTTTTTCTTAATAGGAAGGTGCACGGTGAAAGTGAATAAGGTGACAATATAACACATATTTACAATAGTGCTGAGTACTTATTTACAAGGGAAATTCTGACATCCAATGTCTGAAACAGCCCGATCAAAAGATGGAGTTCAAGTCATTAGATTAGATTAAGGAAGTCCAGTCTTCTTGAAGATTCAACCCAGAGTTTAGGCTGTCCGTTTTGAGAATTTGTTTGACCCAAAACAGAAAATCAAACTCAGGATATCCCAACACCGAAGCAGGATCCGCTGTGCAACACCTAATGCCCCCCTAGTCGAACATTTCTCTATGAAAGGGCACACTGAAAATGAGATTCGTTGGACTGTGATCAGCTAAATCATTATTCCACCAAGAGGCGGAGACCTGACACGCATGCTCAACAAGGAAGAGCTAAAGTTGATTCTCAAAACGGACAGCCTAAACTCTGGGTTGAATCTTCAAGAAGACTGGACTTCCTTAATCTAATCTAATGACTCGAACTCCATCTTTTGATCGGGCTGTTTCAGACATTGGATGTCAGGATTTCCCTTGTAAATAAGTACTCAGCACTATTGTAAATATGTGTTATATTGTCACCTTATTCACTTTCACCGTGCACCTTCCTATTAAGAAAAACACTACTTGCACTCCCAAGATGGCCGTCCACTAGTCCACCCTTTATTTCTATGGCTTGCTCCTCCCCGGGTTCACCTATCAATCAGAGCCCTTTTAACAACCACACTGACTTCCCCACGAGGAAGCCAGGAAACACACCATACTGCCGACTGAACCGGTAAGCAGCATCCACGCCTTCGGGCTTGCTATTAACCGTCCCTTCACCTACCTTGCTCTGACCCATGCTTTATTTACAGGCAACCCCCTGGCACCGCTCGATTACACTATTGTAACGCGGTACACCGCATCAAGCTCAATTAATGGTAAGACCCGATCGGCACTCTCACCATGCAGCCGGCTCCTGCATTGCATGCCGCTTATTTTCACGTGTTTATTTTTCAGGGCTTCTCGCTCTTAACCGGCCCAATTCCCGTTGCCGCCCAAATCATTTAGGAATTCGAACGCGGTAAGCACTCTCCCTTGCTCGTGACCCGCTTGAAACTCCACCCGGACCGTCCGGTTTTAATCACCGAGCACACAGCCAATTTACTCACACGCTGCTTTATTATGTCAGTACTCCGCTGCCAACACCACAACCATACGCACGACCCTATAATTCACAGTTGATACCCCCACGGCCCAAGCCTCCTTAGCGCACGATCTACCACTCTATGTGTAGTGACCTTTGTAAATGACATCAAGGAGAATGAGAGCTACTTGTCCGCATGGCCCACTTTTATAGTATGTATAAAATTCACGAAGTCACCGCGTCTGTTTATAAATAAGCTCACTCCAAGTCACTAATAATCTAATGTAAATGTACATATGCCAATTCTCCTCTTCTTTCCCCCTCCCAGGCATTTAGAGGCTTAATATACGTTAAGGCATTAATTAATGTCCTGATGATGGTCCCCATGATCTAAAGTAGTGGGACCGAAACGCCGTCGACCTGCCTTGCACCTTATACATGACTTAACCTATATGTAATGTATTGTAAATGGTGCCATATGATATTTCTGTATATATGAACTTTTGAAACAGAAAACGTCACTTTTTGCCATACAAAAGCCCTCCTTTTTTCCTCTCAGTGGAATCTAGGAGTGTCAGGGTACAGGCTTGTGCCCCACACGGGTGAATGTTGAAGGTATTCCTTCTGATTGTACTTTGTTGCATTCTAGTAAATTTGAAGACCTCTGTCCAGCTGGACATGTCGTTCCAAATATAGAATCGATTCTGTCTATATTTATTGTTCACAGCATCATGTGTGCATAGGACCGCTGTTGTTCATAAATAGTATGCTCCCGGAGGTCCTATGCTGACTGATTTGGGGCCCCTTGTTGTTCCTAAACTCCGATTACATTGTAGGTAAATTATATTTTAAAATCTTCTATGCATTTCAGGTGCACTGCTCTCCTTCTCAGTAGCCTTGCTACTATGCTTATTTGTTTTCTATTTTGTGTTCATTTCATTGGCCTGAGAAATTATGTATGAGTGTAGTGTAAAGAACTGCGTAATGCCAGTAATTGTGCGCCATGCCACCACCACCCATGGTGCGCCGTATTTACAATGTGGCGCACCATGGGCCCAAAACGTCACAGAAGCCTTACGCATCTGTGCCGTAAAGGCGGTGCATTGCTGGAGTTGCGTGCCAACGATGGCGCAGCTCCAGCAATGCTCTGGGGTGCCCTATCTCCCCAATGCTGCATCAAGCCGTACGTCGGCTTCAAGCAGGCGCAGGGTTTGAGTCACGCATCATTGTCCTAAAAGTGACTGATTGACATCTTGTAAATTTCCCTCAGCCACTTTTAGGATTCGTTCCTGCGCAGGAACGCCCTCCCTTGTGCCGGAACGCCCCCTGATGGCGCAGGGCTTTACAACGTGATGCATCTCCCATATGCGTCACTTTGTTAATATACGCCGCACCATGGCGCCTCTTTTGTTCTGCCGCTGCGTCACAAAAGTCACGCAACAATGGAGCAAAAGAGCCGCAAGGGGCTTCTAAATCCGCCCCTACAGACTCAAGTCCAGTCCTTCCTTTAGACACGTGGCTATAAGAAGAAATAGTGGTGGTGGTCGGTTGACTGATAGTTTGAGTATTCACTGATCTGCAAGCACGATGGACTTTGTCTGTCACTTCGCGTGCTGCGGACTGCTGCCTGCCAGGCCTAGGCAAACCTTTTTAGTAGTTTGTTTAGTGAGTTACATAGGAACTTTCCAAGTCAACGGTCCGCAAATCAATAACGTAGTAGACCACATGAGATCGGTCAATATATCCCGTGGAATAGTTGTCTATTTGCTATTTCGCCAAAATATTTTGAAATGTTTGATTTGGTTGACAAATATCATCCATGTTTTCTGGTCTTTCTTTCTTTCATGTTGTACATCAGCTCCCCCAAGGGGCAAGAGGACACAGGAGGAGGAGGAGGGTGCTGTTCAGGATGCAGGCCAGGATCTGGCAGGCGAGGGCTCCTTTGCTGGCCCCAGTAAGTTTTAATTTTAATATAGAGTACCTATTTTTTACTAACGTTCCTCATTCGATTTTTTCTAAATCGTCTTTGATCTTCTTGTAGACTTTTGGTTTGGCTAGTAGGACAATCCATTCTACTACTGTTGCAGGGACAAATCTGCACGAACCGAACTATGGACACTAAATAATGCGTTGCTTAGCTTATCAATTATAATATGTGCTGTTAGAGTTTCCACATACCTCAGTGATAACAGACTTTGTAGTTGAACCCCCAATCTCCTTACTGACTAGATAGTGTGGCAGAGTCATTTAGCTCCCAAAGTCACCGATGATTGATCCCCAATGATGATTAGATGATCCAACGCAGGACAAGAGTACGGAGTCAGAGTCAAGAAGTGTCAGAGGCACGGACTCATGCTTGCAAAAATTCCACAACCTTTAGCTTATCCACTCTAGTCTGGAGGACCAAAAACCACAGAGTCTATTTAAGTTTAAAAGCTTTATTAAAAGTGAACACATTTATAAAAATCAACTTTGTCATAAAACTAAACGTTTAACTGAAAATGGAAAAGTGCTTAGTGCTGACGATTAATTGGACACATTTCTTGTGGTCGAGCCGAGCTCTCACCTGGTTTGAACTTGATCCTGCTAGTGTTCTTAGAAGATCAAGCTTCTGTCTGTTAGGAGAAAAAGTGGTGTGTGTTAAAAATAAAAAGCAAGCATTCATCAGTTGTGCCAAAAAGTGCAGCAAGACAACAGCCTTCCCTGGAAAAAGGGACATTTTTACTTTAGAGTAGACAGACACAAATTATTACATTGTATTCTGTTTTTTTCACATTTCTTTATTCCTCCTAGACCAAATATTATATAGTAGTGAGTGGTGTATTCTAACATTCTTAAATGTACTTTGTAGGTGGAACATCTGGTGGCGGGGCCAGCGCGGAGGTGGTGGTATTGGACGAGGGGGACAACTCTGGGGAGGAGGCGGTGCAAGTGTCGGACGTGCCTGTGAGGGTTCACACGGTGGTGGCGGGCAGAGGTAAGCTATATATTCCTTACCTATTGAGATTGAAGACTGCATAGTGTGCTTTCTGCATGGGTGTATTATAAATCAACCAGGTAGTAGCCTCCTCTAAATGTACTTCGACTTAGCTGTGAAGTTTTTGGCGAGAAGAATCCCAATAAGATCTGAGATGAACTTGATGGATGGGATGAACGAAAAGCGAAAGAAGGGTGTAAGTAAGTGTGGAAGGACGAGAAATTTAATGATGACTGGCAAAGGAGAATGATATGTGTTTGCTTGGTCCCCGAGGTGGCTGGGAAGGAAAGAATATGGTATGGTGCATGGCTGGGTGAATGATGAAGCAAGGATGGGTGGAAGGAGAACAGCCTGGGTGGGTGAAACAGAAACTGTATGTGTGCATATACTTTGAATGGATGGATGCCTGGATCATGGTATTATCTGACTCTTAGATAGCATATGTGTATCTAGAGGGAGTAGACGGTCACTGGATGAACTAAGTGTTACTTTGAAGAGCATGTAACACCGCACCCGCACGTCCGTTCCAGTGTAGGAAAGGCAAGGAAAAGAAGTTGTAATTTTGTCCAAATACTACCATGAATAGTAGCAGTAGTTTGTATTGCAACTGCAAGCACAGCATATATCCGGTTATTACGGTGGACACTCCCTACCTCTCTTAATAACTTTAGTTTAGTAGTAGTACGTCATTCATGTGTGGGCACACTGTTCACTCAATAATAAGCAAAGCACCTAAAGTCATCCCATATGTCATCAAATACATCCCATGTGAAGTGATAGATAATCAGATTATTTAGCTTCTTCATTTTCCTTTTCTAGTACTCATTTGCACTGTAGGGTGAAAGCTAAATTAATTAAGCAGTATCCCTTTTAACAGAGTATTCTCAGTGCCACCCGTAATAGAAAAGTAAGAGCTTCACCACCTGCATGTACTGGACCGGTACAGTAACGCACGTCTGTCTCACTCATCATGTTGTGCGTCTGTTTTTCTCGGGTGCAAGTTCACTGCGCTGGCATTTTGCCGGCTTGCATAAGATAACGTACCAATTTTCCTAAACAAGAGAGAAGAAGAAGAATAAGACTGGTGTACTGTCATAGTCGACTGTAATGGAAGTCCATAGTGCTCGTAGAATTTGTTCCTTAAACTCCCACTAATGTTAGAGCAAGGATGAAGAAGTGGGAGGTTAGATAGATACTGTCCTCAATAGGTATGTACTGTGCTTTCAATTTGCTACTTGTACTGTGACACAACTTTCTGCTCAATCATTTTGTGTTAATCTTAAGGAGCATTGGTTACAGACTATGTCTTTCTTTCTTCATATAGTTGCTCCTTCCAAATCAACCAGAAGATCATCAAGGAGGGAGCTGGCTCAAATGGCCCGGAGGCTGGATGCCACTGTCGCCGAATATCGGCGGCTGGTGGCCCTGGAGGAGGAGGAGACGCAGTCTACCGGTACAACAACAACATCTACTGGGACAGCTGCATCCTCCTCCGTGCACCCACGGGCTGCCAGCCAGCGCAGTGCTCCAGCGGTACGGAGCCGGGCTACCAAAGCCAACCGCCACCGCCGAGCAGCAAATACTGCAGCTGCCCCCCACAGGAGTTGCAAGGCACGCCAGCGCCGCTTATCCCTAAGAGTGTCCTACCTGGAGCAGGAGGTCCACACCTATAAGAACTTGGTGGAGGGCCTCCGCTTCGACCATGCCACCCTCCGCAAGGAGTATGATGCCCTGGCCGCTAAAGTCAACAGCACCCTCCCGTAGTGTAGTGTCCCTTGCCCCTTTTTTAGAGACTTTTGGGGGGTGGGAATTGGGAGTTGGGTTGGGGGACTTTTGAAGGACAATCGTTGGGGTTAGGGAGGGTCTTGTGGGAGATTATTGTGTTAGGGCTACAAAAATATACTTTTTGAAACTTTATCTGACCATACCTGTTTTTTACCGCTTTTGAGTCTGGTGGGTGGGGGTTTAACAGTAAGTTTGTTTTCCTGAAGAGTCCTAGGACTTTAGTAGTACTACCGTCAATCTCTCGTCTATTCCTAATACTCCATTATACTACCTCCCACCAAACGCTTATCTTACCTGTAATTTGTGTTTGAAAGTAGGGCTAGGCCATGGGCTGGCTCCACGGGAAATGGCGATAAAGGTTGGCAATCCTGGGTGGATGAAATGTCCTCATTGTGGTGGTACTAGTGGTGTGACACAGTGGCAGTTGCATGCCTATGGAAAAAAAGAAAATGAAACCTGGTTTGTCCTTACTGTAGCATTACAACGGTACGATAGAGAATAAAGCAGGTGACAGTACACTAGAACAGTGCCACACAGAGCCTAACAAATGGTAAAGTATTGAAAGTATAACTAGTACTTGCGTTGAATTTCTTTGACATTGGCTACTACTACAAGAAATAGTACTGAAGCTGAGTAAGTCTAGAATATATCCTCGGATTCCTGCACCAGCCTGTTGCTATGACCTTATTCTCCCCAGCAAGTGTGTGGAATTATTGATGTCATTTAGTCACACATCAAGCAAAACCACACAGCCCGGGGGAAGAGGGTTAGGGTTTGGAAAATGGATGGGAATGGGGGTTTCTTTTTGGGTAGGTTTTGTTGAGAGAAAAAAAAAAGCACAGCATGGACAAACAATAATTCAAGATAAAGAAATCTTTGGGTACAAAGCTAACATAAATCTTTTTAAGTGACATAAAGGAAGTGCATGCCCTACTGCATGCATTGTTACTGAAAAGTAAGTAGTACTAGAATGCGACAGTACAGGGCTGCAGCGTTTTCACTTGCCTATCTCTGCACTCAGAGAAACACTTCTTATTCTTACATTAAATTAGGTTTAAAAATTAGCCGAAGTAAAACCTATTGATTGGCTGTAGGGATCAATTTAGAAGCAGAGAGAGATCCAAGAAATGGAGTCACACTCATAGAAGAAAACAATGGATACTGTATCTGTATGTTGTTGTAGTTGTCCTGTTGAATTTGGTAAGTAAGTTGCATGCAGCAAACAATTCCTCTTATTAGCGGCACTCCTCCATTCCAGCTGACGCTTCGTCCATCAATGTTGGTGACCAGAAGACACCCTGCCCACTGCTTGCCTGGCGGATGCTGAATTGCGGCTCGCTAATGTGAAGCCTGACTCCATCCTTTTTTCCCCATTGCACAGACTGAAACCCGGCCTGTAATTATTGAACGAAAAATAGAAAGTGCTATTACAACACCACTGATAAATAAATACAAGGTGTGTACGCTGTGCAGTGCAAAAAGTCACACTTTGATTTTCCAAATAGACAGTACAATATTTTTGAAAGTGCGTACTCTGTCTGAGTCACCTTTTGAAGGATAAATAAGTATGGGCAAATTAATTTAGCGGATCTTTCCCCTCAAGCTAGGTGTACTGTAAACTGTGTTTTAGAACAAAATTAGACCTTCCCAGCAGTGATCCCGCCTCCCACCCAGACCCTTACTAAAGCCAGTCGCAAAAATGTAGAAGACCCCCAATCAGATCTCAAAAAAAGAGGCCTAGCAGAAAACTGGTGACAAAACGTACTTTGAAAGTAAAAGTAGGCACAAATACCCCCTTACCCACCGTGGATTGTATTTCCAAACCACTTGCAAGCAAGCAAAAGTATCCATAGCCAGCATCGCTCCAAGACTCGAAAGCCCCCCCACCCAAACACATGCAATAGAAATACTGCTAACCCTAACGAGCCCTAAGTTAAGAATAGTGGCAAAGGCTTGCTTTAACTATGCCAAATCCCCGCTTTCCCACCATACTACTGGTTTAGAGTCTGGTGGGTGGTGGTTTAACAGTAAGTTAGTTTTCCTGAAACTTAAGTCTGTGTCATTTTCTTCCTTTAAGTGTAAATGGCTAAATGTTTTCAACAGTATGTGCCTCTCACCGAGTAAGTGATCCCCCCTTTCCCACCATGGATTTTCTTCAAATCGCTTGCAACAAAAATTACACATTCCCACGAGTGCTCTAAAACCCCAGAACTCAGTTGCAAAAATCAAGAACACCCAAAAACAGGCAATCCTGCTGCTAGGGCTAACCCTAACGAACCCTAAGTTACAAAAAGTGCCAAAACCTTTTTTCCTCATGGATGTTGTTTAAACCAGTTTTATCCGGTATTAGACCTTCCCAGCAATGGCCCCAGAGCCGTCAACCCAGGCGAAAACAAGTAGAAGACCCCCAAACAGCCAAAAAGCAAAAGTACAAAAATGTGGACTTAGTCACTTTTGTGAAAATGTCCAAAATCACTCAGCGCGCGCTCTGCAGCTAGGCCCTAACTCCCCTCTGCCTCCATGGATTTCCTTCAAACCTCTTGCTATCTAAACTATCCATACCCAGTAGTGCTCCCAGACCCCGAAACCCACCCACAAACACCAGGAAGCCCCCCAAACAGGCCCCTGAAAACGCTACATTGAGCGAAAAGTCAGAAAAGGCAAAACCTTTTTTCCTCATGGATGTTGTTTAAACCAGTTTTATCCGGTATTAGACCTTCCCAGCAATGGCCCCAGAGCCGTCAACCCAGGCGAAAACAAGTAGAAGACCCCCAAACAGTCAAAAAGCAAAAGTACAGGTGATTAAAGTTTTAATTATATTAACTTGTGCAAAACAAAGAAAGACAGAAACACAGGAATAAAAGTCAATAAGTACGAAAAAGAAAATGTCTGAATTCATTGGCTCATTTTCAGGCCTCGGTGTCAGGGAAGAAGAGTTCGTCCTCATACTCTGCGAAATCATCAGGCAGGAGTAGGTCAGTGTCACCTAACACAGAAGAAATTCCCTCATCTAAGTTGCTGTCCTCCTCGTCTTCTTGCGTCGTGCGATCTGGTACTTTGAAATCTGGTGGTATGAGGTGCTCATTCATCTTGATCATTGTCAATATCTCCACATTTTTGGGCGAGAGGCGGGTCCGTTTGCAAGTTACAATGCCACCAGCAGCACTGAAAACACGTTCAGAAGACACACTTGCGAGTGGGCAAGACAAGTAATGTATAGCCAGGCGGGAGATCTCTGGCCACAATTCTTTTTTCCCATGCCAATACGCCAATGGGTCAGCATTAACTTAGACCTCTGTTTAGTCATTCAGATAGTCCTGCACCATCGACTCAAAGCTCTCCACGTTTCCTCCACTTTGCTGAATTTTCGCTCGGACCTTTTCAGAACCATAACCAATCTCAGCTAGCCAATCCTCTTCATCACCCGATATTTCTGTTGTGTCTGGTGCAGATGATGCGGTTGCCGGTGTCTTTAACGGCTGAGAGGTCACTTCTGCCACAGCCACAGGTGCAGAAGTGGAGTCGTCTGACTGGGGATGGCCTGCCGATGCTGATGTACTGCCTTTTTCTTCAATTTGCTTCCGTTCTCTTTCAAACCTGATGGCTGACCAGGCTACCTAACGTTTGTACTTTGTAGCATCTTCATCACTAAAAGGAAATAATGCAGAGCCTGCCAGCGCCTTTTTGTAGCGTGGATGCAGAATAGTAGCACAAATGTAATGCTGTTCTGAGTGGATCTTTTGAAGACGTTCATCGCCACGTAGACGCTCTAATAATTTCTCCGCCAAAACAAAAGCTTCTTGCTTTTCTTCATCGTTTTGAAACTTTGAAGACACCGCCTTCAGTTTGTGCTCCAGCATGCGCAACAATGGGATAGCTTTTCCCAAATTACAGTCCTCCCTGCTGACTGCACGCGTGAAGAACTCAAAAGGACGAAGCATGTCTGTCAGGCTTTTAACTAGCTCCCATTGCGCCGCATTTAACCTCAGGTCCTCCTTCACAGCTGTACCCATTGTTAAGAAATACTGATCGAGTACCGTAAACTGCTCATACAGACGCTCAAGCATGTAGAAGGTTGAGTTCCAACGTGTTGGCACCTCCTGGATGAGTGCTTTCACTGGCATTCGACGTTCATGTAGCATGCTCCTCAGATGCTTCCGGGCCTTAAAAGAATGGCTGAAATGGTTGCACATTTTTCGGCAGGTGACCACTAACTGGCATGCTGGACTTTCTTTATCCAAGAATTTTTTAACAACCAGGTTTATACAGTACGCCAAACACGGCACTCTGAAATAGTCACCCAGTTCCATGGCCTTAACTACATTGGCGCCATTATCCGTGGAAACATAACCAATGCCGCGTTTTTTTGGAGACAGCCAGTGAAAGACTTTTGTGTTGAACTCATTCAAAATGTTTTGTGCTGTATGACGTTTCTCCAAGCCAAACATGGCTAGTGTTGCATGTTTCCGAGCAGCTTTAAAAACTTGGTCCAGGTCAGCACCTGCGTTTAGCTTTGCTTTAACCCCTGAAAAAGAGACCCAGTGTGCAGTGATGCACATGTAATTAGTGCCTGCGCCACTGGTCCACATGTCTGTTGTGAGATGTATAGTGTGAACAGCACTCTTCTGCAAAGCTGCCCCAATCACCTCCAGCACATCTTCATGTAGTGCTGGAACCGCAACTCGGGCAAAATAGTACCGGCTAGGAACTTTCCATTTAGGGCAGAGCGCTGCCACTAATTCGAGAAAACCAACCCCTTCTACAAAAGAAAAAGGGAGAAGATCCAGCGCTAGCATTTTAGCCAGCTTAGTGTTATACAGACTCACCATTGGGTGGTTGCGGTCATATGGCGCGTCTGAAAACAACATTGTTTTAATTTTGCCCTGGACCATTTTACGGGATGATGATGATGACTTCTTCGACCCAGTTACGCTCGCTGATGAACTTTTTCGCATTGGTGTCTCACTCTGTCCCACACTCTTAGTGTGGCTCACAGGGGGTGTGCTGACAGGGGTACTGGGTGTAAGTGAAGCGTGTGACGCTTCTTCCTCCTCGTCATCATCTGATGGAACATCAACGTTTTCTCGACTTGCAATTCGGGCTTTCTTGATCTCCTCTAGGTGCGCAAACCATTGGACAGTGTGCTGTCTCTCAAGATGACCTCTCTGGCCTCCAGTCCCATAGTTGGTACCAAGCTTACCACGACTAACTGCAAGCTTACAAATGCTACAAATGGCTATGTTTTCCCTTTTTGTGGAAACACTAAAGAAGTCCCAAACTGCGGACTTGAAATGTCTGTGGGGGCCGGAGGAGGCGATACTGGTGGTGGCCGTGCTGCTAATGCCAGATGAAGTGGAGGATGTGTATTGCTGAACTTTACTATGTTGTGCACTTTCACCACCACTAATTGAGGTCGAGGTGGATGGAGGTCCCTTCTGGCGAGTAAGAAATATGGAAGCGGTACGTTGTGGTGTACTAGTTAACATCAATGATTCTGGTGTTCCCATTGCCTCCTCGTCGACTTCATCATCACGCTCAGCAGCCTGTCGGGCTAGGGTCAAAATGTCTGTTTGCTGCATGCCCGCTGGGGCTTCAGTGACGTTAGTGATGATGACTGCGTTGTCGTCGTGAGAGTCTTCAGCAGCAGGAGTATACGCCACTTCTTGTTGAGCGTCATCACACTCCATAACTTTGAGAGTTTCGACGACCTTCCTTTTACGCTTAGCTACCTTTGTCAGATCATGGTGTGCCTCCTCAACCTCACTCTCAGACGGCAGTGGTGCTGGTTCCCAAGTAATATCCATATCATCAGAAGGAGGTGGGCTTGAAGAATATGTAGACACCAACACCCCTGATCTTTTCCTTGCTCGGGATGTGGAAGACAATGAATGATCATCAGGAGGAGTGGCTTCCTCGAATGATACCTCGGCTTGATTTTCGATTTCCAGATGTGCCCCTACTTCTGGAGGAACAACTATTGTGGCCACATGTTGTGCCCCTCCATGCACATCTGCTTGCTCCTCTCCTTGCGCCGCCTCTCCTTCCACGTGTACTTGGGCTTGTACTTGCACATGTGATTGTTGTTGCGGCTGTGGTTGTTCAACACTCGTCAGATGAGTTACAACAACCTGTGTTGATTGAGGGACATTGCTGCTACTTTCTTGCGATGAGCCAACATCACTGGTCGATGGTGATTGAACAACTATACTGGCTGCCTCTGCAGCACTCAAGGGCTTGGACCTAAGTTGGCGTGGTGGTGGTGGCACTGAGCCCAACGGAGCGGAGGTGCTGCTCCCAGCTTGGTCCCCAGCAGACCCCGCTGCTGCAGCAGGCGTACTTTTTTTTGTTCCCAAAAAATGTGGCGGTCGTCATCACACCAGTCTCCTTGGTAAGTGGTGCAACTTGCTTCTTCTGCTCCTTACTGGCAACTTTCTTGCTAGAGGAGCTACGGGCAACTTTTTTTGGGGCCATCTTCTTCAGATGTCACTCCGAACAGCAGGCCGCAGTTGCACAGGTTGCAGAGTTGTCTGTGGCCACACGTGACGTTGTGCTGCACACACCGCAGCAGGACTTCTTCCTGGCACTGGTGGTTCTCTTGTGCACCTACAAGCAATGGAAGACAGAGGAACATCAGTTATACACCACAAAAAGTCGAAAAAAAACACAAAAATCAGCACAATCCCAGCCCATCCGTGGCCTCAATGGTGTTTAAATTCAAGAAGACAACCCACAGAAAGACTAGGCCCATGCACCACTCACTACCCCTGGGCAAAAGGCCCCAACAGCAGCCACAAAAAAATCGACAAAAACCACAAAATTCAGCACAATCCCAGCCCATTCATGGCCTCAATGGTGTTTAAATCCAAGAAGACACCCCACAGAAAGACTAGGCCCATGAACCACTCACTACCCCTGGGCATAATGGATGAAAGCTAGGCAAAATAAGTGCAGGCCTCAGACACTGCCTCTCTTCAAAATGGCCCCTTGCACCCCAAGCACATGTTGCCTGTACCAGCACTCAAGATGGCCACCACCACCACCCACATAGCCAGTCCAAATCAGCAGTAGCACCCCAAAAAAAACGAAAAACACACAAAAATCACCACAATCCAATGCCATCCAGGATGTTTACATTAAAGAGAGTGAGACCCCACAGGCAGACTCAGTCCATGCTCCACTCACTACCCCTGGGCAAAAGGCCCCAACAGCAGCCCCAAAAAAATCGACAAAAACCACAAAATTCAGCACAATCCCAGCCCATCCATGGCCTCAATGGTGTTTAAATCCAAGAAGACACCCCAGAGAAAGACTAGGCCAATGCACCACTCACTACCCCTGGGCAAAAGGCCCCACCAGCAGCCCCCAAAAAATGACAAAAAACACAAAATTCAGCACAATCCCAGCCCATCCATGGCCTCAATGGTGTTTAAATTCAAGAAGACACCCCTCAGAAAGACTAGGCCCATGCACCACTCACTACCCCTGGGCATAATGGATGAAAGCTAGGCAAAATAAGTGCAGGCCTCAGACACTGCCTCTCTTCAAAATGGCCCCTTGCATCCCAAGCACATGTTGCCTGTACCACCACTCAAGATGGCCACCACCACCACCCACATAGCCAGTCCAAATCAACAGTAGCACCCCAAAAAAAATGAAAAACACACAAAAATCACCACAATCCAATGCCATCCAGGATGTTTACATTAAAGAGAGTGAGACCCCACAGGCAGACTCAGTCCATGCACCACTCACTACCCCTGGGCAAAAGGCCCCAACAGCAGCCCCCAAAAAATCGATAGAAACCACAAAATTCAGCACAATCCCAGCCCATCCATGGCCTCAATGATGTTTAAATTCAACAAAACAGTTGTATCATGCACCCATAACCAACCCTGGTCCTACTGGATACTGTGGCTACCCACAATATATTTTATTTAATGTTCTGAAAAAGTTCCAAAATTGTAGTTGCAGCAACTGTAATGCCCCAAACAAACTTACTTGTGAAAGTTGATTTCTAATCCAAAAGTGATCCAAAGAAAGTCAAAAAGGCCTCAAATCCAAATATCCAGCAGCACCCACAAAAAGTAATCCTTCCAGGTCAAGGTCCAAATGAAAGTGACCAGCACATGAAGAAAGCACTGGGAGGAGCCTGCTGGACAGGAACAGGAAGTTGGAGACTGTGGGCACTTCCTTCCAAAAATGGACTCCTTGCAAAAAAAGTGCAGGCAAATGTCAACCTGAGGAGTGATTCTGATAAAAATCATCATTTTTGAAGGTTTATACTGTTTGCTGGTGGATTTCTTGTGCAGAATTGCAAAATCTCTATTTCGCGAGTGCGAGATTGTTCCTGCCCGCCGCACCTACGTGTTCGCAATTGCGAACTCTCGCGATGCGTGCTGTGCAAGGTAAGGTGGCAAGCCGCGATTACGTATTCGCCGGCGCCAACTCCCGCGGGATCCCGCAGCAAGATCCAAAATGGCGCAGCACTCGCAAAATATCGAGAAAAACAACTCGGCAAACGCTGAATGACGGAAAGTGAACGGCGTGCGCCACGCGCCACAATATTGTATCACCAAGCAAAAAAATCTGCCGCGTGCGAATTGACGGATTTTCGGCAAATTCGCTAGAGTTCGCGGATTGCGAATTTACCGAAAATCCGCAAATTCCGCAAGCGGAACGGATTTTACGCCCATGCTTACCCATTGTATTTCTCCACCAATCCGGCTGACTGGGGTGATTAGCAGCATGAAACTTTTGTCTGACACCAAGCCGGGAACACACAAACTGGACCACATTGGCTGTAAAATGTTATCCATTGTCACTCCAAATCAAACAGGGCAACCCAAATCGAGGAAAGTCTTCTTTCAACAAAACTTTGGCCGTTGTAATAGCTGTGCAATCCTTGGTGGGGTAGGCCTCCACCCATCTGCTGAAGGCACAGACCACTACAAGGACATATTTCAAATTCGCACACCTGTTCATGTGGATATAATCCATCTGGATGGCCTCAAAAGGAAACGTAGGTGGGGAGAAGCCACCAGCGGGGGTAACTGTATCTTTTCCTGGATTGTGCATAAGGCAGATCATACATGACTTAACCACTCGGTCAGCATATAGGGGTATTTTTTCATTATACCATGTTGGCTCTAGTAACTTGCATATTCCCTTTGCACTGATATGGGCAGGGCCATGAGCCATAGTGACAACTGGGGGGACATGACTGTCTGGTAACATCCATTGCCTCCCTTCGTATATACGCATCCAACATCCCTCTATCTCTTTCTCTGCCAGATGTTCCTCCCATGTGTGCAGTTCTTTTGCAGTGGCATGAGATTGAATCTCGACTACACTCTGACTAGTATTTTCCAACATTCCTCCTTCCACCACCCATCTGGCTGGTAATGTCGCAAACATTCCATCTAATTTACTTAGAGCAGTCTGTCTTGCTGTTTAGTCTGCAAGGGCATTGCCTTCCCCTACATCATCAGTCACTTTCTGGTGGGCTTTACATTTAATCACTGCAACTTTTCTAGGTAATGTCAAGGTGTCTAGAAGTCTGTGTATCAGGGGGCCATGCTGTATTCTGGTCCCATGTGAGGTGAGAACATTTCTTTCTTTCCAGAGTCTACCAAAATTGTGAGCCACCCCAAAGGTGTACTGACTGTCCATATAGATATTAACAGTCATGTTTTTACTGATTTCACAAGCTCGTGTCAAGGCCATTAATTCAGCCGCTTGGGCCGATGCATGTGGAATTTGTGCAGTCTCAACTACTGTAACAATAGTGGTGAGGACATATGCAGCAGATGTAGTTCCATCCGATCTTTTAGGACATGAACTATATTTGTATAGTGTTCCCTCAGTGTCTGTTAGGGGGGTGTCTTGTAGGTCCACACAACCCTTTGTCTCTTCTTTATCCATAATATGCAGTCATGAGGGTCAGAATTTTTCCCTTGTGTCTCAGTAGGGAGTAGTGTAGCTGGGTTTAGAATATTACATCTCCAAATGTCAATGTGACTGGAAAAATGAGTGAGGTCATAACCTGTAAGTCGTGCACTGGTAAGGTGTTGTGTCTTGGTGTTGTTGATCAAGGTATCTACTGCATGTGGGACCATTAAGGTCAAGGGTGAATACATAATAATACCTGCGCTCTGGCGGACCATATGTGCAGCAGCAGGAGTTACGCGTAAACATCCAGGGAGGGCTCGGGCTACTGTGTCAAGTGTAGCCGAGAAATAAGCACATGTCTCCAAAAATCTGAGTTAAGACTGCACAAGGGCAGCCATGTGTCTCATGGACAAAAAGGAAAAATTGTTTGCAATAGTCTGGGGTGCCAGCACTGGAGCTGTACATAAGGCATCTTTGAGTGTCTGAAAGGCAGCCACATGCTCAGTTGTCCATGGAAAACCTCTTTCTGGCATATCTTTAGTAGTGAGAGCTAAAAGAGGTTTGACAATGGCTGAGAAGTTAGGGATCCATTGTCGGCAATAGGAAGTGAGGCCTATAAAGGCACATACTTGTTTCTGTGTCAAAGGGGGAGGCATGGAGGTAAAAAGGGACACTCGGTCAGCGGTAAGTTGTCTTCCTTCCTTCGAGAGGAGGTGGCCGAGGTAGGTCACTTTCTCTCGACAAAATTGTAATTTGTTCAAGGAAACCTCATGCTAGTGGGAGGCAAGGTGGTGAAGCAGATGTACTGTTGCTTGTTCACAAAGTGGAGCAGACGTGGCTGCAATCAAGAGGTCATCTACATATTGCAACAGAGGGGCTCCTGCTGGGAGCGTCAGGAAGTCCAACTGATTCTTGAGAGCCTGACTATAGATGCTGGGGCTTTCAGTAAAACCTTGGGGGGCGCGGCATAACCGGAAACTCCGCCCTGCAAGGGAGAAACCAAAGAGATGTCTACTGTCCGGATGTATGGGAATGCTGAAAAACGCATTCTTTAGGTCAATAACAGAAAAATGACTGGCGGTCGCTGGGACCATGGTCAAGAGGGCTGGGTTATCAGGGACAACAGGCTACTGAGAGACCTTAATTTTGTTGAGAGCCCGCAGATCGATGTCAAACCGATAAATTGTGGGGGCCGCGGGAGTGGGATCAATAGATTTTTTAAGAACTGGAATAATTGGGCTGTTACACTCATTACCACGTGTCTCCTCAACTGCTCCTGTCTTCATGAGATCTGATATTATAGATTATAGGGCAGCCTCACCTTCCTGGGAAGGCGTTAATGGTGAAGTCGGGGCAGTTGGGCGCCTTGCTGGATATGGACAGTATGCAGAGCAATGTCGAGAAGTTCTACATCAGTGTCAGAAGTGGCCCAAAGTGATGAGGGTAAGGCCCGCAAAATGGGAGGGAGGGGTCCAGAGAGGAACATAGTGGCAGAGGAATCTGGTGATATGGTAAGGGACACGCCATCAGGACTACAAGAAATGGTAGCATGTAAAGCCTTAAACAACTCCATACCCAGCAAATGTTCACTACATCCAGTCATGAGAATCAAAGGAGCATCCATATGAGCTGGACCGAGAAACCCAGAGAAACCCACGGAGACATTGAGAGAGCCAGAAAGGGGTGCCTCCGGTATCAAGGTGTGCGCAACAGAGGATCTAGTAGCCCCGTTGTCTAGGAGAAACTTCTTTTTATCCCCTGCAACTGACATTCGGACATAAGGACCTCACGGATCCACAGGAATCAGCACACTTACGTTACCCCTTTCCTGGCTTTCCTATGGCTGGTAGAAACCTGTCTCATCGGTCTCATCATAATCATCGTTAGGGTATGTCCTAGTGGCCTCATACCCGTTGTCAAATCTGTTAACTGTACCCTGGGGTGGACCCATACGGGGTCGAACATTAGGATCTGATGCACGTCTCTGCCTAGGATGTCCCATATATCCTTCCCTTTAAGTTCGGGCCTAGTTTTTCCTGACTGAATATTCTGGGCTAATACTGGGCATTCACTAACCCAGTGGCCATAAGCCTTACAGTAGGCACACTGGTCTTTATCAACGGGACCTGCCGAACTGATGGACTTCTGTAAAGGAGACTGAAGGGGGCGCAGGTCAGCCTCTGGAACTGGTCCGAAGGCAGACCTTGGCCTCTAGCATTTTGTCCCTGGGGTGGATAAGCTTGTTGTAACAAAACTTTAGTTTTAAGGTCCTTCTTATTCCTAACTTCTTTGTCTTTATCTTCATTCTCTCTATTCTCATGATATTGGGCCATGGCAAGGATGCCTGCCATAGTCTGAGCTGACCACGTATTCTCAACCTTCTTAAGGTGGGCCGAGAGATCCGGTAATAAATTAGATACAAATTTATCAATAAACACTGAGCCCGAGCCAGGGGCTCTAGCGTCCAATCCACTGTGACTTTTGTACTCAGTTTTGAAGCGGGTGAAAAAATCAGCAACAGACATCCCAATTAAAAGTTATTTCGGGCAAAAGGGTCTTCATGAGAAGCAACAGATGGCCTGGGAGAGCCAGAATGGCCATATCAGGCTTAGTCCCCCCTCTCTGTCATTCTCCATCCTCTCAAAGTCGGTCCAGTCACCATGCAAAGCGGCATTATGGTTGGCATGACGTATTTTGTCCCATATGTCGGGTGGTACTACTGACCCGAATAATAAGTCAATATCCTCTAAGGTAAGGACACCAGAGGAAACAATCAGACCTAATTCCTGATATTAAAGAGACGGATTCTTGCGGGAGTCTGGTAATTGGGACATCAATTGAAGAACATCTGCTCTTTTCCATGGGACATGCACCCACATCCTACGCCAGTGGGCTGGGGCTGCTCCAACACCCTGGTTATTGGTGAGCACTGCAGGGATAAAGATGGGAGCTGTCTCTCTCATAGGCATAGCTTTGTCATTCAGAGATGGGGGAAACGCTGTTGTGTCTCTGAACGCAATCATGGTAACAAGGGCTTCATGCATTTCATCTCCCAGAACATGACCCCTGGCAATAGTTAGTTTTAAATCATTCAATCCCCTAGGAGTATCTATGAACAACGCTTCGTATCTTTTCATTATAAGTGTGCACATGTACTCGGCCATGTCTGTTTGTTGCATGGCTGTCCATTGTCTAAACGTCGACCAGATATCTTTAACGCCATAAATATTACCATTATTTACCAAAAATGCACATTGTTTTCGCATAGTGTGCCTTTCACTACCCCCAGCGAGTTCAGCAGACCTCAAAGACTCCTTTCTAGGGGTACTGAAGAATCCAAACAGGGTATTGGGCATAAAAGAGGACCATCTCATTCAGTTCTGGCATAAGAGTCACCAACAGGGGTACCAATAGACTTATTATCAAGCAGACAGGAATGTAGGGTTGGGGTTGGGTCAATAGGTGGGGCGGTATGAACTGTCGGCGGGAGGGGTGCTGGCAGGATGACAGGAGTCAAAGGATCAGGCAGTGGTACAATGGGTGGGGAAGCCTCAACCACCACTGGTGGTGGTGGAGCGTTAGGAACATTTTGAGGAAGAGCAGGATACATAGGAGCCGGAGCATAGGCAGGAAGTGAACCTTCAAGAATAGCATTCAACAATGAGTCCCCCTCTTTTCCTACAACCGCAAGGTCCCTGGGAGAACGAGAGGGGTAACATTTTGTCACCTTAGCCCTATGATGCCTTTCTGCCATTTCAACCCCTTCCTGAACCTTATTTTCTAAATGCGCTTTCGCATGATCAGCCATAGACATCCTCTCTTTCTTTTTATTCAACGCTTGCTTTTTTCAAATTTTTTGAACTATTTTTTTCCTCCACAACGCGGTGGCGTCAAACATGGCTTGATGAGACCGTTTGCAGAGCAGCTGCAACTCCAGGCTCGAGAGGGCCTGGGGATCAAAGGAGCCAAACTGTGGCCACTGTAATTCAACATTGCTTTGTTTCATATATTTTACCCATAAGGAAGAAAACATGCTAGCAGATAGCCCATATTTAACATACATCTCATAACTTGGAGTTCCTTCTGGAGGAAGCGGGAAGGCTGCCTCCAGAAGGGAGTCCTCTGTACATACGCAACAACATAACTTTCAGAAATTACTACTGACTGGCATATTTTTACTTTAGGCAGACAACAGTGGAAGAAAAACACTCACCTCACTGGCTTGGCTTTTGCAAAAGTCAACACAGACAGAAAACAGCACAAGTGGTGGATGATCAGTCCACCCTTACCCAAAAATGTTGTTCTCTTCTGCAGACGTAGGCATGAGTCCAGATCCAGACAGAGACCGCACTAAAGGGGGCACCAGTGGGACGCAGTCAGGTGGCCCAGACCGGATGGGGAAGACCGTGTGCAAGACTTCTGATCTACCGGACTCAAAATGGTCCCTCGGGTAGGGTATCTCTGTCGGACTTCCACCACGGGCCTCCTCACGACCACCGGGCCAGACCTACATCTCCGTGGTGTCCCTGTTCAGGCGCCCTTTGCAGAACCAAGAAAAGCCCACCTCAAGGAGGAGTGGGGGCTTGGCGGTGTGGGAATCACCCGAGTCTACTCTTACCCTCCTTATATAATAAAGGGCACCCGGAAACCTTTGTCTGCAGAGAGAACCACCTTTGTTACAATAGCCCGGGCTATGGAACAGAGTCCCAAATTAGTCAGAGACCAAATCCAGGAAGCTGCTGCTTTACTCCACAGCGAACAAGCCTTATTTACATTTTTATTCCACTCTTTTGGCATTAAGTCCATTGTTCAATCAGGGCGGTGTTTGTAGTTGATGACCTAACTGATCAAGGTTCGGAATTAAGACCATTGTTCAATCAGCTTAATCAAGACTCGGCATTCAGACCATTATTCAATCAGCTTGATCAAGGCTCGGTCAGTCAGACCATTGTCCAGATGACCTGATCACGGCGTCAAGGATGTTTACCAAGCAGGGAGCAGAAGATGAAAAACAAGCATGTTTACACAGGGCGTAGGTGTTTCATGGCTTTCTGTTGATGAATTGGTTAACTGCAAAGAACAGGGGGCTTGGGTATGTGATAGTTTTTTTAGCGTCAGCAGAAATGAAGGCTGTATGCAGGGTTTTGTCACGAGATGGAAAGAAATGGAGGATTGTGAGGAAATTAATAGGACCTAGTAAATACTTATTTTCTTCATACACATGGCTTCTGGCTTTGCACTTTGGGCTCTGGTTTCAGGGCCTGGCTGCCTTGTCACCAAACCATCTATGCTGTGCCTTCACAGGGGCGTAGCTACTAATGGCGCAGCCGGTGCAGCGACACTGGGACCCATAACCCTGATGAGCCCATTGAACCCTGATAATTGTTGTATTTTCCTAGCCCAATAGCAGTCAAAGTGGGCATTTTCTTGCTTGCACCAGGGCCCATGGCATCCTTGCTATGCTAATGTGCCTGTGCCCATGCGCAGAGTTCTCTGCCCCCTAGTGTCGAAGTCCAGGGTGTCATTTTTGTAATCTAACAGACTATTAGAATATCAAGATAATGATGCAAACAAAAATTGCAGTTTTCCTTGATAATAATTTATGTTTGATTACGCTTTGCAGAAAATTGGATGGCAAATTATAGATGATAGGATGTCACATGTATCAATTGACATTTATAGATTAAAATAAACAAGAAATAACCGTTATCTGGAAACTAAACACAGGAAGACAATGATTGTACCATGAAAAACCTTAAGTGAAGTTTACGCTTCTTACCCTACAAGCACAAGCAAGGTGCATTTTAACTTAGTTCTTTATGGTATCAGGATGTTATGGAAGGTGTAAATGAAAATTCTGCGGTAAGGGTTATACAAGCAAGCTGAGTGTGTGTGCGATAGTAGGATGAAAGCAGCAGGGGCGAGGGAAAAATCAGAAACACAGTATGCATTCATTTCGCTTTGGTATAGCGGAGCAAATCCAGGGTGACTCAGGGGACACAGTGTCTTGTAAAACATATGTACTTAATATAATGGTAATAAAACCGGTGAAATTAAAAGCTATGTTAAAAATAGGATGACAATTTATGCTGCTGCCTGAGCTAGCAATAATTTCCCCTTTGGCCTTTCGCTTCCTGAGTAATGTGGTCCCCTGGTTAAAAAAATACAGAATAATGAAACTGTTCTTCAGTGCTGTGGCGTGATCGAGGCTGTTGCTGGTTTTACCATTCCTGCCTGGCTACAAGGCTTTTAAAAATCAGATAACCTGCAATATTTGAATAGTTAGGTATATGTTTCCATCCGCATCGTAGTGGGCTAGTGACATCTTTAACTGCTCTGATCGTCTGGAGGTGAAGAATTACGTTGTTGTTGACAGCCGTCCAATAGTTAAGTAAGAAATGAAACGAGTTACTGAATAAGGCCTTTGGTGAGCAACGTGGATGACGGACTAACGCAACAAATCAAAATACAATATGTCTGACGAACCTCTGCGCCCAATCAAGATGGAGAATTGATATCTGCGTACTTAACAAAACAATCAATGCCTTTTTTTGCCTTTTAATGTGAACAAAAAAAATGTTTCGATTCTCATTTTTGATCCCCGTGTTAATTTAATTCGTCAGTATTTGTCACGACTTATGCTATTGTCGATGCTCCACAGTAGATAACTTACCAAACTAATATCAGTCACAGCACTGGAATACTGAGAAAGTCAAACTGATTCTAAGTACACTTCCCAAAATGTTATCCGTGGTTGCCTCACACAGTTGATTGGATGCAATAACTGGAACCTAAAATTCCCTCTGGGGGCTGCTTCGTGGAGTACGGGCAGATAATTGCTTTAGCTCCGTTTTCCATATGCCAGTTCATCTCCCCTAGAAAATGAAAGGAGTCCCCGGGGGTCTGGGCCACTCTGAAATACGTTTACCAAAACCCTATCATCAGTCTTTACTCGTGCAGAGCTCAAGAAACCCCTTCCCTGTCTTTTCCCAGCTCTTCAAGGGGACGTGTGGCCAATACCTACAACTATGACCAGACACAGCCCGCCAGTTCAGAGCTAGCAGAGCAATTAACTCACTCTCCCTAACCAACACCTTTAAAGAGGAAAACTTCATTAAATTGAATGCATTGTTCAAAATGTAATTAGACAAGAAATATTCAAGAAGGCTACTAATTATACCAAATACGCTTGAGTCCAATTAAAATGGCATTTCCAGCACAGGAAGGGGGCGTTTTCTTTCACTAATAAGAGATGGGTTCACAATAAAGGAAAAGAAAATACCTAAAACGAATGCCTCATTGGGGCTATGAATGTCCCATTAGCATACATAA
Source organism: Lissotriton helveticus (assembly GCF_964261635.1). Classification (NCBI taxonomy): domain Eukaryota; kingdom Metazoa; phylum Chordata; class Amphibia; order Caudata; family Salamandridae; genus Lissotriton; species Lissotriton helveticus. Next base: position 1,607,221,567 of record NC_136067.1, on the reverse strand, counting down.
TGGGGACTAACTGAGCGTCCTGCTTGCACATTTGATCATTAAATGTCATGCATGCCTCCCCTTTACTTCACTCTATAGGTTTTTTTTATAAACAACATTATTAGATTATGAAATTAGAAGACAACAAACATGTGGATGGCTGGGCAGAGGAACACTACCTAGCCAGAAAAACACTGTACCATGTTTGATTTCTATAGTAGAGTTCTCAAATTTAAACTAGTGTGTTGCTAATAAAGTGGGAAACTTCGAAAATGACCATACGTTCATATGTAAAGAGGGTTTTAATGTGCGAATCCAACGTTAAAGACTGAGGGTCTTAATTAAACTTTGTTTGATGGAATAGTCCATCACAAACGTATGCTATTTTTAATATGGCTGAACGGATATCTGCCATGCTTTGACGGAGTATTCTCTCTGCCAAAGTCTAAATAAAGCCCTGTCCTTTATAGGTCATGATGCCAAGTCTACTGCTTTCTAAACAATGGGTGGACGGTCTTCACTTTTCTAGCTCAATGCGCTAAAGCTGCTCTTGGTGTAAGTCCCACCTGACAACAATCATATCAGGTCATCTATGTCACCGTGATCAGTCACAAAGTGAATGAAGGGCCCTAAGAAAATGTTGCCAATGTTGTGACAATTAGGGCTACATTATGAAACTGGCTCTGCCCATCGGCAAAGACACACTTGGGTATTCTGTGATGTAAAGCCAACCAGCGACCCTGTGTGTCTTGGAAATGCACAGGTAACACTGTCACTGCTTTTTAAGGATGAGACTGGGAATGATTCTATGTGTAAGTGACAGCCACCATGTCAGTGTGCCCAAAGAGGATCTGGACCAACTTTCACAGTGGGGGTATTGTCCTTTGTGTGATCTCACTAAAATAAGAGTTGTGCTTTTAAATCTCAGTGCTTCAACATATAACAATAAGAAGGAAAGTGGAGCTGTAAGTACTGCTAAAAGCTCTATCACCAATCTTAGACTTTTGAACAATGTAATCTCCCATTTCAGTGATCTTCATTTTGCAAACATTATAATATCCACATTTGTTCATCCATTGATAAATATATCTATCCTTGCACCCCGTAAACAGTCAATATCTTATTTCATAGCTTTATTACACAGTTATACAACTTAAATAAAGATGTCCATACAGTATTTCATACAGCATAACACTCCCTTTACGTACTTCATGTAAATTTAGCATACCACACTCCCCTACTCACTAGAAACACATAATCTCTATTCATAATTTATGAATGTTCATGTATTTTAGTTACAAATGGAGGATCAGGACCAACCTTCCATCCATCACCTAGGAACATGACACAGTGAACTACCTAATCCCCAGACACAATGTTTAGGTGCTAACATGGCACAGTGAACTTCCTAATCCCTAGGCACAATGTTTAGGTGCTCTTTGAATCACATCCTTGTTTAGGAGTCTCATTTCTTTCAATCTCTCATTCTAATGTTTCCATTCTTTAAATAGTTGGAGAGTTACTTCTATTATATAATGGTATACAGTGTGTCAAATACACAAGGAAAGCACCTTAAACTTCAAATGGGCATGTCTCGCAGATGAATCACTGTTCTTCTCAAATTATCTTCTAAACATACTTTCAAATCAATAACTTATTTCTTATCTGTAAACAAATAAATATTTAATGCCAGAGCATCACTACATTGCTTTCTGTTACTATAAAACACCCTTTTACAGAGAAATTACATATTTCTAATGCAGATACACCAAGACATAACTCATGAAGAACATTTACACAACTCAGACGAATCAAAACTCCTATACTTGTACTGGCTGTATCTGCAACACAGAGGGAAGCCACCGACAACACATCCTACTTTTTGGTAGCCCCCCTTAAGTAATCTCAACTGGGACAAAATTCTTCCTCAAAACTCGAAACAAGGACACATACACCTAAAATGGAGAACAAGCAATGATCTAGCATTTGCTATTGGCATAATCTTCCATTCTGGACCTACTTTGGAGTTGTTGGAATAGAAAAGTTCCCTGCTTGGTGATGGATCCGCACCCCTGCCCTGAGGGCCCCAGCTGTAGTAATATCTATGTCCTCGGTACAGATTTTTTACAATGGGTGAACACGAATCCTCAGTGTGCACCAAGAGCTAGCCCTGTCTCATGGATTGTGTTCATGTTAGAGCAGGAGCGTCTCATAAAGCATTACTGTGATCGTGGTAAAAGTCTACTACCCTTACCAAGAGTTAAGTAGCATAAGTGTGGTGGTGACAGCATAATGCTTTTGTAATAGTGATCAGTAGGTTGAACAGGCTTTTTTTTCGGTGTCACTGGAGCAAGGCCTACTAGCTCACTCGTGCTGCTACATACCTAACTTGCCCTTGACCTACATCATGTTAATATTTAGTGCTGTGGCGCACATGAGGGCGTACATGTGTATTCTGTATTGTATGTTAGCTTGAGAGTAGTACAGTATGCGGAAGCTGTGGGTTCCATTTTGGAACCACAGAGACTTGGAATGGCTTGAGGAGATGGAAGAATGATCCCAAACAGTTGTGCCTTGCCTGCATTCCTGAAAGCTGGGTCGGACCCACACACCCCCTTCACCCACACACACTCTCACACCCCTGGCACTCACATATATACACCCCCCACACACACTGAATTATCAAAAAGGGATCTTGAGCTTCCAAAATTGTCAAACTTGAGCTGTATATCAACATGGAGAAGCACAGCATGACTTTTGCTTTCTGTGACCAGGGTTTGCACATATGTAGAGCTTGTTACCCTTAATGGGGTGTTGAAGCACTTTCTTGGCGAATAGCATGCTACTCTGGAACCCATAAGGATTAGTAGTGAATTAGTATAGTGAAATATGAAAGTAATTTGAGTGGTTGATATTAATCAGACATTTGGATTGAGAAGGATAGCGGAAGGATAGAAGAGGGACAAAGGGTTGCATATATATATATATATATATATATATATATATATATATATATATATTCACTGAAAAAAACATAGGTTTCACACACCTTATAGTTAGGAATTAGCATTTAAGAAACCTTAGAAATTCACTGAAAAAACCATAGGTTTTATACCAGTTATAGTTAGCTGGTCATTTTATTCATACAAAACCATTGAAATTCACCCGTTATAGTTAGTTGTACTCACTATAACTCGCGCACCCACTATCCACTGTTGATGATGTTACATATTACATCACTCATGACATGGTCAGTGACATCACTCATGACATCACTGATGACATCACTGATGACATCATCCTGTGAATGTGTGACTTTCTGAACAATAAATATTTTTTAAATGTGTATATCTAAACGTCGATGGAAGAATAAATGGGTAAATAAGTGTCTAAATGGATATTTTTGTAAAAATGATTGGTTAACTGATTTATTAAGTGTATCTTAGTGAATACATGTATTAGCGAGTAATGTTTACATTTTTAAATATATGTATCTGTGTCTCACTTTGTGTATAAGTGGCTGCATGGGTTGGTGAGTAGCTACATGAGTGTGTATATGGGTTATAAGTTTGTTTTTTTGAGTATCAGTATGAGTGTCTGCATGGTTCGGTGGGCGATATTGCTTAGCAAACAGATGCATGAATGAGTGACTCACTGTTTGTATGTGTTTTGAAGACAGCATGTGTGCAAGACTGTATGGGTGGATGATTGTATGTATGGGTGGGTTAGTGAGTGAATGATTGTCTCAATAGTGTATTCATGTGTAACTACATATGTTTTAAACTAGTATATGTTAGTATTGATGTATATAATTGAGTATATGTGAGAGTGAGAATTTGGAAGAGGACCTGTATAAAAAAGTATGTGTTTTTATAATTGATTTTTTAAGAGAGTAAATATGTGTACGTTTCTGTAGTAGTATGTGTAGTGGTGTGTATATAGCAGTATAATCAAGTAAATTGATTTTTGATAGTTTATTTGCATGTGTGAATATGTGTGTGAGTAACTATATGGATGAGTATCAGTGTGTAACAGGATGTATAGGTATATGAGTAAATATGATGAGTGAATACATGTATGAGTGAGTATATAGGACTGTTGTTGAATGAGTGGATGTGTATGTAGATGTTGGAATTACCTAATAGGTTGTTGTAATTGGTATTGGTATCTCCTTTTTTTTGTAGATTGTAGTTTCCATTTTTGAATGTGTGTATCAAAGATAATATTAGGGTGAGAGAAGGTCTGCTACTCTTTCAGAAGGATGATGTCATCAGTGATGTCATGAGTGATGTCATTTGAGATGTCATCAGTGATGTCATGAGTGATGTCACTGACCATGTCATGAGTGATGTAATCATCAGCAGTGGATTGCGGGCGCGCGAGTTATAGTGAGTACAACTAACTATAACGGGGGAATTTCAATGGTTTTGTATGAGTAAAATAACCAGCTAACTATAACTGGTGTGAAACCTATGGTTTTTTCAGTAAATTTCTAAGGTTTTTTAAATGCTAATTCCTAACTATAACGTGTGGGAAACCTATGGTTTTTTCAGTGAATTTGCAAGGTATTTTTAAATGTTCATTTCTATCTATAACGTGTGTCAAACCTATGGTTTTTTCAGTGAATTTACAAGGTTTTTTAAATGTTAATTTCTAACTTTAACGTGTGTCAAACCTATGTGTTTTCAGTGATTTTCTAAGGTTGTTTAAATGCTAATTTCTAACTATAATGTATGTTAAACCTATGTTTTTTTCAGTGAATTTGCAAGGTTTTTTAAATACTAATTTCTAACTATATCAGGTCTGAAACATATGTTTTTTTCAGTGAATTTGCAGTTTTTAATATGCTAATTTCTATTTCATTTTTGATATTTTTTATATATTTATTTTTCACAAACTGCCTTTCTATATTATAATAGATTGACTGTATCCAGTAATATGCAATGGCACAGCTAATTTTTATGATTTGTTGAAAGTTGAACAGTATAGTCAACATCTTTAATGAACAATAAATACTCAAATTTGTTATTTTCCTTTTTTTGTGATTTTTTTCAACGTGCATGCACCTCGCAAATTGAAATTTTTTTTTTTTTGCCTTTTGGGGTCCTTTAGGGACCCCATGAGAAGGCCTAGGGGGTCAGGGAGTCTCTACCCTGCCCCCTTTTCACGTTCTCCACTATTATTTTTGACTAATTTCAGCCTCAAGGCCTCGTGATTTTTTTTTAAAAAATAGAAAAAATTTTGGGGGGGTTTTGGGGTCCTTTAGGGACCCCATGAGAAGGCCTAGGGGGTCAGGGAGTCTCTACCCTGCCCCTTTTTCACGTTCTCCACTTTTATTTTTGACTCTCTTCTTAAACTACACAAAATGGCGGCTGTAGGGTGCGCGCAACGTGCGCGCACCTCGCAATTCTTTTTTTTTTTTTAATGTTTTTTTTGCCCTTCGGGGTCCTTCAGGGACCCCCTGAGAAGGCCTAGGGGGTCAGGGAGTCTCTACCCTGCCCCTTTTTTAAGTTCTCCACTTTTATTTTTGACTTTCTTCTGAAACTACACAAAATGGCGGCTGTAGGGTGCGCGCAACGTGCGCGCACCTCGCAATTCTTTTTTTTTTTTTATTGTTTTTTTGCCCTTCAGGGTCCTTCAGGGACCCCCTGAGAAGGCCTAGGGGGTCAATGACTCTCTACCCTGCCCCCTTTTCACGCTTTCCACTTTTGGCCTCTGCCTCGGACAAAAAATGGCGGCCAACAGTTCCTGATTTCGATGGATTGGAATGTTGACAGACGTCTAACAGCAAATCAGAATTCCGCTTGCGCACACATGGTGCGCTCACCGTGCGCGCACGGTGCGCGCTTATAGATATATACATGTTTTCAAATGAGATTTTCTCAACAACTACTGAAGGGATTAACACCATTTAAACAAAAGGGCGATCTGCAAATCAGACTCTACCATGTTGCCAAATTTCTTGTAATTCCGTTCATCAGTTCAGGCTGTAGCCGTGTCTAATCGTCCTATAGAAAATAACATGGTGAAAACACGTTTTGGGACCCCCCATTTTTCTCAGCCCCCACTTCACGAATCCCCCCAAAATTTTCAGGGAATGAGCAGAGCGGAGCGGGCCATCTTCGTTTAGAATTTCACAAAGATTCATCAACCGGTGCCAAAGATATTCCCAATAGAATGTTGCGGTTTTCCTATGGAAACTAGGTCCTAACTATAACTACCTACTGGCGACCGCCAGTAGGTAATATATATATATATATATATATATATATATATATATATATATATATATATATATATATATATTACCTACTGGCGGTCGCCAGTAGGTATATATAGTTAGGATTTTTTCTCTATGGGATTTTTGAAAATTCTATGTCTAATAACTTTGGCGTTTGTGGACGGAATTGGCTGAAATTTTCAGGAAAATGGCACATTTTGTTTCTGAGCAGCCCCTGAAAATTTTGGGGGGGTTCGTCAAGGGGGGGCCGAGAAAAAAGGGGGTCCCAAAACGCGTTTTTCCCATGTTAATTTCCATAGGGCGGTTGGCCTCACTTTTAGCCCGAACGGCTGAATGGATTTGCACGAAACTTGGCAAAATTGTAGGGACTGGTAGCCCGATGTGCCTTTTGTAGGTCTCAATATATGTGCTCCAGTGGATTTTGAGAAATTAACGTTTAAAAAAATATATATATCTGTAACAGCGGACCGGGCAGCGCTCTGGTTCGCGGACTTTTCGCGCAACGGAGCTTTGTGAAGCGAAGCTGATTGGTTCTCCGGCGTCTGTCAACATTCCAAACAGTCCGTAGCGGCCGCCATCTTGTCTCTCGGTAGGATCGAGAGACAAGAGGAGGCCGAAGCGAAGGGGCAAATGACCATAAGGGGGCATAGTACATTGTCGCTCACCCCCTAGGTTTGATGTGGAGGTTTTAAAAGGGCCCCGCGGGGCAAAAAAAAATAAAAATAATAATAATCGAACGGCTGAATGGATTTGCACGAAACTTGGCAAAATTGTAGGGACTGGTAGCCCGATGTGCCTTTGCTAGGTCTCAATATATGTGCTTCAGTGGATTTTGAGAAATTAACGTTCAAAAAAAGATATATATCTGTAACAGCGCACCGCTTCGCGTACTTTTCGCGTTACGGAGCTTTGCGAAGCGAAGTTGATTGGCTCTCCGGTGTCTGTAAACATTCCAAACAGTACGTAGCGGCCGCCATCTTGTCTCTCGGTAGGATCGAGAGACAAGAGGAGGCCAAAGCGAAGGGGCAAATGACCATAAGGGGGCATAGTAGATCCTCGCTGACCCCCTAGGTTTGATGTGGAGGTTTTAAAAGGGCCCCGCGGGGCAAAAAAAAAAATAATAATAATAATCGAACGGCTGAATGGATTTGCACGAAACTTGGTAAAATATTAGGGACTGGTAGCCCGATGTGCCTTTGCTATGTCTCAATATATGTGCTTCAGTGCATTTTGAGAAATTAACGTTCAAAAACAAGATATATATCTGTAACAGCGCTCCGCTTCGCGGAGATAAAATTATATCTGTATTACCTAGCTGTTGCTAACACCAGTTAGCGACGGCTAGTAGGAGATAGCGACCATCTTGGGTCCCACTTTGCATGTGAGTGATATTTATCACTAATGACATGCAAAGTGGGCATGCCAAGATGTTAGCGACTGGAAACAGTCGCTAACATCGCTATCTCCTAGGGACTGGTAGCCCGATGTGCCGGAGCTTTGTGAAGCGAAGCTGATTGGTTCTCTGGCGTCTGTCAACATTCCAAACAGTCCGTAGCGGCCGCCATCTTGTCTCTCGGTAGGATCGAGAGACAAGAGGAGGCCAAAGCGAAGGGGCAAATGACCATAAGGGGGAATAGTAGATCCTCGCTGACCCCCTAGGTTTGATGTGGAGGTTTTAAAAGGGCCCCGCGGGGCAAAAAAAAAAAATAATAATAATAATCGAACGGCTGAATGGATTTGCACGAAACTTGGCAAAATTGTAGGGACTGGTAGCCCGATGTGCCTTTGCTAGGTCTCAATATATGTGCTTCAGTGGATTTTGAGAAATTAACGTTCAAAAAAAGATATATATCTGTAACAGCGCACCGCTTCGCGTACTTTTCGCGTTACGGAGCTTTGCGAAGCGAAGCTGATTGGCTCTCCGGTGTCTGTAAACATTCCAAACAGTACGTAGCGGCCGCCATCTTGTCTCTCGGTAGGATCGAGAGACAAGAGGAGGCCAAAGCGAAGGGGCAAATGACCATAAGGGGGCATAGTAGATCCTCGCTGACCCCCTAGGTTTGATGTGGAGGTTTTAAAAGGGCCCCGCGGGGCAAAAAAAAAAAATAATAATAATAATCGAACGGCTGAATGGATTTGCACGAAACTTGGTAAAATATTAGGGACTGGTAGCCCGATGTGCCTTTGCTATGTCTCAATATATGTGCTTCAGTGCATTTTGAGAAATTAACGTTCAAAAACAAGATATATATCTGTAACAGCGCTCCGCTTCGCGGAGATAAAATTATATCTGTATTACCTAGCTGTTGCTAACACCAGTTAGCGATGGCTAGTAGGAGATAGCGACCATCTTGGGTCCCACTTTGCATGTGAGTGATATTTATCACTAATGACATGCAAAGTGGGCATGCCAAGATGTTAGCGACTGGAAACAGTCGCTAACATCGCTATCTCCTATTATCAACTTTTGGAAATATTCGAGATAAGCGCGAATATCTCCAAAAAGTAACAGCTGCCCTGAGCAGTTCTTAGCCATGTTATCCAATGGGAGGTGGATAACATGGCTAAGAGCATTAGCTCGGTAATGCATGAATATCGCTGAGTTTTCAGCGATATTAATGCATTGCGGTCGTTTTTTATCGTATTTGCGATAAACCTTGATAATAGCAAGGTTTATCTGCGATAATTTCTGACGGTAAAAAAATCTTTGCAATGCATCGTTAGGGATAAATATCGCTTAACTTTGGTAATATGCCCCAACGTCTGTTAACGTTCGATTCGAAGGAAATCAGGAATTGTTGAAAAACATTGTGTGCGCCATCTTGTCTTTTTTCAAATGCCACACTTTTGTCGTGCATGGCAGCCATTTTAGATGCCTTGACCAGACCCACTCTGTGCACGCTGTCGATCCTTAGCATGGCTCCCCACCCTCGCAAGCATCTCACCCAGGCAGTGGTCACCCCCGCTCTCTGTCTTATGCATGGGTAATAAACCTCCCCCCATCTGCGCTGCTCTTCCCTGAGAATCACACCCTGTGCCCGCCCGACACCTCCCTTTCGCCCTATTCACTACCGCACCCTCTGACACTCCTTTTCCTCTGTGTCCGATTGTCCAGGCCGGTCCTAGGCTATCAGCTAGCCCTGCAGATGTAGTTTATGGCCACAGCTGTAAAGAATCACCCCTCTTCAAAGGAGTTATAGTAGATCAAGGCCCACACTCGATGAGATCCGTCACAGCAGAAGCGTTGCTATTATCTGAAAACCATCCTGTATTGTGATTGGGGAGGGGACCGAGCGTGAAGCGGAAGATTCCAGGGATGACTCTTTGTACATCAAAGTTTTTACAATTATGTGTCACATTAAAAATATATAGCACTCCGACAAAGTAGTAAGATTATAAAACTTTAATAATTTATAAATATATACAAGAAAACAAAAATAGTAATAACATATAAACATTTTTAGGGAAAAACAACGAAGTAGCGGTCGGCTGTGCGAATAGTCCCAACGCAGCACAACGTCCAGATTTCCGGCGTGGGGCGTCGCGGGGGGTGGGTCATCAGTAGCAAACTGTTGTGCGAATAGTTCCAAGGCAGCAGAACGCGCCGAAATCTAGATGACACGAAAGTGATGTCTAGTAAGTTGCCACCCAGCAAATAACGGCGTGGGGCGTCGCGGGGGGTGGGTCATCAGTAGCAAACTGTTGTGCGAATAGTTCCAAGGCAGCAGAACGATGGCACCAAGGTGATGTCCAGTAAGTTGCCGCACTGGTTTTGGTATCCTACAATGCTGCTCCGAATAACGGCGTGGGGCGCCCCGGGGGAGGCGGCGTGAACGGGCCTCTCCAGGTGGAGTCTCATCTGTTTTAGTGGGGCGCCCCTTTACCGTTTCAGTTGCCATTCCGTCCGCTTTTGGTCCACTGTGTCAAAATCCGCCATTCAGCTGAGTTGCGCCCACTCTTGCGGTGCAGCGATAGGCGGCTGCCACAGGACTCTCAAAATGGCGGCAGGCTCTTTCCTTTTTGGGCGTGGTCCACTGAAATGGCCCTGGGACACCTTGGAAATCGGACGCTTGTCTGCTAGGTCTTGGACCCCATTCTCGAAAGCGTCCCCTCCGCCTTGAGAATTCATCAAAAGTTTTGGGGGCCCCGACTCCTGCAGGCTTCTGGTGGGGAGCGGCTGCCATGATTGCTCGCGGAATGACCACGACGGAGCTACGAGATGGTGGTGCTCTCATGCTGACGCCAGTTTAGTCTGAAACATCCAGAAACAAGGTGGGGCTTTCATCGTTTGGGGCAAAAAAAAAGTTTTCATCCAATGAAAAGTGTTGTTTTTAGGTCATATGATCAAGCCTTCCATCATTAGGAAACCAAAAGTAAAATGAACCAATGAAAAGTTTTATAAACAAGTCACATGACCTGTTATGCGGCATAGGGTATAAAATGCGGAGAAAATACGTTGGCACGTGAGGCGGCGTCAGTAGCGGACCGATGTGCGAATAGGCCGAAGGCAATACAACGCGCCAAGATCCGGATGGCACCGAGGTGGTGTCCAGCAAGTTGCAGCACTGGTGCGGCCATCCTACAATGCTGAAAGTCGGCGTGGGGCGCCCCGTTGGCCTGTGAGTTTGCGTCAGTAGCGGACCGATGTGCGAATAGGCCGAAGGCAGCACAACGCGCCAAGATCCGGATGGCACCGAGGTGGTGTCTAGTAAGTTGTCGCACTTCTGTGGCCATCCTACAATGTTGAAAGTCGGCGTGGGGCGCCCCGTTGGCCTGTGAGATGGCGTCAGTAGCGGACCGATGTGCGAATGGGGCCAAAGGCAGCGCAACAATATTTTCTGACTGACACCAAAAGGCGCTGAGATGCCAAGATCCGGATGGCACCGAGGTGATGTCTAAGTTGCGGACTGATGTGCGAATGGGGCCAAAGGCAGCGTAACAATATTTTTTGTATGGAAGATACCACTAGGCGTTGAGATGCCAAGATTCGGATGGCACTGAGGTGATGTCTAGCAAGTTGCTGTACTGGTGTGGTCATCCTACAATGCTGAAACTCGGCGTGGGTCGCCCCATTAGCCTGTGAGATGGCGTCAGTAGCGGACCGATGTGCGAATAGGCCGAAGGCAGCACAACGCGCCAAGATCCGGATGTCACCGTGGTGGTTTCATAGTTGAGAGGCACTTCATCTGCAGTGGGGCGCCGAGATCCGGATGGCACCGAGGTGATGTCTAGCAAGTTGCTGTACTGGTGTGGTCATCCTACAATGCTGAAACTCGGCGTGGGTCGCCCCATTAGCCTGTGAGATGGCGTCAGTAGCGGACCGATGTGCGAATAGGCCGAAGGCAGCACAACGCGCCAAGATCCGGATGTCACCGTGGTGGTTTCATAGTTGAGAGGCACTTCATCTGCAGTGGGGCGCCGAGATCCGGATGGCACCGAGGTGATGTCTAGCAAGTTGCTGTACTGGTGTGGTTATTCTACAATGCTGAAACTCGGCGTGGGGCGCCCCATTAGCCTGTGAGATGGCGTCAGTAGCGGACCGATGTGCGAATGGGGCCAAAGGCAGCGCAACAATATTTTCTGAAGAGAAGACACCAAAAGGTGCTGACATTCCAAGATCCGGATGGCACCGAGGTGGTGTCTAGCAAGCTATGCAGTTGAGTTGTGTGCGCACTTGCGGCGAATAGGTCGAAGGCAGCATAACAATGTTTTCTGAATAGGAGACACCACAAGGCGTTGAGATTCGGTTACCACCGAGGTGATGTCTAGCAAGTTGCCGCACTGGTGTGGCCATCCTACAATACTGCTCCGAATAACGGCGTGGGGTGCCCGAAGGGGGGGGGAGCCGGCGTGAATGGGCCTTCCTAGGTGGAGGCTCGTCTGCTGTAGTGGGGCGCCCCTTTACCGTTTCAGTTGCCATTCAGCTGAGTTTTGGCTGCTCTTGATGCTACAGCGACAGGCGGCTGCAAGAGGACTCTCAAAATGGCGGCCTGTTCTTTGGATTTGGGCCTGGTCCACTAAAATGGCCCTGGGACACCTTAGAACTCGGACGCTCGATTTTTTTTTCCTTTCCTGTACATGCAAAAAAAGGTAAATGCCCGGTACGTTACACGCTTCATCTGCCACGATGAACTCTCCAGAGGAACCGAAAAAAAATATAGTTGTGGTAACTATACCATGCATCGTCATATGGAGAGGTGGCACCAATTAATTATAGTGCTGCATAAAAGAGAGATTTGGAGGAGAACCCCTGACCTGCTAGTACATTCATCAAAGAAGTGGCACTGAGAGCTTCAGAGGCAAGGGAAACGGTCCCAAATATTTAGAAGAACTTTGGAAAGATTAAAATGACATGTTTAGATTGTGGCAAATTAATTTCATGTGGACAGATGAGTGTTACTCTAATAAATACAGCATATGAACATCATCATAGTCGATGGTTGGTAGAGACATTTTGACTATATCCTGGACCTGCCCGTCCTCGCCCAAAATGGCGCCGGAATAAATGGGACTCGTAACTCCTTGTTGTGTACTGGTTGCAGAACCTTGAAATCACGAGATACGTATGCAGTTTTGAAGCACATGGCGGGCGGGGACGAGAATTGATTGAATATTTCGACATCCCTATTGATATTAAGTTCTGATGTGTTATTGATTACTGTACTGTTGAAAGTTCGAATTAACGTCACCCATGGTACTTGCCCGCAAATGTATATCTAGATAATTTTATTGTAACTGGCCCTGTCGTATTTTAATTATAAAATGTACGTCCACCGATTCCGTAACTGTTAGACACCTTAGTTCTTGCAACCTAATGGCCCGCCCGTTACGTTCCTCTACAGTGTAAATGTCTATTCATCATATACGATTACAGTTTGCTCTGTGGCAGGCCCACGTGGTTATAGGCTCGTATTTGTATAATGAAATTTTCACAATAAAGGTTTTTAAAAGAAAACATGGTAGTAGTATATACATTGGTAAAGTTTTTAATAATAGTGACTGTTTTAGAATCATTAAAAGGCAAGTGAAATAAAGCAGACCAATTACATGAAGGGTAAAAGGTATAATACGAAGGAACGCAGTAAAGATAAATGGTCAAGGGCTGTTGTGTTTTCTATTCCTGCAACATAAAGTGATCGATAAGAATCTCATATTCAGGCGTATCGGCGACTAAGACAGCAGGTCGACCCTCTTTTGCTCAACGGCTCCGTCATGGGACGAAGAAACGCTCTTTTTCTCGAAAAAAGAATATATTTTACTTGCAGGACAGTTGTAAAATTTCCGGGAAAGTACATTAGCCTGGAACATTATAACATATATTTAAGAAAAAATAATGTTCGGAAGTAATGAAAAGCGTAATTTTTAGGTCATATGACCAAGCCTTTCATCATTACAATAAGAAAAGTAAAATGAACCAATGAAAAGTTTTATTAACAAGTCACATGACTTGTTATGCTTACGTTACGCGCTGCGCGCCCCGGATGACTTCCGGATGCGCTAACGCGGCGCGTCATATGACGCATTACGCGACAACGCAGGTACAGAATATAGTCAAAATGTCTCCACCAACCAGCGGTCGGAACACAACCCCTTTCAGCAGGCTAAATAGTTCTGTTAAATGACAACAGAAGGGACAGGCAACAAGAACCATCAGTCAAAGAGGGGAGGGCTAGTTCTTCTCTACCGGGTTACATTGGGGCGCTACCGGAACTGATCGAATTGGTAGTCTACAGTGTTTCTGGATGTTTCAGACTGAAGCTGGGGTTAGCATGAGAGCAGCACCATTTCGTAGCTCCGTCGTGGTCATTCCGCAACCAATCATGGCAGCCGTTCTTTATCGTTATTTTGGGCGGGGTGGGTGGCGGAGCCGAGCTGTTTTGCAGCCATCATTGTGTGGAGTTCAGTTCATCTCACTAGTTTTGTATTTGTCATGAGGGGTTGTTCCTAATGTTTCTATTTTAGCGAGGTCAAAAAGAGATCCCATTAGTGGCCTACTGATTTTGCTCGATTCCTTTTCTTTTTTTTTACACGATTTTTCGTTATCTGCAAAGACTAAACAGAGTATTGCGACTCTGTGTTTGTTTGTAAATAGAGAATGAACCAAAGAGAACTAATTCTAAAACAGTAAATACTTGGATAACAATCAATCAAATGGAGAGAGAAGCAGGCAAGACGGATTACAATGGGGGCAAAGGCCTGCGTTAACTACCTTTCACTATCTGCAAAGAGAGAGTACTCCTAATAGAAATGAGGGGGGGGGGCACCATTCAAAGCAGATCAGTGTGCATAAACACGAAAATGTTTTCACTTACCACGTACTTGACATTCGACAGCTTATGATATTTGCTATTAAAAAACCATTGAAATTCACTGAAAAAACCATAGGTTATAGACCATATATAGTTAGGAATTAGCATTTACAAAACCTTGAAAATTCACTGAAAAAACCATAGGTTATAGACCATATATAGTTAGGAATTAGCATTTAAAAAACCTTATTTTACTCACACAAAACCATTGAAATTCCATATATAGTTAGTTGCACTAACTATATATCGCGCACCCGCAATCCACTGCTGATCATGTCACATATTACATCATTCATGACATGGTCAGTGACATCACTGATGACATCACTGATGACATCTCAAATGACATCACTGATGACATCACTGATGACATCTCATTTGACATCATTCTTGTGCTAATACGATAAACCTCTTCAGACTCTAATATAACCTTAGATACACTCAGTGTATACAGACACTCACACACTGCCACTCATCCATGGAGTTACTCACACACCCAGTCAGTCATGCAAAGAAACAATCTCACCTCCATTTCTTCAACTATAAAGTTAAACACACCTTACTTATTGAAACATATACTAACACATATTTACTCTCTTATACAATCCCTGATACAAGTTCACAATGATCGATACAACTACTCACTCATTCAGTGGCTCTCATGCACAGTTATTTATATATGCCAATTCTCACATGTACTGTGTTTTACATATGTACTTACTATGACATGTAGCATTGAGATATCCATTCACTCATCAATACACTCATGCACACAGTCAACTGCCCATGTAGCTGTTTCCACATGCACTCTTGAACTCATACACCTAGTGAATAAACTGCTCACACATCTATGCATAGAGTCACACACCTTCCAGCCACCCCTACACAAACTCAATCTCCCATAGAAATACTTGGGCAACCAATTAATAACACATATAGCCTCTCGTATAGCTAATGATCAACACATGCAGCAGTTTACAGAACAACAGACATAATGATGCACAAATTAAGACAGTTTAGTCACTAACCCATGCATTCAGTGAGACACATTTAATCACTCACTCATACAGTCAGTCACGCACCTACTAAATCCTTCATCCAGACACTTATACATCCACTCATTCTTCAATATGTAAAACATATTTAAACTTTACAAAAACACACAGACACTAGATGATGTCATCAGTGATGTAATTTGAGATGTCATCAGTGATGTCATTTGAGATGTCATCAGTGATGTCATCAGTGATGTCACTGACCATGTCATGAATGATGTAATATGTGACATGATCAGCAGTGGATTGCGGGTGCGCGATATATAGTTAGTGCACCTAACTATATATGGAATTTCAATGGTTTTGTGTGAGTAAAATAAGGTTTTTTAAATGCTAATTCCTAACTATATATGGTCTATAACCTATGGTTTTTTCAGTGAATTTTCAAGGTTTTGTAAATGCTAATTCCTAACTATATATGGTCTATAACCTATGGTTTTTTTCAGTGAATATATATATATATATATATATATATATATATACATATATATATATATATATATATATATATATATATATATATGTGTGTGTGTGTCTATATATATTCACTGAAAAAATCATAGGTTTCAGGGGCGTTATAGTTAGTTGGACATTTTACTCGTACAAAACCAGAGAAATTCGGACATTATAGTTAGTAGAGCTAACTATAACTCGCGCCCCCACAATGCACTGCTGATGACATCACTTATTACATCACTCATGACATGGTCAGTGACATCACTCATGACATCACTGATGCCATCTCAAATTACATCACTGATGACATCACTAACAACATCATCAATGCGATAATTTTATGCAACTCCTCACACCCTTATATAAGCTTTGATACACCCACTCTAAAATACAGACTCCCATTTTTGAAACCATAGACAAACCAATAGCAGTTACTACATACCCACTGATTGATTCCTAGGTATACAAACACATCCATTCATTCACCCATACAGTCACTCATACATGCAGCCACTCATCAATACAGCACTATCATATGCACTCAGACACGTGTACAGACACTCACACACTGCCACTCATCCGTAGCATTATTCACACACTTAGCCAGTCATGTAAAGAATCAATACCGCTGCCATTTACTCACCTATACAGTTATACATTCACTACCTCACCTATTCAAACAGATACTAACATATACTAACTCTCTTATACAATCACTGACACAAGTGCACACTTATTCATACTGCTACTCTCACAATCACTTACTGTCACATATGGTCATGTATATACTCCAACACTCACATAAACTGCCTTTCACTCACACATATACCACTGAAACATCCATTCACTCACCAACATACCCATAAACACACTCACCCACCCATACAGCTATTTCCACATGCACTCTTGAATCCATATACCCAGTGAATCACCCACTCACACATCTATGCAGAAAGTCACCCATCCCCACCCACCCACACAAACACTCAGGCACCCATACAGATACACATACAACCAATAAATAACCCATGTAGACACTCATGTAGCTACTCAACAACCCATGCAGCAGCTTACACAACAACAGACTGACTGACACAGATATTCACACAGTTTAGTCACTAACCCATGCATTCAGTAAGACACTATTAATCACTCACTTATACAGTCAGTCACACACCTATTAAATGCTCAACCCAGGCACGTATACACCCTCTCATTCTTCAATACATCTTGGCATATATATGAAACATATTTAAACATTATAGAAACACACAGTCACTGGATGGTGTCATCAGTGAAGTCATTTGAGATGTCAGCAGTGATGTCATCAGTGATGTCAATGACCATGTCATGAGTGATGTAATATGTGACGTCATCAGCATTGCATTGCAGGAGCAAGAGATATAGTTAGCTCTACTAACTATAACGGCCAGATTTCTCTGGTTTTGTACGAGTGAAATGTCCAACTAACTGTAACGTCCCCGAAAACTATATTTTTTCAGTGAATATATATATATATATATATATATATATATATATATATATATATATATATGCAGGGACTCGAGGGGCCAGGACATTTACAAAGCAACCTCATTAAGTTTGCCCACTTCTACAAACGCCAACAAACGAAAAGAAGTAACTTTGGTTTCCCACATCACGCCATTCCAGACTTACTGATTCAGAAAAGGGGGTGGTGATGAACAGAGTGTCTGAATTAAGCAGACCACTCTTACCCAGTCCAAAAATCAGGGCTTGATCCATCACCGTTATTTAGCTCACTGCCCCATCCCAGCTCAGAACCTGGCTATATGCAAATTAGTCTGTCCCTGGCCCAGTGCATCATGGGAACAGGGCAGACCAAACTACCAAGCCAATTCTTCACCAGAAAGGAGACAAGCTTCCGGGGACCGGTTTCTGCCATTTCAGGCATCGTCGGCCCGGCTTGCTTGAATCCTGATGGAGCAGTGAGCAAGGGACTCATGTCTGAGTATACCCTTCCACGCTAATGGTGGACAAAATGATTCAGAAAAGGGGGTGGTGATGAACAGAGTGTCTGAATTAAGCAGACCACTCTTACCCAGTCCAAAGATCAGGGCTTGATCCATCACCGTTATTTAGCTCACTGCCCCATCCCAGCTCAGAACCTGGCTATATGCAAATTAGTCTGTCCCTGACCCAGTGCATCATGGGAACAGGGCAGACCAAACTACCAAGCCAATTCTTCACCAGAAAGGAGACAAGCTTCCGGGGACCGGTTTCTGCCATTTCAGGCGTCGTCGGCCCGGCTTGCTTGAATCCTGATGGAGCAGTGAGCAAGGGACTCATGTCTGAGTATACCCTTCCACGCTTATGGTGGACAAAATGATTCAGAAAAGGGGGTGGTGATGAACAGAGTGTCTGAATTAAGCAGACCACTCTTACCCAGTCCAAAGATCAGGGCTTGATCCATCACCGTTATTTAGCTCACTGCCCCATCCCAGCTCAGAACCTGGCTATATGCAAATTAGTCTGTCCCTGGCCCAGTGCATCATGGGAACAGGGCAGACCAAACTACCAACCAATTCTTCACCAGAAAGGAGACAAGCTTCCGGGGACCGGTTTCTGCCATTTCAGGCGTCGTCGGCCCGGCTTGCTTGAATCCTGATGGAGCAGTGAGCAAGGGACTCATGTCTGAGTATACCCTTCCACGCTAATGGTGGACAAAATGATTCAGAAAAGGGGGTGGTGATGAACAGAGTGTCTGAATTAAGCAGACCACTCTTACCCAGTCCAAAGATCAGGGCTTGATCCATCACCGTTATTTAGCTCACTGCCCCATCCCAGCTCAGAACCTGGCTATATGCAAATTAGTCTGTCCCTGGCCCAGTGCATCATGGGAACAGGGCAGACCAAACTACCAGGCCAATTCTTCACCAGAAAGGAGACAAGCTTCCGGGGACCGGTTTCTGCCATTTCAGCCGCCGTCGGCCCGGCTTGCTTGAATCCTGATGGAGCAGTGAGCAAGGGACTCATGTCTGAGTATACCCTTCCACGCTAATGGTGGACAAAATGATTCAGAAAAGGGGGTGGTGATGAACAGAGTGTCTGAATTAAGCAGACCACTCTTACCCAGACCAAAGATCAGGGCTTGATCCATCACCGTTATTTAGCTCACTGCCCCATCCCAGTTCAGAACCTGGCTATATGCAAATTAGTCTGTCCCTGGCCCAGTGCATCATGGGAACAGGGCAGACCAAACTACCAAGCCAATTCTTCACCAGAAAGGAGACAAGCTTCCGGGGACCGGTTTCTGCCATTTCAGGCGTCGGCGGCGGTGATGGATCAAGCCCTGATCTTTGGACTGGGTAAGAGTGGTCTGCTTAATTCAGGCACTCTGTTCATCACCACCCCCTTTTCTGAATCATTTTGTCCACCATAAGCGTGGAAGGGTATACTCAGATGTGAGTCCCTTGCTCATTGCACCATCAGGATTCAAGCAAGCCGGGCCGACGACGCCTGAAATGGCAGAAACCGGTCCCTGGAAGCTTGTTTCCTTCCCAGTACAAGAATTGGCTTGGTAGTTTGGTTTGCCCTGTTCCCATCATGCACTGGGACAGGAACAGACTAATTTGCATATAGCCAAGTTCTGAGCTGGGATGGTGCAGTGAGCTAAAAAACGGTGATGGATCAAACCCTGATCTTTGGACTGGGTAAGAGTGGTCTGCTTAATTCAGGCACTCTGTTCATCACCACCCCCTTTTCTGAATCATTTTGTCCACCATAAGCGTGGAAGGGTATACTCAGATGTGAGTCCCTTGCTCATTGCACCATCAGGATTCAAGCAAGCCGGGCCGACGATGCCTGAAATGGCAGAAACCGGTCCCCGGAAGCTTGTTTCCTTCCCAGTACAAGAATTGGCTTGGTAGTTTGGTTTGCCCTGTTCCCATCATGCACTGGGACAGGAACAGACTAATTTGCATATAGCCAAGTTCTGAGCTGGGATGGTGCAGTGAGCTAAAAAACGGTGATGGATCAAGCCCTGATCTTTGGACTGGGTAAGAGTGGTCTGCTTAATTCAGGCACTCTGTTCATCACCACCCCCTTTTCTGAATCATTCCAGACTTACAGCATTCTGAGAGTTGGAGTTCTACAAGCTGCAGCAAGGCGGATGATCACATGGTTGGGGCGGCGGTTGTAGCACCGTACTTTGTTAAATTACGGACATTCAATCTGGGCATTACGGACATGAGGCGTGGCAGCAAGGGGTGTCTGAAGAAGGAGTCAATCCGAAATGCATTATACCTACGCTGTCCAGTTTCCATTAAACAACCCCACCTGAAATTCCCTGCGTGTGGCTCCTTCCTTTCACATTGCTGGAGGGCTTTTGTCGATATATATATATATATATATATCATGTGTTCCGCTTTCCTTATGTGCTCTGGAATCTCGCCAACCAGCCAGCAAAAAGCACACGGACACGGACCAGTTAGGTGCTGAAATTTATTGTGTTGCAGAAAAAGTCAAAGACGTTTCGGCTCAACGGAGCCTTGTTCACATGACAACGTTTCTTTGAACGGACAGTCCTTTTAAAGTGCCAGTGATAAACCAAAATTAACACCACCTGTGAATTTTAGGTATGGACATGAAAGACATACTACATCAGTTTCGTAGTTAAAATACAGTAACCGATACCAGTTACTACATTAAAATTTTTGTAAAATACCATAATTAAATTCATTTGGTAATATGGTATAAAAAGATGTAAACTTTTGCAGATTGATTGAGAAAAGAATCTCGGTAAAATACATTTTCCCTAAATGATTACGTTTCAGGCTTTTATATGCTAAATAACTTTAAAAAGCAATTAGTCTCATAACACATCTCTTTCTTCCATTTAAAAAGACCTTCTGCTCAAAAAGCATTGCATTAAATAGTTAATTGACTGAACACATGGTAAGGGAATAATTTAAAGTGCAAGTGCTTTGCTGAAGATGTGCATATATATATAAATCATTCAGGTAGCACCAATTAAGAGGGAGACCGCAGGAAGCTCGTAAAGTTCCAACTTTTTATTTAGTCAGCACCCTGCCAGCAGGTAACACATCTGAAAACAGGCAGCTTCATATTCGGCCAGACGCTTTTTAGGACATAACTCCTTTCTTCAGTGGCGATACAAAATGAATGAAATGACGCATTGATATGCGGGCGTTTTAAAGTTCCAACGATCTGCCCCAGTGGGCGTGGCTGTCAACGCAGCATCATGGATGTTGTTGTCCGCTATCTCAATTTTCCCCAGTGGGTGCGCATTCCTCCATATCTTATAGCAATATTCAAGCCCCGCTTTGTGGGTGTTGGCTCGAACTTGATGCAAGCGGCAGCCCTGTTCTGCCGCTGACATCCCTTCCTCCCGATTCTTCTAGCTCCCCACTGGAACCAGAACGGACCCGCCTCCAACTTTTTATTTAGTCAGCACCCTGCCAGTAGATAACACATCTGAAAACAGGCAGCTTCATATTCGGCCAGGCGCGTTTCAGGACATGACTCCTTTCTTCAATGGCGAGGCAAAATGAATGAAATGACGCGTTGATATGCGGGCGTTTTAAAGTTCCAACGATCTGCCCCAGTGGGCGTGGCTGTCAACGCAGCATAATGGTCCACTGTCAGTCATTCATGCATCTATGCGCTAAGTAATACCCCCACCAAACTATACAGACACTCATTCTGATACTCAAAAAAACAACTAATAACCCATATAGACACTTGTGTAGCTACTCACCAACCCACGCAGCCACTTGTCAGTCAGTCAAACACTTTTATTCGATTTTTAAAAAATCATAAAAAGACACAGGATACATTTCAAGGGTTACACGTACAAAAAAAGTTAAATAACACAGAGAGAATATTTACATAATATGTACATAATAATTCATAGTTCATAGCAGCTGAATGTAAAGTGACATGAGCGCAAGCAGTTCCTCTATACAAAGAATAGATAGATAAAAAAATTAAAAAATTTCGTTGATAATCAATCCGTTATTACATTTTCTGCGCTTTTTATTGATGCGTACTCCTGCTGCTAAAAAACTTGCAACATGAAAAGTGACGTGTGCATTGTGCAAAAGTTGCAGGAATAAGAGCGCTGGCTTCACCTGTAAGAAGCGGGCCTCTCTAAGGATGGGGACAAGATATTTCCTTCTGATTTTACCATAGTGATCGCAGAACATAATAAAATGTAAGGTGTCCTGGGGTGAGAAGTTATCACAATCACATGGTTTATTGTTTTCCGGCGTCTCCCATCTATAGTATGAGCCCAATAAAAAGTGAATTAGATTCAACCGAAATCTAATTAAAAGAAAGCGGTGGAAAGAGTTGTTTACAAATATCAGGTAGGGTTCTGGGCCTGGGACGGTTTTCAATCTGAAATTCCTTCTCACTGTAAATTTCATAAGTTCAGTTTCCTCTCGCTCTGAAATAAAAAGGTTCAGCAGTGAATCCTTAACTATTTTAACGTCCGCTTTGGTTATGCTCATAGGTGAGTAAAAAAGGTCAATGCGTCCCACCTTTGCTAACATATTTTTTACATACAGCATCCAGGGGATCTTAAGGACTCCATCCAAATTTAAACAATCTTCTAGAATTTTATGATTTAAAGAGATCTCTTCATTTAACCAGGTTTTGAGCCAAATAGTAACCGGGGCAGATTTTATCACATCAGAGACATACCCAACTCCCAGTTCTGAGTGGGTGGAGAAAGTAGGGGTAGACTGGGGGACAGAAAGCAATGATCTTAAAAACCTGTTTTCTGCCCTTTGAATGGGGACAGGCTCTATGTATCCCCAGATTGAGGCCCCGTAATTAGCGATTGCGATGCTCTTGGCATTATATACTTTGAGGATCGCGCTCGTCGGTCTTGAACCCAGTTTTCTGGCAAAATTCAGGATGGCTCCTGTCGATCTGCTTAGTGCATTGGATTTTGCCTTAAGTTGGGGACCCCACGTACCTTTATCGTCAAATAGGACGCCCAAGTAGGTAAAAGAGGGAACCCTCTGGACCTCCTTACCTAGACAGACCATGGTTATTGGTCTCCTCTTTATCCCTTTTATTCCCATGATCATGACGTGAGATTTTTGTGTATTCACTTTTAGGTCTAGTGAGGTCATGAATTCCCCAAAGGAGGCCAGAAGTTTATTCAGGGCAACACCAGTTCTCGCCAAGAGGACCGCGTCATCCGCGTACAGGAGAACTGGAATGTTAGTGTCTCCTGCACGCGGGACGTCGGCGCCCAAGGCAGAGAGAACCGGCTCGAGGGTGTTTATGTACAAAGTGAATAGGAGCGGGGCAAGAATACATCCCTGCCTCACTCCTCTCTCGGAACTGAAGGAATTTGTGCACCTACCGTCCCTGGTCACTCTCACTGTGGCCTCCAGCCCCTGATGTAAGTCAGCCAGAAAGCCCACTAAGGATTTATCAATGCCTATCTCCAGAAGGACCCCCCACAGCCTCGACCTGTTGACCAGATCAAAGGCTGAGGAGAGGTCCATGAAAGCCATATATAACGCTCCTTTTTTGACTATGGTGTATTTGGAGGTTATCAGATACAAGTTTAAGCATTGATCCAATGTGCTTCTTTTGGCCCTGAAGCCATATTGGGCGTACGCAGCCACTTATACACAAAGTGAGACACTGATACAGATATTTACATATTTAAACATTACTCGCTAATACATGTATTCACTAAGATACACTTAATAAGTCAGTTATACAATCAATTTTACAAAAAAAACCTCCATTTAGACACTTATTTACCCATTTATTCTTCCATCGACCTTTAGATATACATATATAAAAAATATTTATTTTTCAGCAAGACACACATTCACTGGATGATATCATCAGTGATGTCATCAGTGATGTCATTTGAGATGTCATCAGTGATGTCATGAGTGATGTCACTGACCATGTCATGAGTGATGTAATATGTGACGTCATCAGCAGTGCATTGCGGGCGCGCGAGTTATAGTTAGCTGAACTAACTATAACGGGGAATTTCAATGGTTTTGTATGAGTGAAATGTCCAGCTAACTATAACGTGTGAAACCAATGTTTTTTTTGTGAATTTGTAAGGTTTTTTAAATGATATTTCCTAACTATAACGTGGCTGAAACCTATAGTTTTTTCAGTGAGTTTCTAAGGTTTTTTAAATGCTAATTCCTAACTATAACATGGCTAAAACCTATGTTTTTTTCAGTGAATTTCAAAAGTATTTGGAATGTTAATTTTTAAATTTATAAATTGTTATATTTTTTTTAAACTGATTTACTACATTGTTTTAAAGTATTTATTTTTAGATATATTATTTTTTAAATTACATTACATATTTGTAATCTAAATTGAAAAAAACAAAATTTTAAACATTGAAATTGTAATATATATATATATGTTTTTAATATTTTTTTAATTTATATATATTTTATATAGCAGGCAATGATATCCTATGGAAGGAAATTCAAGTTACTGTAAGTATGGTTAGAATTACTTTTAAGGATCAGTGTTGGGCTGAAAGATGCAGCACTGAGGTATCTCCTGATAACAGGTGAGTAAATCGGAATTCGTAGTTCGGCTGATTTTAGAGGAATTTTTTAAAGTTCCAAAACTCCACACTTCGAAGAATTTCAAAGTGAAACCAGTTAATGTTAGCCTAAGGAAGAAAAATCAAGTTACTGTAAGTATGGTTAGAATTACTTTTCAGGATCAGTAGTGGGCTGAAAGATGCAGCACTAAGGTCTCTCCTGATAACAGGTGAGTACATCGGAATTCGTAGTTCGGCTGATTTTAGAGGAATTTTTTGAAGTTCCAAAACTCCACACTAAGAAGAATTTCCAAGTGAAACTAGTCAATGTTAGCCTATGGATGGAAATTCAAGTTACTGTAAGTGTGGTTAGAATTACTTTTCAGGATCAGTAGTGGGCTGAAAGATGCAGCACTGAGGTCTCTCCTGATAACAGGTGTGTAAATCAGAATTCGTAGTTCGACTGATTTTAGAGGAATTGTTTAAAGTTCCAAAACTCCACACTTCGAAGAATTTCCAGGTGAAACCAGTCAATGTTAGCCTATGGAAGGAAATTTAAGTTACTGTAAGTATGGTTAGAATTACTTTTCACGATCAGTAGTGGGCTGAAAGATGCAGCACTGAGGTCTCTCCTGATAACAGGTGAGTAAATCGGAATTCGTAGTTCGGCTGATTTTAGAGGAATATTTGTACGTTTCAAAAATAGACACTTAGAAACATTTCTGGTGAAAACCACACAATAGATTCCTATGGAAGAAAATACAAGTTACTGGTAAGTACGCTTAGATTTACTTTTCAGGGTCCATATTGAGCTCAAAGATGCAGCACTGACGTCTCTCGTGATAACAGGTGAGTAATTCGGAATTCTTAGTTTGGCTGATTATAGAGGAATATTTTGCTTAATAGTGAAGGAAGGGGGTGGGGCATGAGGTGACGTGTGCAAACACGCCCGGTGGTGCACTTTAAGTTGAAGAATTAATTCCTCTTCAATCCTGAGGTCCCCTGTGGGCCAACTAGCCCACCAGGTACCTCCAGTATGCGCCAGGGAGCTGCGTTGCAGAGAGGTGTTCAGAGGCCACGTTCCCTTTATACAACACTCTGCAACACAGCTCCGTGGCACTTACTGAAGGTACCTGTTGGGCTAGTTGGCCCCTAGGGGACCTCTGGATTGAAGAGGAATTAATTCCCCAAATTAAAACGTGCCACAGGGCATGTTTGCACACATGGCGCATACTGGAGGTTCCTGATGGGCTAGTTGGTCCCCAGGGACCCCCAGTATTCAAGGGGATTTAGTTCCCACTCTGGAAAAGCGCCAGGGGGCTGCGTTGCGGAGAGGTGTAATGAGGCCACGCCACTTTTTACACCTCTCTGCAACGCAGACCCCTGGCGCATACTGGAGGTTCCTGGTGGGCTATTTGGCCCCCAGGGACCCCAGCATTCAAGGGGAATTACTTCCCCCTCTGCAAACGCGCCAGGGGGCCCGATTGCAGAGAGGTGCAGGGAGGGGGTGTGGCCTCCTCCCCATCCTGTTTTTTTGTATTTTTTTTTAAGAAGGGTGTAGCCCCCTTCTTTTTCTTTTTTTTGGACCCTGGGGACCTTAACGGGATGGGGACCGCGTGGCCCCCCTCCTGTGGATAATCCAGGCCCGAGTACCCCATCCCCTGGGGCATGCCACATTTAAAAAAAATATTTTAAGGAGGGGGGCTGCATAGCCCCCCTCCTCAGGCCACTTAAGGCCCCGGGGCCGGGCTGCATCCTTTTATTTGAGGAGGGGGGCCTCTTGGCCCCCCTCCTGGGCCACTTCTGGCCCCGGGGACCCCATTCCCCGGGGCCTGGCCCTCTCCGTTGGGGACCGTGGGGGTGTCCCCAAGCCCCCCACGGTCCTTGCCATCTCCCCGCATCCTGTGGGAGCCGACATTGCTTTTCTGCTTGTGGAGCAGCTAACATGCTGCTCCCCATGCAGAAAAGCAATCAGCTTTGGTTTTTGAAAGAGATATTTCAAAAACCAAAGCAGTTTGCTATGGTAGGTCGGGAGCAGCAGTGTCCCAGGGGTAGGCACCCAGGGACATTGTAGGAGCCGGTCCTGGTGGGTGGCGGTCCTAGGGCCACCACAAGGCTCCAGGAGGGGTGCCGCGTGGCCTCCCTCCCAACATTTAAAAGTCCGTGACGGACCCCCCTATTTTGAATATTAGAACCCCGGGGAGGTGGCGGTCACCGGGGTGTGTGGGCGGGCCATGAGCCCCCCGCATACTTCATATTATAGCCCCAGGGGGTGGCGGTCCCCGGGGCTCAGGGGGCCTTAGAGGCCCCCATCATTGTACAGTTAAGCCCCGGGTGGTGGTGGTCCCCGGGGCTGCGGGGGGGCCGTGTGCCTCCCTACTATAATACGTACTTTGCCCCAGGGGGTGGCTGTCCCCGGGGCAGTGTGGGGGGATTGGGCCCCCACCCACACTTCATTTGTATAAAGCCCCCGGGATTTGGCCCCCCGGGGGCTAATTTAGATTTTGGGATCGGCAGGGTACGCGTACCCTACGCATATCCCACGATTTCTTTGGCCTTGGGGGTCCTTGTGGGACCCCCTAAGCAGGCCTAGGGGGTCAGGGTGTTTCTACCCTGCCCCCTTTTTGCTTTTTTCTCATTTCTTTTTCTGTTTCTTGTGCCTCGGTTCTACCGAGGCACAAGATGGCTGCCAACACTTTCTAGTTTGGAGTGTTGACAGCCAATTACCATAAAGCTCGTGCTCGGGAGGGTACGCGTACCATACGCGTTCCATACTTCATCTATAGATATATCTATGATTTTGCTTTTGATTTTCTCAGGAACTACTGAACAGATTTACACCATTTAACAAAAAGCGTAATCTGCGAACCAAACTCTATCTTTTTGCCAAATTTGGTGTCATTCCGTTCAGCAGTTCGGGCTGTAGCCGTGTCTGAATGTCCTTATGGAAAATTGCATGGGGAAAACATGTTTTGGGACCCCCCTTTTTCCTTGACCCCTGCTTGACAATCACCCCGGAACTCTCAGGATATGAGTGGAGCGGAGCGCCCCATCTTCTTGGAGAATTTCGCGAAGATTCGTCAACCGACGCCAAAGTTATTCCAAATAGAATGTTGCGGGTTTCCTTTGGAAACTAGGTCCTAACTATAACGGTAGTAGGTAATATATATGTATATATATACATATATATATACATATATATTACCTACTGGCGGTCGCCAGTAGGTAGTTATAGTTAGGATTGATTTCCATAGGGAAATCGTAACATTCTATTTGGAATAACTTTGGCGCCGGTGGAGGAATCTACCTGAAATTTTCAGCAACTTTGCTTCGCGGCGCTCCGGTCCTTCCCTGAAAGTTTGGGGGGATTCGTCAAGCGGGGGCCGAGATAAAAGGGGGGTCCCAAAACGTGTTTTCCCCATGTTAATTTCCATAGGGCGGTCGGTCGCACTTTTAGCTCGAACGGCTGAATGAATTTTCACCAAACTTGGCAAAATTGTAGGGACTGGTAGCCCGATGTGCCTTTGCTATGTCTCAAGATATGTGCTCCAGAGGATTTTGAGTAATTTAGGTTAAAAAAAATGTATATATCTATAGCCGCGCCCCGGTACGCGCACCGGGGAGCGCTCCGGGCGCGCCACGCGACTTGTGCACGGAAAGCTGATTGGCTCTCGGGTGTCTGTAAACATTCAAAACAGTCCGGAGCGGCCGCCATCTTGTGTCTCGGTAGGATTGAGACACAAGAGGTGGTAAAAACAAAGGGGGAAATAACCAAAAGGGGGCAGGGTAGACCCCCCCTGACCCCCTAGGTTTGATGTGGGGGCCATAAAAGGGTCCCTCGGGTAAAAAAAACCTACATTTAATTTTTTTCGGTTTTCGCGGGGGGAGCACCCGGTATGCGCACCGGGGAGCGTACCGGGGAGCGTACAATGGGAAACAGGAAAATAATAATTTAAAGTGATTAGAGGTAGGGTAGCTCTGCATAGAGTTGTTGTGTTGTTTGGGTGTTTTAGGTACCAACATGTAGGTACCAATGCTGAGTCTTAAATTTAATGTACACCGTTTCCTCTGTAGATATCATGCATGTTGTTACAGAAGTTATTGTGCTATATGGAATCCACATCATAGTCTGTCAGGAAAGCAGAAACAACATGGAGGCAGGAGATGAAAAAGAGATGGCAAATAGACATTGGAGATAATATATTGGGAGAAAGGAAGTATCTATGAGCAAAATTACTATTTAACATAAAAAAATTGCACTGTATGCTATAAATCTGACGTTACATTATAATCAATTTGGTACTAGTTTATGAATTACTTATAAAAATGAATAATGTCTGAAACAAGTTTAGAATTATTAAATATAAATTTATTTTTCAGATTCTTTTTCCAAATTTAACATAACTTCCATTAACAGATTGTCGGAAATGTCCTCATTTTGAATTAGCAAATCTACCGCTTCCACACATTGAACTAATTTATAGTCCAGTGATTGATCCATGAATTCTAAGTCTTCATTGGGTTCAATAACTTGTTCATTGTTGCTCTCCAGTACAATTTCAAAGGAAATATTTTTCTGTCCTTCCATTTTCTTGCTGTAATTTGCATACAAAATAAATATATTAGTAGAGATAGGGCACTGTTGGGTTTAAGTTCATACAGGTAGTTTTGATTTTTTAACAGTGAAGTTATCTTTGGGCAGTGTATGGTATCAGGCTGGAAGTAGAAATATAAAAAAGTGTATATCATGAAGCCTAAGTAAATTCATAATTATACAAGACAAGCCTAACTCCATCCATAACTATAACAGAGAAGCGTATCTCAATCTATAACTATTACAGAGGGATAGTATATAACTATCAGAAAATGTTTTTCAAATTAACTTAAAGTGCACAACATACTTCAGTTTTCAAAATAACATCTTACCTTTCAAAAAGAAGTTTAAGTTCTCAGTGGAAATGCTTTTGAAATGTACTTCAGGAAGTAGTAGTCAAAATGGCTGTGTTTCCCTCTCTTTGTTTATATACATTCATGTACATAACCAATCAAATGTCATGGAATAATAGTAGAAAATGAAAGTAACATTTTAATTGGTTGTAAATTCTAACACTTCAGATGTGTTTTTGTCAAGTAATTCACCTCAGGATATTTAGAGAGGTCTACAGGCTAAATGGCTCAATGGAATTCCAGCAAATTTAGGAAAATTGTAGGGACTGGTATGTAGTAAGGCCTATTCTATATTTGGTGAAAGTGTCTCCAGTGGTTTTTATGTAAATTAGCTTTTAAAAACTTTTGGGAGCGCTTCCCGGTGCTTTTTAATTTATATTTTTAAATATATATTTATATTATATAATTACCACACTTATTCTTACTCTCCATGTTTACTCCAATTTCCCTATTTCCCCTCTCATATTCAACTTCTTTCAATCCCTATTCTTTACTTCACTTACCCTCTGTTTCTTCCTTTGCTTCTTCACTCATTTTGTTTTTCTTAATTATTTATCTAACTCCTACACACACACGTCGTCCCCTTCTCAACACATACACACACCTCTAACATACACCCCACACACACACCACACACACACCTCATACACACAAAAAATCCCCCCACACACACTCTTCACATACACACACACATTCCATACACACACATACATCGCACACATATACACCCCACACCCATACACTCCTCACACATACTTCACACACCCTCACCTCCACCCACACCAAAACACCCCACACACCCACACCCACAGACACACCTTACACACCCACACCCCGACCTACAGCCACTGACTCCCTATAAGTCACACACCCTGCATTACTTATCTTTCTTTGCTGTTTCACTCAAATCCATTCAGGTACTGTTTTCTTTACTCTCTTTGTCCTTTTTCTTTGTCACTCCCCATGTCTTATCCTAATTCAATTTTTCACCCTCTTTCACCCCTCTTTACTTACACTAACTGGTCTTTTCTTACCCTCACTCACCGTTCTTCATTTATCCCGGTTACGCCACTACTCCTCATTCTCAATTTTTTACTGTCCTTTCTTTTTCTTTCAACACCCACTCACATTCTCCCACTATCTCTACTTTAGTCTTCTTCCTCTCTCTTTTCCCTTCTTTCGCTCCTTTAGTCATTTTACTTTTCTCACTTTCACCCTATTACACCTTCTCTGGTTTTTTACTATGTAATAAACAATCCCTCTGTGTTCATCCTGTAGCTCTCTTAACATTACTCTCTTTGTGTTATTCCCTCATGGTAACTCCTTCATTAAAAAAAAATTTCTATTTTTTGGGGGGGGCGCGCCCCGGTACGCGTACCCTAAGAAAAGAAAATTGACAGTGATTCATTAAAAATATAGGTTTATTTTATAAATGAAAGGTAGTTCTAAAAAGAACTGTTTTTTTTCTTCTTTTTGTTGTTTTATATTTGTTTCATGTTTTATGAACATTTTGTACTTTTTTTGGCTTTTCAAAACAGTTTTATATTTTTTTTGTATTTTTTATGGGGAGAAACAAAAAACAGGGAATTGTAAATGGCTCATCAGGAGCAAAAAACAAGAAACGGAAAAAATTACTGTTTTTTGGGGCATTTGTGATTGTCACCAGCAAGGACGACGAGCTTCATGCTCTGTTCACCATAGGCGATGAGCTTGCCACATGCAATACATGTGATTCTAAAATCTGCAAATCGTGGCTGAATACAAGGCATCGTCTCCGTTGTATCTGGTCCCGATGGAGTGGGTTGCTTTCTTTTAGAGCTGGTCCTTGAACACTGGGGGCGGTGACTGGCCAGTTCCCTGATCTCTGCTTGAGAATAGTTGTTAGGATGCTTCCGGGTCATATGTCGAATCATGGTATTATTACCAAATGAATATTTTTTTGACTGGATTGCCCCTTGAGAGTTGTTCGCCACAGATTAGGCAAGTTACCTTGGAGGCATTCACTTTTTTCTTGCCCTCTGGGAGTGAAAAAAATTCCCATACAATGTGTTCTTTTGACTTGTATGGGGTATTTTGTTCATGCAGCCATCTTCTACCCTCCTCCTCCTCCTCTTCCTCCTCTTCCTCCTCCTCCTCTTCTTCACCAGCAATGTATTGTTGCGGTGGTCCTCTTGGTGATGGTGGTGGTGGTGGTGGTGCAGATGCTCCAGCTGTTGCTGCTACAGTAGCCATTTCAAAGTACAAAAGAATTGTCTCTATAGATGAAACAGGTCTTCCTCAGTCAAAGGACAAAGTCCGAATAAGGAAGAAAGGTGGGGTTTTTCATCATTTGGGGAAAAAAACTGTCCTGAACCAATCAGAAGTGTTATTTTCAGGTCACAAGACCTAGGCTTTACTCATTTGGGAAAAACAACTGTCCTGAACCAATCAGAAGTGTTATTTTCAGATCACAAGACCCAGGCTTTACTCATTTGGAAACCAAAACTGTTCTGCACCAATAGAAAGTGTTATTTTCTGGTCACATGACCCGACGCGCTTACGCTACGTGCCCCGGGGCGCGCCCGTAGTCGCGCTCCAGGGCGCGTGGTGTAAGCACGTCGAGACGTTCCGCGATCGTATGCACACCCGTGCTTCCAGGTGCGCTTACGCTGTGCGTCATATGACGCATCACGCGTCTACGCGATACGTCACGATGTTGTTTTCGTTCGCGAGAATAGCGCTAACGGGGCGCTCCCCGGTACGCGCCCCAGGGCGCGCCGCGATCGGATGCGCACGCGTGCTTCCGGGTGCGCTTACACTGTGCGTCATATGACGCATCACGCGTCACGCGTCTACGCGAAATGTTGTTTCGTTCGCAAGAATTGCGCTAACGGGACGCTGCCCGGTACGCGCCCCAGGGCGCGCCCAAGTTAAAAAAATTTAAAAAATTAAAAAAAATTGACATAATTATACAATATAAAATTTGTTTTAAAATTTATTATTTTTTATACCTATAAAGATTTGCTATTAAAAAACCATTGAAATTCACTGAAAAAAACATAGGTTTCACACCAGTTATAGTTAGTAATTAGCATTTAAAAAACCTATTAAATTCACTGAAAAAACCATAGGTTTTACACCAGTTATAGTTAGCTGGAAGTTTTACTCGCATAAAACCATTGAAATTCCCACGTTATAGTTAGTTGGACTCACTATAACTTGCGCGTGCAATGCACTGCTGATGACGTCACATATTACATCACTCATGACATGGTCAGTGACATCACTCATGACATCACTGATGACACCATCCTTGTGACAGACCTCCTTTCACTGTAATGTAACCCTTGAAACACATATTCAAAAATAGAAACAAAAATTTTCAAAAAAATGGGGATACCCATACCACTTACAACAACCAATTCAATAATTCCACCATCTATATACACATCCACTCATTCACCAACAGTTCTATATAGTCACTCATACATATACTCACTCATCATATGTAGTGATACACCTATACATCCTGTTACACACCGACAGTCATCCAAAAGATACTCTCACACATACTCACACAGGCAAATAAACTATTGAACATCCATTTATTTGCATATACAGCTATACACACACTACCATCTTACTTCTAAGGTACTTTACACATATTTATTCTCTTAAACAATCACTTATAGAAACACATACTTATTTAAACTGGAACTCTTACAATCACTTACTCTCACATATACTCACTTATATACATCAATATTCACATATACTAGATTAAAACATATGTAGTTACTGATAAAGACATTAGCGAGACAGTCATTCACTCACTAACACACACATATAAACACTCATCCAGCCATACAGTTCTGCACATATGCTGTCTTCAAAACACATACAAAGAGAGAGTCAGTCATTCATGCATCTATGTGCTAAGTAATACCCCCACCAAACCATACAAACACTCATACTGATACTAAGAAAAACATCTAATAACCCATATACATACACATGTAGCTACTCACCAACCCATGCAGCCACTTATACACAAAGTGAAACACTAATACATATATTTAAATATTTAAACATTACTCACTAATATATGTATTCACTAAGATACACTTAATAAACCAGTTAACCAATGAATTTTTTTTTTTAAATCCATGTAAACACTTATGTAAACATTTATTCTTCCATCAACTTTTAAATATACATATATAACACATATTTATTTTTCAGAAAGACACACATTCACTGGATGGTGTCATCAGTGATGTCATGAGTGATGTCACTGACCATGAGTGATGTAATATGTGACGTCATCAGCAGTGCATTGCACGCGCAAGTTATAGTGAGTCCAACTAACAATAACGTGGGAATTTCAATGGTGTTATGCGAGTAAAACTTCCAGCGCGCTACGCGAGTACGCGAGCGGAAAGCTGATGGGCTCTCGGGTGTCTGTCAACATTCCAAACAGTCCGGAGCGGCCGCCATCTTGTGTCTCGGTAGGATCGAGAGACAAGAGGTGGCAAAAACAAAGGGGGAAATGACCAAAAGGGGGCAGGGTAGACCCCCCCTGACCCCATAGGTTTGATGTGGGGGCCATAAAAGGGTTTCACGGGGCAGAATTTTTTTTTCATTTTTTTTCCGATTTTTGCGGGGGGAGCGCCCGGTACGCGCACCGGGGAGCGTACCGGGGAGCGTACCATGGGGAAAAAAGAATGACAGAGTTTTTTTAAAAAGTAGCATTTTTTATAAATTAGAGGTAGTTCTAAAAAGAACTGTTTATTTTATTTTTGTTGTTTTATATTTTTTTATTGTTTTTTTTAACATTTTTTATTTTTTTGGGCTTTTCTGAACAATTTTATATTTTTTTGTAGTTTTTCTGGGGTCAAACAATACACAGGGAATTGCAAACAGCTCAACTGGAGCAAAAAAAAAATAGAAAAAAATTAAGGTTGCTTGCTGCAGTGATGGTTGTCTGCAGCTCGATTGAGTAAAGTGATGCTTTGCTCACCATATGAAATTGTTTTGTTGCAATATATGCAAACAAATTTAAATTTTGCAAACTTGATTTGTACATTAGGGACCATCTCCCTAGCCTCTGCACCCGATGGAGTGGGTTGATTGGAGGCGCTTGAAGAAGAAGGATGGGGAGGGTTCCTGGTCAGTTTCCTGACCTCTGCTCCCGAATAATTGTTCGGGTGCTTCCTCTGCATATGTCTAATCATAGTGTGGTTCCCAAAAGAGTACTTCTTCTTTGGGTTACCTCTTGACAGTTCTGCGCCACAGATAAGGCAAGTCACCTTAGCTGCATTCACTTTTTTTGCACCGCTTGGTAACTTGTAATATTCCCAAATAAAATGTTCCTTGGGTCTGTATGTGGGATTGTCCTCAGGCAGAAAGTTCCTGTGCTCCTCCTCCTCTTCGTCCTCCACTTCTTCTTGACCACCAATGTAGTCTTGTGGTGGTCCTTGTGGTGGTGGTGGAGGTGGTGGTGGTGCAGATGCACCTGCAGCTGCTACTAGTGAAGCCATTTCTCACAGAATGAATGCAGGTCTTCTTCACTCAAACAACAAAGTGAGAATGAGGAAAAAGGAGGGGTCTTTCATCATTTGGAAAATAAAACTCTTGTGAACCAATCAAAAGTGTTATTTTCAGGTCTCATGACCTGGGCTTTCTAATCATTTGGAAACCAAAACTGTTCTGAACCAATCAAAAGTGTTATTTTGAGGTCACCTGACCCGACGCGCTTACGCTATGCGCGCCGGGGCACGCCCGGGGGCGCGTAGCGTAAGCGTGTCAGGACGTTGCGGGATCGTATGCGCTCGCGTGCTTCCGGGTGCGCTTACGCAGTGCATCATATGACGCATCACGCGGCTACGCGATACGTCACGATGTTGTTTTCGTTCACGGAAATAGCGCTAACGGGACGCTCACCGGTATGCGCCCCGGGGCGTGCCGTAACACTGCGCTTACCGGTGAGCGCTCCGGTACGCGCCCCGGAGCAAAAAAACCCAAAAAACTATAACATAATTATATAATTCGTTATAAAAAATATTACTTTTCATACCTATAGAGATTTGCTATTAAAAAACCTATGAAATTCACTGAAAAAACCATAGGTTTCACACCAGTTATAGTTAGGAATTAGCATTTAAAAAAACCTATTAAATTCACTGAAAAACCATAGGTTTCACACCAGTTATAGATGCATGAATGACTGACTCTCTCTTTGTATGTGTTTTGAAGACAGCATATGTGCAGGACTGTATGGGTGGATGAGTGTGTATATGTGTGTGTTAGTGAGTGAATGACTGTCTCACTAGTTTCTTTATCAGTAACTACATATGTTTTAATCTAGTATATGTGAATATAGATGTATATAAGTGAGTATATGTGACAGTGAGGGATTGTAAGAGTTCCTGTTTAAATTAGTATTTGTTTCTATAAGTGATTGTTTAAGAGAATAAGTATGTGTAAGTATCCTTAGAAGTAAAGTGGTAGTGTGTGTATAGCTGTATATGCAAATAAATGGATGTTTAATAGTTTATCTGCATGTGTGAGTATATGTGAGAGTATATTTTGGATGACTGTTGGTGTGTAACAGGATGTATAGGTGTATCACTACATATGATGAGTGAGTATATGTATGAGTGACTATATAGAACTGTTGGTGAATGAGTGGATGTGTATATAGATGGTGGAATTATTGAATTGGTTGTTGTAACTGGTATGGGTATCTAAATTTTTTTGAAAATTTTAGTTTCTATTTTTGAATATGTGTTTCAAGGGTTACATTACAGTAAAAGGAGGTCTGTCACTCTGTCACAAGGATGGTGTCATCAGTGATGTCATGAGTGATGTCACTGACCATGTCATGAGTGATATAATATGTGACGTCATCAGCAGTGCATTGCACGCGCAAGTTATAGTGAGTTCCAACTAACTATAACGTGGGAATTTCAATGGTTTTATGCGAGTAAAATTTCCAGCTAACTATAACTGGTGTGAAACCTATGGTTTTTTCAGTGAATTTAATAGGTTTTTTAAATGCTAATTCCTAACTATAACTGGTGTGAAACCTATGGTTTTTTCAGTGAATATATATATATATATATATATATATATATATATATATATATATATATATATATATATATATATATATATATATATATATATATATATATATATATATATATATATATATATATATATATATATATATATATATATATATATATATTACTTTGTTTCTTCTACCCACGATTTACCACAGATGAAGTCACGGCACAGCAATAGGTCAGTTCACAGATTTTATTCACACACCATGTGCAAAATAACGTGCATCAATTAACGGACGGTCTACGCGTTTCGGCTCCTAGCCTTCAACTGGGCCATAGAGTCCTCGAGTCTAGACCTCATTTTAAAACAGTGCTAAGTGTAAGTACCCTCTTCCCTTTCCTTGGTCATCTAGACCAACAACCCTGCACAATTGTTTACGGCCGGCACATTCAGGTGGCCATTTTACATTTCTATATTTTTCGTAAAGTACTCATGTTAAATCAAAACCTTCCAAACCACATTGTAATATTTACATTTTTACAATTGTAATCCCCTTACTTCTGTACAGTTCTGATTTTATAATCATTCTCTAATAGCATGATATTTCTCTTTTTTCGGTGAAGTACTCTATTATTTTCACATTTATGGGCTTATTCATTTTCAACATAATTTCTCAGCCAGGTCAAAGTTCCACTGATATATATATACAATATTTTACATATTTATAATCGCTATCGCAGTCATTATTACACAAATATGTACATATTCAGTTGACCCTATATTTTATGGCAATTCTATATTTTGGGGCAAGGGGGTTGACCATTAACGATAACTGTAAAGTACATTTTATCAACTGAGTCCAAATCCCAATCATTCCTTTGTTCTATGTTTATCCTTGTATGCCCATTCTAATTCATGTTCATCCTGTACAAAAAGGCGGGGGAACTTTAAATGCTATTATGGTTTGGGTTCTGAATGATATGCTGTATCCAGTTTACCTCACATCTATTTACATAGTTTTTCATACTCATTATGTCCACTAATTACACTCCTCTGATACGTGCAATAAGTCTCTTGTTTACATTACCTCATCTTTTATCTATAGGTGTACATGCAGTTCAGCATCCAGATTGTGTCCAAAAGGCACCTCAGTTCCCATGCCTAATATCATTCTGGATTTAAGTCTTCTCAGTTGTAGAGTTTGATCTCCACCCCTTTCTGAGATTTTGCTTAACTTGATCCCTGAATATTTTAGTAGGGTGGGATTACTCTGATGGTGTTTGGCAAAATGTGTGGCCATCGGGTAGCTTGGGTCCTTGTTTTTAATCGCCCTTAAGTGTTGAAGTATTCTTAATTTCAGTTTATTTATCGTGCTCCCGATGTAAGACTTGTCACAAGGACATTGTAATCTGTAAACCACACACTTGGATTCACACGTGATGTGGTCCTTGATTTTCTATGTTTTGCCGCTTTGCAGTTTATATTCCTTGATGTTCACGCCATGCTCGCAGGCTTTGCACTTATAGCATCTCCAGAACCCTGGAGAAGTCAACCAGGTTCGTTTGTTCTCTTCTCTTATTTCGAGATGGCTTTGTGTTAAAATATCTCTTAGAGACGAGGTTTTTCGATATGAAATGCTTGGATGCGTTGTTAAGTTCATTTTCAAAGTTTCATCCAGAAGTAGAACTTGCCAATGTTTCTGTAATGCCCTTTTTATTATATATATATATCTCCAATGTTCCTGGTCGCCAGTAAACGGCGGGGGTGATCAGGTGTAGACCTGAGAATCGCCTCCACATATTCCCAGCAATCAGGACACGATAAGCAGCTTGGTCACATGATGCGCACCAGAGTGCATTGCAAATTTATAGTAAACACAAAAGTAGGCAAAAAAATAACCACACACCTAAAGTGATGAAAATAAAAAACAGACTTTCCAAAAACACCGCTTATAAATAATCAACATAATGTTGTGTGAGACTTGGTAACTCACAAAAATATCTAGTTTGGCCAAATACTATGCACAAAACCACAAAAAAATACACAAAAAATACAGCAATAAAGTTCAGACAAGTGTCGAAACAATAAATATTGAGAAGAAGATTAGTGCATTTAAAACTAGCAGCATTTGTAATAAAATAACGACAAGTTTCATATAATAGCTGCTAATTTCATGATTAAGTAACCATTTTTAAATAATTCCTAATTCATTTCCCAAATTTCAATTGCTAATCAATTCAATAAATGTGGTTAGTGAAATTTCTCGACCATAGAAAACCAAGTCTACATGACTAATTTCCCAAAAGCGGCATAGATGCTATCCAAAAAAGGGCATAGGTGCTATACAATTAAATGATTCTTATGGTCTACAAATAGTGCAGATATACAACAATTTCAATATGTGTATGCAGTTTATGAGGCAACTGAAAAAAGAACAAAACACGTTTCATAATAAGTAGCAACATGATTATAACTATAGAGCATTACTTAAACATTACTTAAACATATCTCAGCTAATCATTGAAAAAAGAAGAACATGGAGAACAAAAACCTCAATCGATATACAATTAAATATTGACATATTAATATAGAGTGGAAACACTGTTGTGTAATGAAGCGAAACCCCCCAATAAACCAAGACAAAAATCAGTCATCTATTTGATGTTCTAAATTGTTCTCATTCATCATTTGTATATGGCTTGAAGCTGGATTAGAGAGATACAGTGAAAACTTATGCATTATATTCAGAGGAAGTTGTGTAAATCCTCCGTTAGATTTAATCCATTAGGAGCCCTGGTATCAAGAGATAATATAAAGTGGGATTCTTTCTGTCTTAACAATCTTTCACGGTTCCCACCCCGTCCGGGATGTGGAACTGTGCATAGAACAGTATATTCAAGGTCCTTCAGTTGGTTATTGTGAATGGCCCTGAAATGTCTCGCCACCGGATAATTGGTGTCGGAGTTCACGATGGCCCTTATGTGCTGCAAGATGCGTTTATACACAGGGAGTTTAGTGCTCCCTATGTATTCAAGATTGCAGGTGCACTTCAGTTTGTAGATAACAAACTCCGACCTGCAAGTTAAATATTCTTGAATGGGTATTTTAACCTCACTGAAAGCTGTTGTATAGTGGGTGCTGTTTTTCGCAAAAGTGCAAGCCCGGCAAGGTGTGCATTTAAATAATCCCATTTTACTGAGCAAGGACTTTTTAGGTGAAACCTCAGGCATAGGTCTGTCTAGGGCATCACGCATGGAAGGTGCCCTCCTCAATGTAATTGCTGGTAAACTAGGCATAATTGGTCCCAAGATATAATCAGTTAGAATAATAGGCCACTCCGCACAGATGATGCGGCGGTTGGTCCTTTCTTGGACACAAAAGGTGGTAATTAAACTTACTGAGCATTCGGTAGTGTTGGAAATAGTTTCTTTAGGAGCTAATAGAACTTCCTGATCAAGTAACTTTGCTTCGGTATAACCCCTATTACGGAATCGCTGTACTGATTCAGCTAAACAGATATCAGCTGTTGCCCTATCACTACATATCCGGCGAATACGGATGAACTCCCCATAGGGAATGCTGCTAATTGTGTGAATAGGGTGGGCACTCCGGGCATGATGAATTGAGTTGCCCGCTGTGGATTTACGATGGAGCCTGGTGTTAAGCTCATCATTGTCCACATAAAGTTGTTCATCTAAGAACTCAGCCAACTTGTTATTGATGGTGGCAGTGAATCTAAGATTGAGTTCATTAGTGTTGATGTCATTTACAAATGCCAAAGCGTCATCAGTAGACCCTCTCCAGATTATGCAAACATCATTGATGTAATGCCAATAGTGGACAATATATTGCCACCAGTGTTGGTGTGTGACACTGAGCACGTGCTCCTCCCACCAGTCAACATGCAAGCATGAATAACTGGGGGAGAAGCAAGAACCCATTGCCACCCCACGCAACTGCTGGTAGATGTTGATCTGAAATCTGAAGAAGTTAGAAGTGAGACAAATTCTGATAATTTCAATCAACATCTCATTGTGACCCCAAAAAACTACATCCCGCCTACTCAGATAGTATTTAACAGCTCTAATACCATGGTGATGATTGATGGAAGTATACAAAGATTCTATGTCCATCACCGAAAATAAATAGTTGGAACACCAATTAACATTCTTGATCTTAACTAAGAAATCAGTTGTATCCTTCAAATAAGAGGGTAAATCTGTCATGTGTGGCTGGAGGTAAAAATCCACATATTTTGAGATGTTTTCGTTCATGCTCCCTAGGGCAGAAATGATTGGACGACCAGGGACAGGGGTAACCAACTTATGAACTTTAGGGAGGAAATACAGGATGGGAGTTATCGGATGTTCTACATTCAAGAATTTAGATTCATCCTTGGAAAGTAAGCCCGTTCTGTGCCAGTTGTTAATTTTTTTGCGTGTGATTTCATCACTCTTATGCATCGCAAATTGTGTTGATAAGGCATAACAGGATAAGTCGGAAAAATGTCTTTCCGCCTCAACCACATAATCAGACCTGACCATAGTACCGTATTACCCCCTTTTTCCGAATTTTTGATTATCACATCACGGTTACTTTGCAATTTTTTGTCCAACCGATGATATTGACTGTTGTTATAGTCGGTTTGCTTGGTGTTGTTCAGAACTTTTATATTGAGTTCCTTAAGTTCAATGATGACCCTGTCGCTGAAAACGTCCACCGCATCCTTGGGCATGAGTGGAAGGAAAGTTGACTTAGGGCGCATACTGGAGGTTCCTGGTGGGCTATTTGGCCCCCAGGGACCCCAGCATTCAAGGGGAATTACTTCCCCCTCTGCAAACGCGCCAGGGGGCCCGTTTGCAGAGAGGTGCAGGGAGGGGGTGTGGCCTCCTCCCCATCCTGTTTTTTTGTATTTTGTTTTTTAAGAAGGGTGTAGCCCCCTTCTTTTTCTTTTTTTTGGACCCTGGGGACCTTAACGGGATGGGGACCGCGTGGCCCCCCTCCTGTGGATAATCCAGGCCCGAGTACCCCATCCCCTGGGGCATGCCACATTTAAAAAAAAAAATTTAAGGAGGGGGGCTGCATAGCCCCCCTCCTCAGGCCACTTAAGGCCCCGGGGCCGGCCTGCATCCTTTTATTTGAGGAGGGGGGCCTCGTGGCCCCTCTCCTGGGCCACTTCTGGCCCCGGGGACCCCATTCCCCGGGGCCTGGCCCTCTCCGTTTGGGACCGTGGGGGTGTCCCCAAGCCCCCCACGGTCCTTGCCATCTCCCCGCATCCTGTGGGAGCCGACATTGCTTTTCTGCTTGGGGAGCAGCTAACATGCTGCTCCCCATACAGAAAAGCAATCAGCTTTGGTTTTTGAAAGAGAGATTTCAAAAACCAAAGCAGTTTGCTATGGTAGGTCGGGAGCAGCAGTGTCCCAGGGGTAGGCACCCAGGGACATTGTAGGAGCCGGTCCTGGTGGGTGGCGGTCCTAGGGCCACCACAAGGCTCCAGGAGGGGTGCCGCGTGGCCTCCCTCCCAACATTTAAAAGTCCGTGACGGACCCCCCTATTTTGAATATTAGAACCCCGGGGAGGTGGCGGTCACCGGGGTGTGTGGGCGGGCCATGAGCCCCCCGCATACTTCATATTATAGCCCCAGGGGGTGGCGGTCCCCGGGGCTCAGGGGGCCTTAGGGGCCCCCATCATTGTACAGTTAAGCCCCGGGTGGTGGTGGTCCCCGGGGCTGCGGGGGGGCCGTGTGCCTCCCTGCTATAATACGTACTTTGCCCCAGGGGGTGGCTGTCCCCGGGGCAGTGTGGGGGGATTGGGCCCCCACCCACACTTCGTTTGTATAAAGCTCCCGGGATTTGGCCCCCCGGGGGCTAATTTAGATTTTGGGATCGGCAGGGTACGCGTACCCTACGCATATCCCACGATTTCTTTGGCCTTGGGGGTCCTTGTGGGACCCCCTAAGCAGGCCTAGGGGGTCAGGGTGTTTCTACCCTGCCCCCTTTTTGCTTTTTTCTCATTTCTTTTTCTGTTTCTTGTGCCTCGGTTCTACCGAGGCACAAGATGGCTGCCAACACTTTCTAGTTTGGAGTGTTGACAGCCAATTAGCATAAAGCTCGTGCTCGGGAGGGTACGCGTACCATACGCGTTCCATACTTCATCTATAGATATATCTATGATTTTGCTTTTGATTTTCTCAGGAACTACTGAACAGATTTACACCATTTAACAAAAAGCGTAATCTGCGAACCAAACTCTATCTTTTTGCCAAATTTGGTGTCATTCCGTTCAGCAGTTCGGGCTGTAGCCGTGTCTGAATGTCCTTATGGAAAATTGCATGGGGAAAACATGTTTTGGGACCCCCCTTTTTCCTTGACCCCTGCTTGACAATCACCCCGGAACTCTCAGGATATGAGTGGAGCGGAGCGCCCCATCTTCTTGGAGAATTTCGCGAAGATTCGTCAACCGACGCCAAAGTTATTCCAAATAGAATGTTGCGGGTTTCCTTTGGAAACTAGGTCCTAACTATAACGGTAGTAGGTAATATATATGTATATATATATATATTCACAGAAAAAACCATAGGTTATAGACCATATATAGTTAGGAATTAGCATTTACAAAACCTTGAAAATTCACTGAAAAAACCATAGGTTATAGACCATATATAGTTAGGAATTAGCATTTAGAAAACCTTATTTTACTCACACAAAACCATTGAAATTCCATATATAGTTAGTTGCACTAACTATATATCGCGCACCTGCAATCCACTGCTGATGATGTCACATATTACATCATTCATGACATGGTCAGTGACATCACTGATGACATCACTGATGACATCTCAAATGACATCACTGATGACATCTCATTTGACATTACTGATCACATCACTGATGACATCATTCATGTGATGATACAATGAACCTCTTCAGACTCTAATATAACCTTAGATACACTCAGTGTAAACAGACACTCACAGACTGTCACTCATCCATGGAGTTACTCACACACCTAGTCAGTCTTGCAAAGAATCAATCACACCTCGATTTCCTCAACTATATAGTTATACACACCTTACTTATTGGAACATATAATAACACATATTTACTCTGTTATACAATCCCTGATACAAGTTCACAATAATCCATACAGCCACTCACACATTCACTGGCTCTTATGCACAGTTATTTATATATGTCAACTATCACATGTACTGTGTTTTACATATGTACTTACTTTGACATGTAGCACTGAGATATCCATTCACTCACCAATACACTCATGCACACAGTCAACCGCCCATACAGATGTTTCCACATGCACTTTTGAACCCATACATCTAGTGAATCAACTGCTCACACATCTATGCACAGAGTCATACACCTCCCAGACACCCACACACACACTCAGTCTCCCATACAAATACTTGGGCAACTAATCAATAACCCATATAGTTAGTCATATAGCTAATGATCAACACATGCATCAGATTACAAAACAACAGACACAATGATGCACAATTTAAAACAGTTTAGTCACTAACCCATGCACTCAGTGAGACACATTTAATCACTCACTTATACAGTCAGTCATGCACCTACTAAATCCTTCATCCAGACACTTATACATCCACTCATTCTTCAATATGTAAGACATATTTTAACTTTACAGAAGCATACAGTCACTGGATGTTGTCATCAGTGATGTCATCAGTGATGTCATTTGAGATGTCATCAGTGATGTCATCAGTGATGTCACTGACCATGTCATGAATGATGTAATATGTGACATCATCAGCAGTGGATTGCAGGTGCGCGATATATAGTTAGTGCAACTAACTATATATGGAATTTCAATGGTTTTGTGTGAGTAAAATAAGGTTTTCTAAATGCTAATTCCTAACTATATATGGTCTATAACCTATGGTTTTTTCAGTGAATTTTCAAGGTTTTGTAAATGCTAATTCCTAACTATATATGGTCTATAACCTATGGTTTTTTCTGTGAATTTCATTGGTTTTTTAACAGCTAATATCTGTAGCTGTAAAATGTATTCTTCTTTAAATCCAAAAATATATTTTATATGTTT
Organism: Lissotriton helveticus; assembly: GCF_964261635.1. Classification (NCBI taxonomy): domain Eukaryota; kingdom Metazoa; phylum Chordata; class Amphibia; order Caudata; family Salamandridae; genus Lissotriton; species Lissotriton helveticus. Next base: position 1,607,176,891 of record NC_136067.1, on the reverse strand, counting down.
ATGAATAATTTTTTTTTTAAATATTTTTTTTTTTCTTCGTTCCCGCTTCGCGAATCGGGAAGCTTCCCGTTAGCTGACCTTGATGCCGCGAAATAGACCGCGAGCCGGTAAACGTTTCTTTACCGCAAGTGCCGCGTTAGAAAACAACATCGTGACGCCTCCCGTCCGCATGACGTTCCACGTTGTCGCGTGATACGTCATATGACGTGCTACGTTAGCGAACTGGTACGCGAAGCGAGTGCCAAAGCGCAGGTTTCTGGAAGCAAACCGGGAGGCCCTGCAAAGCGCTTAACGTAAACACAGCAAGTCATGTGACTTGGTAATAACACTTTTCATTGGTTCATTTCACTTTTGGTTTCCTAATGATGTAAGACTAGGTCATATAATCTAAAATGAACACTTTTGATTGGTTGAGAACTCTTGTTTTTCCCAAATGATGAAAATCCCTCCTTCTTTCCTCACTCTGACTTTCATCATTGTGAGAGAAAGACCCTTTGTGATCACTGAGCAATGGCTTCTTTAGTAGCTTCAGCTGGTGCTTCCCCACCACCTCCACCACATCCAAGGAAGAGTGGACCACCTGCTCAAGTTGTAATTCAACAAGAAGAAGAAGAAGAGGAACAGGAGGACGAGCACGAAGAGAGGCAGTTTTTGCCTGAGCAGCCCAAGACGTCTCACCGGAAAGAAAACTTCATTTGGCAATTTTTTAAAATTCCCAAAGGTCAGAAAAAAGTAAATGCAAGATACGTAACTTGCCTTATATGTCAAGATAGACTGTCCAGAGGGACCGACAAAAAATACAGTTTCGGAAACTACACAATGCATCGCCATATGACTAGGTGGCATCCTAACAACTACAGTGCTGCACAGTTTCGGAACGACCTAGATAATCTCCCTATTATGGCCAGAAGATCTGTTGTACCGGAAGTAACGGGACCAGAGGGCAGGGAGATGGTGCCAAATATACAAATGAGATTTGGTGAAGTAAAACACACCTGCGTATTTTGCGATGGATTCATTTCCTACGGAGAAAGAAGCATCACTCTGATCAACAGAGCTATTGACTATCATATGCAAGTTTGTCCGAAACGCCCAAAATAATAAATACTTCTTTTTTTTGTTTTGTTGCTCCTGTTGAGCCCTTTACAATGAATCGTTTTCATTGCCCCCTCCAAGAAAAACCCAAAAAAATATAAAACTGTTCCGAAAAACTCAAAAACAGTAAAAAAATGTTCAGAAAAATAAAAAAAAAAGTTCTTTTCAGAACTACCTCCCCGTTATTAAAAAATTGGTACAATATTTGGAACTGTGCCAACCTCTATTTCTCTTAGTTCGCTTCCTAGTTCGCTCGCTGGTACGCGAACTGGAAGCGAACCAAAAACAGTAAGTATAAGGGAAGGAAACACACACTTATGTTAAAAGAAAGACAGCTATAGGGGAGTAAACTAGAGATACTATTACCCATAATCCACTACTGATGATGTCACATATTACATCATTCATGACATGCTCAGTGACATCATCAGCAGAGGATTGCGGGTTTTTTGGCAACATGCCTTATCCACGGTTTAATAACGCTGCCTTTTGCTTTATATAAGTTTTCAAATTGTATGAAATATATACCAATAGGTCTTTATGAACCTTTAGGTAGTGCTTTTGTTCATGAGGTCTGGTCGCTTCCATACACATACAGATGTTTCAAAGATGATCAAGAAGTTTATCTGAATGGAGAGGAATGCACTGAGACGCCAGATCATTCACTAATGTGTAGGCACATACAGTTACACGATTCATGCAACAAACACCGACCAAATATGGCTTGCGTGTTGCAAGGCACGCCAGTTCCTGCTATCATCCCCACGTTCAAGTTGTTGGAAAATGGTAGTTATTTGATGCTCAATAATGAAGATTGTTCTGAGTTAATTAAAAGTATTCCTTTTATCGTAACAGTAAGTGAACGGGTTATTTGCTGCAGAAATGTTCTATTTCCTCCCACACATGAACATAGGGAGTTTTCAATCTGGCCACAAATACCAACCTTGGGACACGTTTCAACGGCATGACAAGAATAAGAGCTCTTTTGTCTCAGAGAGAGGTGGCCTTGAGTTCGGCCCGTGAAACTTTCGTACTTCACATAGCGAACACCCGTACACAGGTTTGCCTTTCAATTTCAGCAACATGTTTCCGACTATCTTTAACGCATCCTCCACAAAATCCCTGGCACACTTTTTTAAAGTTGTTACCAGTGGTCTCGTGACTTCATTTGAGAAAATCTTTGGAGTCATCCCTGCTCCCTTTCATTGTATTTTCTGAACTCTGGTTCGTGGATTGGCATTTTTACTTGCATTACCAGCGGACGCTCTTGTGCTTTTTTACATTTTTAAATATGGATGTCCCTCCTATGCAACCTCCGACCCTGCAGCTGCTGACACTGTTCCGCAATCGCATGCTAGAATATTATGGCACAATGCCGTTGGCGATATTAAGCACGGCATATGGATTATCTTTTCGGTTCTCCTACTTCACCTGTGTCCAGCCTGTATTTCACTGCCTGACCTGTGATTTCGATTGGGCCATTGATTTGTGTCTCTGCGGACCGGTTTCTCCTGACGTCGACTTTAATCAGCTGATGACTCCTATCATTACTCACGAGTTGATTTGTCCTGGCGAAAGGATTATGGCTGTGGCATTGATGCATGGACTACTTGGTCCCTGGAATTTACTGGCGGCAGCACAGTCTTTCTTGGAACACAGCTTTCTTGAAAACCCACCGAGCTGTCCTCTGATGGTGATAGAGGATCCGGTGCTGGGAGAGCACGTATGTTCTTTTCCGCTTTTAAATTGGATGGCTGAACTGTTTTCGGATGAAGACGGTGACTTCCTATTGGAGGCTGTTGCAGCTTATTTTGCATACACAGTTATGTCATAGACCTTTTTCATGTTTGATATGCTGAGTACTAGCATTTCATTGACAATTCATTGACTTATTTGTCAAGTTTTTATTATTTACCTTGCCTATTGGCTTAAGACTCGATAAAGTACTTGGCTGTTTTATTTTTCTTTAGCATTGAATTTTCCTAGTTTTTAATGCTTTACCTTGCGGACCGTCCACATATAAACTTGCAATCTGCTCTCATGAGATGGCACTTCTATTATCTTATTCAGTTCGTTTCCGGATCATGAGGAGGTGTCATCTAGGTCCTGGATATCTTTACACCGTGTTAAGTTAGCATGGGCTCATTACCGGTTTAAACGCCATTTTTCCTTTTTTGCAACTTCTGCACACGACACTTAGTTGTTGCTTTAGCTTTCCACCTAGTAGTTCATCGTGGTTTACATGAGAATAATATGTTATTGGTCTACTATCTGCTTTACTTGTTAAACTATATCTGTACAGCGAGTGCTAAAGTTTCAAGAACAACACGATACAGAATTGTTATGAGGTCTGATCTCCACGACTTCATACTCATAACATAAGTGCAACTTCTGCCAATTCTGGGCATGAGGCAGGTTTTATATTGCTTTGCTGAACACACATACACAACAGTTGATGCGGTTCACATGAAGAGAGAGCTGGTGTATGCTGATGTGATTCCTTCAAATCTAAGACACTAAAGTATGGACACGCCCTAAACCAACACAAAGAGACCTTCTTAGCAAATAATATAATATGTGTATTAGGGAGGGTGAGATATAAGCAGCCGCGGGCCGTGGAGGGAGTTACGATGGGGCAGGGAGGCGGGGAGGGGGAGAAGCAGGGTGGAGCCCTCTCTACCTTGCCCCTCCCCCTCCCCGCCTCCCTGCCCCACCGTAACTCCCTCCACGGCCCGCGGCTGCTTATAAGTGTTGCTAACTCTTATTCATTTACAGCATGTTAACATACTGTCACCATTCGCTTTTTATGTACTAGTAACTATGCTGGTAATTTTGCTACTGATAATATGTGTACTTGTATTCTCCACCCTGCTTCTCCCCCTCCCCGCCTCCCTGCCTCACCGTAACTCCCTCCACGGCCCGCGGCTGCTTATAAGTGTTGCTAACTCTTATTCATTTACAGCATGTTAACATACTATCACCATTCACTTTTTATGTACTAGTAACTATGCTGGTAATTTTGCTACTGATAATATGTGTACTTTTATTATCTAAGGTACTACGCCTGAGAAGACGGCATTAGTAAATAAACATTTCAAATACACATGTGTTCTTCTTAACTCCATGTTCTGGTTTCTAAGAAATATATAACGACCGACTGTTCATGAGTTCCACGTATCCTGAGGTACTATAAGTTCATATTCTGGATTGTCTAAACATTGAGAGTTTGTTATATCCAATGTGACACTGTACCTAGCTTGCTAAATAGTATTTGATTACTAACGTGAGTTTTGGGACACCCTAATTCGCCGAGGTTCCAATCCTCTGTCCACAGTTCTGTGTGAGAACAGAAACCCTGCGACAGGGGCACCCCCGACCCTTGCTGGAGCTTCATCACACTTGCGATACAACTCCAGCAATGCGCCACCTTTACGGCACAGATACATCACGCATCTGTGCTGTTTTTGCCCCATGATGCGCCGCATTGTAAATGCAGCACACCATAGGTGACGGAACAGCGGCACAGAATGACTAACACATCCCTGGTGATGCGCCAGTCATCATAAATCTATCCCTATGCTTCTTATCTTGTTAGAGATGAACCGCCATATGTATCATCAAAGTTATTTGCATTTCCTAAATAGCGAACTTTAAGGAATAAATAGCGATTCTTTACCATTCCTAGTTTGCGATGAGCTATTTGCTAATTAGCCGAATGTAGCCCAATGAAGCCCAATGTAGCCCAATGTAGCCCAAAGATGGCCGCCAGACACACAAAAAAACAAATGTAGCCCAAATATCAGCCAGATGTAGCCCAACTATAGCCCAGTGACAGAATGACCAATCAGCTTCGCAAACCTCCGTTACGCGAAGCGGAGCGCTGTTACAGATATATATCTTTTTTTGAACGTTAATTTCTCAAAATCCACTGGAGCACATATATTGAGACCTAGCAAAGGCACATCGGGCTACCAGTCCCTAATATTTTGCCAAGTTTCGTGCAAATCCATTCAGCCGTTCAATTATTATTTTTATTATTTTTTTTTGCCCCGCGGGGCCCTTTTAAAACCTCCACATCAAACCTAGGGGGTCAGCGAGGATCTACTATGCCCCCTTATAGTTATTTCCCCCTTTGTTTTGACCTCCTCTTGTCTCTCGATCCTACCGAGAGACAAGATGGCGGCCGCTACGGACTGTTTGGAATGTTGACAGACGCCGGAGAACCAATCAGCTTCGCTTCACAAAGCTCCGTTGCGCGAAAAGTCCGCGAACCAGAGCGCTAACCGGTCCGCTGTTACAGATATATATCTTTTTTTAAACGTTAATTTCTCAAAATCCACTGGAGCACATATATTGAAACCTACAAAAGGCACATCGGGCTACCAGTCCCTACAATTTTGCCAAGTTTCGTGCAAATCCATTCAGCCGTTCGGGCTAAAAGTGAGGCCAACCGCCCTATGGAAAACTCAATGTTAAAAACACGTTTTGGGACCCCCCTTTTTTCTCGGCCCCCACTGGACGAACCCCCCCCAAATTTTCAAGGGCTGCTCAGGAACAAAATGTGCCATTTTCCTGAAAATTTCAGCCAATTCCGTCCACAAACGCCAAAGTTATTAGACATAGAATTTTCAAAAAACCCATTGAGAAAAAATCCTAACTATATATACCTACTGGCGACCGCCAGTAGGTAATATATATATATATACATATATATTACCTACTGGCGGTCGCCAGTAGGTAGTTATAGTTGGGATTGATTTCCATAGGGAAATCGTAACATTCTATTTGGAATAACTTTGGCGCCGGTGGAGGAATCTACCTGAAATTTTCAGCAACTTTGCTTCGCGGCGCTCCGGTCCTTCCCTGAAAGTTTGGGGGGATTCGTCAAGCGGGGGCCGAGATAAAAGGGGGGTCCCAAAACGTGTTTTCCCCATGTTAATTTCCATAGGGCGGTCGGTCGCACTTTTAGCTCGAACGGCTGAATGAATTTTCACCAAACTTGGCAAAATTGTAGGGACTGGTAGCCCGATGTGCCTTTGCTATGTCTCAAGATATGTGCTCCAGAGGATTTTGAGTAATTTAGGTTAAAAAAAATGTATATATCTATAGCCGCGCCCCGGTACGCGCACCGGGGAGCGCTCCGGGCGCGCCACGCGACTTGTGCACGGAAAGCTGATTGGCTCTCGGGTGTCTGTAAACATTCGAAACAGTCCGGAGCGGCCGCCATCTTGTGTCTCGGTAGGATTGAGACACAAGAGGTGGTAAAAACAAAGGGGGAAATAACCAAAAGGGGGCAGGGTAGACCCCCCCTGACCCCCTAGGTTTGATGTGGGGGCCATAAAAGGGTCCCTCGGGTAAAAAAAAACTAAATTTAATTTTTTTCGGTTTTCGCGGGGGGAGCACCCGGTACGCGCACCGGGGAGCGTACCGGGGAGCGTACAATGGGAAACAGGAAAATAATAATTTAAAGTGATTAGAGGTAGGGTAGCTCTGCATAGAGTTGTTGTGTTGTTTGGGTGTTTTAGGTACCAACATGTAGGTACCAATGCTGAGTCTTAAATTTAATGTACACCGTTTCCTCTGTAGATATCATGCATGTTGTTACAGAAGTTATTGTGCTATATGGAATCCACATCATAGTCTGTCAGGAAAGCAGAAACAACATGGAGGCAGGAGATGAAAAAGAGATGTCAAATAGACATTGGAGATAATATATTGGGAGAAAGGAAGTATCTATGAGCAAAATTACTATGTAACATAAAAAAGTTGCACTGTATGCTATAAATCTGACGTTAAATTATAATCAATTTGGTACTAGTTTATGAATTACTTATGAAAATGAATAATGTCTGAAACAAGTTTAGAATTATTAAATATAAAAAAAAAAATCAGATTCTTTTTCCAAATTTAACATAACTTCCATTAACAGATTGTCGGAAATGTCCTCATTTTGAATTAGCAAATCTACCGCTTCCACACATTGAACTAATTTATAGTCCAGTGATTGATCCATGAATTCTAAGTCTTCATTGGGTTCAATAACTTGTTCATTGTTGCTCTCCAGTACAATTTCAAAGGAAATATTTTTCTGTCCTTCCATTTTCTTGCTGTAATTTGCATAAAAAATAAATATATCAGTAGAGATAGGGCACTGTTGGGTTTAAGTTCATACAGGTAGTTTTGAGTTTTTTAACAGTGAAGTTATCTTTGGGCAGTGTATGGTATCAGGCTGGAAGTAGAAATATAAAAAAGTGTATATCATGAAGCCTAAGTAAATTCATAATTATACAAGACAAGCCTAACTCCATCCATAACTATCTCAGTGGAAATGCTTTTGAAATGTACTTCAGGAAGTAGTAGTCAAAATGGCTGTGTTTCCCTCTCTTTGTTTATATACATTCATGTACATAACCAATCAAATGTCATGGAATAATAGTAGAAAATGAAAGTAACATTTTCATTGGTTGTAAATTCTAACACTTCAGATGTGTTTTTGTCAAGTAATTCACCTCAGGATATTTAGAGAGGTCTACAGGCTAAATGGCTCAATGGAATTCCAGCAAATTTAGGAAAATGGTAGGGACTGGTATGTAGTAAGGCCTATTCTATATTTGGTGAAAGTGTCTCCAGTGGTTTTTATGTAAATTAGGTTGTAAAAAATTTTGGGAGCGCTTCCCGGTGCTTTTTTATTTATATTTTTAAATATATATTTATATTATATAATTACCACACTTATTCTTACTCTCCATGTTTACTCCAATTTCCCTATTTCCCCTCTCATATTCAACTTCTTTCAATCCCTATTCTTTACTTCACTTACCCTCTGTTCCCTTCCTTTGCTTCTTCACTCATTTTGTTTTTCTTAATTATTTATCTAACTCCTACACACACACGTCGTCCCCTTCTCAACACATACACACACCTCTAACATACACCCCACACACACACCACACATACACCTCATACACACAAAAAATCCCCCCACACACACTCTTCACATACACACACACATTCCATACACACACATACATCGCACACATATACACCCCACACTCATACACTCCTCACACATACTTCACACACCCTCACCTCCACCCACACCAAAACACCCCACACACCCACACCCACAGACACACCTTACACACCCACACCCCGACCTACAGCCACTGACTCCCTATAAGTCACACACCCTGCATTACTTATCTTTCTTTGCTGTTTCACTCAAATCCATTCAGGTACTGTTTTCTTTACTCTCTTTGTCCTTTTTCTTTGTCACTCCCCATGTCTTATCCTAATTCAATTTTTCACCCTCTTTCACCCCTCTTTACTTACACTAACTGGTCTTTTCTTACCCTCACTCACCGTTCTTCATTTATCCCGGTTACGCCACTACCCCTCATTCTCAATTTTTTACTGTCCTTTCTTTTTCTTTCAACACCCACTCACATTCTCCCACTATCTCTACTTTAGTCTTCTTCCTCTCTCTTTTCCCTTCTTTCGCTCCTTTAGTCATTTTACTTTTCTCACTTTCACCCTATTACACCTTCTCTGGTTTTTTACTATGTAATAAACAATCCCTCTGTGTTCATCCCGTAGCTCTCTTTCTCTTAACATTACTCTCTTTGTGTTATTCCCTCATGGTAACTCCTTCATTAAATTTTTTTTTCTATTTTTTGGGGGGGCGCGCCCCGGTACGCGTACCCTAAGAAAAGAAAATTGACAGTGATTCATTAAAAATATAGGTTTATTTTATAAATGAAAGGTAGTTCTAAAAATAACTGTTTTTTTTCTTCTTTTTGTTGTTTTATATATTTTTTAATGTTTTATGAACATTTTGTACTTTTTTGGCTTTTCAAAACAGTTTTATATTTTTTTTGTATTTTTTATGGGGAGAAATAAAAAACAGGGAATTGTAAATGGCTCATCAGGAGCAAAAAACAAGAAACGGAAAAAATTACTGTTTTTTGGGGCATTTGTGATTGTCACCAGCAAGGACGACGAGCTTCATGCTCTGTTCACCATAGGCGATGAGCTTGCCACATGCAATACATGTGATTCTAAAATCTGCAAATCGTGGCTGAATACAAGGCATCGTCTCCGTTGTATCTGGTCCCGATGGAGTGGGTTGCTTTCTTTTAGAGCTGGTCCTTGAACACTGGGGGAGGTGACTGGCCAGGTCCCTGATCTCTGCTTGAGAATAGTTGTTGGGATGCTTCCGGGTCATATGTCGAATCATGGTATTATTACCAAATGAATATTTTTTTGACTAGATTGCCCCTTGAGAGTTGTTCGCCACAGATTAGGCAAGTTACCTTGGAGGCATTCACTTTTTTCTTGCCCTCTGGAAGTGAAAAAAATTCCCATACAATGTGTTCTTTTGACTTGTATGGGGTATTTTGTTCATGCAGCCATCTTCTACCCTCCTCCTCCTCCTCTTCCTCCTCTTCCTCCTCCTCCTCTTCTTCACCAGCAATGTATTGTTGCGGTGGTCCTCTTGGTGATGGTGGTGGTGGTGGTGGTGCAGATGCTCCAGCTGTTGCTGCTACAGTAGCCATTTCAAAGTACAAAAGAATTGTCTCTATAGATGAAACAGGTCTTCCTCAGTCAAAGGACAAAGTCAGAATAAGGAAGAAAGGTGGGGTTTTTCATCATTTGGGGAAAAAAACTGTCCTGAACCAATCAGAAGTGTTATTTTCAGGTCACAAGACCTAGGCTTTACTCATTTGGGAAAAACAACTGTCCTGAACCAATCAGAAGTGTTATTTTCAGATCACAAGACCCAGGCTTTACTCATTTGGAAACCAAAACTGTTCTGCACCAATAGAAAGTGTTATTTTCTGGTCACATGACCCGACGCGCTTACGCTACGTGCCCCGGGGCGCGCCCGTAGTCGCGCTCCAGGGCGCGTGGCGTAAGCACGTCGAGACGTTCCGCGATCGTATGCACACCCGTGCTTCCAGGTGCGCTTACGCTGTGCGTCATATGACGCATCACGCGTCTACGCGATACGTCACGATGTTGTTTTCGTTCGCGAGAATAGCGCTAACGGGGCGCTCCCCGGTACGCGCCCCAGGGCGCGCCGCGATCGGATGCGCACGCGTGCTTCCGGGTGCGCTTACACTGTGCGTCATATGACGCATCACGCGTCACGCGTCTACGCGAAATGTTGTTTCGTTCGCAAGAATTGCTCTAACGGGACGCTGCCCGGTACACGCCCCAGGGCGCGCCCAAGTTAAAAATTAAAAAAAAATTGACATAATTATACAATATAAAATTTGTTTTAAAATTTATTATTTTTTATACCTATAAAGATTTGCTATTAAAAAACCATTGAAATTCACTGAAAAAAAACATAGGTTTCACACCAGTTATAGTTAGTAATTAGCATTTAAAAAACCTATTAAATGCACTGAAAAAACCATAGGTTTTACACCAGTTATAGTTAGCTGGAAGTTTTACTCGCATAAAACCATTGAAATTCCCACGTTATAGTTAGTTGGACTCACTATAACTTGCGCGTGCAATGCACTGCTGATGACGTCACATATTACATCACTCATGACATGGTCAGTGACATCACTCATGACATCACTGATGACACCATCCTTGTGACAGAGTGACAGACCTCCTTTCACTGTAATGTAACCCTTGAAACACATATTCAAAAATAGAAACAAAAATTTTCAAAAAAATGGGGATACCACTTACAACAACCAATTCAATAATTCCACCATCTATATACACATCCACTCATTCACCAACAGTTCTATATAGTCACTCATACATATACTCACTCATCATATGTAGTGATACACCTATACATCCTGTTACACACCGACAGTCATCCAAAAGATACTCTCACACATACTCACACAGGCAAATAAACTATTGAACATCCATTTATTTGCATATACAGCTATACACACACTACCATCTTACTTCTAAGGTAATTTACACATATTTATTCTCTTAAACAATCACTTATAGAAACACATACTTATTTAAACTGAAACTCTTACAATCTCTTACTCTCACATATACTCACTTATATACATCAATATTCACATATACTAGATTAAAACATATGTAGTTACTGATAAAGACATTAGCGAGACAGTCATTCACTCACCAACACACATATATAAACACTCATCCAGCCATACAGTTCTGCACATATGCTGTCTTCAAAACACATACAAAGAGAGAGTCAGTCATTCATGCATCTATGTGCTAAGTAATACCCCCACCAAACCATACAAACACTCATACTGATACTAAGAAAAACATCTAATAACCCATATACATACACATGTAGCTACTCACCAACCCATGCAGCCACTTATACACAAAGTGAAACACTAATACATATATTTAAATATTTAAACATTACTCACTAATATATGTATTCACTAAGATACACTTAATAAACCAGTTAACCAATGAATTTTTTTTTTTTAAATCCATGTAAACACTTATGTAAACATTTATTCTTCCATCAACTTTTAAATATACATATATAACACATATTTATTTTTCAGAAAGACACACATTCACTGGATGGTGTCATCAGTGATGTCATGAGTGATGTCACTGACCATGAGTGATGTAATATGTGACGTAAAACTTCCAGCGCGCTACGCGAGTACGCGAGCGGAAAGCTGATGGGCTCTCAGGTGTCTGTCAACATTCCAAACAGTCCGGAGCGGCCGCCATCTTGTGTCTCGGTAGGATCGAGAGACAAGAGGTGGCAAAAACAAAGGGGGAAATGACCAAAAGGGGGCAGGGTAGACCCCCCCTGATCCCATAGGTTTGATGTGGGGGCCATAAAAGGGTTTCACGGGGCCGAATTTTTTTTTCATTTTTTTCCGATTTTCGCGGGGGGAGCGCCCGGTACGCGCACCGGGGAGCGTACCGGGGAGCGTACCATGGGGAAAAAAGAATGACAGAGTTTTTTTTAAAAGTAGCATTTTTTTATAAATTAGAGGTAGTTCTAAAAAGAACTGTTTATTTTATTTTTGTTGTTTTATATTTTTTTATTGTTTTTTTTAACATTTTTTATTTTTTTGGGCTTTTCTGAACAATTTTATATTTTTTTGTAGTTTTTCTGGGGTCAAACAATACACAGGGAATTGCAAACAGCTCAACTGGAGCAAAAAAAAAATAGAAAAAAATTAAGGTTGCTTGCTGCAGTGATGGTTGTCTGCAGCTCGATTGAGTAAAGTGATGCTTTGCTCACCATATGAAATTGTTTTGTTGCAATATATGCAAACAAATTTAAATTTTGCAAACTTGATTTGTACATTAGGGACCATCTCCCTAGCCTCTGCACCGATGGAGTGGGTTGATTGGAGGCGCTTGAAGAAGAAGGATGGGGAGGGTTCCTGGTCAGTTCCCTGACCTCTGCTCCCGAATAATTGTTCGGGTGCTTCCTCTGCATATGTCTAATCATAGTGTGGTTCCCAAAAGAGTACTTCTTCTTTGGGTTCCCTCTTGACAGTTCTGCGCCACAGATAAGGCAAGTCACCTTAGCTGCATTCACTTTTTTTGCACCGCTTGGTAACTTGTAATATTCCCAAATAAAATGTTCCTTGGGTCTGTATGTGGGATTGTCCTCAGGCAGAAAGTTCCTGTGCTCCTCCTCCTCTTCGTCCTCCACTTCTTCTTGACCACCAATGTAGTCTTGTGGTGGTCCTTGTGGTGGTGGTGGAGGTGGTGGTGGTGCAGATGCACCTGCAGCTGCTACTAGTGAAGCCATTTCTCACAGAATGAATGCAGGTCTTCTTCACTCAAACAACAAAGTGAGAATGAGGAAAAAGGAGGGGTCTTTCATCATTTGGAAAATAAAACTCTTGTGAACCAATCAAAAGTGTTATTTTCAGGTCTCATGACCTGGGCTTTCTCATCATTTGGAAACCAAAACTGTTCTGAACCAATCAAAAGTGTTATTTTGAGGTCACCTGACCCGACGCGCTTACGCTATGCGCGCCGGGGCACGCCCGGGGGCGCGTAGCGTAAGCGTGTCAGGACGTTGCGGGATCGTATGCGCTCGCGTGCTTCCGGGTGCGCTTACGCAGTGCATCATATGACGCATCACGCGGCTACGCGATACCTCACGATGTTGTTTTCGTTCACGGAAATAGCGCTAACAGGGCGCTCACCGGTATGCGCCCCGGGGCATGCCGTAACACTGCGCTTACCGGTGAGCGCTCTGGTACGCGCCCCGGGAGCGATCCGGGGCAAAAAAACCCAAAAAACTATAACATAATTATATAATTCGTTATAAAAAATATTACTTTTCATACCTATAGAGATTTGCTATTAAAAAACCTATGAAATTCACTGAAAAAAACATAGGTTTCACACCAGTTATAGTTAGGAATTAGCATTTAAAAAAACCTATTAAATTCACTGAAAAAACCATAGGTTTCACACCAGTTATAGATGCATGAATGACTGACTCTCTCTTTGTATGTGTTTTGAAGACAGCATATGTGCAGGACTGTATGGGTGGATGAGTGTGTATATGTGTGTGTTAGTGAGTGAATGACTGTCTCACTAGTTTCTTTATCAGTAACTACATATGTTTTAATCTAGTATATGTGAATATAGATGTATATAAGTGAGTATATGTGACAGTGAGGGATTGTAAGAGTTCCTGTTTAAATTAGTATTTGTTTCTATAAGTGATTGTTTAAGAGAATAAGTATGTGTAAGTATCCTTAGAAGTAAAGTGGTAGTGTGTGTATAGCTGTATATGCAAATAAATGGATGTTTAATAGTTTATCTGCATGTGTGAGTATATGTGAGAGTATATTTTGGATGACTGTTGGTGTGTAACAGGATGTATAGGTGTATCACTACATATGATGAGTGAGTATATGTATGAGTGACTATATAGAACTGTTGGTGAATGAGTGGATGTGTATATAGATGGTGGAATTATTGAATTGGTTGTTGTAACTGGTATGGGTATCTCAATTTTTTTGAAAATTTTAGTTTCTATTTTTGAATATGTGTTTCAAGGGTTACATTACAGTAAAAGGAGGTCTGTCACTCTGTCACAAGGATGGTGTCATCAGTGATGTCATGAGTGATGTCACTGACCATGTCATGAGTGATATAATATGTGACGTCATCAGCAGTGCATTGCACGCGCAAGTTATAGTGAGTTCCAACTAACTATAACGTGGGAATTTCAATGGTTTTATGTGAGTAAAATTTCCAGCTAACTATAACTGGTGTGAAACCTATGGTTTTTTCAGTGAATTTAATAGGTTTTTTAAATGCTAATTCCTAACTATAACTGGTGTGAAACCTATGGTTTTTTCAGTGAATATATATATATATATATATAAATATATATATATATATATATATATATATATATATATTACTTTGTTTCTTCTACCCACGATTTACCACAGATGAAGTCACGGCACAGCAATAGGTCAGTTCACAGATTTTATTCACACACCATGTGCAAAATAACGTGCATCAATTAACGGACGGTCTACGCGTTTCGGCTCCTAGCCTTCAACTGGACCATAGAGTCCTCGAGTCTAGACCTCATTTTAAAACAGTGCTAAGTGTAAGTACCCTCTTCCCTTTCCTTGGTCATCTAGACCAACAACCCTGCACAATTGTTTACGGCCGGCACATTCAGGTGGCCATTTTACATTTCTATATTTTTCGTAAAGTACTCATGTTAAATCAAAACCTTCCAAACCACATTGTAATATTTACATTTTTACAATTGTAATCCCCTTCTGTACAGTTCTGATTTTATAATCATTCTCTAATAGCATGATATTTCTCTTTTTTCGGTGAAGTACTCTATTATTTTCACATTTATGGGCTTATTCATTTTCAACATAATTTCTCAGCCAGGTCAAAGTTCCACTGATATATATATACAATATTTTACATATTTATAATCGCTATCGCAGTCATTATTACACAAATATGTACATATTCAGTTGATCCTATATTTTATGGCAATTCTATATTTTGGGGCAAGGGGGTTGACCATTAACGATAACTGTAAAGTACATTTTATCAACTGAGTCCAAATCCCAATCATTCCTTTGTTCTATGTTTATCCTTGTATGCCCATTCTAATTCATGTTCATCCTGTACAAAAAGGCGGGGGAACTTTAAATGCTATTATGGTTTGGGTTCTGAATGATATGCTGTATCCAGTTTACCTCACATCTATTTACATAGTTTTTCATACTCATTATGTCCACTAATTACACTCCTCTGATACGTGCAATAAGTCTCTTGTTTACATTACCTCATCTTTTATCTATAGGTGTACATGCAGTTCGGCATCCAGATTGTGTCCAAAAGGCACCTCAGTTCCCATGCCTAATATCATTCTGGATTCAAGTCTTCTCAGTTGTAGAGTTTGATCTCCACCCCTTTCTGAGATTTTGCTTAACTTGATCCCTGAATATTTTAGTAGGGTGGGATTACTCTGATGGTGTTTGGCAAAATGTGTGGCCATCGGGTAGCTTGGGTCCTTGTTTTTAATCGCCCTTAAGTGTTGAAGTATTCTTAATTTCAGTTTATTTATCGTGCTCCCGATGTAAGACTTGTCACAAGGACATTGTAATCTGTAAACCACACACTTGGATTCACACGTGATGTGGTCCTTGATTTTCTATGTTTTGCCGCTTTGCAGTTTATATTCCTTGATGTTCACGCCATGCTCGCAGGCTTTGCACTTATAGCATCTCCAGAACCCTGGAGAAGTCAACCAGGTTCGTTTGTTCTCTTCTCTTATTTCGAGATGGCTTTGTGTTAAAATATCTCTTAGAGACGAGGTTTTTCGATATGCAATGCTTGGATGCGTTGTTAAGTTCATTTTCAAAGTTTCATCCAGAAGTAGAACTTGCCAATGTTTCTGTAATGCCCTTTTTATTATATATATATATCTCCAATGTTCCTGGTCGCCAGTAAACGGCGGGGGTGATCAGGTGTAGACCTGAGAATCGCCTCCACATATTCCCAGCAATCAGGACACGATAAGCAGTTTGTCAATGAAGAGCAGAGTGAAAATGTATTCACAAATAATACAAAGACTAATGTCAATCCATGAGGCGTTTCGCTCCACTAAGAAGCTTGGTCACATGATGCGCACCAGAGTGCATTGCAAATTTATAGTAAACACAAAAGTAGGCAAAAAAATAACCACACACCTAAAGTGATGAAAATAAAAAACAGACTTTCCAAAAACACCGCTTATAAATAATCAACATAATGTTGTGTGAGACTTGGTAACTCACAAAAATATCTAGTTTGGCCAAATACTATGCACAAAACCACAAAAAAATACACAGAAAAAATACAGCAA
Organism: Lissotriton helveticus; assembly: GCF_964261635.1. Lineage (NCBI taxonomy): Eukaryota > Metazoa > Chordata > Amphibia > Caudata > Salamandridae > Lissotriton > Lissotriton helveticus. Next base: position 1,607,160,441 of record NC_136067.1, on the reverse strand, counting down.
TAAAGTTCAGACAAGTGTCGAAACAATAAATATTGAGAAGAAGATTAGTGCATTTAAAACTAGCAGCATTTGTAATAAAATAACGACAAGTGTCATATAATAGCTGCTAATTTCATGATTAAGTAACCATTTTTAAATAATTCCTAATTCATTTCCCAAATTTCAATTGCTAATCAATTCAATAAATGTGGTTAGTGAAATTTCTCGACCATAGAAAACCAAGTCTACATGACTAATTTCCCAAAAGCGGCATAGATGTTATCCAAAAAAGGGCATACGTGCTATACAGTTAAATGATTCTTATGGTCTACAAATAGTGCAGATATACAAAAATTTCAATATGTGTATGCAGTTTATGAGGCAACTGAAAAAAGAACAAAACACGTTTCATAATAAGTAGCAACATGATTATAACTATAGAGCATTACTTAAACATATCTCAGCTAATCATTGAAAAAAGAAGAACATGGAGAACAAAAACCTCAATCGATATACAATTAAATATTGACATATTAATATAGAGTGGAAACACTGTTGTGTAATGAAGCGAAATCCCCCAATAAATCAAGCCAAAAATCAGTCATCTATTTGATGTTCTAAATTGTTCTCATTCATCATTTGTATATGGCTTGAAGCTGGATTAGAGAGATACAGTGAAAACTTATGCATTATATTCAGAGGAAGTTGTGTAAATCCTCCGTTAGATTTAATCCATTAGGAGCCCTGGTATCAAGAGATAATATAAAGTGGGATTCTTTCTGTCTTAACAATCTTTCACGGTTCCCACCCCGTCCGGGACAGTATATTCAAGGTCCTTCAGTTGGTTATTGTGAATGGCCCTGAAATGTCTCGCCACCGGATAATTGGTGTCGGAGTTCACGATGGCCCTTATGTGCTGCAAGATGCGTTTATACACAGGGAGTTTAGTGCTCCCTATGTATTCAAGATTGCAGGTGCACTTCAGTTTGTAGATAACAAACTCCGACCTGCAAGTTAAATATTCTTGAATGGGTATTTTAACCTCACTGAAAGCTGTTGTATAGTGGGTGCTGTTTTTCGCAAAAGTGCAAGCCCGGCAAGGTGTGCATTTAAATAATCCCATTTTACTGAGCAAGGACTTTTTAGGTGAAACCTCAGGCATAGGTCTGTCTAGGGCATCACGCATGGAAGGTGCCCTCCTGAATGTAATTGCTGGTAAACTAGGCATAATTGGTCCCAAGATATAATCAGTTAGAATAATAGGCCACTCCGCACAGATGATGTGGCGGTTGGTCCTTTCTTGGACACAAAAGGTGGTAATTAAACTTACTGAGCATTCGGTAGTGTTGGAAATAGTTTCTTTAGGAGCTAATAGAACTTCCTGATCAAGTAACTTTGCTTCGGTATAACCCCTATTACGGAATCGCTGTACTGATTCAGCTAAACAGATATCAGCTGTTGCCCTATCACTACATATCCGGCGAATACGGATGAACTCCCCATAGGGAATGCTGCTAATTGTGTGAATAGGGTGGGCACTCCGGGCATGATGAATTGAGTTGCCCGCTGTGGATTTACGATGGAGCCTGGTGTTAAGCTCATCATTGTCCACATAAAGTTGTTCATCTAAGAACTCAGCCAACTTGTTATTGATGGTGGCAGTGAATCTAAGATTGAGTTCATTAGTGTTGATGTCATTTACAAATGCCAAAGCGTCATCAGTAGACCCTCTCCAGATTATGCAAACATCATTGATGTAATGCCAATAGTGGACAATATATTGCCACCAGTGTTGGTGTGTGACACTGAGCACGTGCTCCTCCCACCAGTCAACATGCAAGCATGAATAACTGGGGGAGAAGCAAGAACCCATTGCCACCCCACGCAACTGCTGGTAGATGTTGATCTGAAATCTGAAGAAGTTAGAAGTGAGACAAATTCTGATAATTTCAATCAACATCTCATTGTGACCCCAAAAAACTACATCCCGCCTACTCAGATATTATTTAACAGCTCTAATACCATGGTGATGATTGATGGAAGTATACAAAGATTCTATGTCCATCACCGAAAATAAATAGTTGGAACACCAATTAACATTCTTGATCTTAACTAAGAAATCAGTTGTATCCTTCAAATAAGAGGGTAAATCTGTCATGTGTGGCTGGAGGTAAAAATCCACATATTTTGAGATGTTTTCGTTCATGCTCCCTAGGGCAGAAATGATTGGACGACCAGGGACAGGGGTAACCAACTTATGAACTTTAGGGAGGAAATACAGGATGGGAGTTATCGGATGTTCTACATTCAAGAATTTGGATTCATCCTTGGAAAGTAAGCCCGTTCTGTGCCAGTTGTTAATTTTTTTGCGTGTGATTTCATCACTCTTATGCATCGCAAATTGTGTTGATAAGGCATAACAGGATAAGTCGGACAAATGTCTTTCCGCCTCAACCACATAATCAGACCTGACCATAGTACCGTATTACCCCCTTTTTCCAAATTTTTGATTATCACATCACGGTTACTTTGCAATTTTTTGTCCAACCGATGATATTGACTGTTGTTATAGTCGGTTTGCTTGGTGTTGTTCAGAACTTTTATATTGAGTTCCTTAAGTTCAATGATGACCCTGTCGCTGAAAACGTCCACCGCATCCTTGGGCATGAGTGGAAGGAAAGTTGACTTAGGGCGAAATGGGCTAGGAGCTGGTGTATTCAGACTGATGATCTGACTGACTGTAGGAGCAGGTTGTGAATCATCTTCACAAGCTAGATCGTAGAGATTCTGAAGACCAGTGATGTCCCTCACTCGCATAGATGTTGTCGTATCTTCAGCTGGAGTATCATAAGAAACTTTCTTGCATGAAGAATTCAGTTGGAAATACTTGATAAGTTTGATTTTTCGAATACATTTAAAAAGATCAATGCGAGTCTGGTTATACGAGAATCTGTTACTAGGACAAAAAGTTAACCCTAGTGGTAGAAGTTGCTCTTCCGCTTTAGAAAGTGTTATGTCAGTCAGATTCACAACTGTGTTTTCCATAGCCGACGTTACTTTCTCCAAGCCTTTTTTGCCTTGCCTTGAGTAGAATTTTTTTTGTATTTGCGTTTCCTTGAGCGCCTACATTGGCTGCTGGATTTCCTTGCTTGGACTGAGGTTTGCAGGGGCGCAGGGCGTACCTCCGGTCCTCGCTGACAAAAGTTAGTTCATCTATCAATGAAAAGTTGGCTAAACCTGCTAGACCCGGTGGTGGACTTCCCGGTCTATTGTCATATGAGTCACTGTTTGATGTTAATGAATTCAGAGACACTGCATCAATTTCATCTTCCATAGAGGACATTCCGCTTGGCCCCGCTGTTTGATTTGGGGTTTGTTTGCTATTGTTGGTAAGTGCCTTACGTTTATAATTATCGTACTTCCGGGCAAACGTAAAGATTTTGCCTGTGGCATAGTCATTTTTATCGCGAGCGAACTTGAATATTTTACGCTCTTTTATCGTTTCCTCTAACTTTTTGATGCATATTTCAATTTAAGCCTTTCTTTTAGTGATGAACTCAGTCTCCCCAGTAGCATCCAAGAGAGTGTTGATCCGATCTATTTCCACTAGAAGTGCATCGCGGTCAGATTCTGCGTATTTGATCAAGATATGAATCATATTCATAATATTTATATATATAATATTGCGGGTTACCCCTAATGGGGTGTTGAAGCAGTTTTTCGGCGAGTAGCACGCTACTCCGGAACCTATAAAGGATTAGTGGTGAATTAGTATAGTGAAATATGAAATGTGAGAAGTGAACATGTTAGTCTGTTGTTTCGATTGAAAAGTATAGTGGAGGGATAAAAGAGTGAAGGCTTTAGATTTTTTTGGGAGGTCATAGCAGTAGTGGGAAGGTTTGGCTGAGTGAAAAGGGATGTGGAAGGGAAGAGTCAGAGGAAAGAGTTTAGAAAGGCTCGTTTTGGGGGATAGTAAAAGAGGTTTCAGGTGGAGCAAGATGGGGTAGACTAGGGAAGAGTCTAGGAAGGGCTATTTTGGGGATCATAGTAGTGGTATGGGATGAATGTGTGAGTGGAGGTAGTGGATATATTGATAGAAGTATAGGTGAGAAATAGGCTAGTGCATTGGAAAGAGTAGTAGAAAGATGTTTGAGATGAGTCAGAGAGTTATAGGGTAAAAATAGGGTAGTGCTTTGGATAGGAGGAATTAAAAGACAGTGATAAATATATAGATCCATAAGTACATGGAAAGTTTATAGGTGCATACAAGGAGTAAGTATATGTAGATTAAAGATATTGATAGAGGTATAGGGTGAGAAATAGGGTAGTGCTTATAATATATTTTTTGTAGGAAAATAATAAATATATAGATCCAAGTACATGGAAGGTATATAGATGCATAAAGGAAGTAAGTATAAGTAGATTAACGAAGTAATCGATAAACTCTGGTTTTGAAGCGTTGTACTTAAAAAATTATAATAATTTTTTTAACATAATTTTTCTATATGTTAATACAAATCAATACACATATATAGGTACATATCTATAGTACAATTAAAGGCTTATATACAGAGGGATATCCTGTATATTTCTGTTTGCATATGGTGCTTATGTGGGGAAGAGCCTATTCTTGAGGAGTTTTCTGAAGATACGGTGGTTGTCAGTGGATCTTATGTTTGAGGGTAAAGAGTTTCATATTTTGGCTGCTTGAACAGAGAAGGATGTGCCAGCCATATCCTTTTTTCTTGTATCTTAGGATTTTGAGGCGCGGTGCCACTCTAGAGCAGAGGTTCCTATGATGAATTTATTTGGTGATTTTATTCCTGATGGAGAGTTGAGGACTGTTGCACCAATCAGGCAGTCTGCCCGAGTGCTGCTATTCTTGACCCCGTATGCCAAGTGGGGGCCGCAGTCAAGTTTGAGGACCGTTGCACCAATAGTGTCGTCTGACTGGGTGCCACTGTTCGCTCTCCCTGTAAGCCAGGTGGGGGCAGCAGTGAAGATTAAGGGCTATCACCCTAGTGCATCAGTGAGACAAGAAGCAGGCCATGGACCTGTGCAGTATTGTGACCCCATATGCCAGGTAGGGTTGTGGTGAGGAGAGAGGGATGTCACCCTGGAGCAGCGTGTGACAGTGAAGCATTGGGGTTGTGGCCCATGGAAGCAGAGAATCGATGTAATCACTCACTGCCATGGCCACCCAGTGTAGAGTCATGTGTTTCACAGAACATCCCAAGGTTGGTCAATTTGAGTGTATGCATGGAGATGCAAAAAATAATGGTTCCTGAAGTTTTGAAGGCAGGGGGGAGTCCCAATTGTTAAAATGTAATAGAACTATAGCGTACAGACATAGTTTAAGACTGTTGGTAAAAGGAAACAAGGTTGTCAACTAATCACTTATAGCAATCTTTCAAAGACTTTGAAAGCACATTGCAATCTATCTGGAATACTCCGGAGGGCCAGAAAGTTCTGATAACAGCTATGTGATGATGGCAGCCATCTTTGATTTCAGGAGGGTATAAATGCCACTCCTTTGGACCACAGCTTTTGCTAGGCAATCGTAGTTCCAGTGAAGTCCTCACCCGTGCTTCTCCTGCCAACCCAGTATACCTGCACATCCAGGAAATCTTCTTCCTGTATAAACCTTGTGCTTCCTGGAGAGAGACAAAAGAAAGCTAAGTATGTTTCATATTTACCTCCTTCGTGCGCTCATGCAAATCAGGAATTTGAGACAAAAGAATCATGATTGAGCTTTAGTAAAAGAACTTGGTGGACAAAAATGCAAGATACTTGATTATTTAAAAGGTACTTAACTATTATTCATTGAACTGCGCAATCTGCAGTAACCAGAGACAGACATTAAGAAAACCATGCAGCGTGTGCCAAATCCAGAGACTAGTTTAATTATAGGTAAGAAACAACTAGAAGAGAAAGACTGAGGGGCTTATTTACAAGCCCCTTGCGCTTCCAGTGCGTCACTTTTTTCCATGTTAAAAATGACGCACTGGCGGCGCAATGGGCTTGTAAATAAGCCCCCTAATGTTTTAATGGATTCTCATGCGATTCGTAGCTTCTGGGCTTCCCCACCCGCCAATGCTAAAGCCCTTTTTTGGCTATTGTGGTTACTTGTGGCAGTTAGTGCTTAGGCCTCCATAACTTTTTTTCTACCTAAGTTATCCACAAAAAATGTATGTCCTTCTTTCCCAACATCCTGGGGATTCTAAGAGTACCCAGGGTTTGTGGATTCCTCTGGAGTGTACCAAGAAAATAGACAAAATATAGCTAGATTTTGAGTTTTGGGGGGAAAATAGGGAAAAAGTGCCCTGGAAAAACATGTATTTTTGCTGTGCTAAAGCAATCACCATCTTCCCAGCTTTCAAGATGCTTTATATATCTGAAAAGTGGACAATTTTCCAAATACATGAAGGGGTCATATGTGTAGATCCCTCAAGGTTTTACCAAAGAAACTACAGGTCATACTCATGACCCTTTGGCGCAGGGCAGCACAGCAAGTCACCTTGCTGCACTGCCTGCATCTCAGGGAAAGGATCAGAATGCTCCATATTTATTCAATACAGTGCATTCCTGTTCTTCCCCCCTGGTGTCACTTTGGCAGCCTAGCGCCAACACAGGGACCCTTGAACCATATTGCAAGTGTTCCTGGGTTGTAGGGAGAATGCAGCACACATAGAAAGATATAAAAATGAGGAAAAATAAAGATATTTCTCCTTGTTTCACCTCACCTGTTGAGGCATATCCTTTTGGCACATTCCCAGGTTTAGTAAATCTGGGAATTCGTAAAAAAACCATGAGAGTTGCATGGAAACACCCACACAACACCAATGGAATGACTCTCTTGCGCAAAGTGAAGGCAACGATTTGCTCTGCGTTGACTTACTCCATATTTTTTAGGCCACACAAAGTGGCTTTGCATGGCTTTAAAAATATGACTTTACATTTGCGTTACTCTGGTATCACTGTGCTTGGTGCAAGAGTGATGCAATCCGGGTCATAAAAATGGCCCTAAGTGTTGAAATATTAAAAACGAGTAGGAAAACCGGCCATGTGTGACAATGTTTTCATCTGGAACTTTTTGTCACAATGGGCAATTTACAGAAGCAATGTACCATTATGTTTATATACAGGATTTGTAGATTCTCTAAGAAACTGAGGTACCCAGAGCCAGCAGCTGACCTGCACCCTATGATGACTTTCATTGTGTACTGAGGATAGCCCAATTCATGTGGTTGAAATTTGTAGAATAAAAAATAGGTATCAAGGTGACCTATTTATTTCTGAAATGGGAAGGTATGAGATTTAGGAGCCATAGCTATTTGCACATCTCTGAATTTGTGGGTACCCATAGGGGCATATGATTTAGAGGGTATTTTTTCAAAATGTCTTCTTTCATATGAACTGGCTTACATTTGGAAGGCACAAATACAGCAAACTCCAATCAGTAATAACAAATATCTTACTATTCTATGCTCCCACTTGTCTTTTGCTAAGAATGCTACCTCACTTGTGCAGGTAGGTCTACTACTTGTGACACAGGAAATGGTTCAAAATGCAACATGGATTCATCACATTTTTCCCCTCAAAATAATACACATATTTTTTGCAAAGTGGGCAGCTGTGGATTTTAGGCCTTTGCTCAGTCAACACCGAGGGAAATCTCGCATTCCTGTACATTTCTTAAAACTTGTCATGTAAGGAAATCAATGATGGGATCACTTGTGTGGCTCTCACTAGTTTGTTTTTCTCAGACTCCCTTGTAAACCTCAAACCTTTACTAAAAAACACTATTACATTTCTGTGATGGAAAGTTCTGAAATCTGCATGGAACCACAAACTTCCTTCCACCCAGCATTCCCCTAAGTTTTCTAATAAAATTGGTACCTCATTTGTGTGGGTATGCCTAATGCCCACGACAGGAAATATGACAAAAATGTGTCGTTTTAGTCAACTTTTGAGGATTGCAGGGCATTGTAGTTGGAAAATGGTGTGGGATGCATGCAAAGCACACCACTCTGGACTCCCCCTGATGTCTAGTTTTCAGAACTGTCTGGGTCTGGTAGGTTTTTTCAGGTGGCAGCCTACACAAGCCCAAAAAGTGTAGCTGTTCACCATTGCAAGTGGAATGATATTGGGAGTAAGCCAAACTCTCCTTGCACATATGTAAAAATAGCACCCAAAAGAATCAATTGTTCTCTTGCTTGCCAATTGGATAGGATGCCTTAGTCCACAGGGGAGCAGAAAGACTGGTGAAGCTTAAGGGGTGGGGCCTGATGTTACAATGGGAAAGACCCACCCCATTATTTTATAAAAAATATATATTGCTGGCATATAGGGGCCTTTCTACTCCGCTGAGGGGGCAGTTTGGGGGTAATTACCCCAATATGCCCCCGGGGCAGAAAGACAGTTGCCCCCTTTAGTTGAGGTGGTGGCATGGCTATGCCCATGTGGGCATCCCCCACCCCTATATTTTTTTTAAATAACTTATTGAGGGCTTTCTCGCCCCACTGAGCAGCAGATCGGTGGTTTTGAACTCATCTACCCTAAGAGGGGGAAGAAAGACGTTCCCCTTTTATTCGGGGGGAATGGATATGCATATTCTGGGCAACTCCCAAACCTCTATTTTTTAATTTCAAAATAAATGCCTGGTGCCTAGTGATCTGTCTGGCCCACAGGGGTTGATCTGGCGCAATTTCTCCCATCTTCCCCTGAAAGGGGGGGGGGCAGAAAGACTGTTCACCCTTTTATTAGAGGTGGGGCAAGACCATGTCCATTCTGGGCAGCCCCATGCCTCTAATTTTATTTTATAATCAATCCCTGATGCCAGTGGGCCTACTGCCCCCCCCCCAGACAGATCGGGGACAAGTGCCCTCATTTGCATCTCTGGGGGAGCAGAGAGACTGTTCAGCCTCATCTTTGGGGTATGGGCATGGCCATGCCCTTTCTGGGCAGCCCCACCCACCTAGTTTTAATTTAAAAATAAATTCCTAGTGTGCTTTTTCCTCCCAGGGGGAGATTGGGGGGATTGACCCCATCAGTCCCCTGGGGTGGGCGGAAAGGCTATTCAACTTTTTATTTCTTGGATGGTGACATGGCCATGCCCATTCTGGGCAGCCCCCATCCCTCTATTTTAATTTAAAATTCAATCCCTGGTGCCAAGTGATCATTTTGCCCAACAGGACATATCATGGGCAAGTGCCCCCATTGATCGCCATGGGGGCAGAAAGGATGTTCACCATTTTATTAGGGGTAGGGGTAGGGGCATGGCTACGCCCATTCTAGGCAGTCCCCATGCCTCTATTTGTAATTTAAAATAAATCCCTGGTGCCTAGTGGGCCATCTGCCCCCCCCCCCATGTAGATCGGGGGCAAGTGCCCCCATTTGTCTCCCTGGGGGTAGAAAGACTGTTCACCATAATATTAGGGGTGTGGCATTGACATGCCCTTTCTAGGCAGCTCCCACCCCTCTATTTTCTATTTAAAATAAATCCCAGGTGCCTACTGGTGGGAGGCAGAAACACTGTTTAACTTTTTATTTCTTAGGTGGGGGCATGACCATGCCCATTCAGGGCCGCCCCCAGACTGAAATTAAAAGATATCCCATGGGGAGCACACGCCCTTGCCCAAGAGGTAGTTCCCCCATCCCTAGTGGCTAGTGGGTGGATCCCTGCTTGGGGATAGCTCTCTTGCGGCAATCCCCAAGCAGGAATGCACTGGGCAGAGGTACCTTTAAAAAAGGCGAGATTCTCCCCTTTCCAACAATACTCAAACTGTTATAATCAGTACTTTGAGAGCTAAGAGAGCCTCCTCAGCACTGATTCAGTGAAAGTAACACAAGCCCATTGGCTTATTTTACATTCACTTTTACTGCATTAACGTCAGTGTGCCCTGTGCACTGATTGTCATTGTAGTTTAAAAAAAAAGAGATATATTACTCTGAAAGCTCTTCCCGAGCAGCCTGATTAAAAAAAAAAAAAAGACTCTTTAAGTGCCTCTCCAGTATCGTCTAATGGCCGACTCACCCACTGGGGAGGTAGTGCAGGTGTCGCCATTGGCTGATCCCCACACCAAAGGGGTTAACAGATATATTGAGTCTAGAAGGGGGAGAAGTGTGACGCAGCAGCCAGGGCAGCGGACTCTGGAGTCGGGGCTCAGGGCTTGATCCCCGGTGGCAGCTCAGCCCAGCATCATGTGACTATGGGCAATAGCTTGATTAATCTTCCCGAAGGACCCCTGCGCCTTGAGACCCTTAGGGGTGATTTTTTCACTACAAATACCGAGTTATTATTGAGAGAGACAATGTAAATGATTCAAACTGTAAATGAAATGCTAAAAATGTGTTCTTGTTTAGGCACTCGCACATTGAGAGGCAGACAACAGCAGGCCTGAAGAGTTATACAAAGAAGCTGTCATAGAGTCAGCAATTGGCTGTATTTTTATTTTGTCCCATCCCCATATTGCCCTTGGTGTTCCTGCAGAATGAGTGTCATTTACAATTCCCTTGATTGAGCATCAGGGGTGTGGAAGGACAAGCATTGTACATGGCTGATTGTCTGGTTATCACAGGTTAGTCATTCTCTGTTCAGTAATTGTGGTATCTGACACCTGAACCCAGAAGCACCTAAGAATTGCTGCCAGACTCAGGAAGCTTTACTGCACCATCAGTAGAGTGCTGTTGATGCCTGCCACCCGCCCCACAGCATCAAGACTTCTGCCACCGCCAGGCGACTGATACACACCCGAATCTTCCTAACTACAAATCCAGTGAGAGCTAGTAAGACTGATTGCTGGGACACCAAGCTTCTGGAGGTACTTGGTCTGACTAAAAGCACCTAAGCGTTGAGATACTTTGGGGCTTATTTATGAGCCCTTGCGTCACGTTTGCGCTGCCGGTGCATCACTTTTTCTGACGCACCAGCGGCGTAAAAAATGCGCCACGTTCAGTCATATTTACAAAGTGACGCATCTAGGTGGATGCATCACTTTGTAAACCCCTGCGCCATATTATACCTGCTTCAGGTATAATGTATGCAGGGGGGCGTTCTGACGCAAGAAAGGGTCGTAGAAGTGACGCAGTGAAATCTATAAGATTTCACTGCGCCACTTCTAGGACGCAAATGCGTCAATATCTTATGCCGGCCTCACAGCAATCGTAAGACTGACGCAGGCACATTTGAAATGGGACTTGCCCATTTGAAATGACCCATTGATGGAGTTGCGTCACTTTTGTATCACACTACAGCAATGCTTCATTTTTGCGCCTACAGATACGTCAGAAATACTGACTCTGTAACTCCTTGCGACATCATGCATCATACTGTATATATGACGCATCCAGCTTGTCGCAAGGAGGGCCCAATGAAATGTGACGCAGCGCTGTTTTCACGCGGCAATGCGTCACTTTTCATAAATGAGGCCCTTTGACTTTTAAGAAGCCATTGTGGATCTTCTCAGACTTGTGCTTACCAGCGAGTCCTAGCCTGAATGTTGCACCATGATAATGGAAAATAACCACTGTCCTTAGATAGGAAATTGAAACTCAAGGACCTACCCAGATAACGGTAGAGTGCCGGCCTTACCAAGACTGTGTATATTATTTGTTGTGTGCTGTATTTCACTAGGCTGACAATTCATTTATTGGGTTGCTGAGTGTGTTTTTGAGTTGTGAATCTGTGGATACCATGCACCTATTCCTTCCCCCGAGAAGCCTTGAACTATTCAGTCCATCGTACCACTGAGAGTCAAAGGGAAACAGCGGTTTCAACGCGGGTAATACGACGCGGTAGGTTACAACGCGTACATTACATCATCCGCGTTGTTACCATGCATGGTATTACATCGCAAGTAGTTTTTTTTTAGAAAAATATAGTTTGCAATTTTATGTGATTTCGAATTTATTATGTAATTTTCATAGTAATTTATAGTGTCATGGTGAGTTGTTTGGTTTATAGGCGCACAGGGTGGAAGTAAATTAAGTAATAATTAACAATTAACTATACATTGTTTATTAATTATTTAATTGATTGTAATGATATAATATATTCGATACTTATTTATTTTACTTATATTTTATTTGCAGGCTGCTAGGTTTATAGGGGTCTGGGCTGGGAATTTAAGTAATAATGTAATCATAATTTTAATTATTTTTTTATAAATTTTTGATCATGTAAAATATGGAATACTGAATTAGTGTACTAATATTTTAGTTTCCAGATGCTAGGTTTGTAGGGGTGTAAGGTGAGAAGGTACTTAATTAATTTATTATTAATTATATTTTGTAAATTAATTACTTAATTGAATTTAAAATATTTAATCTATGGAATATTTCATTATTTTAATTTTGTTTTAGTTGGTTGCTGCTAGGTTTGTAGGGGTCATGGCTGGGAAGTTAATTAAGTAACAATAGATTAACAATTAATGATTATCAATTATTTAATTGATTTGAAATATGTAAATTAAGGAATACTTATTTGTAAATGTTTATTTTAGGTGTGGGCTCCTAGATTTGTAGGGGTATATGGTGGGAAGTTAATTAATTAATTGATTATTGAATGACAAAACATTTATTAGTTGATAATTAATTATTTTAATGAATAGAAATTATGTAAAAAGAAATATCATATATATATTTGTTAATTAATAAAAAGTTTTTTTGTAGTTTTATATAGCACAAACTAGACCGAAGATATCAGGTATCAGAGCGCTTTACATGAGTACCAATTACGTACAGATGGACATATTCATTTTTGTTAAGCACGGGGAGATTAAGTGATTTGCACAGAATCACATGATGTTGAGCGTTGTGCCGAGACCCGAACCCAGTTCCCCAGTTTCGAGGTGGACGGCTACAGTCAGAGCTTTTCACATGTTTCTATCTTTTCTGGAACAATGGTTCCATCTCCATTTAATTAGTTTTACTGCACACTGGAAAAAGGTCTAAAATAGTTACACTTTTCAAGGTCTCATTGGTGCATAAAAAAGATTCGTAATAAAAAATTGTAGAATAATTTTGCATCCAGTTAAATAATGTTTTCTGTCAAAGAGTGTATATTATCAACCTACCAGGAGAAACTTTTTGCCAGACAGCCCAATTATGAGTCCATGTTTCATTCATCTTCTCCATGAAACTGTTAATTAATGAGATCTGAGGGTTGATGAGAACATTTACAACAAATATATTTTTGAGTGGTGTGAGAGTAGAAAACTCATTAATTATTAAAGTATATTTTCAAAACTATCTCTGGACATCTGCACCTAAACTTATTTGGTCAAACGTTTAAATCATTGATACTCAAAGTATGGCCCGGGGGCCGCTTGCGGCCCTCTTGACCTTTACATGTGGCCCCCACTGGTGAACAGCAAAACCAGCTGCTGCTTAGTTGCTGAGGACTAATATTCAGAAAAAATGTAAAATAAACGGGCAAGCACTTATTATCCTGCAAATAAATGCTTGTCCGTTTATTTAACATGTTTTTAGACCACCTCTCACCATCCCTGACCCACCCAGACCCCCTACCGCCACCCTGCTGGCATCAGTGTGGCCCTCGGTCACACCACAGGCCATACTTTGTGGCCCGTGGGCAAATGTTTGTGAGTACCCTTGGTTTAAATGCTGACCTTGGAAGAAATAGCTCTAGGGGCTAATATGTTGAAAAATATCAAAATATCTCTATTCTTGAGCCTGTTTCAAATTGTGCCTCCTTTAAAATTCAAAGGTTATCAGTGCTTGCAGAATATCTGAGTAAATTTAATGTAATTCATCTGAATCAAAGAGGTTTTACTAGAAAGAAATCTGGTCTAGTCCTCTTTCAATCATGTTACTTTGACACCTTCCTCTTTTTTGATTGTATCAACTGGGAACTCCTTTGGGAGCAATCACAGTAATGGGAATTGCAATTTTCTTCTTGGGGTTGATTCAAAGAATGTGTTTGGGTCCTACGGTCATTTTATGCCCTTCTTTTATTATAAATAAAGACACGAGACAACATTGCACTATTTACCTTAATTCCTTCCATAATCCCTCTAAACCGTGGTATAATGCTCAAAAACATCTTTTTATCTCATCTACACAAGCACAGCTACTGAAAAACACTTAATAAGTATTACGCATATAGGTTCAATGAAGTAATAAGATTGGGGAAAATGAAAACTAGTATTCTAGTGATACATTTCTGTCACATTTTTAGCATGTTTACCTCCCTACTCCCTTACCCACAATCTCCAGGTAGGAAAACATAGTAGGTGATGTGCCACTTATAATTCATGTTTATTTTAGATTTATTTTACTTGTAAAGTGAATAACTAGCTATTTGTATGACTTTCAAGGCCTATAGAAATATTTATTTAGAACACTTTATGGCTAGAGGGCGTTGCCCCTATCTTTCCCATCAGTAAATCCTTGGTGTGGCAAAAAAGATACAGTGGCTATATATTTTATTGTAAGCCAGTCCTCTCTCTTGAGAGCTTGGTTGCCTAATGACACTCCAGCGATGTATTTGTGTATCCCAGCTAGAAAATAGTTTGAGTCAAATTCCTGATAAAGGAAAGTCCTTTTTATTGAGGCAATGCTTCCTCCATTTAAAAGACCCAAGAAAATGGGAAGCAGAAGGCCATATGACATTTACCTCTTCACTGCCGTTCCCTGAATTCCCCCCTGCCAGAGGTCACGACACCATTATGTTGTAAGACAGAACCACCATTGGGGTGGTTGAAGACAATCAGCCCTCCACTTCTGCTTCCAAGGACTTCTGGAACCACAGTTTGTGAAACAGGGGTTTGGAAGCTCAAAGGTCATTTTTAACAATTGACTTTGACGTACTTCCAATTTATTCTTGTCCTTTCGAGTGATGCTCTCCTTACCTTCCATCCTCTGCAGGCCTTCTATTTCTGAGAAAAGCCTCCTGGCAGTCTCATACCTGTCTGCCTTAATCTCTCATATTGTAATTATGCAAATACCTCACACATCATTTCATTCATCACAACCCCTCCTTCTTTAGAACCCTAGCCAAGCAATGCAACAATACCTAACCTCTGCTAGCTGATACAGCTATACCATTAACCATACCTGAAACCACATAGCCTCATCTAATAATCACACCAAACTGTTAATAATTGTAATCTAGCACAAACAAACTAGAGTAAATGCATAGAATGTTGGGAACACACGATGTATCCCATAAAAACAACAATATCACTGGATTAACCACTAACCTTGGGCTCCAGAGTACATACCTGCCAACCTGAAGGACAATCTCACCATGTGAGTAGGAGGGTGGGCCATGAAGAGGCGAGGCCTCATGCCGAGAAGTACCTACGAGGCACTTTTGAACCCCACCCAGTCCCCCTCGCCCCCCCCCCAAAAAAAAAAAGCCTGCTGAGGCTGGTGCCGATTTCCTGGGGTGTTTTCACACCCCTTAACGGACTTCAGCAGTGGAAAGGCTCAGAAATCAAGCTGGAAAACCACTATTTACACTGGTTTCAGCTCGTTTTTCCTGCCACCATGTGATATCGACTCCTCACCAGGAGAGCTTGTGATGGGAGCTGTTTTTGTTTGTCAAATTGTGGCACTGTGTGAGTTGGCAGGTATGAGAGAAGTATCAATCAAGTATGCACTTCAATGCCTCACCAGGAGTTGTAAGCGCTATATATATGTAATTACAATACAATAAAATATACCTTTTGAGTGGGCTGTTGAAAAAGTATAAAAATCTAAAATGTAGAATAAGCATGGCTTTGTCTTTTGTCCAACTATTTAAATGACTTGCTATACCACCTTTGGTAATAATCCACAGATTTGCAGGGTGAATTAAAAAACACAGATTTCTAAATGTCAGGCAAAAGTGCCAATTACCGTCTGCAATGGCACTTTAAAGGCGACATTTTTAAAACATTAATTCAGTCACCATTTTACATTGGAATTATCACATTATGTTTAATGGAGTGGCAGGGGCATGGAGATCTGTTAACCTCACAGATTGCAGCTGTTCTGGCACCGTTCCGCAAGGAAATGTTTCCCTCCTTTGACCAGAACAAGACCAATCTGAAGCCAAAAATAGACTTTATTGAAATAAGAGCAGGCAACATATCTTCAATGGCCTTGATGTAATTCATTGCGTGTTTCAAGCAGCGGTGATAAAATGCATCCCTAAAAGATGGAATACTTTGTCAAATTGCAAATGGCTATTACTCATGCCCTTCGTTTCAGATATGTTCTCCCCTTGTGCTCGATACATTAATTCTTCTTAGTTAAGGTGACTTGGATTTCCCGTAACTGTCACAGTCGGGCCTTAATACCACTCACACAACATCACTTTAAATTTTGAAGCTCTCTTAATCAACCTTTGTATCTGCCACAAATCTGCAGCGGGGCCTAATCTGAAAATGTCTGTCAAGTGCTGAGTCAAGCTGTTTTTCAGTAAAGGCCGGGCAATTACCATTACTAGCCTAATGGGAAGCAATGCAAGGAGCAAAAGCACCCGTTTCACAGGAGTTTTTGGAAGTTTCTTGTAGTACGATGTGTGGCACGGTAGAATGGTAGGATATGTTGCTTTTATTTTTATTTAATTGTATTTTTTATTTTTGTAACCATATGTCTAAAAAGAGAAAAAAAATATTATTGTATTTTTTTTACTTCAGTATAAAGATATTAATCTAAACGCTATATTATCCAAACGGCGACGGCATTTTTTCAAACCCTATATTACTGCAACCTTCTACTTAAATTATTAGAGCTCTCAATATGAATAGCTCGGTGTTAGGTATGGGATTTATCACTGTATTTACTGGGCATTTACCCCTAATACATTTTGCAGGTTTAACCCTGGGAATTGCTTTTTTTATCTACCCAGTATGTACCAGGTGTCATAAGTTATCCCAAAGTCATAATGCCCTTATGTGCAGTGACAGCAGTTAACACATATTTTGGAAACTAACGAGCCACATGTAACAAGGCTCATGTATGAAGACCACATGCGACACATTGAAGGAAATAGTGACTTGAAGTGAAGAGGCTGACTTCCATACAAAACACGTGGTGTCAAGCGGAACAATTTTCTGAACATCCTTTAAACTTCATAATACTCAGGATCCGTAGGCACATCCCTGTGCCTGATAGAGATTTACAATGTTCTGCCAAATTCACAAAAATGTAACACAAAGCTGAGGGGAATTAAGACATGAGGGACTGTCCTGATATCTGCCTGTGTCAACACCAAATGTATGGTCTCTTTTCACAAGCATATTTTTCACAAGCATATATGTTTTCTCTACAAGGAAATCAATTTTCCTTCTCTTTCACATCTTTGACAATGTGGTTGTTAGTTACACTTTGGGAGCACCTTTCAAACCCACAAACCTATCAAAACCACACATACAAACAAATAATTACAGTCAAAATGTTATATTCCACCCAAACACGATCCCAAACAAGGCGGGCATCCTCCACGAGCATTTATTTGGACAAAAGATGCTCGCTCCAGCTTAAAAGCACCTAAACGAGGCAAATGGGTCGACAAATATTTATACCAAAGTTCCAAGCGCAATAGATCCTGTATTTCAAGTTTCACACCACAGACAGCATCAAACTGCACTTTATTTCATCAAAGTGCTGCAGTAGATAACACACACATGATGTCGGAAGAGGAGCCAAGTCAGAAGATGCCTTCAAATGGACACTCAGGTAGTAGACATCATGATTGATACTGGAGCAACAGGCAACGTCATGGGCCTGATGGGACCAATCACACAGAAGGCAAATAATGTGCCAAGAAAGGTGGCTGTACGTAGCCCATTGCATGAAGCATTTCAGGCTGTGTGTGCCTAGAGGATCAAATCAGTGGTATCAACCAGGCAACTGCCGGGCTTAAAAGAAGAAAGTATGGAGGGGATCACAGCCAATCAAGAGTGCATTTTTTGCAAAGCTAATTGTTCGAAAGCAGTACTAGAAAATCTTATATCATGATACCCAAGATCAGATACAAAAAGGGAAGCAACCTGAGAGGTATTCAAAAGCAATAATACATTATGTGGCATATCCCCGATGCCAGATCCTGTAATGAGGGCATAGGGCACACAGGAGCTATTTAGCCCCAACTGTGGTACTTGACGTTGTTTGCCATATGTGTCCTGGGGTACACCCTACTGCAGCTTGGCAAACTAGGCTATATACTTCCTTTTTGCAACTAACACTCATCGTACCGAGGGCTAGCAACTAAAGGCTTCTCATGGATATACAGTTTAAAACTCAAAAATAAACCAACAGACACAGTAACATATTGTCTAGCCTAGGGCTTACCTTTTAGTTAAACAAAAGTAGTTGAATCACACAACCAAAAGAAATACTTTGGTGCCTTCTTCCCACTTCCTGGATCTCCTACTTTCTAAAACTCCTGATGTGTAACATTGGACTAGGCATGAATTAGGCATTGGCAAAGTTCACTGAAAAAATACCTCAGTGTTCAGCTGTGCACAACCATTAATTTCACTGTCACCAAATCAATTTTGAATAGCAGAATTCTTCTGCTTCCTCAGTCTCTTGTTCCACTGAAAATGTAGGCCTTGCTGTTGTCAGTTATTACTGTAGAAGCATCTCTTGCGGTGTGCGATAGGTGCATTCAGGAGGACCGCTCTTGGGGCAGCTGATGTTGTACTACAGGGACCAAAGCAGTGACCTCTCTTGCAAATTCACTGTTCTGTGCAGAAGGCTCACTCCATGCCACTTATCTTCTGCAGTAGGGGCCTCCCTCAGAGGAGTGCAGATGAAGCACTTGGATGGGGTGATGAGGCATCCAAGTTGAGTGGGTGTCTTTGACAGTTGTGCCCTCTGGGCAAATTAGGACTTCCACATCTGCAACGAAAAGGAATCTACAGCATCTGCAGAGGCAGCATCAGCCTCTCTGGCACACAGGAGGATGCTGATAACACAACAATGTGTGTCAATCTTTGGTGGAGTAGTCAGCAACCACCACTTGGGTAGTCTCAGTGACCCCCTTTATGATTGAGCATGGCTTTATTCCCTTTTATTCAACTGGTTCCTCTTGTTATTTCTGATGCAGTAAAGAATCTGAGTTTCTCATCCTGAAAAGCTGTCTTGCTTCAGGTCCAGGCACACTCCTTAGCTTTCTCAGCAAGCACATGTGTAGGCTAGTGAACATGTCAGTTCACTAGCTACGCCAGCAGAAAGTTTGGCCTTCAGGTGATGTCCCCTCGCCTCTGGGAGACTGGCTGTCATGCAGGGGAGAGGGGTTGGCCTAACGGCTCGGGCGCTCGACCTCGGACCTGGGGATCTGGGTTCGAGTCTCGGTAACGACGCCAAAAACCTCCTGTGATTCTGGGCAAATCACTTAATCTCCCCGTGCCTAAAATGAATGCGTGTCCTCATGTAACGTAACTGGTGCTATGTAAAGCGCTCTGATACCTGATTCAGTTCGGGTCTAGTTCGCGCTATATAAAAGTTTGCACACAAAAAAAAAGATACCAGTCTTTATCACCCAATAGTTCCTCAAATACCCTACGGTGCACTCCCTTTCATGTTCATGAAGAACTTGAAACTGGGAAAAGTGGGTTTGTTTGGATTCCACTTTTGAGCATATTTTGTAGACAGGGGATGTGTATCCGTTCTTTAGGGTTTTAGAACCAGTTTGGGCTTGTTCTATTTCACATATAATTTTCTGGCTGCTCTATAGACACAGCCGTAGTGAACAGTGATGACACACCAAGTTATGAGGAAAGCTGGCTCCAAGCAGGACTATCAGAAAGAAGGGCATGGCAGAGTGTGAAATCTCTGCAACTCAATATCAACAGCCTTCCTGAAGTAGTGATTAGGGACAGACAATAAGGCAGGCCCTGCCTAGGAACATACTCAGAGTGAACAACAGAAGATGTATTCCCATCCCTCACTCCTACTATTAACCAAATGGCAGTGCTCAGGAAGAACTAGTTAGCAACCTTAAGCTAACAAGGTCACATTTGAACTGCTAAGAGTAACCAGGTCTCCACAATTCCCTGGCTAAACCAGGGATCATCACAAATGGATTCCATTGATCCCAGGTCTCAGAATTTCACCAATCACAGAGTCCTATCACCTTACATGTGCAATGCACTCACTGCACATATTCACACTTAAGTCACACACACAGAATGCCAGCACAATGATGCGGGCTTGCATAACAGTGGAACTTTACACAAGAGAATGGTCTGGGGACAACATTCTGCTTGGCAGAGGCAAAAAAGATTAGTCACACGAATGAATCACAAAAACAAAAACTCAATACACTGCCGGCACTGCTTTATGTGACTTACAGAGGGCATGAACAGTAATCCCATGCCCATTATAAAGTTATGCTTTTTGTGCCCCTCTGGTGTTTGGACCTGGTGTAACTAGGGAGAGGCCTAGTCCTCTGTTCACATATTAGATTAGCATGGTGCCACACCCAGACGTCAGGATCCTAGTTTCACATGCAGTTGAGCTCTCAGGAGAGAGTTACATGCCCCTTTAAAATGCACAGGACATTCACATCCCAACACGCTGACAGAGAATCACCTGAACGCATAGAAGAGACCATCACTGGAAATTCTCCCACACCTTTGGTGTCATCAGCCAGAATACCGATGTCACTTCCATTGAAAGATGTGACTTACTCCCACAGTCACTAGAGTGTCTGAAAGACTAGAAACATTTACACTGGAATTTAAAGACAAAGGCTGGATTTTTTTTTATCAAGAGATGAGTGTAATGTTTTCTTTCTTTAAGTGTGAGGTGCAGTTACTGTGTAGTAGAGGCATATGGGCCCTGAAGTGTAGGCCTCTTGCAGCTTCACAGCTCAGAAACTGGACACAGTCTTTTGACTCAAGTGTTGCCATGTAGTATAAGGGAGTGGGGCTGGAAGGACACCCTAAGTGAGTGCTAAAATCAACTCTTAGAATCATACCTCGCCCAGAAGCTGTCTAACAGGTATCAAGAGATGGCTGAAAATGATACACGTTTCTTTGCACAAGGAAACGGGTGTGTTTCTTGTCCTACACTGAAGACAACGCACGTTGGATGCAACATGCAGTTGGAAAATATTAACACCATGGCCTTGTACAACTAGAAGAAAAAGACCAGGAAAGGCACGTTTCCTTTTAACATTTTGATTGATACTTCCCCAGGGAAATAAACCCGCATCAAAAATTAATCCCAGCACGTGTGCTCTTTATGCAGCACTTTAGATGTTGCCGAACAAATTCTTCAAATAAAATAGGAGAGATGTGGTCAAGGTCATACTGGAAAGTTCAGTGGTGACCGTCTGTTTTTGCTGTCAAGTAAGTGCATCGACCACAGATTAGAACAGTGCTTACCTCATAACATGTAACTATGCTTTAATTAAAACGATCAAAAGGCAGACTTGTTTAAATTAGACAAGAGCAGAAGATTTATACGTTCGGAAGATAAAACATAATTCGCAAAATTGCAAAATATCATCCGGCATTGATCTTTTTTGCCGACAATATAATTACAATCTCTGGAAATATTTGAGAAGTTAAGGTCAACAAAGCTCCACTATTGATGGTAAAGTTAATTGCCATTTCAATAATACTGTGCAGAACACCTTTAAATTTATGGTTACATAATTCAGGAAACATGTCACTTTATCTCGGCTTTCTTATGAAATGGAATATTTTACATCTGCAGTCCCTGTGCTCTAGACACTGCTGTCAGAAGGCAAACTGAAGGTTCTTTGTTTTATCTCTTTTGTAATTTTGCTGTGAGTCGAGCATTGATATCGGTAATTTCCATCAAAAATTACCAGTACCATAGGGTACAGAATTTCTGGCTAGTAAAATGTATCAACATTTTGAGTTCTTCCCTATTTCATGCTGAACTGGGATTACATAGGCACCCAGAATGAGAGTTTAAGTGCCACAGAGTATCTAATGGGGGAATTCATTGTGTGTTATTTCCCCAGAGCAGAGTTATTACCCGAATCTTAATTTTGCATGTAAAAAAAAATACAGCATGCACGTATTTTTACTGTAAGAGTTACGATTTCAAAGATTCAAAACTCAGACTCATGAAATTTCTACCTGCGAAAATGTTGCTGTGCACACGTTGAAGACTTGATTTGGGTACACACAGCCATTTCCGTACATATTTGAATCTAAAGTGTATGGCCAAGGTGTAATGTTTGTTCCTGAAACTCAGGGGTATTTCTACTAGCAACTGGCGGAGGGCAATGGTACGCCGAAATTGATAGGACCGCACTACGTCAGTTTCAAAACGCAGGGATGCACTGTATTTACAAGAAGGCAGCGCACCTCTGCGCTTCCCCTATCACTGGTGCTAAAGAAGCTGCCTAGCGCCCACGCAGGCACTCTTGCGCCACGCACAGCAGGGGTAATTGCCTATGTGCAAGAAGGGTCACCTTCATGCACATAAACAATCTTTACAGGCGATTTGCTGTTTCTATGTGTGCTGCATTCTGCAGCACACATGAAAAGATCAAAATACATGGACCTCATATCGCCTGCTGAAGACCAGGTATGTCCTGGCGATATTTTTGGCACTGCCCCATACCTTGTAAATGTGGGGCAGCGTCAAAAAGCAATGGGTGTTGCGATGCAGCGCCCACTGCAACACCCATTGCACCCCCCCCTTTCACACTAAGGGCCCGATTAGGATTGCGGTGAATCCGCATCCTCCGGGCCGGCGGAAACCACCGCCGGCCCGGAGGATGCGGATTCACCGCTGTGGTGAGTGAAAAGACCCCCCGCCAGATTAGGATGGCAGGAGGGTCATATGCGGACGGGGAGACCGTCCGCCGCTTTTCCGCCGCGAGACCGCGGTAGAAAAGCTCTACTATGGTGGTGGTGTCTATCAGACACCGCCAGCCATATTAGGATATGCGGTGGGATATGCCTTTCTGCGGCGGCAATGCCGCCACGAAAAGGCATATGGTCTTTTCTTTGGGGGCCCGTTGCGGGCCCACGCAGGCACTCTTGCGCCACGCACAGCAGGGGTAATTGCCTATGTGCAAGAAGGGTCACCTTCATGCACATAAACAATCTTTACAGGCGATTTGCTGTTTCTATGTGTGCTGCATTCTGCAGCACACATGGAAAGATCAAAATACATGGACCTCATATCGCCTGCTGAAGACCAGGTATGTCCTGGCGATATTTTTGGCACTGCCCCATACCTTGTAAATGTGGGGCAGCATCAAAAAGCAATGGGTGTTGCGATGCAGCGCCCACTGCAACACCCATTGCACCCCCCCCTTTCACACTAAGGGCCCGATTAGGATTGCGGTGAATCCGCATCCTCCGGGCCGGCGGAAACCACCGCCGGCCCGGAGGATGCGGATTCACCGCTTTGGTGAGTGAAAAGACCCCCCGCCAGATTAGGATGGCAGGAGGGTCATATGCGGACGGGGAGACCGTCCGCCGCTTTTCCGCCGCGAGACCGCGGCGGAAAAGCTCTACTATGGTGGCGGTGTCTATCAGACACCGCCAGCCATATTAGGATATGCGGTGGGATATGCCTTTCTGCGGCGGCAATGCCGCCACGAAAAGGCATACGGTCTTTTCTTTGGGGGCCCGTTGCGGGCCCACGCAGGCACTCTTGCGCCACGCACAGCAGGGGTAATTGCCTATGTGCAAGAAGGGTCACCTTCATGCACATAAACAATCTTTACAGGCGATTTGCTGTTTCTATGTGTGCTGCATTTTGCAGCAGACATGGAAAGATCAAAATACATGGACCTCATATCGCCTGCTGAAGACCAGGTATGTCCTGGCGATATTTTTGGCACTGCCCCATACCTTGTAAATGTGGGGCAGCGTCAAAAAGCAATGGGTGTTGCGATGCAGCGCCCACTGCAACACCCATTGCACCCCCCCCTTTCACACTAAGGGCCCGATTAGGATTGCGGTGAATCCGCATCCTCCGGGCCGGCGGAAACCACCGCCGGCCCGGAGGATGCGGATTCACCGCTGTGGTGAGTGAAAAGACCCCCCGCCAGATTAGGATGGCAGGAGGGTCATATGCGGACGGGGAGACCGTCCGCCGCTTTTCCGCCGCGAGACCGCGGCGGAAAAGCTCTACTATGGTGGCGGTGTCTATCAGACACCACCAGCCATATTAGGATATGCGGTGGGATATGCCTTTCTGCGGCGGCAATGCCGCCACGAAAAGGCATACGGTCTTTTCTTTGGGGGCCCGTTGCGGGCCCCCAGGGTGAAGGAAGGGGGGGTGGGAGTGCACATGGGGGTACCTATGGTACCCCCCTGTATTTGCATGCACAAAGCGGCAGGCACCGCGCGGTGCCTGCCGCTTTGTGCAAGCAAATGCACTGCATGCAGTTTTAACATTGCGGCGGGCGCTGCTTCAAGCAGCACCCTCGGCAATGTTAAAAATACAGGATGTGACCGCCAGGGTGGTGGTCACATCCTAATTCGCACGGAGGGACCGTCGCTGCCCCTGCGGACGGTCCCTCCACCTCTGGGGTGTCGTACGGATGCAGGTCCGTCCGCCATCCTAATAGGGCCCTAAGTGCTGTGTAAATAGGGACACTATTTACAAGGCGGCATTAAGCCACATTAAGTGCCTGAAACATCACCTTGTAAGTAAGGCGAAGGACTTAATGCCACCAGACGTCAGAAAAAGTGACGTTCTGCTGGCATTAACTCCTTGTAAATATGTTCCTCACTTTGTATGAAGAACCTCTAAAATTCTTTTTTATTTGTATTAAACTGCCTTGCACTACTTTGAATTCTCCCTTCTAGGCCTACCTTCTTTTCCAGATGCATAGCTAGAAGAGCAGATTAAAGGAGCAAGCAGTACTAAAGAGTGCAGAAAGGGGAACTGCTGGAGGTGCCGACAGAATAATAGTCCCAGAAGAACATTCGAGAAATGATAGAGTAGGGATTAAAGTGAATCGTTTCATGGCACAATGTTACCAGAACACACGGAAGGTTGAACTTTCAAAACTAAAACATGTTTTCATGTTTAAGCTCTCATGAAATGACTTTAATGAGATTTTCTAAAATCAACATTTGTACAAAAAAGCTTTTTTCTCGAAAACCTCAAAAAGGGTATTATACTATTAGAGACTCAAGTGTAGGGAGTTCTCATTCGAGTAGTTGCCCTAAACGCAGGGTCGGATTGGGATCACAATTTGGCCCTGGCACTGACGAAAAAAACGGCCCGCTTTCAAGAGGTGTGGTCCACATTCAAGGGGCGTGCCCTTTCATGGAACACCATTTGGTTACTCTTTGAGGTCTAATTTGTAGAGAAATATTTAGTAAATTAAGCCTTTTAAAGCTTACAGAGCAAATAACATTGGTAAAGACTAGAAGCACTGCAGTTCTGATACCTGAATACTTACTTGCAGTCTTAACGCCCTGCCCAATGCCGTTTGATACTCTTTCCTAACCAGCTATGTCCTAGACTCTAATCATCACATAAATCAGAAATCTAGCACAAAGTCAAGGAGAAAGGGTAAGACTGGAATCTCTGGGAATAGAACATGTAATAACAAAAGTAAGAATTCACAAACGAGGAAAAGGCAGTCTAGGGTGTAAAGAATGCTGGAAAATGGATCTGTACAATCTAGTCATAAATGTATTTCACAACCAGCAGGTGAAGTCCATATACAAAAAACACAGTTCTATTTATGAGTACCAATTACAGTACACATGATCCGATTTTTTATTTAAGGGGCTGGGCGATAAAGTGATCTGCCCATAATCACAGGCTGTTAAGCAGACGCTGGGACTCAAACTTGAGTCCCGATCTCTGCAACTCTGGCGTGAGGCCACATATGCCTATGCACAGACCAGAGACGTTTTAAGGCATGGGCAATGTGGGCTCTGGCTCAGGGCCCCAGCCTTTCAGGGAGACTCCTGATAGAGCCAGCTCTGTTCTGCAGAGAATCTTGCCCTAATGACCATGCATACTCCTTAAACAGATTGTTTTAAATACCATTTTTTATTAATATGGGCGATGAGTAAGAACCTATCACAGAGACTTTGCAGAAAAATGTGTTTATGTTTCATGCAACATCCATAAAAAAATGTCTTTGAGATCAAACAGGCCATCACTTATGAGAAATGGGAGGATGTCACTGAGATTATTTTCAGTAATTTTAGTGAGCTGCTACTGAATATTGAAAACACACGTCAATGTCCTTGAATATTAGGTGTAAATACATTAAGAATTTGGACAAGTATGGTGGTGCTCTGTCCAGTGGCCAGCTGAAAGAGGGCATCAAAGAGCAGAAATTGGATTATAAATTCAAATCTGTTCCGAACAGGGGCCCAAACTATGTTTGGCCCAGGGACCCCAAAATCCTTAAGATGTTTGGCACAGACAAGGAATGAAAGTGGGAGGATACTCTTCTTGCACAGGACACAGGGCCAAGGTGACAATGGCCTACATGCTGAGCAACTAAAAAAACAGCAAGGCCCCTTTCTGTCACAAAATTATTCGATCCCTCCAGCGAAGGAGCACCTAATAAGCAGGAAGCCCCTGCTATTACTAACCTACTCAGCCCTCCCCAGACCTTCAGCTCAGGAGCACATTAACAGCAGTAAGGCTCCTGCAATTAGTGAATTAATCAGCCTTCTAGGCCTCAGGGCAATGTCCTGGCAGGGGAGCACAAAACACAGCTGCTGGGTCATCCACGGTAGCCAGGGGGAGGCTGAGGTGCAGATGGTGCAAGTTCCAAAAATCACCTGGCCCCCTCAGCGAGACCCATTCTTCCTCGCCCACTATGCCCTGAATGTGAAGGGCCATGGGCGAGGTGTTAAAACTAACACTGTTTCTGGGCTGCGTGGCCCCTGGGTGGCCGAGGTGAAAATGGCTCAAAGGCCCGAGCAACACCTGGCCCCCAGGAAGGCCGATTTTTGCAAACAATCACCCCCTCGCCAGCCACCATCAGCGTGATTGCTTTGCAGGGCAGGGGGTGAAGGAGAGGCCACAGCGGGTAATCGCTGTACGGCCACACAGTGAAGCTGCATTCATTTCTCTGTCTCTGTCTCCGTGCCCTCTGTGGGCCTTTTTTTTTCTCCCCTCTCCTAGTCCACAGAGAGCACGGAGACAGAGGCAGAGAAATGAAAGCAGCTTCACTGTGCGGCTGGGAAAGGGGAGAAAAAAAACGGCCCACAGAGAGCACGGAGACACCGGCCCTTCGGCCCATGCCCGAATGCCCGCATTGCCAATCCGCCCCTGCTAAACGTTACTGAGTCCCCTGCTTGTTGTATCTATACTGATGAGGAGAGAAGTAGTTTTTCACCACAATTGCTTAATACCTCTATGACTACTAGTTCTACTGCTGTTGCTGCTGCTATGATGCTGCTACTATTTGCATTACTGCCATTGAGTCCAGACTTCTTGTTTTCTGGTTATCAATAGGAACTTTCTTTAACACAGCGTGCCCTGGCAAAATTAAGGATACAATGCAAGCAGGTTAAAATGTCCTCTTCTCTGATATACAGATAATATAATCCCTGAATATTCAGGCCAGCATTGGTAGCAAATATGCTTCTTCTTTAAAATAATGGGCCTTCTTTAAAATGAGGTGACTTGTTTAAAGTGACGTGACCAGCATCAGTAGCTTTCACTGAATATCCTAAACTATACATATTATATGAATAGAAAATGTAACAGTTGAAACTAGAGGAAAGCATGGAAAAAGGTACTCTGCCATGAATTCTCAACAGGTCCTCAAAGTAATGATTTGTCACTTTGTCAAAAACTTAGAGGAATTTCTGTTATCACTCATCTACAAGGCGGGCTTTGTGGTTGTTCACTTTAAGTCTGCTGATTGTGGAGAACATGGTCTTGCATTGGAGGATTTTCTGGTGGTGGCGAATCTGCTACGTGAATTACCCTTTTCATATGGATAGGCCTTAATTTAAAGTTGAGAGTGGTATTTGCAGATTTTCTGGATTGTGAACAAAGTTGTGAGGCCTCCACTGGAGAATTAATTCTGCCATACACTTTGTTTAGCAAAAGTAATTTTGCCAGTAGATTTACCGCAAGCCAAGCAGTACAGGAGTTAATACTTGGTTAACAAATTGGCAGACTTATAGTTACTGCCTTTGGTGGATTCTGCACTGGCACAAAAATATGGTTGGGTTAAGATGGTAAACAAATGTATAGCTATTCAAGATCTTTGCATCCATCTCATCCGAAACAAATGCAATAGGCAGGCTATTTATACAAACAAACAATGGCAAGCCAATAGGTTTTGCCTACACGAGATCTATTGGCTTTGTCAATGTTGTTTAGACATGTTGTACAGTTGTGCAAGCTGCTGTGCAGCATGGCTTTAAGTTAAAAATAAATGCGATACAACCCAGCCGACATTGACCGCATCATAGCCCTTTTTTTCCCGTTAAGCGATGTTGCACAGAAGCTCGCGCTGCTGTGCAATGTCGAAAGGGCTGGGGTAGGTGGGCAAGAAACATGGGGGAGGAGGATGGTGATGGAGCAATGTTGCGCATGTAAAGCGACTTACTTGTATTCAACCCTCTCTAATAACTCATAATGTACTAACTAACATGTTTTGTCTTATTAATATTGCATTACACAACATATTAGGTATCTAGAGGAAGCTTGTCTATGTGCTTTTACTAACCATAATCCGCTTGCACTAAAATGGCTGCTGCTACGCGGGATATCTTACTGTGCATGCGTCTGTCACACTCACGTGACATGACGTATCTTTTGCTTGGAGGGAAACTTTAGCTTCTGCGCACTAAAACTAAGATGGCTGCTATGTGTTATTAACGTGCAAGAAGCTTGCACATCTGCTTTTGCTAAGCTGTTCGTTCTGCCTAATTTCTAATGCAATAGTTAAAATAAAATAATGGGAATAGAGTAGTGATAAGTGGTATACAGAAAATCCATTTATTCTTTGTTCTAAAACTATTTGTCTTCTATTTTTTACATGTAACTTTTCGGGCCTGATGAAACCCCACTGCACCCATTTTGAACATGCGCACAAGACTCCAAAAGATCAAGAGTCATTGGCATTAAATGGAAGCCAAGTCCAAACGTGAGAGAAGATGTGCCTGGGGGCGTGAACTTTCAACCGCAGGAGAGGAAGCTGGACTGTACAATACTGAACGCTATTGTTACTGATTGATACATCCATTGCTGGGTGGAATAAAAGTGCATGGGAAAATAAAGTTATGGGCAGGAACGTTAATTTTAATATCATCAAGAAAAGTTTCATTTTTGGTATGGTGTGATGACCTCTCCTCTCTTCTTGTCCAATCAAAATTGGGGATCCTTACACTTGCAACATTGGGGTGTGGTACACTGACCTGGAAAATAGTATAACTAGGGTGGGCTTAGTTAGCTAATTTGTTCGACTTGTCCGAATAGCTGACCTGTCACTGACCAAACGCACTCAATAGGTGATCGTGAGCAGAGGTGCTGGCGGAGCACTCTGTCAGAAGATTCGATAACCCAATCGGGGTTCGAGTGCAAGGGTGCTGGCGGAGCACTCTGACGGAAGATTTGATAAACCCAATCGGGGTTAGGCTGTTAGCTACAGAGAGGGTTGTAGCGCTGGCGCAGCAACTTTAACTCTGGGTGCCGGTCTCAGCCTGTGGTGGTCCTATCCTGATCCAATTTGGCTGCACCTGTCCTGATTTCTGGTCGGCACCTGTTGTCTTGCTGGCACTTGCACTCTTGGGGTTCTATCTTTCTAACTGACCCGTGGCCAGGGTTAGTTCTTCACACCATTCTAGGTAAATATTCTATGTGGGTATGTCATTGTACTGTTTTCCTTCTCTATTCCCACCCTAATGTCAAATGCGTAAAGACTACCGTATAAAATCTTTGCATATTCTCATTCTAATTGTTATTTTCCTGATCGAAAGTTTTCTGGGTGCAAATGTTTGGATTATGACTTTTAAAGAATTCTAGATAAAGAGTTTAAACTGTTCCCGAGTTTGTGGTTATTATATGAGTGCAGATGTTATTTTTCTGCCTATTTTCTTGCTAACACTCTGATCCTTTAGGACTTTTAGGCACCGGTGACTAGGATTGGTAAGTCAATGGTATAGGTCCTAAAAACATATTTATATAAATCACTGATTAGAGGAAAGTGCACAGGTTACATGATTAAAACTCATCATATGTTGTTTTATGGGCCCAGGTGAGTATGGTAAAACCGAGTCGGGTGACCTGCACGCTCTATCAGTATTTCTTTTGGTAGCAGAGGAAAGGTTAGGGAATAGTTAAGATAGGTGGTTAGTTAAGTTTGACTATTGACTGTATTGATGAATATTGACTTGTATTGATTTTATGTATTAACCAAGACTTGTTTGGGCCTTGTTTGGAATCCCCGGGGGCAGAATAGCGGGTGGTAAATGGAAGCCACACTGCAGTGAGGTCACTTGCCTGTAGGAAGTAAGTGCATGGTTAGGTAGAACCGGAAGCACTAATTTAGAGAATTTTCTGTATAAATGTTTGAATAATTGATAGCAAAGAGTTCGCTAGCAAACCTATTTGGGTGATATCACCTAGAAAGGGTCACACTGAAGGAGTCGCAGGTTCTTCTGAGCTTTAATGATAGCAAAGGGGTTCACTGGTGGAACTTTGGCCTTAAAATATCCTAGAGAGGATAATTCAGAGGGAGTAGCAGGTTCCCTAATGTTTGCATGAAGGGTAGACGGAAGGGATCTACTTGTAGTGTGTGAAGAGTAAGTGGAAGGGATTTACTCGCAGTGAGTGAAATTATCTTTTCTTTGAATTAGTCATTCGGGCACAGTGGCGAATGCTTTTATGTTGTTGAATAATAAAATCTGCATTAAAGGTGAAAGAAATTAAGTTTTCGTATTACCTTGCAAAGGAGGGAGTCAGTCGCGGAGCTGTGCTGACGTCACTCAGAGTCGCGCTGGTATTGGTTGAGACAGCGGGTGTGTAGCTGAGATAGTAATTGTAAAGGAGGGGTGAGTACAGGAGCGGGAGAACTAGTCTCACGAGAAAAGCCGCGCAACTATTGGTTGGATTTATTTTCAATTCAAAATTTTGATTGGTCACTGAAAAATAAAAGGCGCGCTGGTATTGGAAGTATTTTGTAAACAAATTGAGAGTCATCCTAAAGGTTTTGATTTAAAATATATGTGGCATATAGGTCCGATTGTAGGAGGTAGACCCGATAGAAAATATCTAGGGTTTGCACAAGAATAGTATACAAGAGGAAGACCTCATATCATGTACGGAGAGAAAAGAAAATTGTCATTCAGTAAAAGAATTAAGAATTTTTTAAAGAAAGATAAAGCAATTAAAACAAGAGAAGGGATTATTATTCCACCACCAAATACGCCGCATCATACATGATGGTTGAAAGGGGCTATCACACTTGTGTGTGTTTAGAAAATTGGATGGAGTGCACAAAAGATGATGGTGTTTTAGCATTTCCAGAAAATGGTACGTTTAATGGCAGAGTTCTGTACAATTTGAGAACTCGTATGAATGAATTAGATCCCAGACCTAGATTAACAAAATATCAGGCATTAGAGGAATAGGAAACTGTGGCTTATGTTTCAAGTCTGTTTTATTTTAACACAATACCCATAGAAGGGCGAAACTGTGGCTTTTGAGCGAGACAGAACCTGAAGTAACAGGAATTGGAGTAAGTTTTATCCCCGATTTCCAAAAGAGACAAGAGACAAACAAATGAAACAATGGAGACAGTCCATGTTAGTGGAAGGATTATATCCTGTATTTACTTTAGAAGATCCTACAGGAAGCAAAAGGACTGAGAAAACGAAACATTTAATGACTAGTGGTGAATCGGATGATGATTATTTGGAGGATTTATTAATGAAAAATCCACCACCTTATAATGAGGAGCCAAGCACAGTTAATCCAAGTGCTCCATTCCTGAAACCACCTCTGATTCCGCAAGTGGTACATGAGACTTCAATAGAAAAGGTATTTCAGGAAAGAGAACGAGAAGCATTAAATAAACAAAGAAGTGAGTTAATTCAGAACATTTCTCAATTGAATACGAGTCCTGAAGCCCTGATAATTCCGGTAACTATTGGCCCAGTTTTTCCTCTGTATGGAGATAAACAACCTAGTCCTAAAAATACCGTACTAACTACACCTGTAGTACAGCCTAGAAAAGAACCCTTAATAATTGATGATCAAGCAAGTGAATGTGAGTCAGTGATTTCCCTGATGGATTTACCAATAAGAGAACCAGTGAGTGACTCGGTCAGGAAAACCACTCCTATAAGTTCAGGAGAGGTACAGATGGAGACATCCTCAGTTACAAGAAGTGCCAAAGTAGTAACCCCAGAAGAAATAGAGAGATGGTCACGAGAAATAGAGAAACCAAAGTCACAGCCAAAGGTATTGGACATATTCAAATTAAGAGTCGAATTAGAGGAAATGCTGGCTGGAAATGTGGGATTAGACAGGTTAAATACATTGAGTAAGGACGAGTTGTTGTTCTTATAAAAAAGCATTACTAGAAATACAAGAGTGTTTCAAGAAAAATTAATGGATATGGCAGCTAATATGGGAATTGACATTGGCAAATCTAAAGTGCTACAGAAACCATATCGAGCTGAATTTTCTGACAAAGACTTGGAAAATATGAATGTGTCGGGTAGAAAAGTACAAATTAAGGAGCTTATGTCATTATTGCAGAAATGGGGTGACCTAGAAAAATGGAAAACTAGATGGGCAAAGAAAAAAGAAGAGGCTCGATCAAAACAAACTGCATCTGAATAAAGAAGCAAAAAAAGTGGAAAGGTTGTGTCCCATGAGAGCGGTACCAGGTGGAGGTTATGTACATGTCCCATGGTCCCGACAGGATATATTGTCATTCACAAATGATTTCCCAAAACGTCGAGAGAAGCCTGTAGAATGGCACAGACAAGTCGAGAGATTTGTGAAGGTTTCAAAATGTCTTTTAAAAGATGTAAATGGGTTGTTTGACATTGTCTTAACTGAATATTTGTGGACAGAATGTAAAGTTGTTGTTGATTGGCCAAGTGATGAGTACCCTAGAGACCCAAAGACAGGAGCCCCCTCAGAAGATGTAATGAAGAAATATAATCAAGTAATACTGTATCTCAAAGGGAAAGTACCTGCAAAGAAAACTGATTGGACTAGAATAGATAGAACCACCCAGAATAAAGATGAATCTGTACATGCATATTATGAACACTTGTTACAAGTATTTAAACAATATAGTGGCCTAGATAATATTGATATGAAAGACATGACGCATTTCATCTATCAGTTTGTGTCAGGATTAAGACCAGAAATTTCACAATGGATTAAAGACCAAAAAATTTGTTGGCAGGCCAAGCCGATTGGAGAAATTCTTAAACATGCAAAATATTGTGAAGGTGAACTTGACAATAAACAAAAAGAATTAAAGGAAAAGGTAATGTGGGCACAGGTAAAATTAGCAGAGCAACAGGAACTCCAGTTAAGTCAAATGAACAATACCCAGACTCAAAGTGATGGTAATGGGGATAAGCCAAGGGGAAAATTCAATAGAGAGGAAGCCAAAAAGAAGTTCCCTTGTCACCGGTGCGGCAAATTGGGGCACTGGAAAAATTAGTGTAAGGCTGTGCAAAATAACCCTGTTCAAACTAATGATTTGAATCCACAGACGCAGAATGAGGTGCCACGGAAGCAACAGCAGCAGGTAATACAAAACCAGTTACCCCTTGCACATATGCCAAATTTTAAGAGCAAAGCACACCAAAGTGTGGATACCACAAATTGGGAGGGAAGTGGTAATAGAGATGCAGTGACATCACAGTTTCTGTTGAGCGACACATTTTTCGAGGAGGAGACATACTGACGGTGCCTGAGAGGGGAGGAAGAGGAGTGCGTACTTGGCACCTCTTTGCCGGTAGATCAGTCAGGTCCATACATTGAAGGAAAGGTTGCAGGAAATGATGTCACTTTTCTATTGGACACTAGTGCTACCCGTTATACTGTGAGAACAGCAGACGTTCCAAACCTACCCCTCTCTGGAGAAGCGATCCAAGTAGTTGGCATTTCTAATAAACAAATTAGTACCCTAGTCACAGAACCAATGGAAGTTAAAATTGGTAATTTTAAAGAAATGCACAAATTTGTCATTTGCAATTCTAGCCCAGTGAATCTGTTAGGCAGAGATTTAGGGCTAGATGTAGGTAATTCGTATTTACCGATTCATAAATACAGAATTTTACCGTTTCGGTATTTATGAATCGGTAAATATGAAGGGGGGAGATGTAGGTATTTCTAGAAATTGAAATACCGAATCGTTAATAGTCGGTATTTACCGATTCGGTAAATACCGAATCGGTATTTCCTATTGATTCCTATGGGCTGTGAAGCCCATAGGAATCAATGGGAAATACTGATTCGGTAATTACCGAATCGGTAAATACAGATTTCTGCAAGGGTGCAGGGGGTGTCACTTTGACACCCTCTAGCACCCCAAATACAGGCATGTGTGCCATGTGGCACACAGACATGCCCTAAGGGCATGTCTGTCTGTCATATGGCATAGGTGTGCATGCACACATGTGCATGCACACCTGGATTCGGTATTTTACCACCCAATTGAATTGGGTGGTAAAATACAGAATCTGAAAGGCCTTTGGGACTCAGAAGAGTCCCACCTACATTTGGATTTACCGAATCGGTAAAATTACTGATTCGGTATTTTACAGAATCAGTAAATTTACCGAATCGGTAAATTTACCGATTCTGTAAAATAAAGGCCCCTACATGCCAATTTCTAAATACCGGTCGGTAACAACTGGTATTTTGGCTCCTACATCTGGCCCTTATTGTGCAAAATGAATTGCACCATCTTTTGCACCTCAAGTGATGTTGAAATTCAAACTCCAGATGAAGACGGAATCTGTAAATTAATGCTAGCAAAACAAGAAATGGAGAATAAAAAGTTAACTGTAGAAAACCTATCAGAAGAATTACAGCATACTGTAGATCCTAATGTGTGGGATTTTACCGGAAAAGATGTAGGATTAATGGCAAATGTCGATCTGATAAAAGTGACAGTAAAAGAAGGTGCAGTTTACCCAAATATTCGATAGTTCAAAATGACCCCAGAAATGAAAGCAGGTGTTGCAGCAGAAATAAAGTGTTTGGTTGAAACAAGCATTTTACAAGAAATAATGAGCAGTCCATGTAATTCGCCCATAATTGGCATAAAGAAACCGAGCGGAGAGTACAGGGTCATATAGGACCTCCGCAAAATGAATAAGATTGTTGTCCCATGCTGTCCAGTTGTGTCAAATCCTGCAGTGATTCTGTATCAGATACTGTGGGAAGCTGGATGGTTCACTGTAATAGATTTATGTCACGCATTTTTCTTGATTCCATTACACCCAGATAGCAAATTTCTTTTTTCTTTTGAATTTGACAGTCATGTGTACATCTGGAACCGCGTTCCTCAGGGGTATACAGAGAGTCCATCGATCTTTGATGAGATATTGAAAATGTGCCTTGAATCTCTGATCCTGCCCGGACAGTCAGTCCTGGTTCAGTATATAGACGACCTATTGGTGTTGCCTATAACTCGAAATGACTGTGTTGTTGATACCATTGCTTTACTGAATCATTTGGGTGAAGGAGGACATAAAGTGTCACCTGAAAAGTTGCAATTTTGCACCACATCAGTGAAATATCTGGGGCACCAGATAGAAAGAGGTGTTAGAAGGGTTACCTCAGAAAGGATCAGAATAATCAAAAACATGAATCTACCTCAAACTCAGAAAGAGATCAGAATGTTTCTTGGAGTTGTAGGTTACTGCAGGCAATGGATTGTGGGATTTGCAGTCCTAGCAAAACCATTGATACAAATGACAAAGAAAAGAGCAAAAGACCTGGTAGAATGGGATGACGAAAGCATGACTGCTCTTGAAATTACGAGAATGTCTGTGTACAGCTCCAGCATTAGGGATGCCTGACTATTCAAAAGACTTTGCACTATTCTGTGAAACACGAGATAATTGGGCACTTTCAGTTCTGACCCAAACTCACAATCTAATGAGACGTCCTGTGGCATATTTTTCTTCCACACTAGACCCAGTGGCATCTGCATTGCCAGGATGCCTGAAAGCAGTAGCTGCAACCTGCATGAGCCTTGAGCAAAGTGAGTCCAATATTATGGGACATCCAGTGACAGTGTATGTTCCACATGCAGTTGTGATTTTGTTAACAAGGACCAAGACTCAGTACCTACCTCCTAGTCGGCTGACTAAGTATGAGCGAATCATTGTAGGTTCAGGAAATGTAACTATTGCCAGGTGTAATATTCTGAACCCAGCAAAACTGCTACCTGATTCACACTTTGCAGAAGTGAAAGGAGAAGTTGAACATGATTGTATCGACCTGACTGAATACAGTGCAAAACAACGTCCAGACATAAGAGAAGAGCAATTAATACATTCTGAATATGAGCTATTTGTAGATGGGTCATGCATGAGACATGAGGAAGGAGGTTTGAGTGCTGCCTATGCAGTGTGCACATTGGGGGGGTCCAGTTGAAGCATCCTATTTACCTGGAGTCAAGTCTGCACAAGTAGCCGAATTGGTTGCATTAACAAAAGCCTGCAAATTTGGGAAAAATTGGGAAGTAACCATTTACACTGATAGCCAGTATGGTTACGGGGTTGTGCACGACTTTGGCCAACTCTGGATGCAAAGGGAGTTTCTGACTTCTTCAGATACTCCTATTAAAAATGGTCATTATATAAAAGATTTGCTGGAAGCAATTCAATTGCCAAAAGAAGTGGCTGTGGTCAAGTGTGCTGCTCACCAATCCGGAAATGACAAAGTGACAGCTGGTAACAGATATGCTGACCAATTTGCCCAACATTGTGCCAAATATAAAATGGCTTTAAATAAAGAAAATTGATGCATGTGGAAACAGCTGCCAACATATGTTGCTTGAAGGTATGAGAACATGGGAGGCAGTGAGAGATTTGCAAAATGAAGCAGAACCGAAAGAAAGGGAAGAGTGGAGAAAAATAGGTTGTCAGAAAAGGGTTGAAGATGGTGTCATTGTTTACCTTGATGGTAGGCCTGTGTTACCAGACTGTATGCTTGCTCCTATAGCTAGGATGTTCCACAGAGATTCCCACTTAGAGCGGGATGCCATGATCAGGTTGTTCAGACAGAGTTGGTTCAATGCAAGGTTCAGGAATGTAGCAGAGGTGTTTAGTTTGCCAGCAAATTAATCCTGGAAAGAAAACTGTAGTGTTGCCAGGAAAGATTGGAAAGGCAGAAGGCCCATTTATAAGACTACAGATTGTTTTCATGCAGTTACCCCCTTGTGGAGGACTAGAATATATTCTTGTCATTGTCTGTTTGTTCTCAAAATGGGTGGAAGCTTACCCCACACAAAGGAATCATAGCATCACTGTAGCCAAACTCCTACTCAGAGAACTCATACCTAGGTTCGGTTTTCCAGTAACAATTGAATCAGACCGAGGCTGTCATTTTAATAATAAAAGAATTGGCCTAATCTGTGAAGCATTCAATGTTAAGAAAAAGCTGCACAGTGCATACCGCACAGAGGCTTCTGGAGTGGTAGCACAACTGAATGGCACAATCAAGTCAAGATTGGGAAAGATGTATGAATCTACCCTATTAGAGTGGCCAGATGCTTTACCTCTCGTTCTGATGGGACTCAGAAGTATTCCAGACCTTAACACAGGCTTGAGTCCTCATGAAATACTAATGGGAAGAGAAATGAGGCAAGCATGGGTGCCAGGACACAAGCTGATAAATATATCTGATGATTTAGTACTGGAGTACTGCAAAGAACTGGCTGACAAAGTGCGTTCTATCTGTCACCAGGTTAGGGAAGACGCTGTCGCCAGACAAGCAACTTCAGCACGTGACCTGAACCCAGGTTATTGGGTAGTGTTAAAGAAACACACTCGAAAATATTGCCTTGCACCTAGATGGGGAAAACCACGTCAAGTAATTTTGGTTACCACCACAGCTGTAAAGTGCGAAGGAGTTCAAACACTGGATCCATGCCAGTCACACAAAAAGAGTGACTGAACCTGATGAAAATGAAGCTGAAGGTTGTGCAGCTGAGGGGTCTCAAGATATCGATCCTGAAGTAGCTGAAGAGGAACAACCAAGCACCAGTCAAGATGATTGGATTCCAGTAGTTGAGATACCTGCAGAATATGTGAGAACCAGAAGCCAGACTTATCTAGTCAGGCAGAGTGATAGTGAGGATGAGATAGGTGTAGAAGAACGCATGCAGATTACAGAAATCCAAGCTAACATTAATTCTGGGTAGGACCAGATAGGGAAAGATAAAGATACCCAGGCAATCAAACCTTCACCAAGAACTCCAGAGTCTGAAGAGGGACATTTAAGTATTAGGGCGGAAGCTCAGGCAGAAGAAAATCAAGGTTTCGAACAGCTTGAGCAGGGCCAGATAGGAGTAGAAAAATGTGCTCAGGAAGAAGAAAGTGAATCAAATCAAAGTCAAATTCAGCAAACACCTGAACAAGGACAAATTAGTGACCAGGCAGAAGAAACTGAAATAAGACCTGGACCAAGTCAGACAGAGAGGAATACAGAGGATAACATTGAAATAGATGTGCCACAACTGAATGAAAATTAGAGAACACTGGAAGATGGCCAGAGCACAGTGCCAGCTAAAAAGCTCAGAAGAGGAGACAAGTGGCCTAGGTTTGTCAAAAGACTGAGATTTCGTCTAAAACAATAAATGAAGAACCAGAACAAGTAAATGAAATAACAAGTCAAGCTGAACAATCTACAGTATAACCAAGAAGGAGAAGTCCACGGCTGAAAAGACTGAATAACAAATTCAGAGGCCCTGAATGGATTTACGTCCTCCTTGAAGATTTCGAGAACTTAGAAATAAGTGACAAAAGTGATGACGAATTAATTGCTGATCAGACTAACGGAAAAGTGAGACCCACTTGAACATTTTTACAGATTAAAAGACTGTGTAAAAGCTACAAAGAGGGGTTACGTTTCCTTGGTCAGAAATGGCTGATCATACTGTTGAAGAAAGACCGAAAAGAAACTGTCTAAAGACATGCTGTAGAATATGCACATGTAGTATAGTAATAGTGCTCATAGTATGGTTAGGACTGACAATAGCTATTCCTTACATAATGAGTAGAGACATGAAGAATAACACTAATAAGCTTGAAACGATAGATACACCTAGAAGAAAAGATACACAATAAAAAGCACTTAGCATTAAACAACAGAAGGTAGATTGAGAAGCATCAGATGAGGAAGGATTACATTATACTAGAATTAAAAACAGAACTCACTTAAATGTATTTGCAAATCTATTAGTACACTATGTAGAAGCTATGGAAATAGAAGATTGCTATGTGTGAAATTACCTACATCAGTTGCTGAGGGGGTTACGTATCATCATTTACCCCTAACATATGGCATTTCATGTCGTATTTTAGCTAGTTTATTCTATAAGAGAGGTCCTTCGCAGTATTACTATTCTAATTCAGATGTGATATTTTCTGAACTTCCTATACGTTGCAACCTGAATCCTGTACATACTAAGAGTGATGTAACACGTTATATGGGTGAATACTTTCTAACTATAGGTACAATAGATATAGCTGAAGCACACAAGAATAATTTAACCTGCTTATTATGTGAAAAAGAAAAAATATTTTTTAATATGGTTTAGAAAAGGAGAGAGAATTGCCAAAGAAAGGCAAATGATAAGAATCACAAAATTCCTAAATGGGCTGAAAATATAGGGTTCACCCCAAATGGCAAGACTCATGCTGCTATGTTGCTGGATTTCGAAAATAAAGGGAAACTCTGTCTCCACAGGGAAAGAACCAGTTATTATAACAATGTATTCATTGGTTCCAGTGAATGTGAACACAATTATAAGTTAATTGGGGGTTGGGGATTAAATGAAGGAACTGAACCTGTGTTTCCTGGAATTTATTTGATTTGTGATAACAAGGCTTATTTTAAATTGCCTGATCACTGGTATAGGAGTTGCTATTTTGGAATAGTATTCCCAAAGGTATATCATGTAAATAAAGTCACTGGAAACAATGAAGAAACTAATGGATTAATATGTAGCAAAAGAGCTAGTTTTGGAGAAATAGTAGGTGATATATTTAGTGCATTGATACCTACAGTGGGAGTGGCTCTGAATATGCAAAGTATTTTCAAATTGTCAACAGTAGTGGATCGTTTATTGACCGATACTGCTGGAGGGTTCTTAATGGTCAATACCGAATTGGTTGCGATCAGATCAATGGTTTTCCAAAATCGACTTGCTCTTGTTACATTATTAGCAAAACAAGGCGGAGTCTGTAGAATGTTGCACTTACATACCTGACAAAAGTGTTGAAATTAAGAGGTATGTAAGAAATATTACTAATTTGGTCTCTCCTCCATAGGTAGTTGGCTTTCTAATATAGGGGAAAGTTTTGTAGGTAGAATACTGATGCTAATGGTGGGAATAGGCCTACTGATTTTAGGGATAATAATTTGTTGCAAATGTCGTAAGCACAAAAAGACATATACAGTATATAAGAGAGGGAAAAAGAGAAATATTGATGAACTTGAGTTAGAAGAACTGAATGGAAACATATACAAGAAAGTGAAAAACTTTCAAATGAATAATGAAAAGAAACAAAACAGAAAGTTTGAAGAAATTGAGCTGGGAGAAATGTAAAAGTTGGCATCTGTTTCATTAATTAGTGATGATATAAAATATCATCAAAGAGGGGATTGATGGAGCAAGGTTGCACATGTAAAGCGACTTGCTTGTATTGAACCCTCTCTAATAACTCATAATGTACTAACTAACATTTTTTGTCTTATTAATATTGCATTACACAACATATTAGGTATCTAGAGGAAGCTTGTCTAAGTGCTTTTACTAACCATAATCCGCTTGCACTAAAATGGCTGCTGCAACGCGGGATTTCTTACTGCGCATGCGTCTGTCACACTCATGTGATATGACGTATCTTTCGCTTGGAGGGAAACTTTTGCTTTTGCGCACTAGAACAAAGATAGCTGCTATGTGTTGTTAACGTGCAAGAAGCTTGCATAGCTGCTTTGCTAAGCTGTCCGTTCTACCTTATTTCTAATGCAATAGTAAAAAAAAGTGGGAATAGAGTAGTGATAAGTGGTATACAGAACATTCATATTCTTTGTTCTAAAACTATTTGTCTTCTATTTTTTACATGTAACATTTCAGCAATGGAAGCCAAGTCCAAACTTACGAGAAGATGTGCCTGGGAGCGTGAACTTTCAACCCCAGGAGAGGAAGCTGGACTGTACAATAC
The DNA here is from genome assembly GCF_964261635.1 of Lissotriton helveticus. NCBI lineage: Eukaryota > Metazoa > Chordata > Amphibia > Caudata > Salamandridae > Lissotriton > Lissotriton helveticus. The sequence continues at coordinate 1,607,119,120 of NC_136067.1, read as the reverse complement.
TGAACGCTATTGTTACTGATTGATACATTCATTGCCTGGTGGAATAAAAGTGCATGGGAAAATAAAGTCATGGGCGGGAACGTTAATTTTAATATCATCACGAAAAGTTTCATTTTTGGTATGGTGTGATGACCTCTCCTCTCTTCTTGTCCAATCTAAATTGGGGATCCTTACACTTGCAACATTGGGGGGTGGTACACTGACCTGGAAAATAGTATTACAAGGGTAGGCTTAGTTAGCTAATTTGTTCGACTTGTCGGAATAGCTGACCTGTCACTGACCCAACGCACTCAATAGGTGATCGTGAGCAGAAGTGCTGGTGGAGCACTCTGTCAGAAGATTCGATAACCCAATCGGGGTACGGGAGCAAGGGTGCTGGTGGAGCACTCTGACGGAAGATTCGATAAACCCAATCGGGGTTAGGCCGTTAGCTGCAGAGAGGGTTGTAGGGCTGGTGTAGCAACTTTAACTCTGGGTGCCGTTCTTAGCCTGTGGTGGTCCTGTCCTGATCCAATTTGGCTGCACCTGTCCTGATTTCTGGTCGGCACCTGTTGTCTTGCTGGCACTTGCACTCTTGGGGTTCTATTTTTCTACTGACCCGTGGTCATACCATTCTAGGTAAATATTCTATGTGGGTATGTCATTGTACTGTTTTCCTTCTCTCTTCCCACGCTAATGTCAAATGCGTAAAGACTACCTTATAAAATCTTTGCATATTCTCATTCTAATCGTTATTTTCCTGATCGAAAGTTTTCTGGTTACAAATGTTTGGATTATGACTTTTAAAGAATTCTAGATAAAGAGTTTAAACTGTTCCCGAGTTTGTGGTTATTATATGAGTGCAGATGTTATTTTCCTACCTATTTTCTTGCTAACTCCCTGATCCTTTAGGACTTTTAAGTACCGGTGACTAGGATTGGTAAGTCAATGGTATAGGTCCTAAAAACTTATTTATATTAATCACTGATTAGAGGAAAGTGCACAGGTTACCTGATTAAAACCCACCATATGTTGTTTTATGAGCCTAGGTGAGTATGATGAAACCGAGTCGGGTGACCTGCGCGCTCTATCAATGGGAGTGGTGAACCAACACAGGCCAAATGGTTGGGGACGGTAAACTAATCCTGGGCGGAGACCTTCCCTCCGCCCGCGGAGTGTAGCGAGGTTTGCCTTCTCCGCATTCCTCAGAGAAGGCAAATCTCCGTACACTCCGCAGTGGAAAGGGGTCTCCAGCCCCCACCTCAACCCCATTAAAATAAGTAATTAAACATTATTAAAATATAAATCGAAAACCACTTACCTGGCATGCGGCGTCCCCAGGCTGCCCTCCTCCTCTTCTTCGCTCTATCGGTAATCCTTGTGAAAACTGCGCATGCACGCGCGCCCGCGCAGTTCTTGCAGGAAATGCTGATGCGCGGACGCATGCGCAGTTCTCACAAGGATTAGTGAAATGGCGAAGAAGAGGAGGATGAGTCCACCCATCTCTAAATTATGCATGCAGACCCAGGGTTCTGATGGGCAGCGTCCTACATCGCATTTTCAACTCTGTCAGCAGGAGGGTGGGGTGGAGATCCAAAATAAGGGCAAAGAGAGTCTGCACCACTTATCATCCTGGTTACCGGTAAGGGGGAGCTTTCAGGGAAGAATTAAGGTGGGAAGTGTTGGGAAATGTAGCTTTACTTCCAAATGACCCTATATGTCCTCTCCTCCACAGTCTAGAGTGCGGTCCAATACAAGAACCTCCACCCTGCAGATTTTGCTTCTGTCTGCAGCTTTCTCCAACTCCATCATAGGTTCCAATTGTTTTTCTGGAAATCAAAGTGGATTCCTATGTAGCCGTGGCCTCATGTAATAGAAATCCTCCACACACGATCTCTACATACAGAAGGTATACATACACATGCAACAGCCATGCCCCACATGGCTGGAGTGAGGGATACATTTCCAGGGTAAATGAAGATTACATTAAATGGAAAATACAGGCCAGTAAGTGAATATTTCTGTAGGGTGACAGGTAAAAAGCCCTGCCCGGCTGCTCTAATATGATGCTGTCACCGCTGTCAGTCCTCCAGAGTCCAGTGGCCTGGATGTAGTCATACTCAGCAAAGTGAATGTTCACATGCTGTTCCCGCTTATGGAGTCTGTTTTTGAAAATAAAAAAAAAGTTAAACATTTGGTAATTAACCATTAAAATCGATGGCAACCGTCCACTAAACTTTTGTTACCTCAAAGGGATCAGCTGTGACAGCAGTTCTCTTCAAGGTGCAGAGATGACTACTTGAACGACAATCATCTCTAAATTCGACAAATGGTAGTCCATCAGGATGGCGGAGGTAATGTCCTCTGCTACCCTGGCGGATGGAGTACCATCAGTCAAAAGTTAAAATTAGACCTTAACATCTAAATGCCTGTACAATAAGAAAGAAAGAGATTTACCTCATTGAGATGGAACTGACAGAGGTTATAGTAGTGAATTTCTTCCATCTTCTACTGAGGAAGAATAAAATATTGATTCTCTAATTATGCGCACTGTCCCCACACATCCACATTGTTGCTGTAGTACACATAATTTATATGCAACATCTTGATATTTTTAGACATTGAGAGCCATCATTTTGAGCTATGACCAAAGCTGTAATGAATGTAGCAGTGTATTGCTAAGCCTTGGAAATGAGGTGTTTAGAAGGGATCTTATACTTACTTTGTACTGAAAGAGCAATATCATGTCCATTCCTGTAAACATATGGACAGCGTATAAATAATTTGGTAGAACAGTAGTATTGAAAATATGGTGTTAGCAGTCAACTGTAAAATTGCAACAATACCATACAGACTATTCGTGTGATTCTTGAGTTTTGAGGACAAGTGTGCCTCATACCTTAGAGAATCATAATCACATACATAGCATGCATTATTGGTTTGACTATGAGTCTGGTTAGAGAGCAGTATATTTTATAATAATCATTATAGTGTTAGGCCTAGAGTAGAACAATGCACTTTTCAACCAAGAATAGTGTCTGCCCGCAGCATTAGTCATGGCCAATTGAGCCAATCAATGATTTAATTTAGGATTTGAGCTAATTTTGAGGGACTGTTGTCTTGTTTTACTATGGTGACGATGAATCTCATCCTATTTTGAATTGGGGATGAGTTTACTGCTGATGGTGAATGTGACCCAAAGGTTCTAGCTTGGAATAATTCACTGAACCTGATGTGTGACTATGTGAAATATAGTTGTATAAATCAAAAATGAAACTCCCTACTCGGTGAGCCACATCTTGGACTGTATCCTAACACCTCAGAAATGCCCCTCATTCTGAATGGCTCAGATTTCTTCCCAATCAAGCCACCTCCCACCCCCAGGGTTATTAAGAGTGGGGGACCACCTCCTCCTGGTGGAGAGTGATGATGGGTTATTTAGCATAGCGAATGGGAAGGTCTATGGACCAAGAAAGATGAACAGTCGTTATCAGTAGAATTAAGAAACATTTTGAAAATCTTCCCCAATCAGATTGGTTACCGGTGGACATATTGGAGGAAGATATGGGAAAAGTCAGGATAACTACCAATTTGGGATGTAGTCCTTGCAACATTTCACCTGAGTGCATGGGCTTTGTCAAGGTCATGTGATATCTGTTGAGTCCTTTAAATAGTCACATGATAACCAAAATCAATGTATAATCTGATGGGGAATTTTACATCAGCTACTGAATGCTGAAATGCTGCAGATGATATGTCTGTACGTTTCTCAAAAATGGCAAGACAAGAGTTATTGACTGACAAAAGAAAATAACATAATATTTGTGCCAGCACAAAAATCTGAGTTATAAACAGAATACCATCTTAGGGAAACATTTTAGAAAAGTGTTGACAGAGTCTATATTAAAAATGTTTTAGGATTAGAACCCAATATCACATACATGAAAGGTAATACGTTAAAGGAAATACTTACTCATAGTCTACTCTTAGGAATAAAACCACATGGTTTAAGAAAAAGAATGACTGCACTGAATGTAAGCCTAGACCTTTGAAGTCACCAGTGATTGTAAATTTGATCCTGAACAACTGTGAATTGTTTATGTCTCAAGGAACTGACATTACTCCCTCCACTCTTAAAAGCAACGTTTTGCCAGTTGGGAGTGGGGTATTATTTGCCATTGTCCTGTCCTATTGGGAAATGTTCTGTTTCAAAGGAAGAGATGGGTGCCAACGCAAAAATAAGATTAATCTCTTGTGAAGCTGATTCCAGGGTGATTTCAGGCAATTATTATAAATCACGCTTGATGTCTAAAAGTGATGTTGTATCCCAGTGGGCCTGGCTAGCTGGTTGGTATAACACTGGAAAAATGGCTGCCCCAAATGTGCTGAAGTGTGGTGTTTAGTAGTGTGTCCCACTCCTTAAAAATTGTTTCATGGAATATAGTGTGCTGCTGGAATAATCTGGGGGAAATCCAGAATTCAGATTTATTAAATACTGCTGCAATTTCCTTGCACGAAATGTGGGTTCCTGCCACTTTTGAGGTTGAACATTTCTTTGTAATTAGTTGTCCTGCTATTAAATCAAAGTGAGGCCATGCTAGTGGTGGTATAGCCACACTATTGTCTCAAATATTACTTGGACACATCAAGTGTACTGGTACCAATCAAACCTATTACATGGTATTATATTCCCAGAGCAGAATTCGGGGCATCACTCTGTTTTTCCTTTATTTTGGTTAGTTTTTATTTTCTACCATGCCAAGAAAATACGCATTTGTTAAGTGAGTTCTTTTGTTATATTAACATGATAATGTGTAAAGTGGATAACTCCAAGGTCCTAATAATGAGAGATCTAAATGCAATTGTTTTTAATCATTCACTTGCACTTTTTACGGACAAAGAATGGGAAGAGGCTGTTATATCCGAACCATCATCTTCCCTTCCTCCTCCAGGACAAATAAAAGAGGAAAATTTCTCCTTGCGGCATTTAGGGAACATGACTTCATTGTTCTCAATGGGAGACCACAGGGCGATATCCCAGCTCATTTTACCCATATTACAGCAAAATTAGCCACGATAATTGACTATATTATTTACTTGTGTACGGTTTTATCTATCTAATTTAAAGGTTATAAAGAAGTTTTTGAGTGATCACAATATTCTTGTTCTTACCATCAATGGGAAACCTGATGATGTGGATTCATGGCAGATCCCTGAGAGTGACGATGGGTTATTTAGCGTAGAGAATGGGAAGGTCTTATGGACCAAGAAAGATAAACAGTCGCTGTCAGTAAAATTAAGGAAAATTATTAAAAATCTTCCCAAATCAGGTTGGTTACCTGTGGACACATTGGAGGAAGATACAGGAAAATTAGACAGGATAACTCCCAATTTGGTAGGTAAGCCTTGCAAAAAAAATCCATAAGGGACTCTAATAACTTTAATAAATAGTTTTGCTCTTAAGAAGCTAATTAATAACCTGCAAAGAAGGCAATTCACCTTTTATTCTAAGGAAGGAAATAAGTGGATTTCTCGTTTAAAAAGAATAAGAACTAGGTGGGTAAGAAACTAAAAGGTATGTAGCTCTGGGTAAAAATAACAGATGTAATCAAATGTAAAAATCAAAAAGCCTTTTAGAAAATTATAGGGGAAAACAGTGGCTCTTTCTCCAAACCTAAGATAAATAATATCACAAGCATGGAATGGCATGAATATATTATCTCTCTGTAAGCTTTGAACACACAGACTCCCAGTAACCGTTTTCTAGAGTCCCTAGATGAGGGGTCAGCTGGGAGACGACCCCATCCCCCCCCCCCCTAGACTGGAAGTGTTGTATTATCTTCAATCTGCTAGGAATAGTGGGTCAAGTGGTCCAGACCAACTACCTATTTCTAACATTAATTAGACCTGGACTTCTGGGCCACTTACCATCCATTTTTCCCTTATTGTTTCTTTACTGTGGTAGTCCCTATTTCATAGAGGGGCAGTAATATCTTGCTATTACATAAAAAGGCCCTTCAAGCTTACATTGCAATTATAAGCAGATCACACTGTTGGAGGCCAAAGGAAATATTTTTTTCCAAATAGGTTTTTATCTAATCTATTAAAATGGGGAGAGGAAAAAATGCAATTCCTTTGGAGCAAGCTGGGTTTAGAGCTGGTCACTCAACCTTGGACAAAGAGGGATGCCTGTCTAGGCAGCCTCCATAGATTTTTCAACTGCTTTTCACTGCGTAGACAGGCTGACCCTTTGGAAACATGGAGTGCCTTGGGAATACCAGAAGGTCTTCTAAAGGGTATTATTGCTATCCACAGAGCTGCCTGGTGTCATGTTATTGTTCAGAGGCAGGTTGGGTATGATACGGAGAATTCCAACCAGTAATGGTTGGAAGCAGGGAGCCTGTTGGTTCCCCTGTTTTCTTCTCTTTATATGGTGGACCTGCCCAATGTGCTGAGCAAGGCAGCTGACGATGCCCCAAATCTAGGCTCCCTTATCTTTTAGGGACACTCCTTTATGTCGACATAATCAGTCTGTTACACCTGATTCCCAGAGGTCTCCAGAAAGTCTTGATATCTTGTCATCTTACTCAGACGCTCAGTTCCTAAACGTTACTATAAACAAAAACAGAAAAAGATGATGAGGTTTTATCCAAAAGGGTGTTGGGCCAATACAAAGTATAAGCGGTTCTATAATAATTCTACCATAGAAGTATTACATTCTTACCCTTATCTTGAAAGAATTCTGTCCGCAAATTTGTCCGATACTGAACATATTGCACAAATATTAAATAAGGCATATGCTCATGGAAACGCACTAAAGTCCCTTTATCGAGCAACATGTCACAGGCACTTTAATCATCGCCTAACAGTATACAAAATGAAGATTCATTCCACCCATTTATATGCTAAAGAGAGAATAAATATTAAGCAATGGCATTTTATGCATAAGGTGGAGGGGAAGATTCTTTGCACTGTTTGCGCTTTAAATTCCATGGTCTTCATAGAAGTACTAAGGCTAGAATTAGGATTGTTGAGCACTTACATAAGAGGATCAGCCACCATTATATAATGATATCATTGTATTCTACATGCCTAGGAAAAGTCTTTAAGAAGTCTTATGTCCATGGAATGTCTCCTTCCAACTACAAAGGACGGTCCATTTCTAACAAATATTTTATCTGCATTTCAGCACGTTCACTGACTAGATCAGATATTCAGAATATGAGCTTTTTCTACTGTAAAAAAAAATTAAAAGCTTACCATGGAGAATTCATTGTTGGAGAATGATATGGTTATATGTGGCACAAAATCTCATCTTGCTTCAATTGTGTCACTCAATCAAGTCACGGAGCAATACCCCAAGCGTATTTAAACTGGAACTTGGAACACAGAGTGCGAAGGTATAATACTTTGTAGGTTGAAATGTTTATGGTTAAAAATTGTTCGGATGCATGGCAGAATGTAGTTTGGGAGGAAATAATTTGCACCTTATATTACAATGGTGTAAAGACTATCAAATGTGTTATAACTGTCTGTCCCGTTTTAACGATCTACCAACAGAGATTTTAAAAACCCCTTTAAAAAAACATGGAATTCCAACAATTAAAGCTGCTATGGAGAAGATAAATTGTCCTGTCAAGGAATTAATGTGCTGAAATTAGTGTACCTTTTTTAGCTCTTTTTTTAAAAGTTATCTTAATTGATGTATTTTATATATTGTAGATCTCATTGTAAGATCGGAATCTCTAATCAAGATAGCATAGTCAAAAGACCTGATCCCCCACGGTTGTGGCTCAGTAGCTGATGACTGCCCTGTGACCACTCAGAAGAAGGTCTGACATACATCTTTATAATAATATTTTATCTATGGTCCCCAGACATACATTTTCTCAAAATGGCTGTTTAACATCGGCATAAGAGGATGCAAATGATGCCCCCATTGCACTACCATACTGCTGTAAAAATACTGCCCAATAAATAAAACTATGTTATTCTTTATCACGAAATATGTAAGTATCTTCTAAATAAAAGGCTGGTCTATCTGAAAAAACTACTGAAATGTCTGTATACCATCTGCATGTTTCAAAAGGGTATAGGGTAGCACACAGCCAGTGTTGCAATTATTTAGGCATCTTCCATTGGAAGGGCTTCAACTTTTCTGATAACATTTACTGTGTCCCTATTACATGATGATAAAGAAGTTACATATTAGGTAGAACATGTATCCCAGTACACAAAGATGTACACCAAGAAGCTTCAAATGATTTTGACAAATGGCTTTCCTGGAGTGATTTTAACGATTAAGGCAGAAATTAAATGCCTAGTGCAATAAGGTATTTCTTGAATAGAAATATGTCTTCCATCATGTCAATAATCACTACTTCAATCCAACTCTGAAGAAGATTTTCTAACTTTTGTTGAAGTATTCTAGTCTGGTTGTTATTCAACTTAATATACTTCTTTTTAACATTTAGTTGTGCATACACCTGGGCTGGGGATAATTTTCTATTTACAATAAGAATGTTCCCCTCTCTTTATCCGGCATTTTATTATCATGGACTGATCTGTACCAAGGCACCCCAGAGCTTCAAATATAGACTATCACAAGTTGGTAAATCTCTTTTCTTTCTGGATTTGTCTGGGAAGGTTTCACAGCATTCAATCTAATTTCTCAAAAGATGACATTAGGGAGTTTTCTACTTGGGGATTGAAAGTGCATTTTAATTTAAATCCTTTGTGGATATAGAACTGAGCAAATCCCCAAACTACAGGATCAGAATCAGAAGCATCAACATCGCCTTCTATATCTGTATTGGTATCAAATTGATTAAAACCATCTAAGAAATCAAAATCTTTCATAAACAAGTTCCCAGTCATTGAGTTTTGTATTAGCATTTCATTAAATGTAGGTTTTAGTGCCTAATATGGTTGTAGACATAGTTTAAGTGTGAAACAAAGATGAAAAGTAGATGTCAAGATTATAGGTGAGGCAATAAGGTAATCCTTTTAATAAAACATTATGCCCAGTCAATCAATCAGGGGTTTGTAAAGCTCGGCTACTCACCCGTGAGGGTCTCAAGGTGCTGGGGGGGGGAGGGCTGCAGACCCATCTGGGCACTGTGTTCATTCGAAGAGCCAGGTCTTGAGGTCCTTCCTGAATTGGGACAGTTGCCTGAGTCTGGGGGGCATGGTGCTACAGGTCTTGGGGGCGAGGGCCAGGTCTCTAGTATTGGTCCTGCAGATCCATGGGACAGTGGTCAGTGACAGTTTTGCGGAGCGGAGGCATCTGTTGTGTGCGTGAAATGGGAAGTGGTGGTTCAGATATTCTGGACCGGCATTGTGAAGGGTCTTGTATGCGTGGGTGAGGAGCTTGAAGGTTATTCTTTTGTCACTTGGGAGCCAGTGGTGTTGTGTGATGTGGCTGAAGCGGGAAATGTTTAGGGCCAGTCTGGCTGTGGCATTTTGAATGTTTTTGAGCTTCCAGAGGAGTTTCTGGGTGAACCCGGCGTAGAATGCATTGCCGTAGTCAAATCTGCTGCTGATGAGGGTGTGGGTGACTGTCTTCCTGGATTCAGTGGAGATACATCTGAAGGTCTTTTGGAGAAGGTGGAACGTGTTGAAACATGTCGAGGAGACAGCTTTGATCTGGCGCTTCACATTGAGTGAGGAGTCCAGCATGTTGCAGAGGTTGCGTGCGTGGTCTGTGGGTGGGAGTGATATTACCAGTGGAGTGGGCCACCAGGAATCATTCCAAGTAGAGGGGGTGGATCCCAGGATGAGGACTTCTGTCTTGTCTGAGTTGAGCTTGAGGCAGCTGTCTCTCATCCAGTTTGCGATGGCTTTCATCCCTTCATGGAAGTTGTTCCTGGCGACTGTGGGTTCATTGGTGAGGGAGAGGATAAGCTGGGTGTTGTCTGCGTAGGAGATGATGTTGAGTCTGTGGTTTCCGACAATGGTTGCGAGTGGGGCAATGTAGACATTAAATGGGTGGTGCTCAGGGAAGAGGCCTGGGGCACTCCGCAGCTGATCTCTGTAGGTTCTGAGAGGCACGGTGGTAGTCTGACCTGCTGTGTTTGGCCGGTGAGGAAGGAGCCGATCCAGTCCACGTCTGTGTTCCGGACGCCGGCGTTGTGGAGTCTTCTGCTTAGGGTGCTGTGGGAGATGTGGTTGAAGGCCACCGAGGGATCCAGTAGGATGAGGGCTGCAGTTTCGCCCTTGTTGAGGAGGGAGCATATGTCGTCTGTGGCGGCAAGGAGGGCAGTCTCGGTGCTGTGGTTGCTTCGGAACCGGATTGGGAGATGTCCATGGAGTAGTTGACTTCGATGAACTCGGCAAGCTGGGCGTTGATGACTTTTTTAATGAACTAGGCTGGGAAAGGGAGTAGTGAGATGGGCCTGAAATTCTTGTGGTCTGTTGAGTCTGTGAAAGGCTGAGGGTTGATCTCAGCATGTTTCCAGTCTTTGGGGAAGTGGCAGTTTCAATGGAACAGTTGATTTTGCAGCGTAGCTCGGGTGCGATGGTGGTATTGGCTGTGTGGAGCATGTGGTGTGGACAGGGATCTGATGGGGCTGCAGAGTAAATGCTTTTCATGGTCTTGAGGGTGAGTGGGGTCCAGTTTAGCAGGATCTGCTGGGGGGGGCATTGGTTGCGGTGGTGGCAGGGCTGTGGGATGTTCTGGGGCATCGACGCCTGTCATTGATCTGCTTGATCTTGTGGTGGAAGAAGGTGCTGAGTTTGTTGCAGAGGTCTTGGGAGGGTGGAACCTCTGAGGTATCGTTGTTGGACTTGGCAAACTCTTAAATGATGGCAAAGAGTTTTTTTCTGTTGTGTGCACTGGAGTTGATTCTGTCTTGGAGAGCCATTTTCTTTGTGGTTTTTATGAGGTGGTGGTGTGTGATGGTGGCTGCTTTGAAAGCAGCGTGGGCCTCCGGGGTTTGCTGTTCCTCCATCTCTTCTAGAGCCATCTGCAGGTGCTTCCAGACTCTTGGAGGGTGGGGGTGGACCAGCTTGCTTTCTTGACATGCTGTTTGCCCGGGGGTTTCTTGACTGGAGCCAAGGTGTAGGAGCAGTGACGATCCAGTGATGGAGGTTGCATGCTGCATTGTTGGTATCTTTGGAAGCTGATAGCGGGGTTCTGCTGAGGAAGGTGGTGAGATGTTCTTCAATGACTTTGTTCCAGCTTCTGTGGAGGAATATGTTGGCATGGTGGAAGAGGATGCTCTAACTCAGTTAATGGTCTAGTTGATAGATTGATAGACTTGCACACCATGTTGATACCTGTGTTGTTTCCTTGAACTGATATCATCCTGATATTTCTCCAAATTTAGATTAGTTTTCCCATAAAAATCTGTAATTTCTTGAAGGCATTGCCAAGTATCAATTCTATTCTGCAACTCATCAATTAATTAATCTAATATCATTCAAGTTTTGCTTGTTTAGCTGGGATGTTTAATAAGTGTAAGCGGACTCCTTTCAGTCCACCTCCCACTCTTTAAATAAGTCAGAATAATCAATTGCATTGTTGATGAATATCAGTATCTTAAGACCGTGAGATATTATTTGATGGTGGATGTTTTTTGCAAGTATTCTGCTTCTCACCATTAATTAATAACTTTTCTCTTAAAGTTCACCATACAGCTCAAGAAGAGGTTTTACATAATTTTCGCTTTTAGTTGAAGAGGTGGGGGCATCATTTAAATTAGCTATACACTGTTATTTTGTTGTTCTATAAAGTGCAGGTCCAGACCGGTATCAGTACTAATGAAAAAGTCATAAGGTACAGCACTAAATTATTCTACAGCTGGGATCACGTAATAAAATACGAAAACTTATATAGTAAACTTATAACATGATCTTTTAAAGGCAACAGTACACGTTTTATCCAATTTACATTTCTCGATAAAATCCAGTCCAAACCAAACTCAGAAACCATACCCGGATCAAACAAGACCTTCTCATCATCTCTGATTTTGCTTTAAAAAAAATCGATATTTATTAATGTTTTTGGGGCATGTGTTAACAGTGCATAGGCGTACAGAGACTGTATTTGTTTGATGGGGAAACGGTGGTCAAGTGAATGCAAAATGAAAAGTAATCCAAACTGATGCGACAATTAACTGTATGGGTTGAGAAGTGAAAGTCTTAGTTATTTTTTAAATATTGTTCAAATTCTTTGCAGTATTTTTGTGAATAAAACACTTAGAACTTTATATGATGCCAATGGTCAATAATTGAGCTATTTAGTTGAGATATAATTTGTAGAGATGAGATTTATCATCATATATTGCAGTCTCGTACTAAGCAAAATGAAACAGGATTAACAAAAGAGCGATCCACAGGCGTTATCTTTGTATGCGATCTAGACTTCCTTACTGTTCTTCTAAATCATATCTTGCATCACAAAAATATGCAGTTTTTCTTGGAACGGTAAACCATTCTTTTGCTTCACTGACATGCAGGAATGCTGCATTAAATAGACAGCCATCTTTTTTCCCTTCAGCCTAGGATTCTAAGCCTAATCCTCAAGAAAAATAAAAGTGCCAATAGTCACATTTTCTGCAAAAATATGTCAAAGAAAACTAGTGAAAAATCAAGCAGTTTAATTCAGGAGTTTTTCTATATGGGTTCTATACTTTAAAGATATAACCACACGTGCACGAGTTTACAGCCACTGACAGATGTGCTTACTGATTTCACTTATTTCAACCAAACTTCAAAATAATATTTTGTCAACATTAGATACGAACATAGACACCATTTTCAGGAGATTCTCCATCGATTAATACAATCCTTTACAATAATTGCCAGAGTTCATTCGAAATTTTAAATGCCACAAAACCGAAGAACAGTGTTTCTTGATTTCAGAATATTCATTCTAATTGACAAGATTCTTTAAAAATCCATTGTGTATAAGTGAAATAAAAAATTATATATTGTTCTTGGGATGCAAAGCAGTTGCATTTGCTGTCCAGCACCTGGTTTGTGACCCAAAATCCATCCCAGAACAAACAATGAAACTCGGTGAGATTCACTAAACTCCTGCCTTGTGTACATTAATGAGAGGCCCCTCTGCAATTCCTATCAAATGGCTGAAAATTCAGATATAGAGCTCTGGGATGCACAACAGACCTCCATTCCTGCATCGGCATTTGCAAAATGGTGACATTTCAGCCCTTTAAATTGAGAAGAGCATCAATTTCAATAAACGTCACGGTGCAAAAAGATAGGTGAACTTCTCCATATGCCCACAGCCTGCATTCATATGGATACCACCTCCTTTTCAGCGTTGGTGTGCAACCAATGGGTTTCAATCGCAGTTGAGATCACAACCCTTTGCTACATCTCATTGCATTGCCCAAGTTGTTTGTGATTGACCTTCTTCTAGAGCAAATTTAAGAGAGGTTTCAGATCTAGAAATAGTTTCTGTGCAAGCTGCTTGGGACCCCAGGAGGGCACCCTGGGGTTATGTTATGTAGCCACCATGCCCAAGATTTGAACGCAACCAATGGGAGTGCCAGTCTATTCCAAGCCCAGTGAATGCTATTAAGAACTTGTTAAATACCACCATGTCCATTCAAGTTGCTAGCTACACTGATCCAATAGCTGCTCCAACCTCTAGCCTTGTTAGGAGCCCCCTTTTAGGAATGCTGGTCTCTTTCCAAGAGGCAATGTGAGGGGCTATTTCACCAACCCTCCATCCAAACTGTTTGAGGACTCTTTTATCATGACCATGATTGCCAAATTTCAGATTGCTCATGTGTGATATTGTATGTTGTCAATTTCCTTCTATGCTGCCTTTTTGAGGCACTTTGAATAACCTTATAGTGAAAGTTGCAAGACAGTAGAAAAATCCAAGTAATGCACTCAAAAGGAGCGCAATGGAAGCTGTACTGTGGAATGCAGTATCTTCCTAGTTCTTCACACACACATGGTGTGGGATCCCATTGTCCAGTGCCTTCCACCCTTCTTCTGGTCATGCAGATTCCTCTCTGCACCCTCATTACTTCTAACCCTCCGCATCCTCCTCCTCTGCTGTTCCCACCATCCATTGATGGTCATGCTAGATCCTGAGTGGAACCAGGACCCAATTCCTCACACTCCACCAATGGTATGCCAGTCCTTTGGCTGAAAACGTCTGGACTCCCACCAGTGCCATACGGAAAGTGGCTGAATGCCAATATGGCAATACAAATATGAGCTACAGAATGTGATAGCTTCAGCGGACAGAAGTCTCGGGTAATCCTGCAAATTAGGATGGTCATGCGCACTGGGTTTCCTTTCCTCAGTTTTACCAGGGTTAGGGGTAGGGCCACCACTGCCACCTGTCATAACCATATGGCTACCCTAGTAATCTGATTATTTATATTCTCTATATATAGATCCAAAGAAAATATTAAAGGGCCATTTTCAGACTAAGAAGCATTAGAATTGTTCACCTCTGTTGAAAGCTATTACATACAACCATTGCAACTTAATGTTTTATTAAATAAATCCTCCTGCTTCCCAATGATGTTATGAAGCAAACTGAGAGGCAGGTGTGCTAGCTCTTAGCTAAAAGTGCAGTGCAGAACCAACATTTTTAAGGTAATTAACTCTAGTCCAAGGTACAATGTAAGACGAACATGTTCTTGGAAACTGAACATGCATTACGACTTTGCATGCTCACTTGTCCATCGTTTCATGCCCAGGAAATGTATTTTATTTAAAGTGGTGGACAAGGGCTATTTAGATGGGTCCAGGATGACGAGCAAGGCAGGGGCCGGCATCGGACACGCCGCATTTATGGCGGTCATGCTGGCCCCCCCCATGACGTCAGTGGGAGGCTGGCTGGGCCACGCACATTCGTGACGCGGCGGCTTTGCCGCCCCCCAGGATTGGCTGGTCTGCTAGTGCCCCAGAAGTGATAGGAATCACTTCCAGGGCACGCGTAGGCAAAACGCCGGCTAGCTGGTTAGAACCGACTCCCAGCACCAAATTTGAATAAAAGCTGGGGAGCGGCGCAAGAGCAGCCTCTTTGCTTGCCACCCCCACAGCACTGCTCGGCTTCCACAAAGCGGAACTGCTCTGGCCTCGTTAGGAGGCCTAATCAGTTTCTTCTTTTGTATTTCAGGACTCTGTTTCCGAGGCTCCACGGACAGTGCGGTGGGACAAGCTCTGCAACAGCCGAGATAGCTTGAGAGCGTCGGGAGCAGCGGGTAGTGGGGAATTTTTTCAAGCCTTCACATTCTTTATTTCATTGGCTGCAGGCATGAAGCGAAGGAGCAAGGAGACTCAGCAGCAGCTGGCAGAGTGATCGGGATGCACCGGTCCACAGCGAGCATCTTTTCTTCAGGGCCTCATACTGGGCAGAGGCTGTACAGGGACACAAGGGAAGTGGCTGATTGTTGGGGGCAGGCTCGTTTTTCTGGATTTCCAATGCTCATACAAGGAGACACCGACAGGCCAGCATTCCAGCATCTCCCGGAGCCACGTGGGTTAGAGATTACTCACCCGACCGACTGGATTAGCCGGTGGGAGTGGCTCCGGTTGCGTGGGTGCTTGTGGCCGGCCGTGGGCTTGCTACTAATTAATGTAAGGGTCTGGGCAGTATCCCAGGCCGAGCAGCATGGTGAGTGTGTTAGGAGGTGACTAGTGTTGTATACGAGGGCGCTAGTTTTTCACCTGTTCCTTAGCCTTGTGGGGTGGAGCACTACCTACGGGGTAGTTGTTGCATCTCTGCACTTGCTTTATAAGGAGATTACCGTTACAGTGCTATGGCCCCTAAGGCCAAGCGGGGTGACCATCGCTCACGTTTGGATACTTTTATGGACACAATGATGCTTAAGATGGGGGACATGGAGGCAGCCATTGCAGACTTGAAGGATAAGGTTGACGGGCAGGAGGGGGCTGAGCACAGACTCGGGAGAACAAATGTGGCACCCAGAGCAGCCTTTCCTCCCATTCCCAAATAGAATAGATCAAAGAAGGGGGGCTCCACCACCGAGAGAGTATGGGGGAGCGGGTGGAGCCACAGAGCCAGTGCCCCCCTATACCAGTCCCGCGGGCAGTTGGGGGTGCTGGCCAGCCTGGGTCAACCGGGGGGGCAGTATGCCAATCATTAATGGGGGTGATCATCCACAAAGCACAAGGGGGCAACCAGGGCCAGCAGGAAGCAGCCCAGAGGGTCCAGGAACTCCTGGGATGGGGGCTCCAGTGGGTTTTCCTCCGGTCTGGCCAGATTTGGTAGCTAATTCAGCAGCGGTCCTTCCCTGGCTAGAGAGAGTAGGTAACTGGTCCCTGGAAGCTGGTTTGGCAGGCAGCGGGGAGAACACGCTGAATAAGGCCAAGAAGATAGTGACACAGTTAGAGGGGGTGTCAGGTGGCAGATCAGCTGAAGGACAGGGAACTGCGGCAAATAGTGTACCACTGAGTGAGACAGCTCCCACTGTGGTCAATAAAGAATTGCCCGCAGCAAACACGTTGATGGGCGTAGCAAAAGAGAAGCCAGCGGAGACAGCAGGGGCAGCTGCAACAGGTAAGCGGCAGACATTGCCAGTGATAGGCGTGGGTGAAGCATGCACACCCAGGGAAAAGCTGGCAAGGCATGTGACACAAGAAATTAAAGAAAACATTTGGAAGGGGAGTTATGTTAAAATGTTTTCTCTGCTGCTTGATGAAACTGAAAGGGAGGAGGCCAAGAAAAAGAAGGATTGGATGCTCCCAAGGGAATGGTCAAGTGAACTGCAGAAATATAGGATTGAGGAGTCGCTGATTAATTCGGTGAGGGGTTCTCAATATATATGGCAGTTATAGTTGAAAGGTTTCCGAGCCTAGCGCCAAGAAATGGCATACCACCAGAGCAGGATCCCTGGGGCACATGACAAGTATGGTGGGGTAGGGTGGAAGGAATATGATAAGGAGTTTAGGAGAGTGAAAGCTTCTGACCCTGCCCTCACATGGGACCAAATTGACATGATTTTGTGGTTAGACCACTTAGGTCATGGGACGCATGGGGCTCAGGACAGTGCGAGAAGCCAGTCCTGCGGTCATTCCCCCGCCTAGCTCCAGCAACAGCGATGGGGGGGAAAGGGGGCATGTTTGGGATTTCAACAGGCGTACATGCACCAGGCCTGCAGGCTCATGTAGATTCAAGCACTCATGCTCCTTCTGCTGCAATACTTCCCATCCTGAGTCCAAGTGTTTCAAGAAGTCAAAGGATAAGAGGAGAAAGAAAAAGGAATGAGGCTACCTTACTGACAAATGCCCATTCTCCTGTAATAACGAGTGCCTGGATCCCATGGTTAAACAGATATAATTGCCCTACATCTGCCAGGTTGTTACTCAAACGTTTCAGAGAAGGTCTCAGGATTCCGGCACCAGAGTATGTAGGGGCACCCGAATGCAAGAACCAGCTATCGGTGAGGGCCAATCCAGAGGTAGCACCGCAAAATTTGAGAAGGAACTGCGCTTTAGCAGAGTGGCAGGCCCATTTGACAGCATTCCGGTCAAAGATTTTGTCTGTTCTCCACTGGGGGTGGTACACAAAAAATATCCAGGGGAATTTAGGTTGATTCATAACCTTTCGGCCCCTAAGGGTCAAGCTTTGAATGACGCAATTGCCGACGAGCTGTACATGGTCAGGTACTCACCCTTTGATCAGGCTGTTGAAATGCTTAGAAGTTTGGACCAGGGCATGCTTATGGCAAAGTCAGACATAGAGGCAGCCTTCCGCTTGTTTCCAGTGCACCCTCTAGACTTCCATTTTTTGGATTTCCAATTCCAGGGAAAATACTACATGGATAAATGCATGTCGATGGGGTGCTCTGTTTCCTGCATGTATTTTGAAAAATTCAGTTGCTTTGTAGAAAGGGTTTTTAGACAAGTGATGGGCAGCGGTATGTGTTGCATTACTAAGATGACTACCTCTCCCTGGGAGCACCAGGCTCTCCGGAGTGTGGGGGGCACTATGCGACTTCTGTACCCTCCTGCAGGCTCTTGGAGTACGACTGGCACAAGAGATGACGGTTGGGCCAGCCACAGTGATTGAATTTTTAGGTATAGAATTGGACTCTACCAAGGGTTGCTCACGGCTGCCAAAAGAGAAGGTCTCAAAATTCAGGTCAGCCTTAAAGCAATGTTTGGCAAAAAGAGAAGGTCACACTGCATCAGTTACAGCAGACTGTGGGTCAGTTAAACTTTGCGTTGAGGCTCATTCCTATGGCGTGACCGTTCTCATGATCCATAGCACAAGCCATGTCAGGTCTCAAAGAGAAACACCACCATACCAGGTTATCCAGCAAGGTTAAGCAGGATATGCAGATTTGGATGGCATTCCTGCATGACTTCAATGGCACCTTGTTATGACCCGGCCCGGTCACGCCTTCCGCAGAGTTAGGTTTAATGACTGACTCTGCACAACGCTGGCCAGCATGGTGGGTTGAGAACGGGTTAACAAGCAACATTGGGTTTTTAAAACTCTTTCCCATCTTGGTGGCATTGTCAGTGGGGCCTGAACGACTGACAAATCAATCAGTGGTCTTCTGTTCAGACAACATGTCGGTGGTTGAATGCATCAACCAGCAAGCAGCAAGGTGTATGATGATCCTTTGGGTGTTGAAAGAAATTATTTTGTTGTGCATGAAATTGAATATGCAATTTAAGGCTAAACATGTCCCGGGGGTCTTAAACCACGCTGCTGATGCACTCTCTCGCTTTAAGATGCAGGTCTTCAGGTTGCATCTCCCAGGAACGGCGGAGAGCCCGACGCATTTCCCAGAACGTCTTTGGCAGCTTGGTGCTCCCAACTACCGGACCTCGTGGCAGCTAGCCTAGCACCTAGAACCAAGAGAGCATACAAAGGGGTTTTCTGGGCTAACTGTATCTTTTGGGGAAGGAATTGTAGGACCAGTGGCAAGGTAGGGGGGGCAATAGTCTCTTACCTGGGAGCTTTAAAGGAAGGGGGGCGTTCAGTGTCAGCAGCAAGGCGACATGTGGCGGCTATCTCCTTCTTTGCACATGCGAGGGGTGGGAGTGATCCCACTAATACTTTCATGTTGAAAAAATCCTTAAAAGGGTGGCAGCGTCTCCAAGGTTCACAGCCAGATCCAAGAGGCCAATAGGCGTTAATACTTTAACCACGATATTGGGGGTCCTAGGGCAGGTTTGCAATACGGAGACGGGAGCTTTATTGTACAGTGCCGCTTTTTCTTTAGCATTCTACTCTGCGTTTAGGGTTGGGGGACTGGTGTCAAAGAACAAACAAGATGGGCAGGAAGGTTTACAGTTTAGCCATGTCAGGATCCAGGGAGATTAATTATTCATATTAATCCAGAGATCCAAAACCGATCAGGAGGCCCGTGGGAAAGGAGTGGTGCTGCTGCCCTGTCCTGTCATCAATTTAGAGTCTTTTTTTGTTGCGCAGGCTCAAAGGGGTAGGTGGGCCATTGTTAATTCATGCGGATGGGACCCCAATCACAAGGTTTCAATTTAAGAGATTTATGGATATGGCTGTGCAGAAGGCAGGTTTTGACCCCAGCAGCTTTGGAACACATTCATTTAGGATAGGGGCTGCCACTAAAGCAGCGGCACAGGTTTTCATGAAGAGTGAGGTGCAGAGGATTGGCAGGTGGTCCTCAAACTGCTACAAGCGCTATGTGCGGCTGCATATGCCATGATATTACACAGAGGGTATGCTGATAGTATGTTTTGTCTGTTTGTTTTTCAGTTTCTCAAGCCTGTCACGCAGGAGGAAAACTGGCACTGGCGCGGCAACACTCTGGTCTTTCGCAGGAATAGGTGCACGCCTGGAGCCAGGGAAATCACAAGGTGTGGCTCATTGGTCATTCGTATGTGCAGCGTTTACACACATTTCTTCTTTCAGGCAATTATGAGTCGAGAACAACGCAGGCTGGTTGTAGGGTCTCTTTCCATGGGCGGGGGGACTGTGTTTTGACCATTTCAGGGGTTTGGTGTTGGATCTGCTGGACAGGGAAGGGGGTCCCCTCAAGATTTTTAGCCTGCATTTGGGAGGGAACGATCTGGTACATCTGGGTAAACTGGGCTTGGTTGAGACATTGATCACTGAAGTGGGTTGGTTGGCACCGCTATGTCCGGGGTCTATCTTCACATGGTTCCATATGATCCTGAGATTTCAATGGCGGGAGGGGGAGTCTGTGAGGGCACTTAACCACTCTGTGAAAAGGATCATTAATAAAATGGATAGGTTATTCCGATCTCCACATTTACAGACAATCGCTCACAGGTGCATCAGAGGCAAGCCTTTTTCTTAAAAGATGGAGTCCAATTGTCCAAACTAGGTAATGAACTCTTCATGGAGAACATTCTTGCTTGGGTAGTTGGGTTAAGGGACAGGGCATGACCTACAGTAGAGCAATAGGGGGAGGCCTGAAAGTCGGTCAACTATGCAGGCTTGTGGCAGTAAGGTCATGATTGGCGAGCTTAAATTTAAGGTCCTTAGGGGGCGGCGCCATTCTTTAATGGGGACGCCCAAAGGGGAGGGATAAGAGGTCTCTCATGGAACTCCAGGAGAAGTTACTGCCGGTTGGCTGAATGGGTGTGGGGGAGGGGAGTTACGCTTTCCAGTAGGCTGGTTGGCCAAACCGCAGGTGCACAAGGGCGCACATAAATGGCTCTTAACTGTAAGGGCCCCTTATGGAGATAACCTGCGGGGCTTAGGGGGTGCTCGGGGGGGAAGTACCCTCCTGGTGAATGGGCCCCCTTGCGCATGGGCACTCCGGTTGGAGTGTGGGCATAGTTTGATCAGGATATAGGGCCAGTCATTGACCTTACCGTAGGCTCAAACAGGGATACGCAGAAAGATAAATGTTATTTGTTGTTGAATGCTTAGTCTAGGATAGGAATGTCTATATATTAGAATTATGTTAAGGATAGCAAACAAGACATATGTACCTGTCAATGTAATGGACTGACCTTTCTGCGTATTGTGTACATAATGTATATATTAAAATGTTTTGAATATTAATTTTGTAATAAATATGGTCGGGGTTACCAACCTCTAATCCAAAACCTCTTGTATTAATTGAGTTTCCGCCTTGAGGGCAGATGGGAGGCGGGCAAGCTTGGTTTGGCACCGGGAAAAGGGGTCATCACTTTGAGGTTTAGGTCATTAGGAAGAGGCTTTGTCTGTGTGAATTACTTTACACCTAGACACATATAGTTGCAGTAAGCATATGAAGTTATTTCTCATCATTAGTATGTATGTACATTATTTCTAAAGAGAAAACATAGCCAAAAGGCAGGTGAGCGCTGTAAATTGCCAAGGAGGACCATCATTGGTTTCCCATCAAAGCAGTATTCAAGAAAAGAGAAGCCAAGCAAAAGGACTTAATTTTCCATCAACCATCTGCATGGGAATTAACATCACTGCATTTCCCATCATCCATCTGCACAGGAAGTGACTTCACTGGATGTCCCATCATTAATCTCCACAAGAAGGGACATTACTGGTTTATTGCTTAACCCATCTTTATAAGAGAAGGCCAAGCAAGAGAATTTTCAATCATCCATCTGAACAGTAAGGGATATCACTGGATTTTCCATTATCCATCTGCACAGGATGTGACATCACTTCTTGTTTTCTCACTACTTAAATCGACTCTTCAAGGCGTCCCATCACCGAGCATCCCCAGGAAAGGCTGAATTGCAATAGTGCACATCTTTGGGTGACATTTTGCTGATAGGGAAAACCTGGCGTAATGAGCAGTGTAAATGATGTTTCCACTCGATTTTCCCCAGAATCTTTGAACATGTTCTGAGTAGAAATGACTGCCAATCCAACTGAAAACATTTCCATCACTTTTTGGACCTTCTTTGTACTTTATTAATCTTACATATAGGTCGTTGTTACCAGGTCCCTGGATTTAGGTGCAGAGATACCAGAGGGACAGAGTTACTGATTCTGGCTACACAGAAATCAAGGGATCATAAGCAAATTGCCCTGGAATGGGGAATAACACACTGACCAGAAAATAGTGAGTCTACTCCCAATTCATATGTTTCCCCCTCGGGAAGAAATAATGGGTCCAAACGTGCACACAATGTGTGGGGGGCTATTGTAGAGCCTTGGTGTGGGGCAGACGAAAGAGCCTACATGAGGACAGAAGGAAGTGTGTCTCAACTAGTAGGAGGGTTTTCAGCTACTCCATATAGCTGGGGGCCAAAGACTGCAGCTGCCGCCATCCTACAGCTCTGCTTTGAATTTCGGGCACAGTGTATCTAATTATCAGGTCAGAATTTGCTGTACCGGGAATTAAGGAACCAGTGACACTAAGAATGTTTGAATGACTTGGCGCAATATCCACCAAGGGGGCTACCCCACAAGGCCACTCATCATTGCATTGCCTCAATGGAGTGCCTACTTAATTTGTGGCACCTATGCAAAATACTGTTCCCACAGTTGTCACAATTACAAGTGGTGAAATAAAGTTCACACTCTCTAGACTTCTCCCTTTCAAAATTTGGCAGGTTTGACCTGCCAAAATTTGATTGGGGAAAATCGCCTGGTTAGTACCAGAACATGAAGATTTTGGTGCAGAAAGTACCAAAACCTACCTTGTGTGCACATTTTAAGGGGAAAACTCATAATTAATGTTATATATTGCACAGGGTGAATTCTGAATTGATGGTGCTAAATAGCACCAAATCATCCAGGGGCACTCTTAAGCTAGCTATGTGTGTAGTTTTATTTTGCTTCAATAATAGCTTTTCCTGTGAATGTCATTGAGGTCAAAGGCTGAGTAATGTTACTTATGCTGGGGGTAGCATTTGGCATATTGAAAATGCACCACATGGAAATGTAAGACAAGCAGCACTCACCATGGAAGCGTTGCCACTATGAGCAGTTTATCTTATTGTTTAGAATGCTAGGGTTACAACTGGATTGAAATTTGAGGACAGGATGAGCATACTCTTGATCAGACAAGGCATGGAAGGGCTAACTATGCTTGATGCTTCAAAATCAGAACCAGTAGGCTGACTTTTCATGTTAAGAGCACAGTTTTGATAGTCAAGGACTTTACAAGCAGCGGAGATCTTTCATTCTGAGTGCTTGCCCTCACCCTCTGTGTTAACAACCATGTTCTGTATTGCCATTACCTGTGTAAGAGTGCTTAGACCCCGAACCACTACTCGTGGTGATAATTTATAGTACATAGTTATTACACTTTGGGTGCTTATTGTTCAACCTCAACCCCGAATACTGGGCAAACCCACTATCAGCATTATATAAGGAGGTGGATGGATCAGGCACAATCCCCAGTAGCTGGAGCGGGTCAATAATAAGCCCGGTCTTCAAGGGTGGAAACCAGCCCAACCCCGACAACTAAAATCTAATTGCACTTATTGATTCAGAGGCAAAATACTATGCAGCACTAATCTTGGGGATCTAGTAGAATGGTTAAACAACAATAATCTGGCCCTTATCAACCAGACGGGATTCTGGGGAGGATTCGGAAGCAACATGAATATTCTAGCCAAACAGCAATCAATCAAGATATGTAAAGCGCGGCTCCATCACCCGTGAGGGTCTTGAGGTGCTGGGAGCCCAAGCACATGCTGCCTGTAGTCATATTGGTCGAAACATCCAGGTTCTGAGGTTCTTCCTGAACTAATGAAGGGATGGTGTGGCTCCGAGGTGCAGGGAAAGGATGTTCCAAGCCTTGGCTGCCAGGTGGAAGAAGTTTCCTGGTAGGTTGGTAGAAATTGATTTAATTGTTGAGGTACGCCAGTCCTTCACTGTGTAGTGTCTTGCATGTGTGGGTGAGCTGCTTAAACTTGCTTCTCTTCGTGACTGGTAGCCAGTGGAGGTTCCTGAGGTGAGGGGTGATGTGTGTCCATCTGTGGAGGTTGAGGACGAGTCTGACTTCTGCGTTCTGGATGGTCTGAAGTTAAGTCATGAGGTGGGTGGTGATTCCTATGTAAAGGGACTGCCATAGTCTAATCTGCTGGTGACAAGTGCTTACGTGACTGTTCACCTGGTGTTGGGTGGGAGCCAACTGAAAACCTTCTTAAGCATTCAGTGTGTAAGGAAGCAAGTAGAGGAGGCAGTGCTGACCTGTATCCTCATGGATAGCTGGCTGTCGAGGATGATGCCATGGATGCGGGTGTGTTTGGTAAGTTTGGGGGTTGGGCCCAGCTCAGGTGGCCATCATTTATTGATCCAGAGGTTATCCTTGCCTTTCCCGAAGATGAGTACTACTGTCTCGTCGGTGCTGAGTTTGAAACAGTTGTTCATCCAGAGGGCTTTCATTCATCTTTGGAACTTGCCCTTGGTGGGTGTTGGGTCATTGTTCAGGAGGAAGATGAGTTGGGTGTCAACGGTGTAGGAGATAATGTTGAGTCTGTGGCTCTTGATGATTTTGGCCAGGGTTGTCATGTATACGTTCAAGAAGGTTGTCAGAGGGAGGAGCCATGAGGTACACCGCACCTGATGTTCCTGGTGAGTGAAGCAGGGGGAGGGATGATGACTTTCTGCTTTCTTCCTGCGAGGTAGGATGCAATCCACTTGAGGGCTGCTCCTTGGAATCCAATCTGGTGGAATCTGTTGATCAGTATGTGGCGGGGTATGGTGTTGAAACAAGATTACGCGAGCTTGAGGAGGATGAGGACTATTATTTCTCTGTGGTCTAGCAGTAATCTGATGTCTTCTGTGGCTGCGACTAGGACTGTCTCTGTGTTGTGGTTAGCTGTGAAGCCAGAATTGGAGGAGTCCAAAAGGTTGTGGTTCTCCAGATGTCTAGTGAGCAAGATGTTGATGACGTTCTTGATTACTTTGGCTGGGAAAGAGAGCAGGGAGATGGTTTAGTAGTTCTTCAGTTCTCCTGGGTCTGCTGATGGCTTCTTCAGAAGCGGCTTCACTCTACATGTTTCCATTTCTAGGAGTCGTGGACTGTGGTAATAGGGCCGTGGAGGACCTTGGTGAGTTCCTTGCTGATGATTTGATTGCTGAGGTTGAAAGTAGGGTCAGGGCAGGGGTCTGCTGGGTCTCCAGAATGGATGGATCTCATGATGGATGCCATCTCCATCTCTGTGAGGGTGTTTCATGAGCTGAGCTGGTGTGGGTGTTGGTCGGTTGGTGAGAGGATGTTGATGGTGTCCTCGGCAGAGGGTTGGGGTGCAATGTCTTGGAAGATGGTGTTGATTTTCTTGTAAAAAAAGTTTGAGAGGGTGTCGCAGAGATCTTGCGAGGGAGTGATGTGTTTTCTGTTGCCGAAGAAATGGTGAACTCCTTGACCATGTTGAAAAGTTCCTTACTGTTATTGGAGCGGTCCTTGAGGTGGGTAGCTAGGGGGGTCTTTTTGGTGTTCTTCAAGAGTTGGCGGTATTGGTTGAGGGCCTCTTTGAAGTTTGTTCTTTCCTCTATGGTCTTGTTGGTGAGCCATCTTCTTTTCTTCTGTCTGCAGTTGCGTTTCTGGATTTTCAGTTCTGCTGTGAACCAGTAGGGGTATTGTGTTTGTTTCTTGGAGTTGGTGGGTTTCTTGGGTGTGACTTCATTAGCACTTGCTGTGATCCTGTTAGGGAAATTGACTGCTGATTGTTCTATGTCACTGGTGGTGATGGGTAGGCGGGAGTTGAGTGCGTTGGTCCAGTATTGTTCTGAAACCTTTGCCCAAACTGGGATGTTTACAGCCTCACACAAAGCACAGGTGTCAACTCCAGAGCAAACAGTGATACAAGTTATACAGTCTCCTCAAATACATTTAGCTGCCCCTGAACGCTTTTACCATGACCAGAAGAAATTCAGAATATATCGGAGCCAGTGTAGTTTGCACTTCCTGTGCAAACCTGTGTTTTTTCATGATGATCAAGCAAAAACAACTTTTGTCATGCTCTACCTGGGTGGCATTGCTGCCAGTTGGACTATTCCTCTAATAGAAAGGGACGACACATTATTGTATAGCTTTGGTGACTTCTGCACAGAGAAGTGTAAGCTTTCTGATTGGAGGTCGCATCTCTTGACTTCACTCCGAGAATTGAAACAAGGAACACAGGATCTTCTGTCATACATCACAACCTTCAACCGTCCTGTGGTAGAAACAGAGTGGCCGCAAGAAAGATGTACATCTCTTTTTTATTGAGGCTTGAAAGGAGAGTTGAAGGACGTCTTGGCACAGGTAGTCCATTTACCACAAACATGTGAGGAACTAATTGATCTTACCGTTCAATTGTATCACAGGATACAGGAACAAAAGACTTACAAGAACCATGGGGATTTCAAGTACTATGTACCTCGCATGAAACAAACACCCGCAAAACTCCTGGAACCTTCTGATGGAATTGAGCCAATGCGGATAAAAGGATACGGGGGCCTATCATGACAGAGGAATGAGAGAGGAGAAGGAAGGAACAACTTTGTCAGTATTGTGGTAAAGGTGGGCATTTTCTCAAGGAGTGCAGGGCCAGACCTACGTCTGCGGCTAAGATGTCTCAGTTCAAAGCACAAGCTGTGATCGAAGGGCCATGGAACAGAAGAGAGACGTCGAAAAACTAATGGACCCGAGCCAGTATGAGATCCCTCACTCTGGGCTAAAGGACAAAGAGGTTTCTCCTGTTATTGCCAATACCATCCAGCATTCAGTTTCGCATCTCAACGTATGTGTGTCCTTGTGGTTAACAAATGACAAATTGTCGCAGCTTCCAGCTTTATTGGATTTGGGAGAGACAGGGAACTTTATTGACAGATTTTACGCCCAGCACATCGGAGTACCCTGTCAATGGAAACCAGTACCGGAACAAGTCAAAGCAGTAGATGGTACAGCATTAAAATCTGGACTTGTCAGGTGTCACATAGAACCCATAATCATGCAGTTTGGAAAAGACCATTTTGAAAACATCCAATTCGACTTGATAGACGCTCCGCATTTTAGGTTGATCTTGGGAATGGCCTGGTTGATACTGCACAATCCCATGGTAGGGTGGGCGAGTCCTTCGGTAATAATGAATTCCTCTTTCTGCAAGGAGCATTGTACTAAGAATCAAGCTTTACTGCCAAATGTCTCAGACACTGAAGCTTGTGACCTCGCCGTGGAAATGTGGCTCGATACTAGGTTTGGAACAGCTTTCCGTCCTGAGTATCAGCGGTATTACTCAGTATTTGATAAACAAGAAGTGATCCCAGGAGTATCGATTCCGTGCAGTCGAATCTCCGCACTGTCCGAACCTAAAACACAACATCTTCGAGAATACCTGGATGAGAATTTAGCTAATGGATTCATACGTCCTTCTTCTTTGCCTGCTTCTTCCCCCTCTTCTTCATTCTGAAGACAAAAGGAGATCCACGGACTTGCATTGACTACAGAGCCATCAATAGAGTCACTGTAAGGAACCGATAACCGTTGCTCCTTATACCGGTGTTGTTGGATCAACTGAAGGGTTCTACCATCTTCACTAAGCTGAATCTAAATGGTGCCTACCACCTGGTGAGAATGAAGGAGGGAAACAAATGGAAACCATCATTCCAGATGAAATTTGGATTTTTTGATTATCAGGTCATGCCCTTCGGTCTGTGTAATGCTCCAGCTGCATTCCAATATTTAAAGGATGAGGTGTTCCAGGGGCTTCTGGATGTTATGAGTGTGGTTTATATTGACAACATCTTGATATACTCTTCCAATGTTACAATCCATATTGAACATGTGAGAATAGTACTGGAGAGACTACAAAGAAACTCACTATATGCCAAACTTGAGAAATGTATGTTTCATGCCCCCAAAGTGGAATTCTTGGGTTATGTAATCATCGCCAATGGCATACAGATGGATACACGGAAGGTGACGGCAATCACTCAGTAGAAGTCTCCTTCTACCTTGAAAACCCTACAAAGCTTAATTGGCTTTGCCAACTTCTATAGGAGATTCATCAAGGCCTTCTGAAAAATTGTTCAGCCTCTCACCCGGTTGTTGAAGAAAGGGGTATCCTTTAAGGGGACGGAATCAGCTGAGGACGCTTTCCAGAATTTGATATCCAGTTTCTTCCAGGCTCCCATTCTACTACATCCTGATGTGCAACTGCTGTTCGTGTTGGAGACAGACGCTTCCTACCATGCTCTGGGTGGGATCTTATTACAGAGACATCCGGAGACAGGGCAGCTGCATTCCGTTTCCTTTTATTCGAGGAAGCTATCTCCAAGTGAGATCAACTATAGCATCACTGAAAAGTAATTGTTGGCAATAAAGAGGGCTTATGAGGAGTGGAGACATCATCTAATGGGGGCCAAGAAAACGGTTGAAATCATCACCGACAATCGAAACCTTTTGTTCTTGAAAACGGCAAGAGCCTTCACTCCATGACAACTACGCTGGTCTCCCTTTTTTGGAGACTGTGATTTTTTTTATTAAGTATCGACCAGGACCCCAACACAGCAAGGCTGATGCATTGTCCAGATCTGACATAAATCTCACAGAAGAGAAAAAAACAGTCATGAAGCCTCCTCACATTTTAAGCAAGGCCGATTTTATGGAACAAGAGATAGTGTTAATTATTGAAGAAAACTTCATAGAAGACCTGAAGGTATGCTTGGCCATGATAGACCAACAAGCGTTGGTGGCAGAAGACCCGAGCAGCAGAACAGAAAATGAGAAGCTGTTGTACCGTTTCCATGCCTTGTACATACCGGAAGCTGGGCTACAAAAACATGTCATCCAAATGAATCATGACACCACCTTGCGGGGCCACATGGGAATTTACAAGACTCTAGTAGAAAGACATTTCTGGTGGCCTGGTTTGCGTGAGAGTGTTAAGCAATACGTCACTGGATGTGCAGTCTGCGCACAAGGCAAATATAGCCATACTATATTATTTTAGTCCTATACCCATTCCACCTTCTCCATGGCAAACAGTATCAATGGACTTCGCTGTTGAAATGCCTCATAGTAATGGACACACCTTAATCTTGGTCTTATAGACTCACCTAACCAAGATGGGACACTTCGTCCCATTAAAGGCATTACCTACTTCCTCTACCTTAGCAGGAGTGTTTCCACAACATGTATTACGAGCTCATGGTATACCATTGGTTCTCATCACAGATAGAGGATCACATTTCACCTCATGATTTTGGCAGGAACTATGTAAGACCATGAACATCGATGCCCATTTATCGACCAGTTATCACCTTCAGACTGATGGACAAACCGAGCGCCTGAACCAAACACTAGAACAGTATCTCTAGTGTTGTTCAGTGCTCCATGCAGAGGAATGCAGCACACTGTTGCAGACTGCTGAATTTGCATACAGCAATGTGAAGCACACAATATTGGGATGTTCTCCATTCTACTGCTTGAATGGTTACAATCCCAATTTGCTTCCCTTTGAGTAGCCTGTAACCACAAAACATCTGTCTATTCAAGAACCTCATGCTCATCCTCGTGCAGTACTCTTAGAAGCAAAGAGTCAGTTGATTAAGGCTCAGGAAGCTAATAAATACTACGTTGATAAGAAACGTGCTCAGCAACATGCTTATCAGGTGGGTGTTAGGGTGTGGTTGGCCACAAAGAATCTGTACTTGAAGGGTACCAATAGGCTGAGACCCAAATACGTAGGGCCATATCCCATATTACAGATCATCAATCCCATAGCCATGAAATTAGAACTACTTACATCATGTTGTATTCACCCTGTGGTTCATGTCTTCTTTTTACATCCCTGTCCTCCTCACACGAACTTGGCAGACACTCCTGCCCCTGTGGATGTGGATGGGGAATTGGAGTATGAGGTTGAGAGCATTTTAGACTCCAAGAGAAGGAGAGGGAGGGTGTACTATCTTGTTGATTGGAAAGGGTTTTGTCCCTAGGAATGGACATGGGAATCGACACTCCATCTTTACTGCCCTACACTCCTCCGATGTTTTCATGCTCTTCAACCTTCGAAGTCTGGTGGTCCGCCGGAACGTCAGACATTGCAGAGGTGTACTGTCATGATCCTCCATGGCTAGTACAAAAACGGGGTCTGGAAGACTTCAAGTCCCAACATGCATCGGGAAACTCACCGGGTTTCCCAAGGAAAACGAGACTGCTTTATAAGCCCTTCCCTCGTGACCCCCCGGTGCTTGTCGATTTTCTTCTTTGAGCCTTTTGTGTCTTGGATTATTCTCTGAATCATTTGCCGTCCAGAGAAGTCGACCACGCTCCCTGGAATCTGAGACTTCGCGGACAACGGAAGGAGCCGCCTCACTACTGACGGTATTTTATGTTCAGTAGCATCGGACTCTCTTTGTTTTGAGGAAGCATTTTCAAACTTTTCTACTGGCTGTCAGGTTTGCCCAGTGCAGCGGCATGAGCGGCCAGTGAACTACTATAATGGCTGGCTCCCGCTGTTACACATGCGCAGGACCCCATGGCGGAGTTAACACTCAGCCATTCTGGAGCAGAGATGCTTCGCATTCTTGCTTTGGGATGGCTTAGTCTGCTTCTGGGTTCACTACCGGGTGACTGCATTTCTGAACTGGTGCACTTCATTTCCACAGCATCTTGCTTCTCCGTTATTCGGCTAATGACTTTGTTCGCGCACTTCGGATCCCCAGCAACAGTGGTAGGCTCCTGACCCTCGGGGTTCTCCTTTCAACTTTCTCGCTCACACCGCGGTAGGCTCCTGGTTCCCCCCTGTGGAGGGGCTATACTGCTTTTCCTGAAAGACAAAATAGATAGCACAAAGTACCAGGTGCTTACTTTTTTTTGCAGTGCTTGCTCACTGTTTTATATTCTTATAAAGATTTCACCTTTATACTTATCTGAAATAAACTCTGGGTTCATGGAGGTCGGATTTCTTGTATTATTTTCAATTTGATCCCTGATAAAAGAAAGGAATAGATTAGTTCCCCAGCTGTTTACGGTGAATTATGTTTTTGGGTGAGGAGGAGGATGTACGTTGTTACAACGCATGCTTTTACTACGCATGCCTTTACAACGCAGGATTTACAACGCAAGTCGTTACAACAACTTGCGTTGGGGGGTGCTGGATAGTGAATAGTTTAATTTACTATTCCAACTCCAGTCTCCGTTGATAGTAGGGAAGGTGTTGGATAGTAAATTAAACTATTACCTATCCTAGGGCGCCCCCCAGCGCAATTCATTGTAATGACTTGCGGTGTAAATCCTGCCTTCTAAAGGCACTGCGTGGTAAAAGTTGTGTCGTAAAGGATGTTTCCCGAGGTGGAGGACAAGTTATCCAAGAGCTGTTATCACATGTTTTATGGTGGGTTTCAGGACTACATTTCTTCTCTGCCTATCTTATAAGTATATCTGACCTATTTAAATATGTATTTATATTTCTTTCCTTCTATCCAGCTATCTACACACACTCCACTTACCAATATACATGGAAGAAGGGAGTTTTTCGGTAGATATAAGCTTGACTAGAAAATAGTAGTATAGTAGGGGTGTCACACTGTGTATATTACTTCTGCTCCTGTTCTTTCTTTTCCACAGAGAATTCTTTAATTGACTGCTTCTGTTGAAGGACTGGACTTTTTCTAAGGTCCAGCGGTGCCAGGGAACAACACCTTAAACCTTCGTGGGATACCTGTTCAGCGCACAAATGACAGAGACACGGGACACTTCCTTCGGCGTCAAAGATCTGCGTTTATTACTGCAGGGAGGCAAAAGTCACAAGAAGTACAACAAAGTGTAGGTTCTGAGAGTCTGCTTCAAATTGCAAATGTGGATCGCTCCTTTTATACACATTTTCGTCATTGGACAACATACGAACAAAAGGTTACAACTCAGTTCCCACAATAAACTTCAAAAGGACTTCTTGAAACCCGGAACATAATTACAGTAACATTGCCGGTTCCCAACTGTAAAAGCACATCTTCTCACCGTTAGGCACATTCCACTCTAGTTGTAAACGAGCAAAAGAAAGAGACAAGAACAGCTGCAAGGAAGACAGACAACAGTAGAGAAAAGAGTGTGAGGGTAATATCGGAAGCATGATCACAGGATCAAAGGATTCGATCCTAGCACATGCACGGCTGAAACAATAGACCGGCACGGCAAGATTACCCTCAAGCGAAGCCATCTGCTTTTGCAGAGTCATTCCCCTGGTCATAAAAGACGCATGAAAGGAATATGCGTCTTCCGTAAGGCTTGGGAACTAAGGGTCATGACGCGGACAGTTGCCTGCTAGCTAACTACGTGAGGGCAAGAAAGGAAATGGATGCCGTATCTAAAATGGAACCCGAGGGTTCAGATGAAGAAACGCGTAAATAAGGCGAACCCTTCCAAGTAGTGTAACGAAAACGCGTACACTTACTAAACTCGTCATTTACGGTTCATAGTTACCAAACTTGCCCATATTCGATCATGCCCAAAACATCATAACGATTCTCACGGAACCTCAGACGCTCCTTTTGCCCTCATGTAGGCAAGCACTAGTTGAAATCAGAATCGATTTCAATATTCATCAGATCATTCAGGTGTTGCTGGAACATTATCCTATCCATCAATGCCTCTTTGGTAACAGATGGCCTTCTTATACACGTAGTAGCACAAAGGCCACATAAGGCAGGACCACACTGTACACAAAGACAACAAGTGAACAGAAACGTCACAACAATCCCTATAATCATCAGAATCTTCCAACCCCAGGTCGACATCAGGCCCCAAAACCATCCTAGAAGCGTCCAATCTCCCTCGTCCACGTGTATGGACTCTGAGATTTTATGCAACTTTGAGATGGCTTGATAGACAGTTGGAGCATTATCAGGTATAAAAATGCAACAACTCGAATGGATGACCTTACACACACCACCTCTATCTGCTAGTACAACGTCTAGAACCATACGGTTCTGTAGCGTCATAAGTCTATCCGCTTGAAGCTCTGCTGTCAGGTTATTAGCAGTCGATTCAACCACACGAGTCAACTGTCTCAAGTTCCTACTATTAACCATAGGACCCCAAAACGGTAGAAAACCCTTAAAGAAGTCTCCTGCCTCTTGACCAGCAGTATCCTCTCTACTAATAACGCCTCTCACAACTCTAGTCTTGTGATAGTCTGAGGCAACGGTAAAAGTCGGTGGTAGAAGATTCGCGATATAACAGGTGCCTGAGAAATCACGAGGCAACCATGTATAAGCACGATCGTAACACACAAAATAAGTACCCTTGGCAGTCAGAAAGACAGGGGAAGAGAGCATCTGTAAGACATACGTCTCAGTACAAGCACTCTTCCCAAACTGAGCTCTCGGATTTTGACCAAGACCTTGCAGACAGAAGTGACCAAGGTGAGGTACGATCCAAATCGGAGACAAGCTCTTAAGCTGTCTATCACCCACTGATATACTATACTCAATCTCACTCAGATCCTTATATGCTCGCACCTCCTCCTCTGGGATAAGCGATGCATCAAAAATGTCTCTATCTAAATCAGCAATAGCTATCACCAAAGACTTGTGGTACGGGCCAGGACCAAAGTTTACTGAGCGTGGTTCTCGATGGGGGTAGGAATCTAGTGCACTACGGAACATACTTTGAAATGCTCGAGCTGACCCCTGGGGACTATAAGGAAGAACTAAATACGGAATACCCTTATCCATGGTATGTGGCATTAACCCACACACCCAACAGTTGGTAGTATTCATCACCAACTGATGCTGATGCAGGAGTTGAACAAAGGAATTATTCATAAATTCCGCACGTCTGACTTGTTCATGTTGAGGCAAAAGATGAAAGGAATGTGGAGAAATAGTGGGAACAAAATTCAAATCATGAGGAGAGGTAGGTGAAATGGTATCCAATAGTAACTGACTCCCAAAGTACACTCCACCCACCAATAGCATAGAAACAGTTAGAAATAATATAAAAACCTGAAACAAAAAACATTTTGTGCGAAACACCTTATGCAATTTAGATCTTTGCGCCGACATTTCCTCTCTTTTCGACAGCATAGTAAATTCCATCCTCTAAAAACCGTCCATGACGTTCTTGACGCACTTTGTTCTGAGTAGCGATTATCAATTCCCAGGAGTTCCCAGAAATCGACAAAAGAAATTGACCTAGTGTCAATAACCTGCTAAACAGAAGGAAGTACCCGCACGGCCCTACGGCCAACCCAGATGATAGGTTTTAAATTAATTGAGCATTCAATTTAATATAAGTTTCTTAGCTGCACGAAAAGAAAAGGGTACACACAATATAAAATGTCCACAATATTCAAGGCAAATATGAGGGGGTAATGTAAAATCAAAAATAATAAAAGGAATTTATTTGTCCTTATTGCGTGGTCGAAGAAAATATCGACATCTCCCGGGTCGAGTCTGTTCTTCAAACAACGGTTCAGATGGCAAAGCAGTGTTCGATTGCTCAGGTAATAATCCAGGACTTGAACTCTCCACTAGTGATGACGTAGGTAAAGTTTCGGTTGATTCAACAGGGATGTCGGATTGCACTAAATCGGTCTTTACAAGCTGAGCATCACTGAATGGTATAAAACCCGGGACCGTACTGGTCTCTGTCGAGGCGACTCCTTTCTTGATCCATGCATCTGCTGGCAAAGGAAACAGAACTTTCTTGGTGTGGGTGGCATGCACCCAATGCTTTCTGCCTTCCAGTCGAACCGCCGTCCTTGTTGCCAGTAACACCTGGTGGGGTCCCACGAACCTTGGCTCGAGATTGCGTTTTCGTCCAAAGTTCCGGGTAAGCACCCAGTCACCTGGTTGGAGCCGATGACCAGGTCCCTCAGTTTGTGCCGGTAAAGCTTCAAAGACCTGTTGATGAATCAAACTCAATTTAGCAGTCAGATCATAAAGATAGTCAATCAACATTGGATATTCAATTCTGTTAAACTCCTTAGGCCTCGGAACTCCCCAAATATTCGCAGGACGGCCGAACACAATCTCATATGGGCTAAGCCCTACTCGAGAGTGCACGGTTGCCCTGGTCGATAAGAGAGCTAAAGGCAAAGCATCCGGCCACGATAAACCAGTCGTTGCCTGGACTTTGGCAAGTTTCACTTTCAGGGTGCCGTTATATCCTTCCACCAAACCTGCCGACTGAGGATGATTAGCGCTATGAAATTTTTGGACTATGCCTAGGCCACGACACACACTCTTCATCACACTTCCCACAAACTCACTTCCGTTATCTGACCAGACAATTCGTGGCATTCCATACCTAGGGAAATATTCCTTGAGCAGGATTTTTGCTGTTGACAGGGCAGTATTATCCTTAAGAGGGTAGGCCTCAATCCATCTGGAAAACGCACAAACCACAACTAGAACATATTTCAGATTATTGCATCTCTCCATATGGATGAAATCCAATTGGATAACTTCAAAGGGACATGTAGGGGGAGCAAAGTGACCAGGTGGAGTGGGGGTGCCCTTACCAGGATTATACATCAAACATACCATACAGTTCTTAACCACTCTCTCCGCACACTTAGTAATCCCATCATTCTTCCATACAGGAGACAACAACTTGCATATGCCTTTCGCGCTAATATGTGCTGTGCCGTGGGCCATTGTAACAACAGCAAGCACATATGCATCCGGTCACATCCATCTCTGTTTTTCTGACAAGTCAACCCAACATCCATTCCCGTCTAACTTCCCCGTGCTTTCTTTCCACTTAGTCTTTTCCATCTCAGTGGCCTCGTTCTGTATTTCCTTCACACTTTCAATTGTGTCTTCACACATGCTAGTCTCCGCTGGCCATCTCACTGAACTCGTAACATACATTCGATTTGTCAGATCTCTGGCTGTCTCCTTAGCAGTCTCATCCGCAAATGCATTACCACGGCCCACATCATCTGTCACTTTCCGATGCGCACTACATTTAATTATGGCCACCTGCTTAGGCAATGTAAGTGCATCTAAAAGGTCATTCACAAGCTGTCCATGCTGAATCTTCGTGCCATGCGACGTGAAAAATCCTCTTTCTCTCCACAATCGACCAAAACTATGCGCTACACCAAATGCATACTGACTATCGGTAAACACATTCACCCGCTTTCCTCTAGACAACACACACGCTCTTGTCAACGCAATCAATTCGGCCGCTTGAGCCGAATTCTGACTCAATCTCGCAGTTTCCACAACCGTACTCAATGTCACTACAGCATACGCAGTCGTTACTTCACCATTCGGCAACTTAAAGCATGAACCATCAACATACAAAGTACCATTGGGATCTACCAATGGAGTGTTTTTCAGGTCAATACGACCTTTCGTCTCTTCTTCAGTTCTTAAGTAGCAATCATGTGGTGCTACATCACCTGATTCCATGCTGACCGGCAACAATGTTGCTGGGTTCAACACATTACAACGTTTTATTCGTATATGACTTGCCAAAAGTGTCAACTCATAACCTGACAATCTTGCGCTTGTCAGGTGTTGAGTTTTTGTTCGATTCAAGAGAGTGTCAACTGCATGCGGGACCATCACCGTGAGCATATTATCCATGACCAGACCTGCGGACTGTCGAATAGACACCGCAGCTGCCGCTGTTGCTCTTAAACAACTTGGCAATGCTCTAGCTACTGGGTCTAAGGTCGAAGAAAAATATGCACATGGACGTTGTTTGTCGCCAAATTGTTGCGTCAAGACACTCAACGCACAACCATCCCTCTCGTGAACGTATAGTGTAAACGGCTTACTGTAGTCAGGGGTACCTAACACAGGAGCCGAACACAACGCATCACGTAATTCAGAAAAACTTTTCTGTAACTCTTCCGTCCAAGGCAAAGGAGTTGGAACATCCTTGCACGTAAGAGCTAACAATGGTTTCGCCAATAATGAAAAATTCAGAATCCATTGTCTGCAGTATGACGTAATACCTAGAAAGGCACGTACATCTCTCTGAGTTCTTGGCACAGTCATTCGAGCAATCGCTGCTATTCTTTCTGGGGTCAACCTTCTCCCTTCTTTTGACAATAAGTGACCTAAGTAGGTTACTTCTTGACAACAATATTGCAGCTTGGAAGGTGACACTTTGTGATGTAAGTCACATAAATGTTGCAACAACGATACTGTAGCAGTTCTGCAAATAATTTCTGTATCAGCAGCTACCAACAGGTCGTCAACATACTGAATCAAAGCCGCACCCGTCGGTAACACGAATGCGTCAAGTTGACTTTTAAGGGCTTGACTGTAGATCGATGGACTCTCACAATAGCCCTGTGGTGCGCGTTTAAATCTAAAACTGCGACCACCTAATGAGAATCCGAATAAGTCTCTGCTTTCCTCAGCGATCGGAATACTAAAGAAAGCATTCTTTAGGTCAATCACCGTGAACCAGGAGGCAGAAGCTGGAATCAGGGTCAGCAAGGCCGTGATATCAGGCACCACAGGAAACTGTTGGATCACGATTTTATTCACTTCTCTCAAATCAATTATAAAACGGTACACAGGAGGTTTAGATGGATCACTTCGTTTCAAAATGGGTAACACAGGACTATTACACACATTTCCCCGAGTTTCTTCAATGACATCCTTTTTAATCAGGTCATAAACGATCGCTAATAGCGCTCGCTCACCATCAACAGAGATACGATACTGAGGTATACGTGGTAATCGAACATTCGTTTTCAACTGGACCACATAGGGTGGAATGTTTAACAGGCCCACATCATTGGGACCTGTTGCCCATAAAGACGCAGGAAGAGAACTCAATTCCGGTGGGAACTTATCCATTGATAGGTACATAGGAGAGATAACCCTCTGACCTAACGTAAGCTCCACTCCTTCAGGAGAGCAATACAAAGTCGCATATAACCGTTTTAACAAATCCAGACCCAAAAGATTCTCACCACACCCAGTGGAT
Organism: Lissotriton helveticus; assembly: GCF_964261635.1. Lineage (NCBI taxonomy): Eukaryota > Metazoa > Chordata > Amphibia > Caudata > Salamandridae > Lissotriton > Lissotriton helveticus. The sequence continues at coordinate 1,607,081,372 of NC_136067.1, read as the reverse complement.
AGAATCAATGGAGCCTCCAGCTCACGAGGACCAATCGCAAGGGACAAAGGGCTAGAGACAGGATTGCTAACAGGGGCGCCAGAGAATCCAATGGAAACATTCGTTAAGCCAGACAAAGGTGCGCCAGGGAGGTTGGAATGCATGATGGAACTTTTTGCTGCACCAGTGTCCAACAGAAAAGGCTCAACTACGCCAGATGTGGCAACCGCGACGTAAGGCCCTCTCTGATCAACCGGAACTGACACTACTCCCTCTCTTTGTCGATGGCTGTCCTAGTAACGGTCGTCTGTAACAATCTCATGCTCAACATAATAATCGTCCACATGGTACTGTGCAGATTTATCGAACCCCGCATTTCGCTGGTCGAAACAATTATTCACGTCCGACGAAACAGTAGAGCGCTCATGATTTTGAACGAAGCCTCGACCTCTACCTCGAGAGGCCTGTTGAGGACCACCACGACCTCCCCGAGCCGAAACATTATTATAACGATCAAGTAAAGCGGGACAATCAAATTTTATATGGCCCTCTCTCCTACAATATGCACACTGATTATACCCAAGCGTAGATCTAAAGTCAGAGGAGTCAGAGCGCGACTGCATCCTAGTGGACTGGGCTCGTGGTCGATACTGCTGTTGTAAATCATTTTGATTTGAACGTGGAGGATATGCCTGCTGCAACAAAACCTTTGTTTTGAGCTCCTTCGTTTTCTTGTCTGAACGATCACTTTCTTCCTTTTCCCTATTCTCATAATATTGAGCCGTCGCTAATATCTGTGCAGTGGTTGAAACAGCCCATGCACTTTCCGAGTTTTTCAATTTATTGCATAGCTCTGGCAACAAATTTAACACAAACTTATCAACAAATAACCGTTGGCCTCCTTCGGTGCTCATGTCCTGACCACTATGATCGACAAATGCTTCCTCAAATCTAGTAAAGAAATCCGAGACACTCTTGTCTTTCTTTTGCTTGCAAGCCGATAATTTATCCCAATTCACCCTCATCGCTGGCATGAGTGTTTTCATAAGTGTAATGATTTTCTGGGGTAGATCCAAAATTAACTGCTCGGGCTTAGCCCCACCAACTTGTCGTCCATCAGCCGCTACTAGTGTAGCCCAGTCACCACCTAACTCAACTAAATGATTCTCTTGGCGAATTTTTGCCCAAATCGGTTGTGGTACGACATTTCCAAACAGCATGTCGATGTCAGCAAGGTTCATAATAGAAGCATCCGCCAGTTGGGATAACTCCTTATAATAACCTGCCGGATTCTTGCGTGGATCAGGCAAGGATTGTTTCACCTGCAAAACTTCTGATCGCTTCCATGGGAGGTGTATCCAAACTCTTTGGAAGTATGGAAGAATCACAGGATTAGCATTAGCATCACCTGGCATCCATACTGGCGGAACCTCTCTCATAGGATATTGACCAGAGTTCTTTTTCGTATTATCGGTGTCATCATCAAATGACACACGAGAAGGCACTGTGGATCTAAAGGCTAACAATCGCTCTAGTGCACGTCGTACATCTCCACCTACAATCATACCGTTCGAAAATTGACTCTGAAGTTCAGTCATATCGGGCGGTACATTATCTAAATCATCATTATACCATTCTTCTCTCAAAAAGTTACACATTTCTTCAAACACGAATCTCTGAGTGGGCTCATTAAACTGAGAGAATGTATCAAAAACCATGCGCGGAGGGTAGTTAGCAGGGTGTCTTATCCATCTACGCGCCATAGTTACCAACGTGGCACTCTCCCTTCCACCAGGGATTTGACTTCGTCTCTGAGGAGTTTCAGAGACATCGGATCGAAATAACGATCCAGAAAGTGGGGAGTAAAGGGTAGCAACAGTATTAGGGATACGATTACGAACAGAAGGAGAAAGAAGAACAGGAGCAACAACATTATAAGTGAACGTAGGGACAGCAGAGGTAGCCAGGACAGTTGAGGTAACAGGAACAAGAGGCTGAGGAGGTACATGCAAAGGGGCAGTTGAAGGGACAATTACAGGACCAACAACAGGCTGACCAGCAGCCGCTGGAACAACAGGAGGAACTACAGGAGGAACTACAGGGGCTGTGGCACCCTGTGCATAAGGAGGTGGCGATTTCATCAAATACGCTAACAGAGGATCCTCCTTCAGGTCCTCTTCTTTCTTATCAAGACTGGTTGATAAAACCGGGTAACATTTGTCTATCCTCATGTGATGCAGTCTAGTAGAAACTTCTATCTCTTTTTCTGCTTTATCTCGCTGATACTGTTCTGCACCTTGCATCATCGTAATGATACCTTCTTTTTTATTCTTCTTTAGCTGTTTGATTTCTTTCTGCTTGGCCTCTTTACGCCATAACCGAAAAGAATCGAACATAGCTGGTCTAGCTGTCTTTTTAAACAATTTAGCTTCAAGATTATCTAAAATCGTAATTTCAAAACTTCCATGCGGTGGCCAACTAAGGTCACCATCGTTTTTCGTATAACGAACCCAATATTCATTATATATAATAGGGCCTACACCATGTCGACTATAGAGCTCATAAATTGGAGTTCCAACTGGAGGTATCGGACACGAGTCCTCCAACCGGGAATCAGTGTTATAACATTTAAAGAAACCAAAGAAACCACTACGGCTAGGCATCTTGCTCACTAACCAAGTATCAAACTTCAAGGGTTATCGAAGCGCTAAATCTTCGTGAAAGACAAAACCCTCGGTTTTTGGCAATTGCAACTGTCAAATAACAACTAAGAACCAACAACTAAGCACCACAAATGCAATGGAACCATGCAAAACAACTAAGCTTCAACAACAACCAAGGATACTGGGAGCGACCCACAAATACTTAACTGAGAGTACAATGGCGTCACCAGGAAGACCCGTTTATCGTCTCGCCGTACAAAGGAATACGCCAGGCGCCAAAACAGGTCGACAGTCAGGGCATCGGTCCGTCACAGCCGTTAGGAGGCGGGAATCTTCGCGGGAAAAATCTTCGGACCACTTATTTCGACAACCGGATCGATGAAGCGGGGTGCACCTTCCCTCGGAGATTTCACACGAAGTTCCTCACAATCGTCAGACTTTGGACCGGTACCGCTGATGTCACCCTACGTTGGGCGCCAACTGAAGGACTGGACTTTTTCTAAGGTCCAGCGGTGCCAGGGAACAACACCTGAAACCTTCGTGGGATACCTGTTCAGCGCACAAATGACAGAGACACGGGACACTTCCTTCGGCGTCAAAGATCTGCGTTTATTACTGCAGGGAGGCAAAAGTCACAAGAAGTACAACAAAGTGTAGGTTCTGAGAGTCTGCTTCAAATTGCAAATGTGGATCGCTCCTTTTATACACATTTTCGTCATTGGACAACATACGAACAAAAGGTTACAACTCAGTTCCCACAATAAACTTCAAAAGGACTTCTTGAAACACGGAATATAATTACAGTAACATTGCCGGTTCCCAACTGTAAAAGCACATCTTCTCACCGTTAGGCACATTCCACTCTAGTTGTAAACGAGCAAAAGAAAGAGACAAGAAAAGCTGCAAGGAAGACAGACAACAGTAGAGAAAAGAGTGTGAGGGTAATATCGGAAGCATGATCACAGGATCAAAGGATTTGATCCTAGCACATGCACGGCTGAAACAATAGACCGGCACGGCAAGATTACCCTCAAGCGAAGCCATCTGCTTTTGCAGAGTCATTCCCCTGGTCATAAAAGACGCATGAAAGGAATATGCGTCTTCCGTAAGGCTTGGGAACTAAGGGTCATGACGCGGACAGTTGCCTGCTAGCTAACTACGTGAGGGCAAGAAACAAAATGGATGCCGTATCTAAAATGGAACCCGAGGGTTCAGATGAAGAAACGCGTAAATAAGGCGAACCCTTCCAAGTAGTGTAACGAAAACGCGTACACTTACTAAACTCGTCATTTACGGTTCATAGATACCAAACTTGCCCATATTCGATCATGCCCAAAACATCATAACGATTCTCACGGAACCTCACTGTCTCAGGCTGGGTAGCGTCTTGGGACCTTTGTGTTTTCCTCCTTGTTTTAACTCCCTTATTCCCCGGGTTTCTGTTAGTACTTTGACTAAAAGGTTGGATTTTTTAGATGACATGGGGAAGTTGAAGATCTTTTCATCATTTGCATGATGTTCCTGCAGAACTTGAGTAATCTGACAGAACGTGAAGCCATAACAACAAAATCTATATTCTGCCCGAAGATCATGAAGATGAATCAAGTAACACTCACAGATTTAGACCACATGTTGGGCAGTTTATTGAAGGAAACACAGGCCTTGTCAGCATGGGTGGATATCCTACAAAGAGGCATGAGAGCAGAAGCAAGTTTGGGTACGGTGCCAGGCAATCAGTTTCCACACTCCTCTCAAACTCCTGGTGCTAATGTTCCCGTTATACAAGTTACAACACCTCAGTCCATTCCGTTGGCCCCTCCTGAATGATTTATGGGGGTTCATACCAAATTTGCAGCTTTTATTAGTCAATGCCAACTTCACTTAATGTGTAACGCCACTTGCTTCTCAACAGATCAAGCTGAGGTGGCTTTTGTCATTTCATATTTGGGAGGTTCGGCTGCTAATTAGTCCATACCCCTCATAGAAATAAATGACCCTTTGTTGCAGAATTACCTGGATTTTAAGAGTGAGTTTAAGAAGCTTTTAGATTGACATTCCATCATGCAGTCAGTAGATACTGAGCTATTAAACCTAAAAAAGGGGACAAAGGACCTTACAACATATATATCAACCTTTAATAGACAGGTTGCTGAGGCCGGATGGTCTGAAGAAAAACATAGTACCTTATTCTATAGAGGTCTGAGAGATGATGTAAAAGACATCTTAGTACAAGTAGTTGATCCTCCTGAGTCCTGTACTGCTCTAATAGATCTGGTTGTCATACTAGACCACAGAATCAGTGAGAGAAAGAGAGAAAGGGGGAAATCAGATGGCCACATCTTTGTGATAAGGAGAAAACAAACGATCCAGAAAAAGACATAGAAGACCCAGAACCATTGCAGATTGGAAGCATTAGGAGGCCGCTTAGTGAAGAAGAGAGGCAGAGAAGATGGGACAGAAATTGTGCTTATACTGTGAGAAGCAAGGCCATTTCCTCAGGGAATGCCCTGTGAAATCAAAGCAGAGAAAACCGTTGGAAAACTAGAAAGCCCGAAGTCTTATGAGACAAAGACTCTGGGTAGTCAGGGCTGACAGTCTCACAAGAAGAAGCAGGTTTGTCATCCTCGCACCATTTCTTCCTTTCCTCTCATTTGATATAGGGATATTCAAGTAATGGTGAATTCCGGTGCCACTGGCAACTGTATGGACTGAAATTGGGCAGACAGTGAGAACATTCCTCGTGTGTCTAAAGAGTCATGGGAGGAAGTCACAACCATCAAAGGCAGTACCCTTATGTCTGGGCCTATATCACATGTTACTGTTGATTTAACATTGATCATTGAGAAGAAACATCAAGAGAGAATTCCCTTTGATCTTATTCAGTTTCCTCAGTTTCATGCCAGACTGGGGCTGCCTTGGTTATGCCAACACAGTCTTGCATATGCCACCACTGGTGGTAGTTTAGCAGTGCCAGTAGAGGTTTGTAAGAGGGACCATCCAGTCTCTTAGCAAGGTCGCAAAAAGCATACACCAGAGCATTTAATTTCTTCAAAAGGTACTGCTTATGCACTAGGAAGTTTAATTTCTTGTCTATATACAGGCCCAAACATTTATGACTGCAAACTTCCTCTAGGATCTCATCTCCCAGATTGATCTTGAGAGGAGGACTGGGTCGATTCCAGATAGACATTATTTTTGTTTTTGTCTTGTTGATTTCTAATTTGTTGACCTTAGCATGTTCTGCTAATTCTGTGAGTGATCGTTACTGACCCACTTTGTTTGGCTGAGTAAACCAACATCATCCGCATATGAGAGATGAGTCAGAATTAAAGGTCCAAGTCGCGGTGGGTGGGAGTTTTTCTGATCCGGCCTTGGGGACAGGTCAGCTATAAATAGGTTGAGCAAGTATGGGGCTAAAACACACCCTTGTTTAAGGCCTAATTCTGTTGGGATACTCCTTGATAGTCTTGTACCATCTGCCAGTTTAACTTGAATACAAGTGTGCGTGAATAACTGCTCAATTGCATACAGTATTCTATCAAGGAGCCCCCACAGCCTGAGTTTTCCCCACAGAAGACATCGGTTCACACAATCAAATGCTGCTTTAAAGTCTATTAAGCATATATGGAGCTTTTTCTTTAAGCACTTACTTTCGTCTGCTATTGGGACCTGCACTATTTCCCTCCAGAAGACTACAGCTCACAGTAGCCTCCGCCACTGGGAGCAGACCTGCTCTTCGTTTCCCACCAGAGCTGCCACTAATTACTCCAGCTGACTCCTGCATTATGGGACCTGCTCTCTTTCCCTCCCACAGAATACATCTCCCAGCAGCCTCCGTCACTAGGAGGAAACCTGCTCCATGTTTCCTGCCACACCTGCCGTTAATTACTGCACCCTAATCTGGCAACGCAGGATGCACCCGGGCAAAGCCCAGGCAAGGCCGGGCCCGTTCATGCCCATCTGAGCCTAGGAGAGGCTGGGCTGGGCCTCCCCTCTTTTGCAATAATTTGCAGGTAAGTTGCCTCTCCCTCCCCTTTACCTGCACCCATCATCTGCCCCTCTGCCGTTCCCGGCACAGGTGTCTTCCAAGCAGTTAGATGCCTTCAGTGCCCCCTTCCAGCCCCCTGGCAGCCTTGGACTGCTAAGCATGCCCCATTGTCGCTCTGCCCTCCCTCCAGCCCTGCCTTGCCTGATTTGCCCCCTATCATACCTCCTGCCTCTCACGACCCCGGTGCCCCTCCATTCTTACCCCTTGAGCCCCTAGCACCTCCCTATTGCCTCCTCCCCCTCCCTCTCCATGCTTGGTACCTCCCAATTGAAGGTACTCTGTTTCTTCCTCCCTCCCCTTAGCACCCTGATTCCCTCTGACACGGAGCCGCCAGCACGACCATACAGAGGATGCATGCAGAGGGCTCACCTCACATGTGCCAGAACCATCCCCAGTGCCAGGACCCTTACTCCCATGGACTGCCACTACTTCATCTCGGAAGAACTTCGGCCCAAATAACAACTGCGCACATGCCACCCCCAGAACCACTGAAGGCCCTTTCTGCTGTCGGCACTGCCACTTCACCTGCATCTCCAAGGGTACCACCCACACCACACTCATCAGCCGCACTATTTAGCACACACCCACCTACAAGGACGAAGCCAACAGCACTGGAGAGATCCACAGCCTGCTGATCAAGACACACTCACTTGGAAAACACACTATTGAAATCTGGGACACCATCACACTCCACGCCCTGATGTCGTCTTTATCACAGAGACTAGGCTGCACTGTGCATCTGCTCCAGACATCACTACAGCCACCCCAAATGGAAACTAGATTGAGCACTGTGACCGATCCAACAGAAACAACGGCTGCATCATCATAAACTACAAAGAGAACCTTGAATGCTCTACCACCATGGACAACTCCACCCACTTCATGAAGCACCGCAACTTTCAACTCCAAACAAACAGCATAATCACTATCAGAGGAACCCTAGTCTACAGACCTCCTGTCAGATCTCAGATTGGTTAATAGCATACAGACACTAACCTTCAGGAACAAATGCAGCAGGGGCAATGCATAGATCCCAATTCCACCCTGTACTACCCTTCCCAGGAAGCTATAAATTCTTCCCTGGCAGGGCAGGCCGCAAGGGAAAGGGGAAAGTGGATAAAATAACAAATAAAGTAGCGGTCCGCTACTTGGAAAGCCTTTTTAATCCTCAATACTGGAGCAACCCATTTCAATCAAAGAATTCCTCAGCCATGTAATATGCTTAATTTTGCAGGAATTACATATATTATGCCTGGGAAATAACTGATGGGATGTATCGCTCTGATTAAAATGGTGGTCCTCCCGAGGTGTTCATACATCATGCAGAACTCGCTCTAGCTGATACCGTGGGAGTACTTTCTCTAGTTGGACCATTAATAGAATGATCTTTTATGAGGGAGTAAACGGAAGAGGGTGCGGATGTGTACCTTACAGAGAACTTGGGAAGCAGGAGGACTGGAGGTTCGACATCTAGACGTTTATTATATGGCAGCGCAGCTCCAACATGCCGTACACTGGCTTGATGGAAACGATAACTGGGAGAAACAATTGCTGAGGGGGACTCACCGGGATATCCCGATCCCGGACCTCTTGATGATGGGCTCCCGTATCCCTGAGCAACTCCCATATATTGTGAGCCATGTGGCCTCCACCTGGGAAAATGCGATTAAATTAGCGATACTCAGGGCGCCATATGCCTGGGAGGCCCCACTGTGGGCAGTTGTCCCGTTTGGACAAATTGGCTGAGTTATGCCCGTCACCAGGTGGGTGGAGGGGGCTGTATAATGATGTGTGATCTATATCTGAATCAACAATTCCAAACTAGGGAGGAGGCGGAATCCACATTTGACCTGGGCTGAGGACAGTACCTTCAATATGCGAAACTTTCAGCAGTGGCACGGGACATCTGACTGATGTTTCCAGGGGAACCGCTTATAACCGCAACCCTTCAAGCCCTTGGGACTCTTGCTGGGTGCCATATACTGGTCTCTCATATCTATCGGGCATTAAGGGCTGATCTCACTGTATGCCCGCTTCCGATCTGAACTAGGTGAGCCGAAACACTGGAAACATCCCTCACGTCTTCTGAATGGAAAAGGGTACACAAAGGGGTTAAACAAATGAGTTCCAATACTAGATTTAAACTTATCCAATTTAATGTTATTCATCAAATCTATTTGACCCCACGAGTGCTTCATAAAATATATCCTGATCGCCTCTCTTCTTGCCCCCGCTGTGGCTATAATGACGCCCCCTTCTTACATACGATGTGGGAGTGCCCAGAGCTGCAATCCTTTTGGTCCTCAGTACTGGAACGTTTACAACAGGTCACGGGTTAAACGCTACCCCAGTCCATCAAGAAGTACTGCTGGGTCTTCTCCCCTGCCCCAAGGGGAAGAAACGTACCCGTAGATTCCTCCAGCTAGGTCTAGTGCTAGCCAAAAAGAGGATAGCAATTCACTGGATGAGCTCCCGGCTTCCCAGTATGGAATTTTGGGCCAAAGATTTACGGGAATGGGCAACAGCAGAATTAGTCTGCATGAAAAGGGGTAGGAGAGATGAGAAATTGGAGGAAGATGCTAGAGCCTAGTACATTCAGATATCCAGGGTCCCTCTGGAGGAGGCTGCCATAACACGGATGTCGGAGATAACACATGTAGACCAAGATGATTCTGCAGTTGTGGTGCAACAGTCAGGCCCTCCTTTGTTGCGTATAATGTAATCCCCTGATATTAGAGGCAGTCAGATGACGTGCCACGGCACAGCTGAAGAATTTCTATATATGTGACCTGGGAGGGAGGGTGGGAGGTTTGGTTTGTTAAGTTAAAGTTTTGATGATTGGTTTGTGAGGACTTTCATCCCCTAAATGCATTATACAGAGTTTTTATGCAGATATCTGCTGTTGCTATATTCTGTCTAGCCCTGATGGTATAGTTTAAGTTATATGTGATTTTTATTATCCTACAATTTTCGCTAACTACAGAAAAAGTCCTACCATATTGCTCTGAGTTTCTCAAAATTATGCAATATTGAAATCTTGATATATCTGTATGGCTTTCCTGTTGCTGGATGGTTGAACCCTCAATAACTAATAAAAACGCTTTAAAAAAAAGATATCATGCCTGGAAAAATCACATGATTTTCATTCTTGCCTACTGTTTGTGCCTATTTTTATTTGGCTCTGGGATTCCACAGAAAGGCAGGTTATGTTACATTAGATTATTAGGGGCTTATTATCAAGAGACATATCGCCGCTTTTTCAGCACATAGCGCTGAAAAAGTGGCTATTTTTTTGACTCATGATTTACAAGGACTCACTAACAAACTTCAGGACGAGTTTCCTTGAGTTTGCTGCCTTTTTCTTTATACTTGCATGTCGGCGATATTTATCGGTAATGACATGTAAAGTAGGCGTTCCTCACATAATCCTCATGAAATCCGTTGCCAACACAACATTGCCATATTATCAATGCGGGACAAGCGATAAAAAAAGCTGCGCTAACCGCGGTTATCGACGGATTTTAACACCTGCTTCAAACTTGACTACGCTATATTCACAATGGGAGGTGGATTGACATGTTAAGTCCACACTCTCCTATCAGCAAGGTTTTTCAATAGCGCAGTAACATTATTGCTGCTTATCTCACGCAAATGCCGATTATCGCCGTCTATCGCTTGAGTGTACATCGCCATTGATCAAAGCTGCTGTTAGTGCCACTTTCCTTGGCATAAAATTTGTAATGAATCTTGGCCTACAACTCAAGATAGCAAGACAAACGCCCACAATTATTTCACCACCCACAAAGTTTCTAACTTTTGGAAACATTCCTGAGTGGTACCCCTGGGAAAGTATTGACATTCAAGTGTTTCGAGCTCCCTAGCAAAGTTTGCATACAAATAAATATATGTATGTGTGTATATATATATATATATATATTATATATATATACATATATAAACACAGATCTATGGCTTCATAGTTCCCGGTGTACGGTGCTAATCAGCAAACCAGTCATTTCTTGGCAGCAATTCCACACACTTCCGGCAAGAGGCCTCCAAAGCGCCATTGTCACCGGGTTGAAGACTGGCAACTGTGCAGTTATTCTGTCAACAAACAGTGGCAGGGTGTGGATTCGTGGCTGTTATTTTGGCCTCAGCTCAGCATTTTTAATGTGAGGCTGAGAGATTGCCTTCTCATTTGGCTGTTTTTCCTGAATTTTACTGGTTAAAGGCAGGCGTCCTGAGTAATTACATTCCATGATTAAGGTGTAGGTTATATCTTAAACATTGACAAGAATGCATTAGGGGCCCCTAATTATTTCAAATGGTTGAGCCCTTCTCCTATCCCTAGGGCAGCCGGCTGATAAATATGCAAGCCCCGCCGCATATTATAAACAACAACTCAATATAACAAATAGGGCGAGCAAATAAATAAAGAGCAAAGAAAAGCTTTGACAATTTATGACTTTAACATTCCTTCCAGGGTCAAGCCATTTATCAAACTCCCTCACTTTCTGGTTTCAATTACACAGCTCTGTGGAAAGAGCCTCTTCGAGCAGGTTCACTTGCCGCGGTGGGGATGGCGGGCCGGGCCTGGGCCTAGTGCTTCACCTCTCGCGCAGGCCAGTGGAGTCTTCCAACAACAGCCGCGGCGCTCTCTGGGAGCAGAGGGGAGGCCCGCACCGGAGCGGCCCGTCGGAATGGAGCGGCCGTCGACGTAAACGGCTGTGGGCAGAGACTGTGGTGGAGAGGCAATAAATCGCGTTTTATTGCTGAAAAATTCCAGATTCCCTCAGTGCCTGACAGCTGCCCACATTCTCATCCCCTTTTGGACGATTTCTGCACTATGCGCATCTGGTTCACATTACTTCCCAACCTGCCTGTGCCTGATCCTGGGGGGACTGTGCAGGTCAAAAACAGGGGAAGACACTAAGTGATGAACAAAACAGAGAGAGGGAGACAGCAGAAAGGGCGAGTTCGAGCCTAGGTTCCGCCCTGTGGATGGTTGGGCATGTTGAATCATAGTGGCAAAGATACATGTTTATACCAGTCTGAGCAAACAAAAACGTTGGTGTTATGTTTACAGCAATGTGAGCAAACCGAAGCATTTTCTATCCATTATGCCTTCCATACCACCTGTCTTAACTGCCACGGCCTACCCCCTGGTGTTAATTACGAGTTCCCTGTAATTTATAATACCCATTCGTAGCCGACCGGCCGGATCAAGGAGTAAAGCATTTGTACCTGACCCATTTGCTTAACTTCAATCAGGCTGCTCACGTGGTCGTCTCAGGTCATATGGGACTTGGCCTCCCATTCTTCCAATGGATTGTTGCTCCAGTGCCTTAAAACTGGATAAGAAATCGGTTGATTGCGTACTATTAAACTGGTTAATAATGCAACCTGTACTCCACAGCGCTTAGAGGCGAGGTAGGGCGACGTGAAACGTAATTAAAGAGAAATTATTCTTTGTATGTCCTTCTACATGCAGTGACATGTTTTGACAGTTGTTGTAAACAGATGTGAGCCCATTCTGACAGGAATTGATCTTGTCTTTATTAGAAGAAATCTATCGCGATTAGCAGATATAAAATATAGTAGCTAATCAAGCGGCAGAAACCTGTTTTTTCACGGTGTTTTTGAGCGCGCTGGCGCGTCTATGGACCGAGGGTGTCAGGAACAGATAAACCTAGAAATAAATGTTCACTGGTTGGTCAAATGTCTGTGCTTAATTGTTAATTAGCAGTGTCTTTCAAGGCGGACAGATTACAAAGCGAATAGAAATAAATATGTACGCACCTATGAAGCACAGGCATGGTCAGATGACAGTCCTGAAAAACATGATAGAAAATAAATCGTCGTGTTTCACTGGAAGGGACAAACAGGGGTGTGGAAGCAGGCAGAGTCACCTTATCAAAGCTTGTCTTGCCCTGGGGGTAATTGTGCACGATCGCCATTAAAAAGAACATTACAGATATGGAAAATAATCGTGATTAATTGCTGTATTTGACGCCTGTGTCTCGAGTGTGTCCAGTACACATTCTTCAACCAATGAGGAAGATGCTCATACCTTGAGTATTTCTTCTATGTCCAGTAACGTGCTTCTTTAGAACAACCCTGTCAGGCTGCTGTTGAGTGGGTTTGCCTTCCTTCTGGGTGTTTACTGCCACTGAGGGGAGCAGTGGAGAAGGTAATATTTAATCTGGTGACTAAGTCCTATTTCCACGTATTGCCAGTAATAGAGTGAATACTCCAGTGGAGATGTTGGCGTGATTGTGATCACGTGACCACATGTCCAGAAGCACTCTGCCACTCCACCACAGTTCTTGACCAGTTCTCTTCCTGAGAGGCTCCAATGTTGGCATGCCTCGGACGGGAGGGAATACTTAATAACAGAGTCGTTAATGTACATGTTTAACTTGCATTTACAAAGCGCTTAGTACCCCTGACGAGGCGTCGAAGTCTTTTTGGCCTTGTCATTTCGTGAAAAACGTTTACACTTGCAGAAAAACGAGAGAACAAAGAGCAGTGCTCGCCCAAGATTACGACATCGCATACATATATAGTAAAAAATAAAAAGCTTGTCTGTGGAACACGCCGCTTAGATGACCCGGAAATTGTCCATCGGTTGTTGCTAAACTCATCAGAAGACGATGGGCTTCCGGGCCAGGCCTTGGAGCTCCGTAGCCAGCTCTGAGGAGGCTGCCATAAATCAGCAGCAACCGTCTGCACACATGGGTCGGTGATGTAAACACAGGGCCAGCAGTGATTGCCCCTTACACCGCAAACTGAAACCACCTCGGTGCTTTTACCAACTGCTGCGCAGTCCTAAAAATCCACGTCCCTTCAGTTTGCTCGCGATGTTCCTATATTTCTTTCCATGTGTTTCCCATCCATGTCGCTTGCTGTCTCCTGCGGTCTCCAGGGCGGCCTGTCAGCTGTACAGTCCTGATGAAGAACTCATTTTTCCACAGCGGAAAACGCATAATCTCGGAATTATCAATTCTGACAGGTGGCGCTTTTTATGTTTTCCTATATCCTGCCCTGCCTATGCCTCATTCTGACAGGAGGGCGCGTTCTACTCTTCTACAACCGGTCGTACATAAGGCTCTTTGACGCCCGCATACACACGCAAGAAAGGATGGCTGGCCAGCCTGGCCCTGGAGCAGAAAGTGCTGAAGTAGACGATATTCGGGGTTTATAATCAAAGGTGTGCTGTTAAAAAATAAATAAACTCCAAGCCACAACAAAAACTGTTGCTTAAGGCAAAATGATGCCCCCTGCAAAATGTGATGATAGGCCCCTGAGGCACCCATATCTCACAAATATACATTCAATCATTGAGCTGAGTAGTGACTCCCTGACGTGTGTGGGCCCCTACGGGGTTTGGGTCCCTTCCTGAACCGCAGGAGATGCAGGTGCCTGCCTTATGCTCCTGGGCAGAAACGTGTCGAATCATGGCCACACACATAAGAGTTACACAAGTACAGCTAGTGCTGAGAACTGGCGGGATACTTTATTGTAGTCCTTTATTGAAGTCCACTTTAACAAATGGACCAATGCGGAGTGTTCAATAACACAGCGATGTGGTTCATCTCTGGACTGAAATATAAATCAGGGATTTCATTAACTGCCGCAAGCCACTTTAAACTGCCGCTTTGCTCACTGCGCCCATTTATCTGTATGTGTCCACGCATTATTAAAAAAAAACTTTAAATGGGTTTATAATATCAGATACGCCTGACCGTAGCAATAATTAATGGTGCTGTTTTATAAATCAATATCCGAATATTAGATACGTTTGCGTGCTGCTAATGGCGTAATTTAAAATTATATTCGTCCAATAAAGGGCACATAATGACGCGAGCATCTACATTTTAAGCTTGTGGTGATGCTGAAAATAATGTAATCATCCAATATGCTGCGATTGGTGTCTAGTTTGTCCACTCATTGCAGACTTAAGTTTATTAAACATTTATTTAAAAAATATCTGCAATGTGTGCGATTTTAAAATGTGAGGAAATGCGCATGAAGAGCATTGCTCCCATAAGTATAGAATTGCGAGACAATTGCCACGAACCGGGGTGCAGGTTGTGGGACGTTGGTGATATTAAACAGCTGGCAGCTTTTCTTCAACCAAAATGGACCAGTGACTAAGTCAGATGAATATTCCAGTTCTCCAGTTGTTAAAACAATTCTAGCGTTTGATTAATTTCGCATTAAAACACAAAACAAATTAGGCGACAACATAGAAAAATATTTTAGGCGAAAGGTGGGACCCACCCCTTTCAGTGATTTGGAGGTGGGTCGGGACTGTCGTCTTAAGTGTACTCCGTCATATTTTTCATAAACGGCATTTATGCACCTCTCCTTCAAATAGTCGGTCCGCCTTTGTTGACAGATACCCCATCAACCCTCCAACCCCCAAACAAAAGAAACGTCCGTCCAAGAAATGAGTGTTCGGGGATAAGCCCATTGCTTTTCACAAGGTATGTCATTATCTTGCACCCAGGTAGAGTGCCTTGAGTCTTGTCAGCGGACCCGATAAAGTAAATCCTCTCAGGTGTTTTATTCCTGACATTGTGTGTGTTTTTTTCTCTCTTAACGTCGGTGTGCCTCATTTAGTGTCCTCGTGTATATTGCACTTGTCTTCGCCTCGAATTAAATTTCGCGGAGCTACAGCCGCTGCCAGTCACAAGAACGCAGTTCAGTTGGGAAATTGTATTTTGTGCGACGTCAACTGACAAGGCGGTATCTGAGAGGTGCTGATCTGGAGGCCGACCTAGCTCTGAGAAGAGGAGTCTATTCCATTTAGCGCTTTACCTCAGGGGTGCCCGTTTCACGGTGCTGCTTGGAACAGCATCACGAAAGAGGGAAGTGTGTCACAGGTCTGGGAAGACGCAAAGTGCGCCAACAGGGTAGAGTGTGCGCAGCCCAGGAGGAAGCAAAGCGCCTTGATAAGAAGGGACAGTGGGCGCTAGCCGGAAGCTCTTTTTAAAGGCACTGCATGCGGCGAGGCAGCAATGTCGTTTTCGAGTGGACGTGGCGGGTCCGTTTTAACCCCTGCCAGGTGTCCCTGCAGCCGGACAGGCGAAACCCTAGATGACTAAGGTATCGGGCAGCCTGAGAAACACGTATGGCTTCTTGATTTTCAGACGAGCGTGTCTGCGCTCTCCCTTGGGAACGGTAAAACAGCTCTACATAGATGCAGCAGGCGCGTGGTACATACATCTGAGGGGAGACTATCCCTCGTGGGACATTCGGAGGGACCATCATCCCTCATGATACATTCTTTTGAGGGACCAGCATCCTGGGCATGCCCCCGCTTGCAGAGACAAGCGCCATTCCATCTCCTGGCTTTGTTAGTCGCCAACTGGTTTCCAGATTGCCATTTGACGTGTGTTTTTGTGACGTTTTAAGGAGCTCAGCAGCACAAAGCAAGGGATTCCAAAATAAACGCGTGATCACAATTTTGTTTCTTCACAGAGGTTAACTTCTCTTTAGCATTCCCATATTGCGACTGATGGTAAGGGAGGGGAGGGGTTGCAGGAAGCAGAGGGTGGAGACGGTAACAAACCTGTCCAAAGGGCATAATATTCAAGAATGGGAAGGTAGCACACAAACGGATATACCTTCATCTGAATTAAAAGACTTTACAAACGCATGATACGATGTGCATCTACCGGTTAAAAAAACATGTATTTTTAATTTCAAAGTTACCCGGGTTTGCTAAGAGACATGACTTTAAGTCGATTCCCACCAGTTACAATGGGATTGTTGCGTGAAGATAAGTCAGTGAGGTTCAATCCCACACTGTCACTGGTAGGGCGTGGCTTTATTTCACATTCTGTCACCAGTCACGTCCCAGATCAAAATAACACAGATTACCATCATCCGTTTTTCAAAAGATTTCATGTCTGGCAGGCTCTTTTTAATAGTCAAGGCCCTCAGAGAAAACGTTTCTCTTCCTTATCTAAGCCACTACTGTTTTTTTCCCACTGTTACAATTATATTCGTGTGGTGTTTACCAGATTTGTTGATATCTTTACTAAAACAATGCGATTGTTCCAGTTGATTGTTTTATTATTATCATTCCTCCGGGTAATATCAAGATGTACAAAGCCCTCCAGTTTTTTTTACTGGGAACTCCTAAACACCATGGTTCGATAAAATCCGCTTATTCAGCCCCAAATCCCATATGCTTCTAGGTAAACCCATGTGTAAACTGGAATTCCAAACAAGGTCATAAGTACAAACCATGGCCCCCAATTATAGCCCTCTTGCTTGCCTCTCCCCACCTTCCTCAAATGCGCTTTTAAGCTGCCTTGTGGCACAAAACAAAAACAATAAACAGACAAATAACGTCATTGGATCACTGGCCAATAACAATTTAGGTTAAAGTAAGAATTCAGCTGCCCTGACACGACAGCACTTTGCATGCGACATCTTTCCACACAGCTGAGGGCAGATGTAGTCTGCGCGTACGCGTGCGTGCGTGCCTGTGCGCGTGTTTGTGCGTGCTCAGCCAGCTCCCGCCACTAGAACGTCGCAGGCGGAGCCGCGACACATCTGAGCCGCACAAACAAAGGAGGTGGGAGCAATTTCATTTATTTTGATAATCCTCCCTGCTCTGAGCATTTTGCTGTCTCTGTCAGAGTGAATGACAACAGTCTGCCCGGACCCCTCTCTTCCAGCCTCACTCAGCAGTGACAGGCAAATTATCCGAGGCCCTGCTCTCCCTATTATCAGAGGAGAAGCCATCAGGAGGCGCGTGGAGAATCCCTCTGCCCTGTCACTATTTGTCAGGGGGACAAGGGCCACTGCTATGGAGAGCTGACAGGTAATTTCAACAATAACAATTACTCCCATTACTGGTGTCATAAACAATTCGCCCGAGGCATGACAATAGCAAAGCTTTACAATCCGATGCCATATAAATAAATGCCAGCAGGTAACAAGTAATTTAGCTCCAATCAACTCTGGGCCCTGACATTAAAAATTGTTATTGAGGGAGAATGGGAAAATTGAAAAAAATCAATATGTTAATAACTTAAGCAGGCACCAGCAGGGCTTGTCACTACGAGAACAAAAAAAAAAAAAAGAGGTGCAATTATATTTGTTTTTTTATTCATCCCAACATATGGCGTATGTACTGAACAGTTTTTTCCCCTGGCCAGTGAGACAATGGCTGGGCAGGCGCCCTCCATTTCACACCTGGCAGAGTGGGTGACCTTTGAACTTCTTGTCACAGGATAGGATGAGACGCTCAATCACCTCTGTCTGTATGCAAACAGATACGTGACAAAAGAAAAACACATTCTTCCCTGTGCGCTCCCTTTCACGTAAGGCAAAAATATACGAGAACGTGGCATCTATCTGCGCGAATTTTATTTCGAAAAATAAGTTTTATTTCTTCTGCGAGAATTGCATTTTCGTATTTGAAAACAGTCGCATGTAATAAACCAAAAAAACAGAGAGGAAAAAAAAACATTCTTGAGTTGTGAACCAGCTTTCACACGCGCTCAGCCGCGTTCTGCCGCTGCGACTCGCCCTAGCAAAACTTCCTGTGAGCCCAAACGGCAGTCCCGATTCGCCCAGCATCGCCAGGTCATCAGCCTGACAGCGGCAAAAGGACGTGAAGATTTCTAATTAGGGGAGATGCGCAGCAATTAACGCACGTCAAATCTCACTCCGTCGAGTGCCACTCTAATGCTGCCTCTAAAAATTAATGGGCTTTTTTTTTGTTCGCGCGTGTCCCCTGAAGGCAATGTTGACTCAAAACTGCTCAAGATGCAGCGTTGCACGGCTAAACGTCTCCTTGATTACAATCCGCCACCCTCGTAACTGCCTGCACGCTTGCGCCGCAGATACTCTGTCAACAGCCAAATTACACCGCGCAGATAACGGGCCTAATGACGCTCCTTAGGGGAGGTCTCTCCTGTGGCGACTGGCGAGGTTTTGCAAAGACCCGCATTGTCACCCAAACAGATCTTTCCGAACTCCACACAGATGCACGTTTTCTTGCGCTCCCAGACTAAGAGGGAACTGAGAGGGAACTGTTACTGAACTGCGTCAAACCAGGTCTGAGCTGATAAATGCGCGCAGTCAGTGGTTCCTCAAATGTTGATAGGCTCTTCATCCGCCGGATACGACTTCTAAAGCACTCACTTCCCTCCACTAAACACCACTATTTTTTGTGTGCCTGCACTTAAAACCTATTGTAGCCTACTTTCTACAGCCGGTGCTTATATTGAGAGAGGAGTTTGTGTTATGCCCATTTAACAAGATCATCAGAAAGCCTCAGAGGTCACACGTGATCAATGTCTGTGCTGTCACAAGTGTCCACGTGCCAGCGCACCTGACTGGTTCACGGTACACTATGGTTATGCCGTAGCTGGGTCTTGAAAATTATGACTGCAAATCCAGAGTATGGGAGTATCCCAGCCTGCTGGGTAATTATTGTGGTTGAACAAGAGTTGTGTGGGGCGGAGGGTCTGATGTGGAGGGCGAGAGAGGCAGTCCGCATTTCCAAAAACACAGGCCACTTCTGCATTCACACGTCACAAAGTCTGAGCAGAGCATAGCAAAAGTAATTTTTATTGCACCAGGAAATTAGAAAATGTATCTATTTCTCATTTTCTCTTCTCAATCATTACTTATTGGGTGGAGCACAGTTCCGCGACAAGATAAACAATATGCCTAAAATGCTTCACATTTTTTGGTCCCTCTTAGATAAAAAAGCTTCAAATCTGCTGCCGCCTCAAAATCCATCCAATAAAGTGAAAAATATGTAAAACATGCTAATATAAAATATTCTGCTAATGCAACTCTATGCAGTATTTTGTGCTTTAATTATATACAGAGGACATAGCACCCACACATCACCACCCAATCTATCATGTTCATACACATTGTATGTTACTTCTCCATTGCACACATCACACGCCCTACACACGCTCAAAGCATACCACGCCTCCACCATACACCAAGTATACACCATCTGTTCCTCAGAAAACCAAACTGCATCACACACCATCACTCACTCATTGTTACACGACTCTTACACTACAAATTCAATACACACCCCAACGTACAAATTCGGAAACTGCCCCACAACACTCTCAATGTGCACCTCACATCAATCATGCTCACATTCACTATATATTTACCACACACTTAATCCACATCACATGTCCATCACAATCATTTTCACCAATCTTCAACCACAATCTCAATGCACATTACACCACACCACAATTCTTTCAATACCACCACTATAACACATTCTCAATATTTATCACACCTTCAGCACACAAGCTTGCTCCAGCCCTCCACTACACATTCAATGTTCATCACACACTTGTACTCCAACCTCATCGCACACTCAATGCACATCAGATAGTCATTGTACACAACCCCTCCAACCACCCTCAATGAACATTTTCCTCCATGACACACTCATTGAACATCATTCCTATAGCACATGTTCTCTTTTGATGAACCTTTTATTATAAACTAATTTGGCATCACTTCTTAATCACACGCTTTGGGCCCAGCAGTCCTCCTCACCTCTTAACAAATACACTGGTCACCAAACCCCTCGAACAGCAGCCCCCTTTGGCTCCATCCCAGACATGCTTTTCATCCTCAGTTGCTAAGGCATCTTGCTTTTTTTCTTTTTATGATACCATTTCTTTAAAGTACTCTAGTCACGCACATCATCTCTACAAAATCACTTTGAAGTATTAGCTGGCCAGCATGCAACAGCACGTGTAAAATCAGATTTTTCACACTTTAGGCCATCACAGTAGCTGGTCACTGTCACCACATAACACACCTATGTCCTCAATCATACGCTCATTTTACAGTATTGTCAAACTATTTCATACATATTTTTGTTCAACAGAACGTGTTGTATTTGTTTCAGCGCAACAAACCTGCGAGTACTAGAAAGTAAAACTCATGGCCAGCTTTCAGGTCTAATTTTACATAGAGTGAAAACTGTTCATTTTGACATTAGGGAATTGTAACTCCAAATTTCAGAATGACATAATGTAAAGAAATATATATCACCTATGTAAATGTTGGTGAATGCTTATGCATATTTGCATGAATATTGATTGACATCTTTATGAAGATATGCATTGAAGATATACGTATGTCGTATATTGATAACATCTGCAGATGAGCTGTCTATATATGGGTGTGAACTCTTTTTTATGATAATGCATATATGTGTGAATAGGTAAACATGAACTTAGGGAATGTACCTGAAAAGATATAATACATTTTCTAGATATAATAAATAAATAAGTACATACATAAATAAATAAATACAAATATTTTATGTGTAATTTTTGACAACACACGTGTCTATGTTTGACCAAGTAAATATTATGACATATTCGCTTAACTACAAATGGTACAGAAATATTGCTAAGTGTAATGCATATATGTGTGTATGTATATATGTATACCTTTAATTATGTTTCGATATTTAGGTATATGGGTTTGTATGTATAATTGTATATATTAATTTTGTTATAAAAAAATATATATAGAAAAAATAAATACAGTCATTATATGTGTTTGCTAAACATATATATGTATCTCATATTGTAAGGTTAACATATATGTTGATTACTGTGTACTCAGGGGTTTGTGTTTTTATATGATAACACACATATATATCAGTATGAAATTATGATTATGGATGGAACACATCTAAGTGTTCAACAATTTATTTAGATATAAAAATATATATTTATTTTTGCATAATACAGATGTGAATGTCTGAGCATGTGAATATTCCATGAGTATACACAAGGGTGTCTGTACAGTCCAATGTGTGCCTTGTACATACAATTGAATTATTATAATGTGTTTATGTGTGTATGCATGTATCTATTTAGACATGTGGGTATGTCACTATATATATTTTTTTAATTAGCGAAGGATATAAAATATAGGAAATAATACTAATAATAAATATGTAAACAAAACCTAATGAAAATATAAAAAGAAAAAAATTGAAACAAATTTTCCGTTTAACCTCTGACAATACCTTCACTCACTGATTCATCCTAAACCTTTCTGACCAATATGGACTCTAAACATCATTTCCAAACTCTTACCCCTTTAACCAATTCATCCAACTTAAAGGTGCATGTCCACCACTCCCACTACCAAGTCACTTCCTGTCTTTACTAATCAACTTCAATTAAACCATCCCTTTCAAAACAATGTCAGTAAATGCATGAGATCTCAATGAACACTAACTTGACTCACTTAAAACAACTAATATACACGAATGAAAATATTTTTATTTTTTATTATTCTACTACCTTCTTTTCTCTAAATTTGGGTACCAGAGTAGCGTGCTACTTGTCACAAAGCGCTTCAATGCCTCATCAAGGTAGTAAGTGCTATATAAATACAATTTAGAATTACATGTTTAAAAGCATATAGAAATGTCCTGTTGGTAAGTTTATGATTTTTTGGGAGTTTTTCTTGTTTATTTTGAGTTTGTTGCCACCAAATTCACACTTAAGTGGGGCATTATTTTCTGTATTTGGAACCAACTTTCTGTAGATTTTAAAATCAATAATTTGCAGTTTTACTAATTTAATACACTTTGGCCATTTGTGAATGAGATCCTTTAATTTTTATAGTTTTAATTTTATTTTGATGTATTAGACTCTTCCTAGGGAGACATTTATCTTTCCTAGAACTCTTCTTTCATCCACCCACATGTGCTCAAACACCCATTCACACAAACATTTATTCAATCAGATCTGCGTTCATACCTATCAATCCATCCAGCCACCCCATTCACTGTTTCGTTCTTGTATACAGTCATACATTTATCAATATATGCAAATACGTACTCATCCAATGATTCCATTTTCTCCCACTGTTGGTGTGTGTATCTCTTATGCATGCAGTCTACGTACACATGTGCCTGAAGGAGAATATTTTGTATGTGCCTCCATACAAATCTATCACTCAGCAACTTGAAACCTTTATAATAAAATCCATTCTTAAAAAAAAAAATCAGAATGATTTGCTTTGTTGATGCTTGTTAACTCAGTGCAAGTAAAGCAAAGTGCACTCACCACATGTTTATGTCTGCTCGGTCATGAATATGTCACTGCAAGGTGGCGTGTTCTGCTCACTAGAGACATTCAGCAACATGACTTTTAGGGCTGTTATGGGATATTAGAGCTTCCAATGGAACAGGCAGCCATATAGAACACTGTGGTACAGGATGGCCATCATTGCAGGAAACGGTTTATAAATCTGTATGAATAGCATGATCTCTTTATTCTGTAAATTATCTTTGGCAATTTTCATATGCTGTGACAAGTTTTTCACATAAGTGAATAAATACAACTCAAAGTGCATCCACTAGAAAGAAAAAAGAAGACTTTTCACTTCTTTTCTTGCACTGATGCCAGCGCAGTTCTCCAAGTCCAAAGTATGTCTTAACAACATCAGACTCTTCCATCAAATCGACTCCCACAGATGTTACTCTCTGACTTAAATAAAAAACCTCTAAAGTGCAGTAACTCCTCACAAATGTCCGACTCCAGACACCAGTTGTGTGATCTCTGTCTGTACTAATATTACTAAAACGTATTGGATGGAGGCAGATGACAACCCTCTTTAATGGAACACTGTTTGTAAAGACTCAGTCGCAGAGGGACTGTCCACTGCCAAACCTTGTTTGAATATTTGCTAAGCTTAGAATGCCACCCTTGTTTAATGTTGAACACATAAAATCCATTTGAAACAGAGAATGTGTAAGATCTACTTTTGACATTTGGGTCTAGTATTTGATATACACGTGTAGGAAAATGCTCCTTTGTGCATGGTCACCCCCTTTTTTTGGAAAGATTTTGTTGCTGTTTTTTTAATTCATACTGGGACACATATGTCCAGTGCCCAGTGTATGTGCTCTGACCCCTAAAAAGATATCAATTTGATATACACCTTGATTGGTGTATTTAACCTACCTGTAAGTCACTAGTATGTGGTACAGAAGTGTACCCAGGGCCTGCAAGCTAAATGTCTCTAGCGGGCTGCAGCAGATCTAGTGCCACCAATTAAGTGACAATGCAAAGCATGTCTCCAGGCTTGTGCCTGCAGACTTGGTATGCATTTTTAAAACTGCCAATTCAGCCTGGTAAAATAAACACATTTCCAGGCCTAAACCGTCCTTCTTGATACTTATGTCACCCATAAGATAGGCCCTAAATGCCCATAGAGAAGGTTGCATGGTGTTTAAAAAGTGAGACATGCATGTCTATGTTTCACTTGTCTTGGCAGTAAAAAAAGAAACAAAGCTGTTTTCACTGTGGCAAGAGTGGCTTTCCCATATAAAAGCACTAGGGTGCATTATAACACCTTACTATGCCTAACTTCAGTTTGAGAGTACAGAGGAAACAGATTCAATGACTCAGTTTTATAGTAATTTCAAATCCAACTTAACAGTCAAGGCGGGTTTCATATTAATATTTTGAAAAAGGTACTTTTAGTAAGTGAGCCAAATGTTTCATTCTGCCAGTGTTGGCTGTCACTTACGAGCTGAATGGCTCCCTGCTTAGGCGTGAAGTGGCTCCCATGGCTGAGACAAAGAGTGAGGGTCTGATCTGTTGACATGATAGCCATCTGGGTTGTGTCCGGGAACTTAATTAACTTCAAAGGGTGCCTACCATACTACAAGCAGATGTAGCTCACAACTGGGCGGGTCCCTCAATTGCCCTGTTAGTCAGCTGGGCATCAATCCCAGGGGGTGAGGAGCTGCCCCTCAGAACTGGTTTGGAGTGGCAGCAAGCGAGGGCTTGAAAATGTTCATAGCCAAACCTCTGGGTGGGCACAGGGAACTCTGAAAAGGAGAAGAACGGATCTACCATCTTGGGTTTAAGTAGAAAAGGACACTTTGTGATAGTTTACTTCAAACACACAGGAAGAGCTGAGAAAATGGGTAGGGCCATCCCTGGGAACGTTTGCATAATTGGTTAGTGAGTGGCCTAGAGTTTCCCTCATCCACAGGCTGATCCGGGCATACTTATGGCACCCCCAGTAACCTCCATAGAACACTGATGGAACTTTGGAGGATAGAAGAGGGACTACAGCTGCTGTTCTCACCTGTAAGGAGAACCTCGAGGACTGGATTGCTGCTATTTGTACCCTGGCAAGAAGTGGGCTCCAAGGATCTGCTTGCTGACCTACTGTTAACCTACAGGAACACAAAAGCTGCAAGAAAACCATATTCATGAAGAGCCCAGCTCACCAATTCCAACTGCACCTGCCTTGATCCTGCTGGTGGCTTCTAATAGAGTGAGCCCTGATCAGTAACTTGTATACCTAAGGTACTTCGGGGCATATTATCAACAAATAGCGATATTTATCGCTAAGTAGGCTCAGCGGCAATTTTTTTATCACCGCGCATCACTGGATTTCATCGCTGAGATAACGTGCTATTAGCAACGTTTATCTCAAAAGCGATAAAATTCCAGGCAATAGTGGCAAAATCTGTGAATATCGCTGAGAATACAGCAATATTCACGCATTATCGCTTACAAGGTCTTAGCCATTATATTCACCTCCCATTGGATATAATGACTAAGAACTGGTCTGAGCAGGTGTTAGTTTTTGGAGATTTTCGCGCTTAGCGTGAATATTCCCATCGCTACGCCTGTGTTGGTAATAGGCGATAGCGATGATAGCGACTGCTTTCAGGGGCTAACAGGTTGGGTACGCCCACTTTGAATGTCATTAGCGATAAATATCGCTGACATGCAAAGCGGGCCCCAAACCGCTCGCTATCGCCTACAAGCTGTCGCTAACTGCTGTTAGTGACAGCTTGCTAATAGGGCAATAAAATTATCGCCGCTTAGCGGCTGAAAACGTCTGCTAAAGTGGCGATAATTTCCTATCCCCCCCTTGATAATATGCCCCTCAGTTCCTTAGATAAGTGTCAGAGTAGACTTCTCCTACTCAAACTGCAAAAGCTGGGGCTTAGAAACTTTTCGCAACATTTTTCAATGAAGAACTGATAGGAGACCGGGACCATCGTCGAGCTGAAGTTTTCGACATTAAATCACTGATCAGATAAACTAGTTGGATCATCCAGCTGAAGGAGATCGAAATTTTAGAGAAGTTTCTAAGTCCGAACGTAGAAGGCCTCATTGAGAGCTATGCCGAGCTGAAGCTAGTCAACTTCAAGACCATCCTTGGCAAAGACCCTAGACTTCACCCACTCTGAGGTTTCCCACCTTCAGCGACGACTTTACCAGGACCTAACTCTTCAGCAACCCGCTGTCATTGAGCACCGACTCAGATGCAGCTTGCCCCACCAACAACTTGTCAACAACCACCATTTCTCTAGAAACATTTCTAAGTCCGAAGCGAACTTTTTTAAAATTAGCATTTTTTTATTAGGTGTTATATGTAGTATACATGTAGGAAAAAACATCACTGATTAGTACATCATTAGCCTCATGATGACCTACAGTGCATATCAATAATGCGAAAACCCGAACAGTGGTAGGTACCATCAATGGGTGTTGTATACAGAGTGTCAGGCTCAACATTAAACCAGCAGTCTGCCTTCCAAGAGGTTACACATAACATTAAAGACAGTTATGGGGGGGGGGGAGATGTAGAAGAGACCAGTAGTAGTTTCAATGCGAGGAGAACTTCCCATCGCTGAATCCTCTCCAGACATTCGATTAGACATCGTGACAACTCAATTATAACAAAACAGAAATCATTCTGTTTGGCAAAAACACGAAAGTGTGGTCACAGGATTGGTGGCCTTGTGAACTAGGACCTTGCCCAGAACCTAAAGAGGTGGTACGTGACCTGGGAATTATGATTGACAGCGCTCTTTCCATGAAAACACACATCAATCAAGTAACTGGTGTATGCTACGGGATCTTGCATAAATTGCATACATTTTTTAAATGGCTACCCCTTGAAACCAGAAAGCCCCTGGTTCAAGGCTTAATTATAAGCCGTTTAGACTACGGAAACGCTCTGTTTGTCACCATTAATGAGTGTTTACTTACAAAATTACAAACTCTTCAGAATGTTGCTGCAAGACTGGTGTTAGGACTGCCCCCCAGGTCAGCCACTACATCCTGCCTTAAACAACTGCACTGGCTGCCTATCCGCCAGAGAAGCCAATTTAAAATTCTAAGTCTGACGCATAAACTCCTCTATAACACTGGGCCCTCATATCTAGCGAAAAAACTGGTCTGGTATCGCCCATCCAGATCTTTAAGATCCAGTTCCAAATTCCTTCTAGTTCAGCCACGGGCACGGACATCGCGAAACGGATGTCGGTCCTTTTCCTATACAGCTCCATTTCTCTGGAACAAATTGCCCCATCATCTTCTGTCCCTTTCCAATCATCAGTTATTTCGTAAAAACTTAAAAACCTGGCTCGTCCCTAATTACCATCTCCTCCTCAGTCCTTTTTACTTCGTCAAGGATGCTGCTGTCTTCTTCTCTGCAAAGCGCCCTGAGACCTCTTTTGGTGAATTGTGAGCTATACAAAAGCATCTGACTTATGACTTATGACTTAGACATCTTCTCCTTCCACAGTAATCAGAGACTTGATGGTGGGTATGTCCCATATTGTCCTTAGCGGTGGGGCTTTCCTTCTTGCGCTGTTGGTGCTGCACCAAAGGTAACTCTTTGACCAGGACCTTCCTAGGTCTCGTAACTAACCTGCACTCCATTGTGGTCAGCCTTAACTTTTACTTTGCTCCCATCTAGCGTGAACAGTTGCCTGCAAATGGTGCTTTGTGCTTTTTGGTGCTAAAATTCAATTAAAACTTTAAAACTTCATATCTATACTTCCCCTTTTTGGATTTTTGTTGCTTTGGTGTCATTTTGCTCATTAGATTAGTCTCTACATTTATAAACACCATGAAGAACTGCGATAGCCGCCTCCAGCTGGGAGTCCTGTGTATACATATAACAACATATTCTCTTGAACTTACTATTGACTGGCATGCTTAAAAACAGATAACAGACACCAGCGGGTTTTTAAAACTCACCTCGCTTGCTTGACTTTTGCAAAAGTCAATATTTATTTATTTATTTATTTAGCGATTTATAGAGCGCCTGGTGACCCGGAGGCATCCCCGAGCTGTAGCATTTGTGGAGACCAGAGGGGAGAGGGGACTTTATTTTGGGAACAGCAGCGTTTTCAATTTTTTCCGGAAAAGGAGATGGCTGGGTTCCTGCCTCAGGGGGCGAGGAAGTGAGTTCCATCCTGAGGATGCTTTTACAGAAAAGCGTCTACCGCCGGTGCGTGCCTTCCTGTATCTGGGGACGTTGGCCAGACGCTCATTGTTCGAGCATAGGGATCTGGGGGCCTTGTAGGGAGTAACCAGGTCTCTCAGGATAGCAGGGCCGAGACCGTTGAGAAGTTTGTGTGCGGTGCACAGGGCCTTGAATTCTACCCTTTGTCGTATTGGAAGCCAGTGGAGGGCCTTGATCGCTGGTCTGGCTGAGACTCTGGAAGGGAGATTCATAAGGAGCCGGGCAGCTGCGTTTTGCGTACGCTGAAGTTTAGCCATAGTGGCTTCAGGAGCTCCTAGATAGACCGTGTTACTGTAGTCAAAGTTTATTTATTTATGTTTTGGCTCTCGTAGAGGGCCACATAAAAGAAAAAGGAAAACACATATAACATGTTCAAGGATAACTACAAATTCAAACATAATATTCCATAAACATATGTTATACAAGTCCATGAATCATCCATTAACAAGAGTACCACAAAAGGCTGACACAAGTTACATTAGATAACATATTAATAAATATCTAAAAATCCTTTAAAAAATTTAAAAATGTAGAAGCAGAAAATTTCATTTAAGGGCGAGTATAAAGATTGTAGGAAGATATTTACATTGGAAATACCCAAGCGGATGCAAATTGGTTTTAGCCATTTAAGGCGCAAAGTGCGAAGTACCGGGCAAATCAACAAAACATGCATACGATCCTGTATACTTAGGTTACAAAAATTGCACATTTTAGATGTTCCATACCATTTGGATAGAAGTACATTTAATGGTAATAGGTCATGACGAATGAGGAACCACAACCTTCTAATGCCATGAGGTATATTCCATAATACGTAGGCTTGGGCTTTCTTGGCAACATATGAGTTAATAAGAAGATCACAACCCCCTTTTCTTTGTATTTCATTCTTATCTAATTGAAAGCCTAGTTCCCAAGATGCCTGTTTTAGCAGGATTTTTAGTTGCGCTCGAGAGAGCCGGAACAAAGTACTTTCATCTAGTTTCAGAAGAGTCACCGCTTTTCTGAAATTCTTTACAAGTTGTGAAAACTCTTTAAAGTTGCCTAATAATTCGCTTTTAAGTAGAGGTCTCATCGTCCCCGGTTCTGCTCTGGCAAGTGAGGCCACCCAACGTACCAGAGCACATAATCCCTGCACCCAACTGCTCCTTAGCCCAAACTCAAGTCTGCAAGCTGCCAAAGAGCAATTGGTGTTTAATGAAGCCAAGGATCTTAAGAGTTTCCCTTCAGTTTTGTGGCAGAAATCCCAGAGTTTTAACTCAACGAGTTCAATACCATAAAGAAGGGTAGCGGGGATCTTAGCCCTATAAACCTCAAGCATACAAGAGAAATGTCTTTTACCGGTCGCTACGTATAGTGAATTTATGCCTTTACCATGTGCGAGGGCTTTTCGAGAACATTGATCAATATGAGGCCTCTCGCTCAGGTTGGCCGCAATAATTTTTCCTAAGAAGGTGTAAGTTTTGACTACCTCCAGCTTTTGACCGCCAATGGTCCACCCAAAATTTTCCGAACGGCACAACTTTTTCCCCCTATGCACATGATTTTGCTTTTAGATATATTAATCCTCATAGAGTGGGAAACTGCAAAGGCATGGAGTGCTTGCAACCTATTTGCTAAACCTTTAGGTGTTAAGTCCAAAACAAGAATGTCGTCGGCATACATCAGGCAGGAAATGGAAGCCCCCCCTATCACTTGGGCAATGCCCTCACAGACAGATACGGCTGCAGGTAAATCCTGCGTATATAGGGAGAATAGCAGAGGCGCCAAAAGGCAACCCTGTTTCAGGCCGTTTAAGGAAGGGATACGGTCAGAAAGACCCCTTTCTCCCCCCTGCAACACCCTACACCAAGTTTCCGTATGTAATGTGCGAACAAGTTCTAACAAGTATGGGGGTACTCCAAGAGTTGATAATTTTCTCCACAGTGTTCTGCGATCCACTCTATCGAACGCTGTGGAGAAATCGATAAAAGCTGCATACACAACTCCTCCTCTCACCTGCGTATACTTGTCCAATATCACATGAAGGGTGGTCAGATTGTCTAGAGTGCCGTGCTCCCTACGGAATCCCGTTTGTTCGCGTGGTAAAATATTATTCTCCTCCACCCAGTCCGAAAGTAGATTTAAAAGACACTTCGCAAAGATCTTACCGACTGAGTCGAGGAGAGCAATCAGACGATAATTGCTAGGGATATCCCTTGAGCCCTTCTTAAAGATAGGAACCAAGATACTACCCCTCCAGGATGCTGGAACCTTCTTCGAATCAAAACAGGATTTAAATAGAGGATAAAGTATTTTACTCCAGAGGGAGGGCTCCTGCTTCAGAACCGTCATGGGGAGTTCGTCCGGCCCCATTGCACCAGACGAGAGCATGTTCTTTATGGCCGCAACTATTGTTTCCTCTGATGGATACTTAATTTCTCCATCGGTGAATACATCGGGGAGGCTAGTATCCACTAAAGTACCATACCCCCCATAAAGGTCCCAAATATAGGCAGACCAAACATCTTCGGTAATAGGGATTGGGCAAGGAGTTAATCTATTGCCACATCCCATCCCGATTATGGACCAAAATTTGCGGATCTTACCATGCGCTACTGCTTCCCTTAGATTGATCCAAACTAAATCTTCCTTTTCCTTTTTTAATTTCGCTTTTAGTCTAACTCTCTTTCTTTTTAACCTCAAAAGTTCTTTTCCCCGTTCCCCAGATCTACATAAGAATTGGGCTCGGACTAATTTATTTATTTCTTTATTCAGTGTGCACAAGGCACTGGGCATGTATACCCGCTTCGGGGGGCATCTAACCCTTTTTACATCCAAGATGATGTTCCGCATAAAGTTCTCAAAACTAGCAATTTCCGAGCCATACCAAGCATTCAAGTCTGCTATGGTTTTACATAGAATAACATGCACCCCAGAAATTAAAGATGGATTCCAAAAACATCTACCAGAGGATGCATGAAAGGCTATATCTTTGCTATTAATCGCCCATGAAGCCGTACTAGGAGGTTTTAGGGAGATAGTCAGGAGTATTATATTATGATCACTCAATGTCGTGGGGACTATCATCAAATCCAGGATACGTGAAAACATATTAAAGTCCGAGATCGCATAATCAATTATAGAGGACTTACTGTGAGATTTATGCGTAAATTTTGCAGGTACGTCAGAGGGGAATCTCCCATTTAAGATAAGCCCCTCGACTGCCGAAAGTTCCTCCAACAGTATCTTCCCTCTTTTATTAGTTATTATTTTGTCAGGAAAAAGGGATTGAGGAATAAAATGCGCCTCTTCTTTGGCTTTATTTCTAAAAAGGTTCATACTAGAGTTAGATATTTTACAATTTAAGTCACCCACAAGTATAACTTCTGAAAAAGGTGATTTTTTTTAACCTGGCCAATATATTGGAAAACCTGCTTCAACACAGCGTTAAAACCCTCTTCCGGAGGGATATAAACATTAATAATTATAACAGACACCATCTTTGAGGGGGTAGGAAGATTGGCTATAGTTATGGCTTGGAAAAGGTTACTTGGGTCAGTATACTGAGAGAATTTCCAATTCCATTTATTTGATAACATGCACGCGATACCCCCCTTAGCATGCCCTTTCTTAGAAGCAACCGCCGGGACCTCCAACACAAAATAATCCTTTCTAACATCAATTCTATTAATACACCAAGTTTCTTGAATGCAGATCACATTTGCACCCAACGAGAATAGAAACTCGAATTTCTCTGGACTACTGTGTATCCCGGCAGCGTTCCATGAGATGATTTTCAATTGATTGTTAAAGGTGCTGAAACAGTTTGGGGTTATCTGTGGATTTAGATGATAAAGCGTTATGCAACCAATTCCACCGATTAGAGTCCTCTATTTGCGAGGGCTTTTGAATCAGTGGAGGTGGATTCACCTGGGAAACCACGCGTTTTCCTTTTGCAACCCAGATCTTTATATCTTTAAATGGTGAAGTAGCCCCAAATTGTCTATCATCCATTTGGGACATCCCATGGGCAACGTCTTTATAACCAAAATTCACTATAGGTAAAACATCGATACCTGTGCGTTGGAAACTCTCTGCCTGTTGCAAAACCAAATTTACAATTATTTTAGAGTAAAATTTGACCCTTATACTAGTAACACTATTTCCCCCTAGCAAAGAGACCAACTCAATATCGCTTGTTTGAATGCGATGTAACTTATCCATTTCACTAAAGCGTTTGAGTAGCCATGATCTATTTAATGGTAAGTCAACCTCAAATAGCGGAAGAAAGTCCAACACATAAGTGTCCACATAAGACGTGGCCTCTTTTCGTTCCAGAGTGGGAAGTAACGGTTCCCCTGTCCCAACTGTAAAAGTAAAAGGAGAAGCCAGTGGATTAAGTAGCTCAGATATAGCTGGATTAGGACTCTTTAAGTTCGATTCAAAGGAAGATTTTAAGCCCAAGCCATCCTTTTGTGTTAAAACCTCCCTAATCATGAGTGGAGAATTTCCAAGAGTCTCTGAGGCACGATAGGGATGATTAGCTTCCGAAATCGCCGTTGGGGTAGATGGAGTAGATTCAGTGGCTTTATCTTCCCTATCAGTTAGAATTATAGAGTCTTGAAAAATTATCCGCCTCTGTCTTTTCTTCTTATGCTTACGCACCAGTTTCCTTTTATTACCTTTATGTTTTTTACATTTTCCATTTTTTTCCCTTCCTTCTTGATTGACCTCGGAAGTAGCTTTATTATTTTCCGAGCAGAAGATTGGAAAGAGTTCTTGTGGTACTTGACAGACAGGGCTAGGCATAATTTCTTCCGTTATCCCCAAATCCGCCTTCATGATACAGTTCGGTGCAGCAGTTACAGACAAACCTTTAGCAATGTTATCGTGTAGTGCAACTGGCACTGGTTCAGGGACCTTTATCTTGGAGTTTTCTGTATGCACCTCAGCTTCCCCCTTATTTAGTTTAGTTCCCTGTGAGAAGAGGGGGGTATTCCTCATTTCCGGTGCTTTTTGCAATAGATTTTCCAAGATTTGAGTAACAGAGTCCAGAATACAGTCCGAGCTGCCTACAAATTTTCCCAGTAGGAACAAAATAGAGGCTAACAGATGTTCCAGTGCAATCAGGGATTCTGATAAAGGTTTATCTCCTGCCCCGACTGTAGGACAATTGCCGGATAAATTAAAAAATG
This sequence comes from Lissotriton helveticus, assembly GCF_964261635.1. Lineage (NCBI taxonomy): Eukaryota > Metazoa > Chordata > Amphibia > Caudata > Salamandridae > Lissotriton > Lissotriton helveticus. Next base: position 1,607,048,169 of record NC_136067.1, on the reverse strand, counting down.
GACTCCTGGAAGTACTTAATACATCAGACATACATTGGCTATTCACAGACGGGGTACTACTATAAAGTAGCAGCCCGGACGGAGTCGCCCCTCCTAAAAGATTGATTGTTTCCGAGCAGCTGGGCTAATCGGCTTCACATAGCGGCCACAGAGTTCCAAATCAATAGAGAGAGGCGGTGAGGCTTGAGCCTCCATGCTGTTCAAGGGTGACTCCAAAAGTGGAATGGAGTTATTCACTAGCGAATCATTCAGTGAGAGGGCAGGAAGAATATTAGCCTTGCCCTCCTCCGAATGCACAATGCAGAGGGTGTCCATACATGACACTTGTGGTGGCTCAGGAGGCACAGGAGGAGCGTTGGTATCTACAATGTGAGTATCATTCGCTTGGATGTCTAGGGCGGTGTTACATTTTACAACAGCCATTGAGAAATTTTCCAGCGGTTTTTCCCACAGTTCAAAGAGCTGACATTGGCCCTTTAACAGCTGGTTATTCACAGACTTATTTCGCAAGGGATTTGATTTTGTTTTGGCGCAGGTTCTTCCTCCCACCATTCTCCCCGAGCGAAGTTTTTTTGTCATCTTTTACTGCAAGCTTCCCACACTCCGGCTTTGCGAGATGGTGGTATTACAAATAGAATAATACGTAAGAGTTAATAAACACGAAGTAAAATATAAAATTAAATCAATGCAGTCAGCATTCAGGTACTCAGGATAACGGAAAGGTGCAGTCCCTCTCAACTAGAGAACTTACATCATCCGGACCGAATAAAATAACATATGGATGAAACAATTAAAATAACAGGGCCCAGCCCGGCCTACCTCGGCCACTGAGGGCCACAGAGGGCCCGCCCTTTGCCCGGGCTTAGCCCGGCACGGCCCGCGCACGTCCCGCGCAGCGGTGGTAGAGGCGGCGCTTTATGCGCAGAGCTGACCCAGTGCCTCCCCCTCGTCAGCAGGACCCGCCACAGCTGTGAAGAACCACGTTGCACCCTGGGCTTTGTAGTCCTTAGGGTGATAATGCCACAAACAACAACAGGGCAGAGTCTCCAAGGTGAGCGTTCTAATGATCCAGAGCCCGCAAAAGTATCAGCGTGTCCTTTTCTCCCGGAGCAAATCGGCAATTAGAGGGACCCACGCTGCGGGGGTAGAGGCGGCGCTTTATGCGCAGAGCTGACCCAGTGCCTCCCCCTCGTCAGCAGGACCCGCCACAGCTGTGAAGAACCACGTTGCACCCTGGGCTTTGTAGTCCTTAGGGTGATAATGCCACAAACAACAACAGGGCAGAGTCTCCAAGGTGAGCGTTCTAATGATCCAGAGCCCGCAAAAGTATCAGCGTGTCCTTTTCTCCCGGAGCAAATCGGCAATTAGAGGGACCCTCTAGTCTAGCCGCGCAAGGATCAGGCCTTGGACCAAGAGTTTCCTAGATAGGGGCGGAAGTAGTGGGAGGATCCTGCGGATGGAGCGCATGAGACCAAAACAGGTGCCTGCTGTTTTGGCTGCTTGGGTTTTCAGAGACAGCTCGGGTTCCAGCCAGACTCCTAAGGTCTTAATTACTTGTTTCGGGGTGGGTATTTCCCCGAAGACGTCTGGCCAGACCGAAGAGGGGATGGTGGTCCATTGCTTGCCCAAAAGCATGACTTCTGTCTTTGATCCGTTTAGCTTGAGCGATGACTCGCACATCCAGTGGTGAATTTGCTGGAGGCAGTTCGGCAGATTGTCTGGGTGATTGTCCAGATGTGAGAGTGAGACGACCAATTGCGTGTCGTCCGCATAGCTCACTATCTTAATCCCGAAGGGGGCGACGACATCCTCGAGGGGGGCCATGTAGGCGTTAAATAAAGTGGGGCTTAGGGATGACCCCTGGGGGACTCCGCTCGCAAGGGGGAGGGAGGCAGAGTGGGAGTTGCCATCCCATACCTGGAACGAGCGCCCTGAAAGGAAGGATTCTATCCATGTGAGCGCCGAACCTGCGAGCCCTGCCACGGCCAGCCGATGGAGTAGGACACGGTGGTTAACCGTGTCGAAGGCTGCGCTGAGGTCCAGGAGGATCACTGCCACTGACCCTCCTGAATCCAGGATGCACCTTGCTTCCTCGATGACAGCGAGAAGGGCGGTATCTGTGCCGTGGCCCGGACGGAATCCAGTTTGTGACTGCCGCAGAAGGTTGTTTGATTCAAGGAACTGTGACAGTTGCCCATTGACCAGTTTCTCGGCCATTTTGCTGACGCATGGGAGGAGTATAACAGTAACAATAACAGCAGAATCATACAGAACAGACAACAGCGAGTTTTTAAAATTCACCTCGCTTGCTTGGCTTTGGCAAAAGTCAATAACAGCTTGGCTTTTGCGAAAGTCAATAATAGAATCATACAGACTTGGTGGGTGATCAGTCCACCCTTACCTTACAGGGGTAGTTCTCTTCTGCAGACGTAGGGCTGTGTCCTGCTCCAGAAAATATTTGCTAGGGGACTCCAGCGAGATCACAGTCAAGTGGCCCAGACCGGGTGGGGAGGAACAGCGGGCGAGTCGTTCGGCTTACCGGATTGCAAGAATCCCTCGGGTAGGGTACCTCCGTCAGAGTCTCTCTGTACAACCCCTCACATCCACCTGGCCTGACCTTCGTCCTCGTGGAGTCCCTGTTCAGGCACCATTCGAAGAACCGCGATAACCCACTTACTGGGTCTCGGCGGCGGGGGAACCGCCCAAGTCTTCCATACTTTACATACTTAGTAAAAGTAGACACAGGAGCCTTCGTCTGCAGGAGGAACCCAGATTTATTTCAATGGCCCTGGCTATGGAACAGAGTCCCAAGCTAGTCAGAGACAAGACAGAGGAGGCTGCTACTTCACTCTGAAGCTTACAAGCCTTTTATACATTTTTCATCCCAGTCTTTTGGCTGTCAGACCATTGTTTAATCAGGGCAGTGTTTACAGTTGATAACCAGATCCAGACGATATTTGTAGTTAGTGACCTGGTCAAGGCTTGGTGCACAGATCATTGTTCACTCGGCTTTGATCAAGACTCAATTTTTCAGGTCATTGTTCAATTGCCTTGATCAAAGCCCGGTCCTTCAAGTCATTGTTTAATAACCCTGATCAGGGCCCAACAGTCAGACCATTGTCTAGATAACCTGATCACGGTGTCAATGATGTTTACCAGGCTGGGAGCAGGAGATGGAAAACAAGCCTGTTTATACAGGGCGCGGGTGTCTCATGGCTTTCTGTTGAACTGCAAAGAACAGGGGGGTTGGGTGTACGACAGTTCCTGGGCAGAAATGCAGGCTACAAGATGGTTTTCGTTGTGTCAGTTTATATTTTCCTCAGGCATCAGTAAAAACGACCAGGTGGGTCGTGTGGAAGTTTTTCACACGAGATGGCAATGAAAAAGCAATGGAGTCTCAGTACAAATGATGCTGATCAGAAGAACACTTTTCCTCAAGCAGTAGGCTTTTTATTTTGTTTTGTTTTCGACCTTTTAACTGTTTTAGCACATGGCATATGCGTTACGCATTTTCATAAGTTAGGTATTTCTGGTCTATGCCATAGCTACCAGGAGTTGAGCTTAGGTTTAAACAAAAGGAAATAACCCTAACCTAACTAGGATAGTGCCATAATTAATTGTGTTGGACTCTCATTCTCCCCAACTAATAGTCCACTTTCTCACAACAAGCAGGTTTTATGTTGGAACTATGACTTCCCTAACAACGAGGTCGCAACCACAACCTTGTCTAAACCACAAAATTGTTTTTTACCATGCATTCCTTTATCACAATTTTTCGTAGTAAAGGAATGCGTGTTAAAAAAATGCTTTCCAACTAGTACCCCAAACCCCCACCCCTTAAAAACGAATTACCCACACACACTAAACTAATTCCCCCACCCTAAAAATAATCACGATTACCAACACACCCTAAAAACAAACACAATCACCCACACACCCTAAAAACAAAAACGATCACCCACACTCCTTAATACATGAACTCAACCTCTATAAAACTAATTCCCCCTAAAAATAATCACGATCACCCCACCTCTTAAAAACGATGTAACACCTTATAAACTAATTCCCCCACCTTAAAAATGAATACAAACACCCTTATCCCCTAAAAACTGAACCCCAACCCCTAAAACCTAACCATAAATACCCCCACACCCTCAAAATTAACCTCTCTTGCCTGTTCCTCTGCGATGCTCCTTCGAACTTTGCCCTGCCCGAACACTAGACTGACTCAACCTTAAACACGCACATGCATGGTTAATGTGGGAAAAGAGGAACCGGGATGAACACAGGTCAGTAATGGATTAAAGTGAACACCATTTATTCAGGTAGGTGTGGAGGTATCCGAAGTCAGTTACAGTGAGGAAAAGTGTCCTTCTTGTTGGCATCCATTTTGTGTCATGACTCCATTGTTTTTGCATTGCCATTTCGTGTCAAACACCTCTGCACAACCCTCCTGGTCATTTCTGCTGATGTCTGTTGAAATTCTAGCTGTCACGACCACCCTGTCCATCCTGCTCCTTGTGGTTGAGCCAATTTCGCAAAAGGGGAACCGTGAATTGGCCTCACCACCCTCGGACTGAACTCCTGCACGCATCCATCCTGTTTCGCAAGACTTGGTCATGCCACCATCCCAGAACTTGTTCCTTTCACATATCCTGTTGTTCAAGATCTGTCTGTTCTCTCACGAACATATCCTGAAAGGCATTAGAAAGGAAGCGGTAGCGGATGTCAATGGCTGACCATGCTAGGGGGAGAAGAGGGCGATTCCCTGCTTGATACCATGTTGGAAAGTCCTCCTGCTTATGCCCCCATGTACCCTGCCCCGCATGTAGCTGCACCAGACGTGCTGCACACTCCTGCCCCCACTGCCCCTCCTAATGTTCCCCCGTCACACCGACGCCCCCTATTTTGACACCTACGACACCGACTGCCCACACCACCCCTGTCCTCACCACGAGAATGACAACGAGTCCCCATCCGCCAAATCCCTGCAGCCTTACCCCTGCTCGCCCCTCCCCTTCTTCCCCGTGGTCTACGGTTAAGCAGGATTTATATAGATTATTCAGTTCCCCACGACTGGCTTCCTTGCGCACTGCAGTCAGCTTTTCGTCCCTTCGAGAAGATGACATGCAAAAGCAACAGTGTGAATGTTGGATAAATAGCGGGAATATTTACCCATTTAAAGAAATATGGTCCACCTTTTCCCAGTGGACGGTTATGGGACAGACCACCTGGGCTGAATACATGTGTACCTTGGTTATGCAGAGATTCGAGAATTCATTTATGTAGATACCCGCTGGATTAGTGGACCTCAGGTCACAAATAAAAAGAGGCAATGTGCAGGGAGAGGGGATGTTTGGCGCTATGTCTGCTTTGATAGCTTACCGTGATATGACCGCCCTCCCCAAACCCCCCATAGAGGCAGCAATGCCAATGAAAGAGGCGGCCCCTGTCTTTGTTAGCGCACTCACCGATGCCCAAAATAATGGCTGAGGGGCTATTGAAGCACACTGGCACAGGCTATTGGTTCATGTCCCTTGAAAAAGGTCAGAGGTAATGCAGTTGAAAGGGCAGTTACCAGATCCTCAAAAAAATCGGGCTGCCTTTTACAAAGAATTAGGCCAGATAATATCTGCTGGTACACTTATTCTTGAAGACATCGACTTACTCTTTGGTACGGTCGTTACTGCTGATATTTGGGATAAAATTTGACATACTGACCATGAAGAAGAGCTGGGAGGTAAATAGGCTAATCTGGAAGCTATGGAAGACGCAAGGGCAGGAGGGACTAAACCAGAAGCTGCCATCCTGACTTTGCCCGGTAAAATAATAACGCTTAGGAAAACATTTTTGCCAGAAACAGTCATTAACTGGGGTAAGACTTCTTTACCCGTTGTGAAACAGAATACAAGGGACATAGTGGCTTGGACCCCCGGATCCCACGCTCTAGCCCAGTATTTGTTGATAAGTTTGTCAGCAACTTGCTTCCTGAGATTTCCGCCAGGCTCAAGAAGGTTGAGAGTACACGGTCTGCCCAGACTATGACTGGTATCTTGGCTATGGCACTGTATCACGAAAATAGGGAGAATGAAGATAGAGAGAAGGAAAGTAAGAAGGCTAGACATCTTAAGACTAAGGTACTTCTGCGGCAGGCTTACCCTCCCCGAGGTCCCGATGTCCCGATGTCCCGATGTCCGTGGGAATTTCAGACCACAGCCCCAATCCCCTCCGATGGCTCGCTAGTCTACCCCCTCAGGCCCTCAACGCACGGAAGCCCTCCAAACAGATCAGTGTGCTTATGTAAAGGGTACAGCCACTGGATAGATGAGTGTCCTGTATTAGCTGAAAACATGCGAACAGGGAAGACTCGGATTCGCGCTCCTAGGGAGGGGAGGCCGACTAGGGCCCATGGCCCGCCCCATCCGCAGGACAAAGAACGTGGGTCCAGGGATGACGCTCCTGTCCAGCAATGCCCGGCCAATAGGTTTGATGGATACAAAGCAACACGCACTTATTACAATGATGATTATGATGAAGTTGATGAGACAGGGTTCTATCAAGCATAGGACAGCTAGGAAAGGGGTATTACTAGAGTGCAAATTCCAGTGGATCAAAGGGGCCCGTAAGTTCAAATGTCAGTTGTGGGGAACAATCAGAATTTTCTTTTGGATACTGGGGCCACCAGGTCTTCTATTGCACGTCTGTCAGTCCCGGAGGCCCCCCTTTCTGGCAACATGAATGTTTCCGTGGGTTTCGCAGGAGCACCCGTGACCAGCCCTGTCTCTGAACCCCTCCCTCTCGATATTGGCCCCGCACATGTTGACGCTCCCTTGGTCCTCACTACAGGTTGCAGTGAAAACTTATTAGGCCTGGATTTACTGAAAGCTCTGTATGCAACCTTATCATGTAGTCCCCAAGGTGTATCCCTAGCAATTTCCCCCACCGCAGCCTCCTATATGTATTAGTCCGGTCCTCTCCCACCAGAGTTGCAGTGTTTACCTTCCTCCCTCTGGGCATCATCAGACACTCATATCTCAACATACCCCCTCATGTGGTACGCATTCAGCCAGGCGCACTTCTCCCCCGCCTTCGACAGTACTGACTACCCGTGGAAGGAGAAGCGGCCCTTTTAACAATAATATCTAAATTGTTGGACAAGGGCGTAGTGGAGGAGACACGTGGTAATATAACAGTCCCATTATGCCGGTTCTTAAAAAGACCAAATATACAGATTCGTGATTGACCTGAGAGCCCTTAACAAAATAACTATCTCCCAAAACCCTGTTGTCCCCGACATTCCGGCCCTCTTGACGATGGTCCCTTCTGACGCCACGCACTTTTCTGTCATAGACCTGAAGAATGCCTTTTTCAGCATTCCTATACATCCTGACAGCAGACTTTTTTTGGTTTCTCCCTTGGTGGGCGGAGCTTTAGATTTTGCTGCACCCCTCAAGGCTTCACAGAGAGCCCCAGTGTCTATAGTCAAGCTCTAAAAAGTCAACTAGATTCCTTGGAACTCCCTGATAATTTCACACTGCTGCAGTATGTTGATGACCTCCTCATTACTGCAAATTCCGCCCGACATGTAAAGAGGCTACTCTCTCTTTGTTAAGCCACCTTGCCCTCCATAACCACAAGGTCTCTTTAAAAAAGCTTCAGTTTTGTCAAGAGAAGGTGACCTATTTAGGTCATCTCCTCTCGAAGGAGGGAAGGCAGCTCAACGCTGATCGTGTAGCCGTTATCAATGCTATGGGGGCCCCATGGACACAAAAGCAGGTGCGAGCCTTCATAGCTCTAACCTCATAGGTCTAACCTGCAGACAGTGGATTTTCAATTTTTCGGCCATGGTCAAACCTCTTCTTGCCCTCACCACTAAAGACGTATCAGACAGTTCCTTTCCATGGACTAGAGAGCATACGCAGGCCTTCCAGGATTTAAAAAGAGCTCTGTGTACTGCTCCTGTCCTCGGTACTCCTGATTATAACAAACATTTTTTACTTTTTGTACATGAGACAGATATTCAGGGGGTCTCCATCGGCCATGTCCCTATTTATCAACCACCTTAGATCCCGTTGCGAGGGCTCTCCCAGGATGCCTACTGGTGACAGCTGCGGCTGCACTCATGGTCCGTCAGAGTGCGGGTATCGTCATGAACTCCCCCTTGACTCTGATGGTTCCCCATTCTGTGGATACCCTCCTTAATAACACCAAGACACAGTAGCTCACTAGCGCACAACTCTCAGGATATGAATTGACACTCTTTTGCAGCCACATTAACATTAAGAGGTGCTCTGTACTGAATACCTGCACATTACTTCCAGTGGATACTCAGGATGCCTGTTTAGATCAACATGACTGTATATTGAGGACAGAAGAGGAGACAAAGGGACGGGTGGCTTACGTTGACTTACAGGATACCCCAATAGCAGACCCAGAAGGTACACTGTATGTGGACGGATCATGTCTCAGAGGGCCAGATGGTAACACATCAGCCGCCTACGCCCTCACGACATTAGAGCAAGTAGTAGAAACAGCTCAGATTCCGCAGTGCTCTGCTCAGGCTGCAGAATTAGTAGCCCTCACTAGAGCCTGTGAGTTAAACAAAGGAATAACGGTTAATATCCACACTGACAGCCAGTGTGCCTTTGGGGTGGCTCACATCTTTGGGAGATTCTGGAAAGAAAGGAATTTCCTTACTTCACATGGGACAAAAATTCAACATGGCCCCCTAATTCACAGATTATTAGACTCCCTGACATTTCCTAGAAAGGTAGCTATTATAAAATGTAAAGCGATTAAGAAAGTGAAGGATGATGTTGTAAAAGGCAATGCCCTGGCTGACCAGACAACCAGACAGACAGCTCTTAAGAACAAGCATTTACAATGCAACGGTTTCGCCTTTGGAAAATTTAGAGCTATTGGCAATGTAAATGACAATGCCATTTATTTATCTGTTTTCAAAACCAATACATAAATACAAATTTTGTCATTTACAATGCCAATAGCTCAAACTTTTCCAAAGGCGAAACCGTTGCATTGTAACCCTGCACACCCTGGCAGTGGAGGCAGCACCAGCACGTGACAAGCCTGAGCGTGGGTAGTAAATGGCATGTGGCTGTCAGTACCTTTGTTATGAGGAGCTCGGGTGCCTCCCCTCCAAGGGAAGCCTGCGCAGCCCGGCAGTGGAGGCGGCACCGGCGCCTGTGACAAGCCTGAGCGTGGGTAGTGAAGGGCATGTGGCTGTCAGTACCTTTGTTATGAGGAGCTTGGGTGCCTCCCCTCCAGGGTGACCCTGCACACACTGGCAGTGGAGGCAGCACCAGCACGTGACAAGCCTGAGCGTGGGTAGTAAAGGGCATGTGGCTGTCAGTACCTTTGTTATGAGGAGCTCGGGTGCCTCCCATCCAAAGGGAGCGTGCGCAGCCCGGCAGTGGAGGCGGCACCAGCACGTGACAAGCGTGAGCGTGTGTAGTAAAGGGCATGTGGCAGTCAGTACCTTTGTTAATATTCATATTATGATTAGGGCTCCCTGTTTGATGGTATTTATTTTTGCTGATTTCGGTTTGAATGTGTCCATTTTATTGGTATTAATCCATAATTATTTTGTGTTTTATGAACAGATGATGTGACAAGACGTGTATTTCCACATTTCTTTGACAGATAACCGTGCTCTCTGTCAGGCTTTAGCATACCACACTGCCAAGAGGAATAAAGCACTTTAAAATATGACCGTAATAGCACAAATGCACACGGAGGCATGCGGTGACATCAGCACATCAGGCCAGCTGTGTCACTCCCCAGGCTGCCACCTTGTGCACCTGTTGGTCTGAAACCCTTTTATTTCAGCAGGGCAGCCACTCAAAAGAAGCCACAATCTCTCTATTTTTCCGCTTTTATAAATAAACGCAGACAGGAAACTCGATGTTTTCTGTCTGTTTCTATCTTGAGAAATCAGTAAAAAACGGAGCCCCGCCCCTCTGCGGCTTCCGGTCTCTTCCCAGCCCTGCCGGGGGCTGTAGCGAGAATAGGCACACACACCTTCAATCAAACCTTGGAAGAGGGGTCGGCGCCCTGGGGCAGAGCCAGAGAGCACAGACATAAATCGCTGCGATAAAGCGCCTCGGCCCTCCAGCAGCAGCGCCGCAGCACTGATCTGTCCTGGGCGCTGTAGCGCCTAGAATAGACACAAACACCTTCGATGAACACAGTGGATGAGGGGTTGGTGCCAGGGAGGGCCTTAAAGCGCTGAGCACAGTCATAAAGCGCCTCGGCCCTCCAGCAGCACAGATCGTGTTTAAAACCCTGTCCCGTGTCTTGTGCTGCCGGGGATGGGACCCCCCCCTTCTCCCCTCGCCGTGCAGCCACCATAGATCGGGTCCTGCAGTCTGAGCGAGGATGAAATGCGGGCCCTGCAGCGCCTCTCATCACTGTGGAGTCTTATGGAATAAACCCGCACGGCGCTATATACCATAGAACGAAAACTGCCGCAGACTTTGGCACAAGCGCCACAAATGAAACAAGCACCTACGAGGACACAGGGGGCGGGAGAGGACACGGACGGCGGGAGGGGGCGGGAGTGGACACGGACGGCGGGAGGGGGCGGGAGTGGACACGGATGGCGGGAGGGGGCGGGAGTGGACACGGACGGCGGGAGGGGGCGGGAGAGGACACGGACGGCGGGAAACAGCAACAATTTACTGTGATTGTATTGAAGAGGGTGTGACACTGACTGCAGCCCTCATTTACTGAAGTTAGTCTTCTGGCCAGCGCCATCTGAGAGGACACGGATGGCGGGAGGGGGCGGGAGGGGACGGGAGAGGACACGGGAGGGGGCGGGAGGGGGCGGGAGAGGACACGGACGGCGGGAGGGGGCGGGAGAGGACACGGACGGCGGGAGGGGGTGGGAGAGGACACGGACGGCGGGAAACGTGCACAGGACAGCGAGGGGGGGGCGGAAAGGCACACGGAGGGGGCGGGAATGGACAGACTTTCAGTGAAAGGGGAGGGAACGGGAAAAAACGTAACTCCGCCCTGGGAAAAAATCTCGGGAACGCCCCCGAATCTGGTCCGGCCTTGACGGACAGATCTCTGTTCCAATGGCTAGCCTCCATTTATGGAGCTAGCCAATGGGACAGGGGGGCGTATTCCAGAGTCCTTACTGAAATCAAGAGATTTCTCTGGAGGCGGAGCTAAGAGCTCCGCCCTGCAGCGAAACCTAAAAAGGAAGGAATGTATGTGGGAGGTCCCGCCAGGTGGGTCGCAGAGGGGGGCATGGTTGAAGATACTGTACAGAGTGTAATCGATATTCAGTCCCATGCTACCCGTGAGGATCTGAGGATGTGGGCGGAGCATTTAGCGGTAAAGGAAATAGATGGTTGTTGGGCCCGTATCACTATGGAGAGACAATGGATGTTGCCCGACAGTCATGTGCTACCGGTAATAACGATGGCCCATGGCCGTGCTCACATTAGTGCGAAAGGGATATGCAAGTTGCTGGAACCCACCTGGTATAACTCAAAGATACCAGCATATGCTGAGAGGATAGTCAAAACATGCACGATTTTCCTAATGTACAACCTGGGAAAAGGAACAGTAACCCCTGGAGGAGGATTCTCTCCCCCTACCTTTCCTTTTGAAGCCCTCCAGATGGAATATATCCAGATGGACAGATGTAACAGTTTGAAATACGTCCTGGTGGTGGTCTGTACCTTCAGCCGATGGGTGGAGGCCTACCCTGTCACAGTCTGTACCGCTATCACTACCGCAAAAATACTATTGAAAGAATACTTCCCACGATTCGGTTTGCCCCGTTTGGTCTGCAGTGACAATGGGACACACTTTGCGGCTCAAATAATGAAGTATGTCTGTTCAGCACTGGGTATAAAACAAAAATTTCATGCTGCTAACCACCCCCAATCCCCAGGTCTAGTGGAGGTGTACAGTGGCATCCTAAAGACTAAAATGGCCAAGATTGTAGCCAAGACAGGTGTCACTTGGGTTGATGCTCTGCCCCTGGCCCTGCTATCTGTCAACACAATGACCCATACCAGGATAGGCCTATCTCCCCATGAGATTGTGTTCGGGAGGCCTGCCAATGTGTGGGGTGTTTCACGGCCCCAGAAACTGTCTGATGTCGAATACCCTGTGTTGACTGATTATCTATACAGTTTGACTAACACCTTTTGTACTCTTAACCACCAGGTGCAGGAGGCCTTACCTGATAAAAGCGAGGGCCCAGGGTACGTTATTCAACCTGGCGACTGGGTCCTGATTCAAAACTTTCAACGTACTAAGAGCCTCGATCCCCGCTGGACACAGCCCGGTCAGGTGTTACTGGCCACCCACACTGCCGTGAAAGTTGAGGGACGGAAGAACTGGATCCACGCGTCCCACTTCAGATGAACACCTCTGCCTCTCCCCTATGATCAGTGGGTGAGAGAAGGACAAGGAGAATCAGAGACAGAAATAGTCCTGACGTTTGTTCCCTTCAGCGACGCAAGACTACATTCTACATCTACGGAAGCAGAGAGTGACAGTATACTGAAGGAAAAGAGGGAACACTCCCCTCACTCTGCTCAGCATTAGGAAAAATTATTCCCCGACCATACTGTTCCTACTTCTACCTGATATAACTTGCGTTCTAGAATCAAGGCTTGCCCTTGACTTCGCTCAGGTGCCTGCAGGCTGTAGGGCTGTGATCTCCCGGCTAAGAACGATGCTGGTATGTCAAACTAAGGTATGCCATAGGGCTCTTGGCACCTGCATCCAGTAAAGGAACCACCAATCACAGACAGCTGCTAGTGGTCCCTGGCTTAGTACAATGGCAGCCGTCCAAAACACCCAAGTCCAGAAACGATATGTCAGTCTCCTACATAGCAAGTACTTTGTGGCCCTCTACTATCCTGTTACCCCACCAACTCCTACCCCGACTCCTGGAGAGCATCAGTATTTCACGTAACCCGCCCACGAATTGCCCCACCGTGCAGAATTTTTCAATAACACCTTTGTCCAGATGCTACATCATCATCAGCTCATCATAAATGCTTTCAACTGTTGGGTATGTGGACTGATGCTGCATGCTATGACTCAACCTCTTCCATTCTTTCCTTATCCTTTCTCCATCTCTGGGTCCTGTCTTGCATGGTGGATGTTGATGCAGGAGGCCTATACTGTCAATGGTACTGCCAATTCTGCCCTTGGAACATTTCGAGATGACTTCTGGCGAAACAGGTCTGGCAATTCCAATACCCCTTTTTGCCCGACCAGTTCAGAGAAACCGGAATGAACACAGGTCAGAAATGGATTAAAGGGAGCACCGTTTATTCAGGTAGGTGTGGAGGTATCCGAAGTCAGTTACAGAATGCGTTTTACATCGTTATTTCCCCCAGACCAACAATGCCTCAGATTTCTAATGATAACATTCCTTCCATCACAATCTTTCCACGAGACAATACATCTTTGAATGAAAACATGAGCGTGATAGCTATCACACTCATATTCTCAAGACTAACACAAGCATGAATAGCTCGCGAGCACACAACAGTTAAGGCTGAGTCGTTGTTCTGGCAAGTCGTTGTTCTTAACATTGCACATTCTATGCTTCTCTTGAATTTTATCTTGTGGCTTGTCAGTAATTTGTTACAACCCTAAGAGCAAGCAAACCTCATAATGAGCCTATGACATGAAGGGGTAAACTTCTGTCTCACTTCTAGTTGACCGAAGCCTATTAATTGACCAATTCTGACTGCTAAAGGAGATTAGATGGCAATTTGGGAACCAGTTTTTCACAATTGTCACTCCATAAAGCTTTATTTGATCCAGCATTATCACATCATTCAAATGTTATAATATCCCTACCCAATAGATATTTTTTTCAAAGTTCAAAGGGAAGAGATATAGCCTGTAAAGGTGTTAGTAAGTGGAGATGCACATCGGCTGTGTGGGGTCTTTAAGCCCTATGATTTTTGCTGCTCTGTGTGGCTCTGTGTTGGGGGGAAGGAGAGAGGCCTCCCCAGCGCTATTAAGCGTGAACATTTTCCCTGCTGCGTGGGACGTATTCGAGTAAAGACCAGGCCAAGGGTGGTCCCGTACATGTTCGTGGAAGCCCAGAGGAGGTTGGAATGGGCGACCCCTCTTGGTCCCATCATTAAGATATTGTGTGGCCTCTGGTGGACATTTCACTGACTATATATTATTGCTTTATCAGTTTTGACTTGTTGTTAACCTACTGTTACAATGGGAATTGAAAAAAAACTCCTGGGGATCATCCAGCACCTACTCCACCAGGTAAGTACACCTGTATCGACTGTATGTTGGAAAGAACTACGGGGATTGTTAGCACCGAAACTGCGCTAACAGAGATGAGACTCTCGCTGAATGTGGGTATGGTACCTACTGTGTTCTCCAATTAGGTCACTTTAGACAATTCTGTTGGCCTGGCCCTGGTGCATAATCCACCCCCAGTTGTTAGCAAAATACAGACAATGATACTGGCATAGAGGGCTTTCTTGATTCGCCTATCTTAGTTGCTAGCAAAACCACTACTTCACCCTTTCTAACTAATAGGAGAACTAACTAGGAAACACACAGCAAGAAAAAAAAGTCTGCCACTAAGGCGACCCAGCAAGCCAAACCCTAATTATGGGCTCAGTCCCTATTGTCAGCTCTGCTATTTCGTGTTTATACCGGCTGCAGGCAGAGGACTTGGGACCTCAACAATGGATCAATTTAGCAATAATCGTTTTGTGGAAGTTTGCTGTGGGAAAATTAAGGCACTTCTACATGTCAAACTTTCGCCACTAACCAAGCAGATCAAAAATATTAAATTGCAAATAGCGTCAATGCTTAGTCAGTGTAGACATTCAGAGGGGGCTGCATTGGGAGGTAAAACCCATATACTGGCTACCTTGCCTCCACTGTGTAGCTCTCTGATGTTGTCTACTTTAGGGGTGCTTGAAGAGCTACTCTCAAATTGGCCAGTCCTCTCAAATTGGCCAGTCCTCATAAATTGGTCAGTCCTCTATCAACAGGGCCTGTGGGTAATACGGACTCAAGACAGGGTCTTTAAACACCCATTGAGCCTACTCTAAACTTGCATAGAAGTGGCATTCTTACTAATAAGCGTTTTATGCACTGCCAAAACTAAGCCAAAATTAAATCTACCTCTGACCACCTGTCTATATGTGACTATACCTATTGGTGTACCTCCCTCTTGCGGGGGTCAGGTGGAGTCTAACAACGAGCCTTTTAACAAAGTCTTGGACTGACTTGTATGCTTCAAAGTGTTCTCCTTTGCTCTCACAAACAAAATTTTGCTGAGTTGTAGAGTTGGATGGATCAGGCCTGACCAAGTTGTTTCTGAGGGGGACTATGCTACTGTTAATTTTAGATCGATATCTCTTTTACAAAGTCTCCTGCTTGAGCCACTGAGTCAGGCTAGGGTCAGCTGCGGCCCTTGGAGGGAGTTCCGTGGGGCAGGAAGGCGGGGCGGGGGAGGGGCAGGGTGGGGGTGCTAAACACCGGAAAATTGATAACTGGAGGTAAGTACACAATTTAATAAATAAAATTAATTTCGTTGCGCACCCTGCATCACATGCTCCATTTGTATCAGGGAAGAATTTCAACCCTCTTCATAGTGTGGGGGGGGGGCAGTTCTCCATTCCACTTTCATACCGTTTTTCTGTACTTTCTAATGTGGACTGACCCATAGATAGCACTCAAGTTGGCAACCAAGCTTTGTCTATTGTACCTAAAAGTACTGACACCTTTTTGGATAATTGATTCCTCACCAAGGGGCGCACGACTGTAAGCACAAGGAGTTCCTTTACCCTGTTGAGTTGGAACATAATAGGGCTAAAGGACAAGATCACTAACCCTGATTGGTTCAACTTAGTTGCAAAATATTGTTTTATTGCTTTCCAGGAAACATAGGACACTACTAGCTCTACCTGTCCTGGTTTTATGTGCTATCTATTCTTACCCTGCCATCCCCTCTGTCCGAGGCAAAGCAAAAGGAAGGCTTTCTGTTTGGGTTAAGTTGAATTTGAAGGTGGTTGTCACAGTTGTATATACAAAAAGTTCCACTTTTATGGCTTTGCTCATTAAGAATGAATTAAGTGCTTTTTATTTTAATTTAACTCTCATAACAATGACTAATGACTTCTTAAATCCTGTATCTACTCATATTAAATGTTTATTTGCCTTCCTTGCTGATTCAAGGCCTATTGGTATCATGCTTATGTTTCAGCCCAAGTATCTACTCTGTGGATTTTAATGCCAAGCTGGTGCCTAATTATAAGTCACAGGTGCAGGGACAGGTGTGCTATGCTCTATCCTGGGGAAAATCAGACAGTAGAGGGGCGGAACTGTGTGTGTACATTGCTAAAAAAAGACCTTGTGGATCTTGTGTACTCATTTAGCAAAGATATGCCATTATTGGCCTCTTAAGGAGGGCTTGGCCGGAGCTCTGTAATAGACTATATATTTGTAACTAGAAGCTTCTCAGCATGGTTCATGCATGGTGCCATTTTGACAACAGAATGGGGGGCCCATAATGCTCTGCATGCTTTCGCTAATTTTCTGGTGATTAGGGCGGCTCTACCAGATGTACAAATTTCTATTACTCAACACACTAGTGATGGACTAAGGCATCTGAAAGATTCAGGTCGACTTTTGCAGCTTTAGTGACATCGTATTTATGAAACACTAAGTAAAAAAATAAAACCAGTCTGTTTCTGTTACAACCAATCAGGAGTGGACAGGTTGAACCCTTGTTGGTTTGACAGCCACTGTTCACAAGCTAATCATAGGCTAAGGAAGGCTATCTACACCATCCCGAAAGATCCTATTGCCGTTCCGGAAGCTCGTGAGATTTACAAAAACAACCTAAGGAAAAGAATTTCTGCTTTAAACAGAAGGGATTGGGAACTCCTGTATAGTGCTTCCATTACCAAGAATAGTAAGATATTTTGGAATCTGGTTAACAAGATCAAGCAAAAGGAAGCCCCACCAAACCTCCTTTTGAATTGTAATGCCCCGGGTTCAGATTATTCAGTAAAAGTACGTTTATTAAACCATTGGTCTCTAAAGAACATGCTACATCTTACAATAAATAGTATAAAACATATACAAAACAATTTCGCTGATACTTTAAAAAGGCGGTACCTTCACGGACAATTCCTACCTCCCTCCCACAGCTTAAAAATGTCATATAACAATACTCCTAAAATTGCAACGAGCAACAGTCACGCTAACATAAGGATAGTATTTCCACCTAAACACAATTTACTTTGAGCGTCTCCCACTATATTTCCATGCCAGTTTCTATCCAATCATATTTGGTTCCAACAGAGTCCTTTTCACCGCCTTCATATATTTTACCATGGCGATTGCGATGTCAAGGTTTGGCATGTCAGTAAGTAGATTAATTGCTAGCGGGCGCTCAATTATACCATATTTTAAAAACATTGGTCATAAAAACAATTTCTGCTGTGACACACATTTTTGGCAGTCTAGTAAAATATGTAAATTGTCACACTTGGTACCTAATCCACAGCGACATTTACTGTCAGGTTGTACAAATTCTGCTTTTCTATTTCCATGAGATGCCCAATGGTTAACCCCTATTCTCCATCTGAGCACTTCAGCTCTTAGTCCAGCATTAGGTAAGGTATCCAAATAGGGGTACCAAATATCATTCTCACAGCTATTCATCATATAATTGACTGATACTTTCTTTCTCAGGTGTATTATGTCATTTTGCCTGGATACTTCTCTTCCTGATGTTCTAAGCTCCCCATTTTAGGATTCAACCGACAGTGTCACCTGGTCAAATTTTACTTTTAGGCTTTTACACATTTTGCACAATTTCATTCTGATCACCTTGGCCCATTTTAAATCGCTGTTCAAAATCTCCTCTTTGCACCATTGTGACACTTTTGTAACTTCCTCCGATCCCAATCTTTTCCAAAATCTTAAAAGAGCCACTTGTACCTGTATGTTCCATGCTATCACTCCCAGCTCCAATCGGATTGCCTGGATCATAGAGGAGCTAGGCAGTGACATCAATGGTTTGAGACATTTCCCTTCCTCAATGTCCCAATTGTTCTTCCCACTGAAATACAAGACTTCGGCCCCATACTGCACTTGTGGGGGTATCATTGACTTATAGGGGTTCAGTAAAGGTCTATGTGACATATCCCCATAGATTTGGCTAAATTTCCTTAACCCGCATCCTGATGTATGGGCTTTGGCATTCTGGGCTACCAGATGGATGTCCCATTTCAAAGACTTTTCGAACCAGATACCAAGGTATCTGTATTCATTCACGATTTCTAATTTAGTGGAACCCAGATACCAGTTAAAATTCTGAGTTTTCTTCCCAAAACATAGGATTTTAGTTTTCTCCATATTTACAGTCAGGCGTTTAGCCAAGCAGTATTCATTGAAGACAGATAACTTCCTTTGCAATCCAATCTCCGTTTGGTCAAAGAATACCAAATCGTCGACGTACAGCAAACAGGACAATTGTTTCCCATGCATTTTAGAGCTGGCGCTTCTATTCACTTCTAAGATGGCTGGGAGATCAGCTAGATATATTGCAAACAGTAAGGGGGCTAATACACATCCCTGCCTTAAACCATTCTTAATCAATATTTTAGGTGTCAGGGCTCCGTCAGTGTCTTTAATAACTTGCGCCCAATTTTGTTTGTGTAGCTCCTGAATAATTTTCAGGAGCCCCTCTGGGACATTAAATTTTCTTAAGGCCTCCCACAGGCATCTCCTATCTACTAGGTCGAATGCCGCGCAGAAGTCTACGAAGCAGCAGCATAACTTCCCCTGCTTTTCCACCGACTTCCGCGCCATGGCCCACAGTGCGAAGCAGTGATCGATCATGGAATGCCCCTTTTTAAACCCTCCTTGTTCTACTGACACAATCGTCCACTGTTCCACCCAGTCTTTCAGACTGCCTAGGATTATTTTGGAAAATACCCTTTCCCCAATATCCAGCAAGTTAATAAGTGTATAGTTTTTTGGTGCTTTTCTGTCTCCCTTCTTGTGGATGGGTCTGATTACTGCTCCTCTCCACTTTTTGGGGATCTTGCCTGACTCCAATATTGCCAAAAACATACAGGAAAAATATTCCGTCCACCAATCTTGCTGGGATTTTATGATAATTGCTGGTAGGTTATCTGGACCTGCAGCACGGGTTCGGTTTAGACTTCTTATGATTTTATTGACCTTTTCTGTAGTAAATAAGGGTTTTAGATCTACCACCGCCTCTATCCAGGGACAGATCTCCCCACCTGCTTCTTCAGCATATGTTCCGTATAACTCCCCTAGATATTCTTCCCATTCTGCTTCCTCTACTACACAGGGCATAGCTCTGTTAGCCTGACCTGCTGCTTCCTTTCCTTTTTAGATTCAATAATTTCCAGCAAGTTAACCCAGCATTTCTCTTTAAATTCTCTCTTCAGATTTCTAACTACCATGTTATACTCCTTCCTCATATTACTTAAATTTTTCTGCCTTATTGGATCATATTTTTTCCTCAGGCTTCTTTCTTCCCTTCTTATTTCTCTTTTCCTGGTTAAACACTCCCCGTTAAACCAACTCGGCTGTTTGGTTTGTATTGATTGTTTAGCAGTTATGCATGGGTCCTTACTTTTTATATCTACTTTAAGGCACTGCGCCATTTCTTTTATCTTTTCCTCAAACCAAGGCACTTTCTTAGCACTAGCATCTTCCAGATCCACTTTCTTTGGAATCCAGCTAGCTTTCCAATATATTTTTCAGTTAATCTTGTTGTCAGCCGTTTAGGGTACTCTACTTGTTGAGGGAGAACCAATTCTCTAGAGCTTTGAAGTCCCCTTGCTAATGCAAATTGCAAAATGTTGTAATCACTACCATCGCAAGCAGTTATCTGAAACCCATTAATAAGATCAAAGTTCCACGCATGATGAATACATAATCAATCGGGCAAAGTTGGGAACCTATCTTAAAGGTCTGCTTTGCAGGGCAGTCTGTTTCCCATCTGCCATTTAAGCAAAACAATCCTTTTAGCCCCAAAAATTTGCCCAACTTTGCGTCTAGTTTAGAGGTAGTACAATTTGGAAACACAGCAGGGGGTATATTATTTGAGCTCAAGAGGTCTTTAAACCAACTGTCATATCTCGAGGGGTTCAATCTAATGGTTAAAATCACCCATTACAATTGTCATATAATTTTCAAACTTTTCACACAATGTATCTAGGTCATTTTCAAAACGTCTCATTTCTATCTCATATTCTTCATTTGATCTCCTTTGAATGTAAACATTTATAATTATCATACGATCATACGCCCCTACCGAACCCAGCAGGGATACAACACTGACCAATAACCATTTACAAGTCGTATTTACAATCATAGCCCTTTTTGCTATCTTGGTCGAGACAAGAGTCATAATGCCCCCGGCTGGACGACCAAGCCTTTTCTTTCTTGCTGGCCTATGTAGTTGTACAAAACCTTCAAATACGGGGGTATTGTCGCATAGCCAATTTTCCTGCAAACCTACTATTTCGGCACTTCGGGCTAGGGTTTTTATACTTTCTACTTTTGCCTCCCCTCCTAGCCCATTTACATTCCAAGATAACAGGTTCATGCTATGCGACACCCCTCCTCCCTAATCGATATCACTGGTACGGTCATCAACGGAATTGTGCTCATATTGGGCACCTGACCAGCTATCATTAAAAGACCAATCACCCCACGGTTTACCTGCCTCATGGTTCTCAACTATCATTCTCATATTTTCACCTACCCTTCCCTCGCCTAGGATCAGACTTATCTGTCTTCTTCCCAGGCCTGAGTGACAAGCTATAAAGGCTCTGTCCTGCTGGTTCCTCGTCTCTAATTCACTGGTCGGTACCAACCTTATTCCTACCTTTGCTATCTCATTTTCCGCCCTCACAATTGCTGTTTTTACCAAACTTGAGTACAATAGTATCCTAGTGAGTTCTCTCCGATCATTATTATTACAAAAACCTACTTGTTTTATATCCTTTGATCCCAACCCCCTAAGAGTAGGGCATTTAGAGAAGGAATATACAAGTTGGGAACGGTTTAGGGGTGTAACCTTCCAGCCTTTTTTCTCCCTTTCTCTATTTTAACAGGTTCAAAATAAAGCCACAGATTATCCACGTCCTTTAAAGGAATAATACCGGGCAGTTTCCCCTCCTTCCCATTCCATTCCCTTCCTCTTTTTACTGAAGGCTTTCCCCTATCTGCTATTCTATTCCTATTCATTTGCCCATGTGGTAATTTCCATGAATTAATCACCTTGACCTCTCCTTTATTTATTGTTGCAAGTTTTATTTGCTCCTTTCTTTTAGCCGTTGCTACCTCCCCCACCCTTGTACTATTTTTGGGGATCCTCATTGACCTCCTATTTCTCACTAGAATTCTCTCTTCTTGGGGGGATACTGATTATTTACTCCCTTTCTTCACAGTATCTTAGATTCCTTCCAGCCTTTTTCCCACTGCCCTTGACTTCTTTTTTAAGTGTGCTGATCTTTTCTTTACTCTTCGTACATTATATCACCTATAACATAATAGGTCCTTCCATCTATTTACCAGCATCGGGCATCTTGATATATAGACTTCCTGATGGTCAATCAACTGCTCACAAATCCTCTCCTGCTGTGGTGGGTCCTGGGTCTGAGCCGGTCTCACTATCGTAGGCATCAGCCCCCTGATTCCGTGCAATTCCCCTACAATCTTCTGAAATTGGGTTTCATGGGTTTTTAATATACTATTGTTTAACATCACCACTTCCAACAAGCCTTGCAAGGTTTTTTGTAGCACTAGCATTATATCTAGCATTGATGCTGAAGCAGTCGCAGATATGTCTATACCCAAGGTATTGTTAGGTGCCAAATTTTCTATAAATATTGCTCCTTGAGTTTCATGTTGCTCCATGCTCTTTACGGTCGTGGACATTCTTATCTGCTCCGGGTCACTTCTATGTTCTCTTCTTGGGTTGGTTACGTTCATCTCTTCACAGGTCATATCAATGCCGCCTGTCAGGGAGAAGATCCGGGGTGAGGAGGATAATCTTGGTTCCGGGGTGACCTCAATAGGGCTTTGATTCAGTTGGTAACTAACGGGTACATCTGAAGTGATTACACAGTCCTCCTGATCCATTTGTTCAGGTCTTTATTCAATTCTGGGGTTTTCACTGGGGTTTGCAATTTTTTAAAGTGTTTTCCTACAAAATCTTTGATTGATTTAGATACTTGTGCGCCTCCCTTTAGTCCACCTTGGGTGCCTTCACTCGTGTCTTTATTTCTTTTAGAAGACCTTTTTGTCACACCTTTAGGTGATTCCATACTCTCTCCCCGGGACTCATTTTCAGACACAATTTTCTTAGTAGTACTATCCGGCTCTTTCTGACCTTTAAAGATTTTAGGCTTTTTTGGTGCCATCATACAGTGTCTTTAGCTTCCAACTTTGGGTAGAAATGCTTGTTTACTTAGCCTGTATTGTATATAGTTCCCTTTCCACCGGGGTAAAGTGCTGCCGTCTGTTTGCTCCAACCCCACCCTACTTGTAAGCGTACTTGGGGTATCTATTTTTTATTTCTCATAAAATAGTACCAGGTTTTGGTTAGGATTTTTAAAAATAAATTAGTTATTTCCAAAAATGACACAATTGTAGGTCCACTTACCTCCGCTGTGCGTGGACAGGCTAAACTGACAGGTTTAGTTCAATCCGCTTTCAATACAACACCACATTTGTCAGTTAGTGATAACACCTGTGCCAAAGAATTCCTTCAGCTATCTCAGGCACGAGTCTTTAAGCTTGTCCCCTGCGCTGCATGCCTGCTGAACCACAGGCTTTCACCTCCAGCCTTTTTGCCTGTCATACAAGGACCAATAACTCGGTGCTCGATACCATACTCGGCACCGTTACTCTTCGTGGCAGCCTGGGGGGTCCTCTGCCTCTGCCTGCCACCGCGTCTTCCTCCTCGTTCCTCGCTCCTTGCTCCGACTGCCCAGGAAGCACACGTGCACGCGAACGCGGTCATAAAAGGCAGCGTTAGCCTACGTCCGCGTTCTCTGCTTTGCTCCTCCTGTTGCTGCTCTGTGTTGCGGTCAGTTGCTCTGTCCTCCATCCTACGCACAGCAGAGTATCATAGATATATGGATTCAGATTATTAGAAATTACGTCTCTAGTAAGCAGAGGTATGCACCCTATCCAAGTAGGGACCACAATCCTAGTCAGGGTAAACTAGATACACACTTCAAATTAACCTGTGCTCACCCTCTGGTAGCTTGGCACAGAGCAGGCAGGCTTAATTTAAGAGGCAATGTGTAAAGTACTTGTGCAACACACACACACACAACACTAACACAATGAAAACACCACAAAAGACCCCACACCAGACTGTTTAGAAAAATAGAGAATATTTATCCAAGTAAATCAAGAAAAAAATGTCAAAAATCCAGTAAGTAAAATCGGAGTTATTCATTTTTAAAGAATAAATCAAAAATAATGCTTAGAAGTCAAAAGGGCTAAGGGGTGACTTGAGGTCGCAGTAGGCTGGGGTAAATCCAAAGATCACGCCAACCACGATGGAGGGCAGGCTGGCTACAGGATCAAATAGGTCCCTCTGACAAAATGCCTTGGGTGGAGCAAATAGTTGTTGTTGAGAGTCCAATGTGTCTGTTCTGATTCACTCAGTCAGGTCGATGCATCAAAGTCGAGCCGCACAGTTGCGACCTCGGATCGGCGCTGCATTGAAGCCAGGCCTTGCCATGGGGACCTTGGAACAGGGCTACATTGTCGTCGAGCCACACTCGGATGTCTTTGGCTCAGCACCTCGTAGCCTTTGAAGGGCACTGTGTCAGTTACGGTCTGCGCAATGGTGATGATGCGCCGGTTTTGTAGTAGAACAACTACAGAACCAACTTCAGAAGCCCAGGACTGAAGGAGGCTCCTCAGGTAAGCGTAGGGCTCCCAGATGGGGGAGTTCAGCAGCACCAGCAGAGTTGCAAGAATTCTTTTTTGACCATGATACTTCAGAAAACAGGAGGAAAGCCCTTAGAGTCACTCTGGGTTCAAGTGAGATGTGTCCAGGGATTGTCCTCAGCAGGGCAGAGATCAGCAAGCAGCAGTTCCTTGTAACAGTCAGTCAAGCAGAGTGACAATTCCTGTAACACAGCAGTCCTTACTCCTGGCAGAGATCCTCATGGGCCCAGTAGTGTACTGATGTGGGAGGATCAGAGACCCAATGCTTATACCCAAAAGTGCCTTTGATGTGAGATGACTTCAAAGCATCTCGCTGAAGTACACAGGTTTCCCTTTCAGCCCAGTCCTGTCTGCCAGGCTATCTATGGGATGGGGGAGGGTGGTTGGGTAAATAAGCCCCTTGTATGGAGAAAGGACACTACCTATTCAAGTGTTAGCCCATCCATTCCATCCTACCCAGGCAAGTGCATCAGAATGCAGATGTTTGTAGATGTATACTCAGACCCACTTACCCTTCCTGTGTTGTGGCTGTCTCAAGGGAATCCACAAACAGTAGCTGTCACCCACCCCAGACCTGTATTGAAGACAGGCTCCCAGACATACAGAGCAGTAAGTGCAAATGTCCCCTTTCTAAAAGTGGCAATCCTAAAATAGTAATGTTAAATCCAACTTCTCCAGTAAGTAGTATTTATCAATACATTCCAAACATATGAAACATGAAAAAGCCACTGCTCTTTGATTGGGAATTACAGCATAAAAGTGTATTAAGGAATTCCCAATGCTAACCTATGAAAGGAGTAGGCCTCTCAGTAGCGAAAAACGAAATAGGCTATTTGTCACTACGAAGACAGGGAAATCATAAAAGTACATGCCCTACATTTTACTTAGACAGCACCTTGCCCTTAGGGCAACCTACGGCATACCTTATGGGTGACTTACATGTAATACAAGGCATGTTTAAGGCATGGCAAGTATCTTTAAATGCAAAGCCAAAGTCGCAGTAAATTGTACACACAGGCTATGCAGTGGCAGTCCTGAGACAGATTTGAAAGGCTACTTTTGTTAGTGGCACATTTAGTGCTGCAACCAACTAATAGCATTTAACTTACAGGCCCTGGGTACTTGGTGTAACACCTTACAAGGGACTTACAAGTAAATTACTTAGGCCAATCAGGTATACACCAATTACACACATTTGAGGAAGAAGCACATGCAGTTTAGCACTGATTAGCAGTGGTAAAGTGCTCTGAGTCCTAAAGCCAGCAACAATATTCAGCAAAATGTGGAGGCAATAAGAAAAAGACTGGAGGGAAGAGCACCCTAAAGAAGACAGGTCCAACAACACTTTAGAGCCATATCCCACTTGGCTGGTAAAGAAAGTGATGGGGAATTGTTAAGGGTCAAATGATCGCACTCTGTGATAATGCAGGTTATCCTTCAGGAAGTCATGAAGGCTATTAGGCAAAGCCCAAGCGGAAAAGCACCGGGAACAGATGGGGTCCCATTGGACCTCATCAAATTCAACACTGATGTAAGGGGGTCCACAAATGCTTTCAACAATATTTTATGGAGCTCCTGGGCTTCTTCCACAATAGTTCCCATTCTATAAGAAAGGGGACACTGTATGTCACCCAAATGCTATCGGCCCATTTCTCCTATCTATAGCTCGGTTAAGATAATTGGTCTGATGATTTTTAACCACTTACAATCATTTGCTAAACAATAAAATCTTGTGTCCCATCAACTTGGGTTTTGCTAGGGGCTGGCTCTGAACAGTATAAGAGTATTTAAATTTAAATCTTATCATTGGAAAGTAGACTATCGCTAAGCTCTGTCCATTGTACCTGGCCTTTAAGGATTTGTCAGCAGCTTGTGATTGTGTCAGCCAAACTAAATTGTGGTTGATGCTGTTGGAATTTGGGGTTGAGGTTGCATTGGTGAATTTCCTACACTCGCTTCATGAGAACTTAGTAGCAAAGGTCTAGTTTGGCTCAGCAGGAAAAATTACTGATGTGTTTCCCCTAGCCAGAGTGGGGCTCCAAGAATGCTACCTGGACCCACTTCTTTTCTTCTTGTAATATTAACAAGCTGCGCCCTACTTTAGGTAAAGTAAGCAGCAAAATTCCAATAGTCTCTAGAGCTCCTGTGCCAGAGCTGCTTTATGCCGATGATGCGGTGCCCATGGCATGGACTCCATGGACACTGGGCATGCTGGTAGAATCCTATGCAACTTTTGAGTGAACTGGATTTGGTCACTAACTTTGGAAAGTCGCACATTATGGCAGGTGGGCCAGGCAACTTAAATCATTTAAAACTAACGGCAAAGGGCATTTTCTTGGCACCGTTAGCAATTTGAACTACTTGGGATTGTTTTAAAAAATGCTGGCTCTTGACAAGTGCAGATTGGTTATTCAAGCTTGAAGTTATATAGTTATATGGCACTACTTCCCATGCAGCAGGCTGCAGATAGGTGGAGCGTATTACCATTTACGAATTCTTATAATGCTCAGTGTATCACCGTGGCCTTATATGGGAGCTGGGGTTTGGGGATACCATCATTTGTGACATTGCAGGCGGTGGAAAACTGCATTAGTAGGCAGCTCATGTGGACGCCTACAACCACCTCTCACTTTATCATCCATTCAGAGCTTAATCTCCAGTACATATTAGATAAAGCGAAGCTGGCCCCTCTTTTACTCTGGTTCAGTGTTTGGGATAACATTGAGGTGAGTCTAAATAGAGACATCATCTTAGACCGTCTCAAATTGGATCAAGATATGGTCAACGTGCCTACAAGGGATTTTTTATATAACACAGAAAGTCCTGTTGATCGTAAGAGTTATATCTATAAAGCCCTAGTTAGTGGCTTAAAGCAATCAAATTAACAAAATCAATTATTTTCAACAAAGAAAAAGCAAAATGGGTGTATACTTTAAAGATACACATTTAATTTAAAAAATCTGTTTATAAATAAGGGTACAAAATACAAATCACATAAATACAAAAGTGACTGAGATAGATTATTTTTACAGCAACTGTTTTCTTGTGAACATTTTTGTTTGTAATAGCCCATTTCAAATATTTTCCAATGAGGAGAACATCATTGAATAAGCAATAAGCATTTCCAGAAAGTTTATTTAGACATGAAAATGGGTGGAATTGTCGACGTTTCAGTCTGGTTTCGTGTTACCATCTATAAGACCATCCTCAGTACAAAATGGTCATATGTGGACTGAAGACCCTAGATCAGTGAAAGAATGCACTCTGATAATGATTCACAGAAATGGAGCAAGAATAGCCCCCAGACGACTAAACAAGTACTATGACGGCAGTCCAAATGACTCAGCTCGCCACATGTCTGTCACAAGAGAAAGTATGAGACACCCCCTTTGATGTCCTACAGGTGGGGTCAGGACGAGTAACAGAATCGATTGAATTGAACTTTAATGTAGCCACATCAGGATGCAGTCTTGAATCCCGATGTGGTGACATTAAAGTTCGATTCAATTGATTCTGTTACTTGTCCGGACACCACATGTGGTGCAGGAGCTATTTAACAATTGTATCAGAAAATGCTTAGGTAACTTTTTATTAAAGCATTATCTTTATAATGAGGGCATCTATGAAAAATTACCGGAACCCAGATAAAGAATAACATTTCAATGATTTATTATATCAAAAATAGAAATTTCATAAAAATACATGCATTTCTAGTATAGTCAGTAATACAGTTAATTCAAACATCATTTAGTCATAGCATTATGATGTGACATCTCTATTATTCATTCATCCATCATCATTCATCCTATTGTTCGATAAGATATTTTTCCTTATATGTAAACATGCCGTATTATTTTGATATGTAAACGTACTATTTCAAGTCATTACAGTAGAGACATATTCTTCTGAATTACATTTAAAGACAATACACTTTACTACAATCAATATTTCAATATCCTTGGTCTTTGTTCGATACAATATTATCTGAAATTGTAAAAAGTTGTACGCAAATTAACATTTCTTATCCATCATGGCAATACATTCTTATCTATGTGCATTTTGGGTATCCCGCCTTCATCAGGAAGCCATGAATGATGGACAAAATCATGTACAAATATATACAACAGAAAAACTGAGTTACAGGGAATAAACCCTCTGAAAAAATTTCAAAAAACAAAACTTAAATAGTTTATATGTCACACTCCAACTTTAGACCTTATAGCTCATAATGTGTGTGCATCCCACGTGCATCTATTAAACATGCATTTCCCCTGTGTCTTCATGTGCCTCTTATATATTTTTTTTTACTGTAGCGGCATCCATGGAGGAAACCCCAAGTCTTTATGTTACCCATGAACAGATATTTATTGATAACCCAAACTCAGAATTCAAAGAGTTTAAAACACCAAAAAAAGAAGAAAGACTAAAAAGTAAAGGATCTTCGAGCCCATGCATAAGTCTCAATACATCTCTGGTTCTTTACATAAAGTGTATAGAAATGCGATAATAATGGCTAAGTGAAGAATAGTTCACCTGGTATGTAAATGTTTACACTAGGTCAGCTCTCTTTCATGAATGATCAATGGAAGTTAGAGGCAAGGAACTGATTGCACTAGAGAGAAAAAAGAATTTGCAATATATTACACATCCAAAAGTACAGGAACTGCTACCTACGTGGTGCTATGCATTGCTCACCATGACTCGTGTATAAATACTTACCTTCGAAGTTATAAACAGGGCCAGTTCGTCATACCACTCAGTACCGGAGCATGAGATGAGCTCCTGATTTAGGAAAAAATGGAATCAGAGTTACAAGTTGCCAGATGGCTTGTGTCAATGACCTGACTCTATTGCTTAGAACTAACAAAAAACATTGCAATGTCTCACCTGCAGGTAAAAGATGGCATGGGAAATGGAACTGGTTTATTTGTTCAAATGTCCTCTTCTCTCACTGGGAGTGGATCTCCAAGTTTGTCGAACAGCTCTTAATCAGGGGATTCCCTTGTATTCCCTACACCAAATGCGATCTTGTGGATGCGATGTAAGAATGAATCATCAGCGTCCTCCCAATAGCAGGGGTCCTGTCTATATCCATATTTTCTGAACTGGGATGGCATGAAGTTGAACTTCCTTGATGTCTGGTGCGTAAGCTAACTAGACTGGAAAGTCTCTTCCGGAATGGCTGTAAAGGTGCCGTAACATCAGCCATATTAAGACATTGCCCGTATACTAAATGTATTATTGGTAATGACATGTGTGGATTGGGGTGTCAAGTTAAAAGGCCGTGATAACTATGGTTACTGAACAACTGGCTATATGTCAATTTAGATTTAAAGCAAAATCTGAATAACAAAATATCCGAATCAGCATATAGGGACCTATGAGAGGAATCCGTCATAACTACAGAGGTGTTAAGATATCGGCCATCTTGAGATGTTGCTTGTGTACTACGTGTACTACTGGTTATGATGTACGGATTCCAAAACCAGATGGGAGGGTCCTAATATCTAAAGTATCATCACTAGGCAGTTAGCTATATATCTATATTTAAATCGAAATAACCTATTCCACATTGAAAAACCTCATATAGGAAAATTATCTAGAGATATTATTGGGCTATTGTCTGTTCCTTGCGATAAATATCAGATGAGTGCCTATAAAAGAAAAGTAATAGGATGGGTATTCCGCGTTTTCTGGTGTTATACCTGATAGCGTGCTCCCATGGTATCTCACTATTCAGGCCTTTTTTATAGGTGTCCAGTGTGAAAATCCAGGAAACTTCTCTGCATTTCCTGATTTCCATACTTACATTACCTATCTTCGTATGGATTTTTTCTAGAATTATCCATTGCATATCATCAGATGTATGTGAAGCCTCTATGTAGTGCTTAACTAGAGGTGCAGTGAGTCTTTTAGTTTGAATGGCTGACCAATGCTCTGTCAGCCTAGTTGCCATCGTACGTGAAGTTTCCCCCACGTATCCGAGTTTGCAGGGACACAACAATAACTGTATAATATTGCTGGTATTACAATTCATGAAGTTTTCAAGTTAACATTGTATCAATTGATGGTCCAATCAGATGTTTCAATAGCAAAATCACATGCTTTGCACATAGTGCATTTGAAGTTGCCTAATGGAAGTGTGTTACCTTCTATAGTGGTTTGAATGGCAGGACTTCTTTGCGTCATGCGTGATCTGACAATGTAATCCTTGAGGTTTTTGTGCCTCCTATGAGCAAATAGGGGTATAGGTATTTGTTTGTCTCTTACTCTTTCCGCATTTAAGATGCGCCAATGGAAACTGATCATTTGATGTATATTCTCATTCATGGTTGAAGGACGTGTGACAAATACCAATTTGGTTGTCTGTTTGGGATCACGGTTGCTCAGTAAGTGCTGTCTGTCATAAAACCGTGCTCTTCTGTATGAATCTCTTATTAATCTCTTTTGGTAACCTCTTACTATAAACTTCGCTTTCATTTCTATAGCCCACGGGTCAAAATCTGATAGATTCGTACAATTCCTGCGAAGATGCAGGAATCGACCAAAAGGGATACTCGTTTTTTTTAGATTGAGGATGATAACTCTCAAAGTGCAATAATGTGTTCCTGGAAGTGGGTTTCACATAGAGATCTACTTTAAGATATTGTTGTTTACATTTGATGGTAATATCCAGAAATTCCATTTGGTCATTACTGGCAGTTGTAGTGAAGTGCAAGGTCTTATCGCACAAATTAAGCCACATCACATATTCAGGTAGATCATCTGGATTCCCTATCCATATGAAGAAGATATCGTCCATGTACCTAGACCAATTCATGATGGATTCATAAAAAGAAGCTATTTCATTATAGATGTATCTGGACTCAAATTTGGCCATGTATATATTTCTATTGTTGGGGCACAAGATGCCCCAATACTCACACCTTTGGTCTGTCTGAATATTAGTCCATTATATTCAAATGTATTTTCATATAAAATTATTTGTAGAGCATCTAGCATGAATTCTTTGTGACAATCTATATGAAATTCATCAATGAACCGTTTGACTGCATTCAACGCCTCTTCTTATGGGATGTTACTATACTATGTCCATAGTGACCATGATATATCTTCCTGATTAAATGCAAGTCCTTGCACTTTGTTAATGATATCACAAGAGTCCTGGACAAAGGATTTTATCTTGGGGACATATGGGCGGAGTATAAAATCAACATATTTTGATAGGGGTTCAGTTACTGATCCTATGGTTGTAACTATGGGTCGATAAGATGGATCTTCACAATTCTTATGTAATTTGGGAACCCCATAAATCGCTTCCATTTTAGGGTTTGGAACATTTAGGAAGAGATGTTCCTTTTCACATATGTAATATTGTCTTAATGCTTTAGGTGTAATTTCTACAATGGTTTTTTGATGCGTGTGGTGGGATCAATGGTAATTTCTGTGTAATGTTCTGGAATGTAGAGCATCTCATGCATCTTGGTTACATATCTAGAGGCATCCATAGGACACTGCCTCCACCTTTGTCACAATTTTTAATCGTGAGTGATTTATCTTGTCTTAACTCTTGCAGCGCAGTGTGTTCTAGTAAGTTTAAGTTGTAGGAGGGATTAGGGATAA
The DNA here is from genome assembly GCF_964261635.1 of Lissotriton helveticus. NCBI lineage: Eukaryota > Metazoa > Chordata > Amphibia > Caudata > Salamandridae > Lissotriton > Lissotriton helveticus. The sequence goes on along the minus strand of NC_136067.1, from coordinate 1,607,016,537 downwards.
ATCCCATTGCTGCCTTAATTTGTTTGTATACCAGATGTTCAAAGATGGCCACTTCAGAGCCTACTTGATCAAGAGAAGGTACAAAGGTTGAGGGTGGAGCTAACCCTGATTTATTGATGGGCATAGTGTTGAGGCCTGATTGGCCCTCAAAGAATGTTCTTAACCTGATCTTTCTAAAAAAGGCCATGAGGTCCTGAAACAGCTCAAATTTGTTCATACGTGTATGTGGGACAAATGATGGACCTTTCGCCAAGACGGATTGCTTTGAGGGTTCCAAAATATGGGAACTTAAATTAAAGATTGGTATTTGTTTTAGTCCCGCCAGTATTGGCCATGTCTCATGACCAGATAATGATTGTGGTTTTGATATTGATTGTGATTCTGTTGATAGTGGATGGGAATCTGTTGATAGTTCCCTCTGTGTCTGGCACTGCGGTCTCCATTGATTTCTCTGATTACCTCACCTGGCTAAAAAAAGATTGTCTCCACTGGGTCCTGGTAATGTGGCTCTATTAACGCCCTGATCGTTGTGATATAGGTTGCCATCACTGTCCGAATCCGAAGTGTCACTAAAGGTAGTGACTTCATGTGGTGGTCTACTGTAATTAGGATTATCAGTCTCATATTACGCCCCTCCTTGATTGTAGTAGCTCTCTGCTAGATAGGGGTATACTTTTTCTTTGGTAGCAAACCTAATGTCTTTTTTAACCTTATCCGTTTTTCTTTTCATTAGGTAATCATTAATTGAGGCCATGTCTTTTTCCACTTCTTCTAACTTCTTTTTTGCCTCCTCTAATTTGTTACTGCTTTTGATCTTATTATCTATCTCTTGCATTTCCTCTAATAGTGTTTGTAGTAGTTATTTTGCTGTCTCCACTATTAGGATCATGAGATCTCTCGAGCATCTATTTGCAACCCTGGACAATCATTCTAAAAATGTACGTATCTGCACAAAAAGCCCAGGTATGTTTCTGACTCTTAATCCTTGCGGTATTACTCCTGCTTTTAGATATTCTAACATGAAATGTCCAGGGAAATCTACCCTTTTAATGTTTTTATTTAGGGCTGTTAATTTTTGTATATCTTCATTGCCTGATGAAGCAAGGTTATTAGTAGTTTCAAACCAAGATTCATTACCTACTAAAGAGGCAAAATATTTGTCAGTGAAACTAAATGTCTATAATTTTCCATACTAGATATAGCAATCTATATGATGAAGTCTGAAGGATGGAATGATCTCTTTATTCTAAACCAAGCAAGGAGATATTGGTAGTGAAAAGTAAATAAAGGGGAAAACAGAAAAAATTAAAAATCTAAACTTCCCTGTGAGAAACAGTGTGAAGAAAAAAAGAAAAAAGAATAAAGGATAATCAAAGCTTGTGACTATCCAAACTAAAGAATCTGATAGATAGACTACCTCCTAATTGTAGCAAAACCCTGCATAGACAGGCTTTATGTACATAACTAAAGCTTTATTGAGACTTATGGACGGGCTTGGAGATCATTTTCCTTTTATTCTTTCCTCTTTTCTTGGTGTTTTAAACTCTTTGAATTCTAAGTTTGGGTTATCAATAAATATCTGTTCTGCTATAACATATAGACTTGGGGTTTCCTCCATGGATGCCGCTACAGTAAAAAAATATATATAAGAGGCACATGGAGACACAGGGGAAATGCATGTTGGATAGATGCACATGGGCTGCATGCACACACACTATAGGCTATACGGTCTAAAATCGGAGTGTCACACATAAACTATTTAAGTTTTGTTTTTTGAAACTTTTTCGGAGGGCTTATTACTCCTAACTCAGATTTTTTTTGTTGTATATATTTGTACAGGATTTTGTCCATTATTCATGGCTTCCTATAGCAACACAAAAAGATGATGGACAGAAGAATCCAGAACATTGTTAAACATTCACCCCCAGCCACAGATCTGGGTTAAAGCCATTGTTTTTTTTTACTCAGCATGTCACACCAGTTTGGACCCAGCCATATGCAAATCGGTCCAGACCCTGCTCCCCATGGAACAGTCCAGCCTGAACTACCACTCCAGTGCTGGTCCCGTCCTCGCTATGCCACTGGATTCAAGCTAGCCTGGCTGATAATGGGTGAAACCCCCAAATTGGTCCCAGGATGCTTGTTTTCCGTACCAGGGAGGACCTGGTCCTGCAGTTTGGGTTCCCATGGGGAGCAGAGTCAATACTGATTTGCATATGGCTGAGTCCAAACTGGGGTGGCGTGGTGGGCATAAAACGCTGGATTAAACCCAGATCTGTGACTGGGGGTGAATGTTTGATTTGGCCAGCATTCCGCCAATCATTTGTTCTTTTTGCTTTTAATGTTTAGGACAGCACTGGGGTTGACAGGCAGTAATTTACATTGTGCAAGAACGTTCACATCAGGTGTAGGGTTTATCCCCAGTTGGACCAGCAGTTTAGTCATCAGTGTAGGACATGGGACTGTAGCTTCTGGTCTAACTGCATAGTGACCTGGTGGTGAACGGTCCAGGGCCTTGGCACATGGTCCCAAAGGTCTGGGACTGTCCCTCAAGGATGCAGGTGATTTCACCTGTGAGGTCTAAGAAGAATGTAGGAAAACCTACTCCTAAGTCCTGTGGAATTCATTAGGCAACCAGACAGTATATATAGATGTAAATTAGGCTTCTTTTGTATGTAGATTGCAAATGTTGTAATTAGCGATGTGCTGTGCTAGTTGGTGGTGATGTTTTCCAATAACTAATGGTTTTCCAATAACTATTGAGGAGAATATGGTTAACTGTTATGATGTGTTGTTTAATAAACATGGCCTGTGTGTACCCAAAATACCTTAAGCATTGCAATAGAATCATTGATTTGGTTAAGTTGGACAGTGATGGCCAGCTGTAGGTGCATGTCTGATTGTATATAGTAGTAGTTGGATGTGCTGTAATACCACTCAGACGTCTCAAGTGTGTTAGTGTGAAAGGATCAGCAACCACCATTGCTCACCATTAAATAGATTTGCGGTGGGAGAGAGGCAATTCTCCATTGCAACAATTAAAGTAGATAGCTTATCTCGCTCCTTGATGTCTATTTTGAGAGATGGGTGCATGGAATGTTCCCCATGAACTCCCCCCTGCCTATCATACCAATGGTTAGGGTGCTCTCATGTTCTTAAGGCCTAGCTGGCATGAGCCCATTGCCAGTTGGCAATACATCGTGGAGTCAGAGACACGTATTGTGTTTATGGAGCTGTTCAGTTTCCACGGGGATGGTCTTGTTCACTAACATCAAAGCACTGGGGTAAGAATTGATCATCTTGCCTAGATCCACTATACCCTTACAATTCACAATACCTGTATTGGCTGTGCCCCAATAAAGATCCTATCACATTTGGCCTAAATCTCAAATGTTTATCTTTTAGTATGTGTGACTTTCTCCTGAATACCGAGGATTAAGTTACTACTATCACTAATACTAAACAGAGTTATGAAGTGGGCTACAAAATATGGCCTGACAAGTTTGCAACAAAGTAGAATATGGCCAGGTTACATTATTCCATGAGTGTCCTACCCAGGAGGGCTGTCTCCATCGTAGTTTTAGGATATGGGCTTCGTGTACATGGAAAGAATCGAAACTGAATTTATTTATGCATTTTACGACTTCAAGCCATTGGTTATCCTGGAATCTCCGCATGTAGCTGGTTCTTCTGAATCTACCTTGGACAGCCCCGCATCATTCAAATACACGTGCCATTAAGGGGACACGGTCATCTTCACACCTGTCATCAGCATGTCCTCTCCAAGTGTCACGTGACAAGAGTAGTAAATGGATCTCAGATGGGAACGCACAATTGTGTTTACGCTGCCTCCTGCCGGCAGGGAAGGGTTAGTGTGCATAGTAACGAGCCCAGCTCCAGACAGTTAAAATCATGCATAAAACGTTACATCTGACTTTTACTTCTTGCGTGTTTATTTGAATATCACCCTGAGCTATTTGCACAACCTCCCCGCTGGCGTTTAAAATCTTGTTAGCCGGGGTCATCTTTATGGTGCCGTCTGTAACCATAAATCTGGCATCTTTCTTTCCTGTTATCTTTGCTGCCTGTACAATTCAGGGAGCGTTTGGTTCTTTCGGGTATTTTTAGCACCATCCTTAAAACAGAGACACGATAACTTTTTCTTCTCAATCATGAGTGTGTACATGCAAGCCAAAATAGACGCATCGTCGGACTATATAAAAAAGTAATGTCGGACGATTGTAAATGTCGCCTCTTGTTATATTGTTTGATAAAACATGGCAAGAACAATAAACTGATGTGTTTAATTATGCACGTACAGACAGTGTAATATCTGATCAGTTGTACTGTTTTAGCGACGGTGTCCCACGACTCACTGATGCTTACAACAATGAGAACATGTAAATTAAAATGTTTACATATCTTGCTGGCCATGGCCCTACCACCGAAACATAAGAGACAGGTGTGCAAGTTGGCACCTATTGGGACACGAGGGTGGACATATTATGCAATCAAGACTAAAAAAAAAGACCACTTTTTCAAGCCCATGCTTACGTTTCAAAATACTAATGTATAACACACAATGCTTTCCTCGTCTTTGAAATGAATGGAGGTCTCGGAGCTCAGGTAACCTGAACCATATTCAGTTTTCCAGGCAGAAGTCAGAACATTACGGATGCAGGTTATGAAATTAAACTTTCATTTCCCCGGCAGAGGATTCGCAACTAACGCAATTGAGAGGAATGAGCCGCGCGGCTCCTCTGTAGAGGGAGGCAGATTGCGAATTGACCCAAAGTTTCGGTTCCCTCTTCCCCGGGCCTGAGTAAGGCAGGGAACACGCCAGCTTTATGCCGCTCGCGTTTAAGATGGCCATTAACGGGGCATAATGAATCATAAAGCACCGGTTGAAGGAGGCTTTTGTTAACCTGAGCCCCAGGCTCTGTGATTGTATCTCTCGGGAGGCCAATAAGCGTCCGTGCTCTGAGAACGACAGCCCTCGAACATAGTCCAAGTGCCACCGTGATCCTGGGCAGGGAGCGTCCCGTGCTAAGCTTGTGCCAACCACACCATTCCTGATTTTTTTTGAGAGCGCAAAATCAGGTAGACTAGTTGCAAATGGTTTCTGCTCTTTTCAGCACTGATCGTTCTGTTTGTCCCGCAAAAACATAAAATAATAATAAAGCTTGGATACATAAAAATAAGGCATTTTTAACTCAGATGGCACGAGTAGATATACATATCCCTTTCCACTTCGCACTGTATTGTAATTTAAGCAACCAAAAAAAACAACAAATAAAAACATGCCACCAATTGAGCAGCCATGATGCTGACCAACTGGAAATTCGCCATGGCAGAATATTCTACATTTGGCCTGTACAGTAGCATTTGTTTTACAGAATTACAAATTCTACAAAGTGCCCCTAATTCTCAAGGCAACGAAATTAATCACGTTTTTAAAGGCGCTAATGCCTTTTTTGTTGCTTTCACATCACATAAAATAGCTTCATGCTCAATCCGCTGAGTAGAAAAAATTGTAGATAACCTATAGAGCAATTTCACATAAGAATGCTTATTTTTTAAACCTACTTGCGAGGGGGAACAGTCAGGAATGCAGATGTTTTGAAATTGACATTGTATTTATACTGCAGCACGTCGCTCGTTTGCGCTTATTAAATGTGCACGCGTCGTGTTACGTCTGTGCATCAGGGGCTCATATCTGCAATATTTGTTTGTTTGAACCCGGGGCTTTCCTCCGCACAGCGGGCACGGGCAGACCCCGCTGCAGATTCTGGGACACACGCCACACGCACCTGTCAGCAAAGAATGCCGCCTTGACAAGGGCTAGTCATGCTTCGGGGTTCGCTCATTTGGCATTTGAAGTCATATCTCCAAAAGAGTGGACGACTAATTTAAAACATTTTCTGGGAAGCCGTGCGTACATATTGGAACTATTTGTTTGTTATGGAAATGTGCATAAACCAAAACAACTCAATTACAACGCCGACTTTGTACAGCAAGTTGCAGATTGTATGATAGGAAGTGTGTGCTCCGATATTCAATTCTGGCGTGTTTACGTTTGTGTTGTCTGTTTTTAGTTCTCGGCGTGGCTCTTACAACTGAGCGCAGCTGCTAAAAATGTTGGCTCCCTTCTCTGCAGAAACCCAAGCGAACGAAGCTCATTTGCACACGTGTGTTTCCCCAATGTAAGGTGCCAGGTGGGTCAATTTTACTCCGTTTTGGAAAAACCTCACAGCATGTGAAAGGTGCACACAAATACAACAGAATGCGGTGGCGGAACAAGTAATAATAAGAAGCAGTCTGAGGAAAAAGCATCTATTTCATGTAAGTACTAACGCAACGAAATCACACGGAATCTCCCGTCTAGGCTATGATGCGATACACGGAAAGGGGTCCGTTGCAATGTGAAACAAACTGGCGGGTAAAAGGTGCCTTTTGTTACCATTTTATCAAAGCTGCTCATCTCCTAGCTGCAGGCAGCTTTTTGCTGGAATTGCAGATATGTCTCTGTCCCGGCGTCTTTGTTTGTGCATCTCATTTGCATACATTTGTCTCCAGCTGGGGGCGCATTCAGCTCGTTAAGGGCCTCCCCTCGCATTATTTCATAAGCCAGCTGCTGGGCGGGATTTCACCTGTGGTGACTGAGAAAAGCGGGGTGAAAAAACAAATTCTTCACGAAGAGGAAACCTTCTGACTCCCTCTCTCTCCTTCTCCCCTATAAAAGGGCGCCGTTTGTGTTAAACAGCCTCTTGTCATGATGGATGACTCCGGGGGTGAAGGGTTAAAGTTGATTTCAAGGTCAGCAGTAAAACAACACACAAACCAGACGCCGCGCTGGTTTCTGGGCTGTCAGCAAGAGCAGCGGTACAGCCAGGTCCTGAACCTTTTTATTTTCCAGCTTCTCATAAAGGAAGGGAATGGATCTGAGACAGACCAGCCATACCTCCGAGGAGGGGTGGAGAGGCGCACAAATAACATCACAGTACAACTACACCAAGAAACAACGGCCCCTCGTTCGGTGCTGCCGACATGCGTCCATTGTTTCAAGAATAGAGACTTAATTCCACTTATTTATTTAAGGCGTGTCAACTGACTGTCTCAACCCGTTTCAGTGTCGGGATGAATACAACCTTCATGGCCCATAAAATGGGCTCATCCATCTCAATGTTCTAAGTGGTACATTTTCCTGGCATGGAGAGCAAGGCCTCTGCGAGGCCGACTAAGGGGTTTGTCCTACGATTGGCAGGAGATTCATCAAATTACAAAAAAGCAGGAGGCGTGTTTTCATTAGCAAATAGAGCTTGGTAGAAACAATAAAAGAAGACAGGAGACGGCTTGGTGGGCATTCCTCCCACCTCTATCCTCAAAACAAACATCAAAATATGGCGTCCTACATTTTACTTACTTCCATCTCAGGAGGTATTATCTCAAAATGGAGGTTACCATAATTCAGGTTAAACATATGTAGTTCAATGCAACCAATGTAAAGTTACCATAATATGTGCCATTGTGTACCTCTGACGCCCCTCTAGGCCATCAGAGGCACCAGCGATGCGAATCTCCTAAATTATCGACTTAAATAGGCAATCGCATAAATAAGAAGTACAGAAGATACACTTAAGAGAGTTTCATTTAATGTAACGCCCCCTCCACCCTAGTTCTCTTGCTGTAAACAATTTTACTGACTCTACATTTTTGAAGGTCTCTCATAGTTCATTGCTGATTCGTAATTTCATTTCCAGCTTTATATATTTTGGTGCGCCTAGACTTTCACCTATGTATGATCCAAAGCATCCCAATGTATACATTATATATACAATTTTTAAACTACAACCTGCTGCTCACTTATGAATATCAGTTTTTCACAAACATTCATTTAGTGGGGGAGCTATGTTGAGGTACCATATCATATAGCAAAGAATTTGGTATACAATAGCACGATGCTGGCCTATGAACTGAACCACCTATTATATAGAAAAGGGGCTAATGTTTTAGATGGTGCCCTATTGACGACAAGAGATGAAGAGGGTGATGAAGAGAAGAATTAAAAGGAGAAATTAGATGGAGGCACAAGAGCGATGTGAGGTGGATGCACTCTGTGAAGATGGAGCATAGCTAACTAACTTTTCAAAGTTGGGTATCTGTAAAAAGTTAGGCCCTGGTCCAACAGATTTTAACATTCGGGCTGCATTACAGGTAAGCTCGCTTTCAACTTCAGTTCCAACGGGAAATAGAAGTCTGGATTGGCCTTGAGTAAGATCAATGTCACAGTGCACTCAATCTGGCCTACTGCATCCCTCAGAACCCAACCAGATTACCCTGTTGCAAACTTACCTGCGTAGGGACTTGTGATTGAATGGGAGGATGTACATGGCGGCTGCCTCACACAGTGTGTCTTCCCATCACCACACATGTGTACTTTGACAGCTGTCCTCCTACTGTCAGCAAGGTTTATTTGTGGCAGATCTGGGTGCAGCAGACCATGTGTGCCTGCACGTGGGGGAGGAATTCAGATGGTATTGTAGGATGAAGGGTGGACATGACAACAGGAATAGATTGATGGGGTGTGGGCGCAAGATATCATGTATCTTTTGGAGTGGAGTGGGTGTTAGGTACAAAAGATTTGGGCCAATGCATCACACTAGTTAGGGTTTCATTTGGGGGAATACATAAAAAAAACGATTGGATTGAGTTGGGAAGCAGAACATCTAATTTTATTAAGTTGTATGTGGGCTGAAAGGAAAGAGTTCGATTGCCAATCCTATTTGCATTGGGTGATGGTGGCAGATGTTCAATATGCTTGGTGTAGAGGGACTTCTGCTGATGATGTATTATAAGGAATAACATACCCCATCTTTGTGCACATGAAATATACTACATGTTATGGTTTACTTCTGTGGCCGCTCTAAAGTTAGCAGGGCATTCTGACAACATATGGTCATAATGTTGCATGCCAGGCTGGGAAGGGTGCCTGTAACCCTCTTTACCTTGCATAATTGGTACATAGTGTTTGGAAAACTTGAAGGATATACATTTCACAATTTGAAACAATAACTCATGAACAATATATGTCTCATCTGAATAACTCATGGATGCATGATCACACCATAAGCCAAGACCCTCCCTTCACTCAGCAGTAAAATTAATACAATGGTATTATTTACTGGCATTTGTTTTAAATAAAGATACACGTAAGGACACATATATTTTGAACCATTTAGCTAATGTTTCAAAGCTTTCAGCAACGTTTGTTAAAACTGTGCTGTTTTCCCTGAGTGAAAGTTTACAACGTGTTCCCAGTGAATGTTAAATTGATTAAGTGCATCTCTGTACTAAAATAGAAATCAGCAGTGGATATGTCAAATGATCCCTTTAAGATGCACGCTCGAATGAGCTCCCTGACACAGTAGATAACTTCTCCATATGTACATGGAAGCTAAATACATATTCATGCCTGTTTGTAAGAAATCAGATCAGGGTCAGGAAGGGGCGTTTGGTTACCAAATAATTATACTCCCAATGATTTATCTATCATGTAGCATAATTGATAGCTATGTGCAGCTCTCCATTTCATCTCGTTATTTTAAGACTTTAATTGAGTACATTTTATAGCATATTGCTGCATTAAACCTATGGACATGTGAAAATGCACAGTAGCAAAATAACTTTAATTAAAAAAAATAGGTGCATCTCCACCAACACAATTAATAACAAGTGTGTATATAACATATACATTACACAATATCAATTAATTATTATTTGCTAATTAACATACTTGGTACTCATCACAATGGAGCTGATTTTTTATAAAACTATATCTCTGTTTGGCTGGATTCAAACAGTGATCTGTAAGCAAAGCACCCTGTCTTCTGCAGGCACTCACACCACTTACATCTCATAGATGGCAAGGGTTCAACTCGCAAAGCTTTTGGTCTGAACAACATTCACCTATGCCTCAAAAAAATGGAAGATGTTTGTTAAAAAAATGCATGATTCGCAACGTTGAACACGTGAGAGATTCACATGTATAAACGTATGAGATGTATCTGTAAGCATACACTAGGGCCCCCATTAGGAAAGTCCGTCCGTCATCCCATCGGAAAAAGGGACCGCCCGCCTTAAGGGCGGGGGTCCCGATGGTGGCATTAGGATGCGCCCGCCACAGTGGCGGGCGCATCCCTCATTTTTAACATTGTGGCGGGCAGTGCACTCTGCACCGCCCGCCACAATGTTAAAAATGCATTTGCATACACGAAGCGGTAGGCACCGCACGGTGCCTGCTGCGTCATGTATGCAAATGCTGGGGGGTACCACAGGTACCCCCCGTGTGCACCCCCCACCTCTCCTTCACTCTGGGGTCACGCAGGGGGCCCCCAGAGTGAAGACCGCATGCCTTTCGATGCCGCCACGGAAAGGCATCTCACCAAGCCCATCATAATATGGCTGGCGGTGTCTAATAGACACCGCCACCATATTAATCATTTTCCGCTCCGGCTGCAAGGCGACCGGGGCGGAAAAGCGGCGGACGGTATTTCCGTCCGCCGTGGTCCCCCGCCAAACTAATATGGCGGGGGGGAATTCAGGTGCGGATGGCGGGCGGATTGCCCCTGCAACGCCGGCGGTGGCTACCGCCAGCCTGGCGGGGGCAATCCGCCCGCCATCCTAATGGGCCCCTAAGTGTGCAAAAGACACTGTTGGATGGCTTGCACAAACATAGATTGTGTGTAAACGTAAAATGGTTGATGTCTCAAGGAATGGTATATTGGTGTAAAATGAAGTGTCAGTCACGTGAACAGTGAACAGAAAGAAAATTAAGGGCAAACTCACGAAATTACTTTTTTATTAGATTTACTGATGTGTACAACTGAACTTCTCAACCGTCTTATAACACCATACCTATGCCTGAATGGACTTCGAGCAAGTACTGCAAGTAACAGTAAAGGGCTTTACACTGTTTGGTATACACAATGTGAGGGTGGAATGGTATGGCATGCATGGGAAACATGTTGATCTTCAAGAAAAAATACTGAACTGAAAATTGAAAGTCCAAGAAATGTGCTAACTCTACACTTGTAATGTATGCATTATTATATTTATGTTTTAGGATATAGATGGTAAGTGTGCACTTTGGAAGGACACAGTAGATATGCATGCATCTTATATGTGTCCTTTACACGTGTCCTGGACAGAAATGAATGTGAATGGTGCAAATGTTATAAACACACATACACATGCACACACACAAATGTGTATATGTGCATTACAAATATATTAGCTCTACAGAAGCTGGTATTTTTACAGTGATTGTCATGCAGTGTTTCTTCATCAGCTGTTCTTTTTTTAAGGTTGTGGCTCTACAAATGAGTAACCAAAAAGTCTATGCATCAAAAAGTATTGTTCTTTTTGGTCTTTCAGTCGCCTCTTACATTTGCTTTTTGAGCAAACAAAAAATATGTTATCTCAAATTTTGGATGCAATATCACAGTTCAAAGTATATCTAATGCATGATAATCTCAACCTAATTGGATATGTGCAGCTTGAAAATTATTATCTAGGGCGCTTTCAAAGAGATAATTTGTATATTATGACAAAATGCTTTTTGCGGTTTTACACGATGACACATTTCACTTCCTATGCAAATCTTTTTCCGGGATACTATCACACTGCTCCATATACAACAAGGACCCTGGCTGGGATACAGAGAACCAATGTAATATTTGACTCTGGCTCAAGGAGTCCCAACATGGAGCCCAGCTACAAATGGATTGGAGTAACAAAAGCCTTAAAAAGCTTTGCCAGCATCAAAAAGGGTGTATTTAGAAACGCATGCAAAAGGGGAAAAATTAAATATGCACATGCATAAAGATATGCATTGTACAAGTTACAGTTTTTTTCTGGATCTTTGCGAATCTGCGCCTGAGTATATGTATAGGGGCCTTTGAGTAGTCAGATGGTTCTTCATCATCATTTCAGAATAGAGTCTGCTGCAGAGAAGGCTCGTTCTGGGTAAAAGATAGGGTCACGTGACTAAAGTGAGAGAATGAATCACCTCCTGCACAATTGAACCTATTACCAGAGTGGCATGCTGTTGTTCCTATTCCTCAGCGAGGCAACAATAAATTCACTAGCCCTTTAAAACAGGCTTCCCACCTCCATATTGTTCGCTAACTTCACACAACACAATAATATAAGTTCGACTGTATTCATCTAAGCTTGCCCCCCATTCATGTTGTTCAAACAAGAAAGAACATCTCTAAAGGGGGGGTTATGCTCATTCTAACCATAATGCAGTCCGGCAAATATTATCATTTCAACTATTTTCGGCTGCTTCCATAAAATACTTTTTCTCTTTAAAATTCCAATTCTGCACTATATTCATTACAAATGTCCCCAGTGTTGTCGAAATGCACTGCTATATCTTTCCACTGACCTCAAAATGGCACCATTTTCTAGCAACCCTCTACCGACCCTGACAACAGACACAATTCGGACTAAACAAAGACCTTTCGCTATGTTTCTCATTTTTTCCTCCCCTGTAATCTAATCGCTCTTTCTCCTCTTCGGCGAAATGGGTGTAATGTTAAGTGCTCACAGAGCCGCCTACCTCCCCCTCATCACTGTCTCTGTTTATGGAGTGGTCCGCGGTTTCCTCCTCTCGTGTTCAGCTCCGGGTCTCCAGGTCAGGAGACTGTAAATACACACAGCGCTGCCTCAGCCCATATATCACAGCAAAGGGCAGGCTTATATATTCAGATAAGCAATGTGAACGAGCAGAGAACAAACAGAGTCTGTACCGCAGCAGGCATGTTTTTTTCCCTAGAAACAAAGAATGAAAATGCTAACAAGAGGCCTCCCTGGAAAAGGAATTCCACTCACAGACATCTACTGCGTACACCCAAGAGATCAGGACAAAGTTAGGGATATTATCATTTTTATTGTTTTACTACACAGGCCCATTCAGGGCTTCTTTTTAGACAGGGAGAAAAAGCCATGTTAATAACTGTGAATTGTCTGTTTTTGAGTTACTTTTGGGTACTGATGGGTGCACATTCATAATTCTAAAATGAGTTGAATCCATTTGTGATAAAGAGTACAAATTCCACAGAATGTATTCCCTTCCCTCCATTTATAGCTATTTTATCATTGTTGACTAATGTCGTCTTAAGTGTTTTTGATGCCTGGCAAGACAGATTTTGGGGGCCCCTGTTTGCAAAACGTAAATTTTTTTTACTCATATTCCACTAATTCAAGTTTCATGATGCAAAAAAATGTGTAGAACTGGGCAAAATCAGAACAGTTGAACTATGCCTTGCCAGGGCCCTCAAAATCCTTTAGATTTTATTGGGCATAGAGACAGAAGCATAGATAGGCAGAGAGGAGAGAGGTAGCCATACAGAGACAGACAGAGATGAGAGAGAGAGAAAGTTCATTTTTCCGTGGGCACCCTTGAAAGGAGGGGTCCCTGGGCAATTGTCCACTTTGCCCATGCCTTTAAACGTCTCTGTTTGTAGACAGGTGCAATCTTCAGATATGTTTGAACACAGCCATAATGGGTGACTTGAACTCACATTCCAGCTCATCCTTTGTCATTGTCATGTGACATTCTTTGGCCCCTAAATTTGCTCTCACCATGTCTGTCAAATACAGAATTTTGTACATTGTAGTCAGCGATTCTGGAATGGTACCTGTTATTGGACTGTGTGAGCCTGTCAGCCTTAGGATGGTATTCCCACAAACTTTTTGCCTCACCGATTCAATTTTTACTGACACTATTTTTGTTCGCCTTAGGACTCTGCACACTTTACCACTGCTAACCAGTGCTATAGTGCTTTTGCGGTATTCTGTAAATTAGTAATGACCTCATATGTTGAAATACCCAGTTTGTTGCTAGGATGCATTTGTGCAACTGAGGAGTCTATCTCAGTTGGCTATGGTTCTCTGATCCATGTATCCTTTTAAAGAAGACAATGTCATCTTGACAAGTCTCAGCTGCTTTCTTTTGTGAGGGGAACTTAACTTTGGAGATAAGCAACGTGCTTTGTGATGTACTGACAGCAAGGTGCTTCCTGAACTGAAGGATTATTCATGTTTGAATACTGGTGTATGGTGCCTATAGGCGTGGAGATAAGGGGCCAGATGTATCAACGCTTTCAGCGATCCGTTTGCGATAAAAAAAATGCATTTTGCAATGTATGAAACATTTTTAAATCGCGCTATGGGTAATCGCAATTGCCTAAATTGCGAATGAAGTTAGAGAATCGCAATTTGCGATTCCCTAAATGCAATTCTTGTAGGCATTGCAAATTGCGAATAAGAATTAAGGAGTCGCAAATTACCACCAACTTCGAGTTGGTGGTCATTTGCAAATTCCTTGAAAGTGCACTTTTAAAAAAATTTCTAAGTGCCATGTGGCGTACATACATTCCCTTAAGGCATGTATGTGTGCCACATGTGCACACATGCATATTTCAGGGGTGCATCAGGATGGCCCTTTGGCCCCATTGCACCATTGAAATTGCAGGCGTAATTTGCGGGTACCTATTTGGTACTCACAAATTGCGAATATCTTACCATTCATTCCTATGGGCCTCTAGGCCCATAGGAATGATTGGAAGCCATTCCTTAATAACAATTTGCGAATCGCTATTAAGGAATATGTAGGAATCGCAAAATGTTTGTAAAAACCCACATACATTGCATTTTGCGAGTCTTTCATAGCGAATCGGTAGAATTCGCTATTATAGACTCGCAAAATTCAATGTTGATACATCTGGCCCTAAGTGTTTATAGTCTATAACTCTTCGTAGACTTTGTATTTACAAACTAGTAAGAGCAACATGCAAAATGATACTGAACCGTCAATTTTTTCTCATGTCACCTGGTGATCCTCCCATACAGTGGCAAAAATGGTGCTCAGTTTTTTACTCTATGCTAGAGTATGTGGGGCTTCTCTTAGTGCGGAACGTAGAATGTCCTTATTGATGCACTGTCCTGGGCCTGAATGTCAGTAGGTATTTGAACATCTCCCTGATTTATCTGATAATGATGCAGCCAATCTAAATGAGTTTGAAATTTGCTTAAAGAAGCTTGACCAGCATTATCTTCCTAAGGTGAGCACAGTGTTAGAACGATATCATTTTGGAAGGAGAATGCAACGTCAAGGTAAATCTGTGGAGTAATACATCACAGAACTACACAGATTAGCTGCTACGTGAACCTTTGGTGCCTCTAATGAAGAACGTTTGAGGGATCAGTTCATGTTGGGGTGTGATTGGAAAGAGCCAGGGAAAACATGTGGCAAAAGGATAATCCATCCTTACAGGAGTTTTTGGCAATAGCCAAGATGCATGAGCATTCTAAGGCTTGTGTAGATGTTATTTGCAAAGAGGCTTTCTTGTCTGATAAAGGTGAGGCTACAACAGCTAAGATTGTACAAGAGAAATTAGTTTGTGATAAGTCTTCATTGAGTTAAAAAAAATCTAACAATTCAAAAACTTTTCCAGGCAAATGTATTCGCTGTGGTAATTTGGAGCACATAGCGACTAATAAAGATTGTCCTGAGTGGAAGATTGTATGCAAGAAATGTGGTCGGAAGGGCCACTTTGCTGAGTGTTGTAAATCAACCAAAGATATGAAAAAGATAAGGGAGGTTGATTGCGATGATGATGATAATATTATTGAAGAGGTTAATATTCTACAGGTGAAAGAAAATTCCTCAGAAGGCCCTTTGAAGGTGATTCTGGTGAAGGATGAGCCTGTAAAAATTTTGTTTGACTCTGGTGCCAAGGTAACACTAATACTTAAAGATTTCTATGAACAACACTTAAAAGGGAAGGCAAAATAATGGAAACCAGATATAAAACCTAAAGGCTATGGTAGGGAACCCATAGAGTTGCTTGCGTATTTTAGGGCACGGTTAAGTTTAAAGACAGGATCATACTGGGGAAAATGTATATTTCCATAAAAGGTGATTCTCTCCTAAGTTGGTTCCACCAGCATGATTAAATGTTTACTTAGATCCCAATGAGAATTCCTCAGTGAGAGTTAAAGAGATGCCTCCTGTTAGAAGTGTCTCAAGAGGTGGATATGAGTTGATGAAGGAGTTCCCTGAAGTTTTTGCAAACAAGATGGGGTGCTTTAAGGATTATCTGCACTTAATAAGACTAAATAAAGGAGGATGCGCGACCAAAGGTGGCTAAGTTGAGGAACGTTCCTTTGCTAGTAAAGAGCAGTATAAAAGTTGAACTCAATAAATTGATTGATTGTTATGGAAAAGTGGAGGCTACAGAGTGTCTTGCTCTGGTCATAATGGCCAGGAAGGCCAAGGATGAATCCAAACTTTGAGAGAACTAAATAAAGTGGTGGTGGTTGATCACTATCCCTTACCTAACATTAGCAAAATGTTGTGCTCTCTCAATGGAGCCAAACACTTCTTCTCACGTAATCTACCATCAACTTATATTTAAATAAGACTACATCCTTCATCTCAAGAGTTGACTCCTTTTATTACACCCTTTACCACTTTAAAGTTTTTGAGGATGCTCTTCAGATTGATCTCAGCTGCTACGGTATTCCAAAAGGCGATGTAGAGAATACCTGAGGGCATTGATGGTGTCAAAATCTATCAGGATGGGTCTCATTTGGTTGAACATAATAGCAGATTATGGGCCATATGTATCAAGATACCACTTAGCGAATCTGTAATAGTGATTTTTAAGAAATCACTATTTCAGATTCGCTAAGTGGTATGTATGAAAGCAATCGCAAAAAAATTGCGATTACTTAAAATTAGCAAAAATATGTGCGATTCCTACAATAGCGTTTCTTTCCGGTACAAAATCGCAATGTTGCGATTCCTTAACGGAAAAAATCGCAATTTTGCGATTCCTCAACGAAAAAAAATCGCAAAATTGCACTTTTCCGATTCAGCAAATCAGAAACACAGGTGCAGATTGATGACATCACAACCAGGAAGTGAGTCTACCCATGCTGCACCTGTGTTACTGATTGCCAGAGTGAAGGAGTGTTGGAGACAGAACACTGAAGTGCACTGTAAACATGCAGGACACAGGAGACATGCCCAGCCAGGACACCCCCCAGCAGCAGCAGCAGGAACACCAGAGGAGGAGAAAACAAAAATTCTCTGAAGCAGAGCTTGAAGTCCTCATAGAGCAAATGGTAACAAGCCATGAACTGTTGTTTGGGAGGAAGTCGCAGAGGGTCCCTGAAACAAGAAAACGGCGCCTATGGGCAGACATTCAGGATAAGGTGAATGCAGTTGGGGTGACACATCGGAGTGTGGAAGACATCCGCAAACGATGGTATGATATGCGGCAGCGCTCCAAAGAAAAGGTGGCTACCAGGTTGGAGCAAGCAAGGAGGACCGGTGCAGGGACTTCCACTGCCACAGATTCAACACCATTGGAGGAACTTGTGGAGGCAACACTACTAGCCACAAAGTAATGTACAAAGTTCCCCAGGTGGGGTGGAGAGAGGGTAGAGTATGTCAATATGAAGCGTGTACAGAGAAAGATAGAAGAAAGCCAAAGAGGGGGATACCCTAGTTGGGACTAAAACCCTCACACACCTAGCAAGCTAGATGTCATGCTTCATCATATGGGTTTGCTCCTCGCTGAACTGGCGCTGCAATGTTCAGCGGGCACCCATAAAGGGGCTTTTTAACGGAGATCTTTAATCCCTGCCATATGGTGAATGCGGGTGTGCGGGGAAGAAAAAGGGTGTAGTCGTGAGAAATGTGATGAAACTTAAAAAAGGTGGGTCAGTCCACAAGGAACTTTATTGGCGTGGCTGACGCCCTTGGTTAAAATGGTGGGAGGGGAGATAGTTGCTACAGGTAGTGTTGTGCAAGATACCTACAACCCCCTGGTCTGGTCAACATGTTTCATGCCCTGAGGGCAATTCATCAGGACCTAAGTGGGACGTACTACACAGTGAAAAATTGTATAAATAATCACCTACTGCCAGAGAGCGTCATAGGAGTGGCTGACCTGGACAGCTCAGACCCCCCAGGAGCAGGACAAGGTAAGAGGCATGCTTTCACACCCCTGACCCATCCCCAACTACCCCCACACACCCAGCAGCGACCCTTGGGCAGTAAGAAGGTAGTAATCCAGTGCAGGTATACAAACACACACTGCAATGCATTATGGGAGATGTAGTCACATGCACATTACATTGGTAGTCTGACACCCAGCCATACCCCAAAAGCATATGTGCATCAGGAAAGTGAGACTCAACAAATGTGTAATTCGCAAAAGTTGAATTTATTTATTTACAAGGGCAAATCAGAACAGAAATTAAATGTATGCCTTTATGTCCACAGCATCTAATACCAATCAGGCAACAGGCAGTGGGAGACAGGGCAAGTCCCCTACCAGAACAGCAGCTGCGCAGGAGCAAGAAAGTGAGGACGGGGCTAGTCCAGTCAACCCCCCCCAAGCACCGCAGGAGGATTGCTGTGAGACCTCTAACCCCTTTGGAGTACGAGGGCCAGGACACTGATGGGGATGGCCAAAGCAATGACACACAGCCTGAAACACAACAGCACCGCCATGCAGAGCCAATGCAGGAAGTCCGAAACAGGCGCAGGTCCCATGCTGCAACAAGTGCTGTAGATCCTGGGGATGGGTCGGTGTTAGCCGGGCTTGAGCTCAATATGTTGCAGGTCCAGCACCTGCAAGCCAAAAACATCAAGTTGCACCAAAGGGAAGTCAGGGCAGACTTCAGGAGCTTAACATGTGCCATGGAGGAACTCTGTGGCGAACTGAGGGCTGACCGTGCAGCCAGGCGTAGGGAGATGCAGCGCCTGGACCTCTACACACATGCTGTGAACCGCCTGGCCTCCTCAAACAACATACTAGCTAGACGCTGCATCAGTATGCAGCGCAAGTTTGCGCACAATAATCAGGACGTTGGAAGGGCCCTGGTACAAATCTCTACGGCTGTAGATGAGCTGCGCGCATTCCGCACCACAAGGCCAGAAGTCCTAACTCCAAATGATGATGAAGCCCTATCAGTAAGGAGCAGTGCAACCCCCCCACCATCCATGGATAGGCGCCGTAGTGGACACAACTGTAGGGCAACTGATATGAGTGAAGGAGGCAATGTGCATCCACAGACAGGAGCTTCCTCCCGCCCCCGCCGCTAATAAGGACACTTCAATGGAGCCACTGCATTGGTGCAGCTAACCACTGTGCAGGGACACTTGACCATGAATGGATACATGCACTGTGCATCAACATGTGCTGGACATTATGAAGGACATTGTTTCCCAGTCAGCCTGTGTGTCTTTTACATTCCTGATGTTAAGGAATAAACACAGTATGTCAATTGTAAATTAGCATTGTGCCATTTTTCTTACCTAGAAATAGTTGCACGTAATCTCATCCTGCCTCTGACGGCCAGCAGCTGCACCTGCTACTCCGGCAGCCATGCGTCCTTGAGCTGGGCCCTCCACATCAGATGTGTCATATTCACTGACCTCCACCGGTGTGCCTTTCCCGGTTGCAATGTTGTGCAGGATGGCACATGCAACGACTATTTTGCAGCACGTTTCTGGGCTGTATTACAATGCCCCTCCACTTTTGTGGATGCACCTGAATCTGCTTTTGAGAATACCAAAGGTCCTCTCTATGGTGCCTCTTGTTGCAATGTGTGTACTGTTGTACCGCCGCTCTGCTGCATTTCCTGGATTGAGGTAGGGCGTCAGAATGAAGTCACGTACTGCATATGCACTGTCACCTGAGGGGGGAAGGTATATGGTTAGCCACTGTCCAGCACATGCAATCCTTGACAAGTGTGTATACTGTGCAAATGCATTCACCTAGCAAATAGCCATCGCCAAAGTCCCCATTGAGGAGCCTACAGTGTATCCCACTGTGGCGGAAGATGTAGGAGTCGTGCGTGCTGCCAGGGTATTTTTCGACAATGTCCGTTATGATGTGTTTAGCATCACACACCACCTGTATGTTCAGGGAATGGTAGGATTTACGATTCCTAAACACGTACTCATTGTGGGAAGGGGGGGATATTGCAACGTGCGTCCCATCTATGCACCCGATGACATGGGGAAATTGGGCCATTTGGTAAAAATCCTGTTTGGTCTGATGCAGTTCCCGTGGGGTTCTGGGAAGGTAAATGTGGTGCGGCATCCTCTGTACCATGGAGTCAAGGAACGCATGGAAAAAACGCGAAAGGGCACTTTGTGACACCCCTCCTGCTGTGGCTATCACCATCTGAAAACTACCTGAGGCCAATAGGTGTAGTGAACAAAGGACCTGGATGTGAGTGGGGATAGCTTGTGTCCTGCGTGTGGGGTGTTCTAGATAGGGTCTGAGTTCTTCTATTAAGTCATCAATACTGTCTTCATCCAGTCTGTAATGGGTAAAGATATCCTCATCAGTGCGCTGGTCCATGGTGACGCGCAAACGGAATATCCTCTCCTGGCGTCTCCTCCTCTGGGCAGCAGCTCTCAGTCGCATCCTCCTGGCTATCAGGTAAAGGCCCGCCATTGTGGAAAGAAGTCTGTTGCATTCTGTTGCTGCTTAAATAGGTTGCACCTGGTTACCACCTGCTCCTACTTGGTGGTAATTGCGATTCTTTAAATTGCGATTTTCATCAATTCGCAATTTGCAATTTTTCATACATACCATTGCGATTTCTAGTTTTGCGATTTTTCAATTGCAATTTTCGCAAATTAAGAAATCACAAATCTAGGTATTCGCAGGTAAATTGCAGAATTTTAATTTTCGCACAATAAGGAATCGCATATTTTGCGATTCCTTATTTTACTGCGGATTTTCCTACATACATACCTTTTTGCTAATTCGCATTCGCAAAGGCCGAAATTCTGCGAATTTCGGCCTTTGCGAATGCGAATTTAAATGATACATATGGCCGGCCCTAAGCGAGGTGTTGTTAAGATTGCAAAATAGTGGGCATACGTTGAAGTTAGAAAAATGCAAATTCAATGTCACTGAAATCGAATACCTGGGTCATATGGTGACTGCAGCTGGTATTAGGCCACAAATAGGATTGGTAGAAGCAATCAAGAACCTGCTTTCACTTAAGAATAGGGAGGAACTGATAAAGTTTCTTGGTATGAGTGAGGTTTATAATAAGCTTGTGCCACGATTTGCTGAGAAGACCGTGTGTTTGAGAAGTTTGCTAAAGAAAGGGAAGGAGCGCCTTTGGTGTCAAGTGTGTGAGAAAGAGTTTGCAAACGTTAATGCTTGTCTTGAAAATGCATAGGGTTTAGGAAGTTTTGAGCCCAGCGATGAGACTTATGTGATGACTGATGCCAGCTTAAAGGGTCTTGTAGCTGTTTTGATGCAGAAATCCAAGGGGCAAGACAAAATCATTTTAATTATTTCAAGAGAGTTGAGAGGAGTGGAACTCAATTACTCTGTAATTTAGAAACAGGCATTAGGAGTTTTGTGGGCAATAAGAAATGTAAAAAATGTTCAATGGGGGTGCAAATTTGTGATTGAGACAAATCACAAACCTCTTAAGGAGGTATTTTATTAGATAGATGGGGATTTTGTATCCCATAGGATCCACAAATGAGTGGTTGCTCTTCAAGAGTTCGTTTTTGACATGTCATATGTGCCAGGTGTGAATAAGTTACTTGCAGATTGTTTCTCAATGTTAGGTGACACTGGCACTGATGAGATTTCAGAAAAAAATTATTTATTTGGAGGGGAAGAATATGAAGAAGATGTAAATGTTTGTCTTATCACTTATGGGATTAGACAGTAAGAAGAGTGGAGGAAGTAATTAGTGAATGATCCAGTACTGCAGAAAATCATGAAAATAATTTCTGAAATTGGGGTGACAAGAACAAGTGTGCGGAAGACGTTAGAGGGTTTGGGTAGGTGAATGATAAATTACATATTTTAAATGGTTGTTGAGGAGAGTGAGTAAACTTATACCTTCCCACAATTTGAGAAAGAGGTTGATGGGGAATGCTCCTGCCAGTCAAATGGCAATAGTTGCATCTATTGAAAGAGCCTGTGAAGGTTACTGGTGGCCGGCAATGGATGTAATGATTGCAAGGGAGCTGAGGAATTGTATAGAGTGGGTATACAATGATAAGGTATTTAAATGCAGAACGCAGACCATGGTTTTGCGACAACACAGTTTGACTCCTTGGAGAAATATTTTGGGTCCAGTGAAAATAAAAACATGTGACGGATATGAAGAACCGGTTAAACCCACTTACTGGGTCTCGGTGGTGGGGGAACCGCCCAAGTCTTCCATACCTTCCATATTTAGAAAAAGGAGACACAGGAGCCTTCGTCTGCAGGAGGAACCCAGATTTATTCAATAGCCCGGGCTATGGAATAGTCCCAAGCTAGTCAGAGACAAGACAGAGGAGGCTGCTGCTTCACTCTGCAGCTTACAAGCCTTTTATACTTTTTCATCCCAGTCTTTTGGCTGTTAGTTCATTGTTTAATCAGGGCAGTGTTTGCAGTTGATAACCAGATCCAGACGATGTTTGTAGATGGTGACCTGGTCAAGGCTTGGTACACAAATCATTGTTCACTCGGCTTTGATCAAGGCTCAGTTTTTTTAGATCATTGTTCAATTGCCTTCTTCAAAACCTGGTTTTTCAAGTCATTGTTTAATCACCCTGATCAAGGGCCAGCAGTCAGACCATTGTCCAGATAACCTGATCACAGGGTCAAGGATGTTTACCAGGCTGGGAGCAGGAGATGGAAAATAACTAATTTACTCAGGGTGTTTGTGTCTCGTGTCTTTCAGTTGAACTGCAAAGAACAGGGGGGGGTTGGGTGTGCGACAGTTCCTGAGCAGAAATGCAAGCTGCAAGATGGTTTTTGTCTTGTCAGTTAGAATTTCCTCAGGCATCAGCAGAAATGACCAGGTGGGTCGTGTGGAAGTGTTTGACACGAGATGGCAATGAAAAAGCAATGGAGACCCGGTACAAATGATGCCGATCAGAACACTTTTCCTCAGATATGTAATTGTATGTATTTATATGTTCTTTCACTGGCTGGAGATCAAGGTGGTGAACTTGGTGGAGTCTGGTGTGATTAATGCAATTTTTGGAGGAACTATTTGAGAGGGAATGTTTTCTTTCAACTCTCCTTACAGATAATGAGGTGCAGTTCACACCCTGCATGGTGGAGGAGTTCCTAAAGGCGAGAGGAATAAAACATAAAAAGGTAGCACTTTGTCATCCTGGAAGCAATGGTGTGTAGAGCAGTTTATAAAAGTACTGAAGGAGAGTTTTCAACAAGCTGTTGTAAGTGGAGTGATTTGGGAGTGTGAGCTCAGGATGAAACTGTAGGAATACTGTCTAAACCCACACTCATCAATGGGAGCCATGCCGTTTCAACAGTTTAGGGGCAGGCTTCCCAATAGTGAGGTGATCCTGATATGGATAAATGAGAAAAGAATGGTATTGGATTATCAGGTGTGCAATATAGAAGAGTGGCGAGCAGTGGCATAACACAGGCCCCGCTGCCCCTGTGGTGTAGTGGGGCCCCCAACATCCAGGGGACCCCCTCAGCACAGTACTCTGGCCTGGAGCCCCTGATTGATTCCAGAGGGGGCTCCTCCAGGTACCTTGCAGGGGGGCCCCTAAAGTTTTATTATGCCAGTGTTAACGAGAGACAGAGAAAATGGCAAGTAAGAAAAGTTTGTATGATGTGCGGAAATCAGTAAAAATAACTATAGTGCAGGTTGGTGACTGTGTTAAAATAAAAGTTACAAGAAATGGGAATAGAGAATCTAAGTTTAGTCATAGTTTGAAAGTTATCAAAACATTTAAAAGTGCCATGAAAACAAGTGATCATAAAATATGGAATCTGAACAGAGTGGCTAAATATCATCCAATTGCGGATGAGTCGGAGTCCCAGGCTCTAGCGTCTGAGTCTCCAGGTTCAAGTGGTGCTGCTTGGGTAATGCTCAATTAACTGAATGTTTTAGGTTGAGATCACAAAGAATCAAGAAGGTTCCTTTGCATCTGAAAAACTATGTGTAAAGCCTCAGGCTTAGATTTAAGTATGTTGTTATCTTATGCACTATTTTGTTCCATTTTATGTATATACAGTTTGTTATTTATATTTTGACCGCATAATGACCTCATATGTTGAAATGCCCAGTTGGTTGCTAGGATGTGTTTGTGCAACTGAGGATTCTATCTCAGTTGGCTGTTCAAGGTGGCTGTGGCTGAATGGGGTCTTTGATCCATGTATCCTATTAAAGAAGCGGTGAGAAAGAGAGAGAGAGAGAAAGAAAGGAAGAGAGAGAGGGAGAGAGAGAAAGAAAGAGAGTGAGAGAGAGAGAGCGAGAGAGGGAGACAGAGACAGAGAGAGAGAGAGAGAGAGTTCATTTTCCCTTGGGAGCCCTTGAAGGAAGGGGTCCCTGGGCGATTGTCCACTTTTCTTGTTCCTTCAAACATCTCTGTTGTAGACAGGCGCAACCTTCATTTGTGTTTGAATCCAGCCGTAATGGGTGACTTGAACTCTCATTTCAGCTCGCCCTTTGTCATTGTCATGTGTCATACTTGGGCCTCTAAAATGGCTTTCTCCATGTCTGTCAAATACAGAATTTTGTACATTGTAGTCAGCGATCCTGAAATGGTAACTATTAAAGGACTGTTTTAGCCTGTCAGCCTTAGGATGGTTTTCCCCCAAACATTTTGCCTCACTACCTCTATTTTTTCTGACCGTGTTTTTGTTGGCCATAGGACTCTGCACACTGTACCACTGCTTACCAGTCTAAAGTGCTTGGCTTGTGCTCTCTCTTCTAAACATTGTAACATTGGCATATACCCTATTGGCATATTTAATTTAATGCACTATACTCCTAGTAAAGTGATACTACATGTACCCAGGGTCAATAAATTAAATGCTACTATCGGTCATCCACCCGTTTTTAACAAGTAAGAACCCCTGTTTACTTGTGCTACATGTTAGTAATACCACACACTGTCTCGGTCTCAGTCTTGTTACTAGTGCAACCCTTCACTGTATTCTAGGAAATGCTAATCCAGCCTTATGCGTAGGAGGTTATCCATAACCCACAGGACAGAGGGGACGCCCCTCCTGTGTGCACATCATTCATAGCAACTGGGTAAGCCCTTCATTCTCACTACTGTTGACCATTCGTATGGCAGTCACACTCATCGCCCTAGAGTGGATTTAGCACACATCCACTCTCTTCACAAAGATCGTACCAGGAACACAAGCACTGTCATACTGTTAGAATCAGGTTTCAACACGTGAAATCCTTACGTTGTGCTAAACCACAGGCAGTGCCAGCCCCACCCTACCCTCTACTCTACCCTCACATGGGGTAAGCTTGCATTGGTGATTATTTCTCATTTCCAGTACCCTTGTGTTACCAGTTCTCCACTAATATATGATTGTTCTCTCACATATACAGCCCTGGGACCCTTGTGAATATCGGACCTGCAACTTCATCTTGAATCCAGTACCCCAGAGTGACTCCGATAGCCTGCTGGACTCCTGATCTGAGACTCAGGGATATAAAAGGCTCTACAACCAGCTCCTGGACCCAGGTGCAGTGAGGTCCTGACTTCGAAATGGTGCCTCGGTGTGGCTCATGGGCACTTAAATCAAGCTTTTGGGCTCTTTGCAATGAAAACGGGCCTGTTTATACTGAGACTGCGCCACTCGCACCAAAAATCAGCATGAGCCGCCACCAGACTTTCTCTTCACATAGCAGCATCGACAGCCATGGGGAACTGCCAACACGAAGCTCCAGCTAGCTTGTCCGTGATATCTGGCCTGCTCTTTTCGCGCC